>NW_015374070.1:3249076-3875687 GCF_001272555.1 Dufourea novaeangliae | reverse complement strand
TAACTAATTTGTTTAAGCGACATGTTCCTTTTAAAGATTTAGCTCTCCAGTATAAATCCCTAAAACCCTTATTTATTATTCATTTCACAAAATAATTGCAAATATGAAAGTTTTTTTACCTCTTCTTGAACATTCTAATTTCATAGCCTTAAACTGGGTACCTGAAAGTATTTCATTGAATTTGTGTAAAAGATTTTACTACTTCCTAAAAGATTCCGTGTGATATTCGATAGCATAAAAAACAATGTGCCGATACAGGGGTTCGATTTATTTACGAAACTAATCTGACCAGTTGCTGCATTCTTTGACACTAATTTTCAAGAAAATAAAACTTCTGTATTTCACTTAATTTGAGAGACACGTAGCTGAATATTAACATACGTTCATTATTTAATTACTCGCAATAAATTAAATTTTTGGAAGTAAATAACGTGTAAGTAAATTCATATGTAAAAATTTACCAATTGCCAGAAAGTAATTGTTCGTGCGTATTAAAATTCTTACAATAGGCAGTAAAACTATTCACACTCCCATATAAATTATAAATATGTAGATGTTAATGAAAGCGGTGTATATATTCTCCCACATGTAGATTTGATAAACTATTTATGAAACTACATCTATTCTGAATGTATCTGTTACAAATATACAAATGTAAGGCAAGATATAAAAACGAATAAAACAAGAACATGTAAAAGGTAACATTAATAAAAATGTCCATTAACGATGCATTTAGAATAAATTGTCTTGTAGTTAAGGGAAAAAATATATACTTTTCCGTTTCATGTTTCATGACTGTCATATTTATCCCTTAACCTTAAATTGAAGCATCAGATATTTTTATTTTCGTGAAATCATATAGATACACGTAATATGAATGGAATATATAACACTTCATTTGTGCTAATAATACTCCGAATTCATGCTTTATCGGTAACGTCGGATATTGACACTAAAATGGTAACAGGGCTACGTAGCTCTATGAACGTGGGACAGAAAAAAGCATTGGATGATAGGTGTATTGTATACCTAGTCGGTGGTTATATCGTATACAATGAAGGAATAATTAGAAAAAATGAAGAATAATGAATAAATAAATGATTATAAATTATGATCTACATGTTACTTAGGAAATCATTCTTTTAGAATTTCTTGTTTTTTTTCTACTGATTTTTACAAACACGAATAGTAATGTAATTCATCGTAAAGTCATATTGAATACGTTTTTCTGTTTAAAGATCAAGGATTTACGATCGCAGTGAGCAAATTCACTCAAGATAAAAAAAATCGCAATTACGGTCGTGAATGAAGTTAAATCACGACCATGATCGTAATTCGGCTATCATTTTGATAAGTCACCGTTAGTGATTTTGCACGCCATCTCTAGTAGAGATGAGGTTGCAGTAGAGTGAGAGGATAATACATGGAGTCAAAGACTTTTCTTTCTAATGGGGCTGTTGGTGGGAGATTCTCCTACGTCTGTGTGGAGGCATTGCATGCGTGCAGCATGGCAGCATTCCTTCTCCTCATCGCCCTCCAGTCGCTTTCTCCCCTCTCTGCGATATGCGAGCGAGAGAGGAATGACTCCATTGCTACTTCTGTCCTTCGGTCTCTTCATCCCTACTATAATACCGTGCAGTCTATTATACATGTCTCTATGGAAACTACATAGTGACAAATTATGTAACCACCTCTACACGCTATGTGTTCACATGGCCTGTGTTCACCTCAGTTCACCTGTTTGAGCAAATGCAGCCGGTTGCCTATGTAAGTTCCAAAAATAATTTATAGAAAAAACAATATACATATAATACATAGTAAGAAAATAGATTGTAGTAGGAGAACTATAGAACTTCTATTTACCTGGGAATTAACATTATGTCATGAAATTGATGTATGTATTTAACAATCTTAACCATAAACACTGTCAGATATGTATTTGTAGCAGGTATACTGCATGTTTTGATTACTGCGTATGGTATCCCTGGTTTATTAGTGTATTTTTCTGCATTTTATAATTTAAATTAAACCATCTTCACTGAATATAAATATCCACATGCTAATTTGATTTTATTGATGTGTATTTTGCCCGGCATAACTAAATAATATATGCATCGTGATTAATGGAGTGTCCGTGAGGGGTTACACGAAGAGTTGACGGCATCAATATTTTTATAGGTCTACATACAAAGGCCAATACTACCTCGAATATTGAGTTTAAAGTTTATCTGCGCATCATGAAGAGTTCAAGCCGGTGTATTTATGTATTGCTGAATGTTTCCATAATTATTTTGATTACTGCTTCCGAAGATGAAAACTATTTTGAAAATCTGTCGTAAGTATTGGAATAAATTTTTACTAATGAGAGGAAATGGTGTATTACCAGTAGAATACGTACTGTACTAATTTATAACATATTTAAATTTATAAACCACAAAAAAATAATTAGTAATGTTTAATAAAGTCATTCATGTAACTAGAATTATTGATAAAAAAAGTCAACTTGTGTTTACTTCTAAATTTCGAATTCCATAACAATTTGAAATGGACTAAACATTCACAGTCTAATTGTTAATGTTGTTGTTTAACCATATGATAAACATTTTTCTTATAGAGATTCGGAAGATATGGTGGATCCTCATTCGTTCTTTTATGATGAATACAGCAAGCTGACAGTTGAAGGAACAGAAGAAAACATACAAATGTATGTATAAATTATTTATATCTTATATTATTAAAACAATATAATTATAAATAGATAATTATAAATAGATGTTACATCTGAAGTGCTACATGTTTTATTACGTTATATAAAAATGCGTATTGAACTTTTTATATGTCTAATATGATCTCTCCTAAGTAATATATTTTGAATTATTATAAGTAAAACAAGTATTAACTTTTTCAGAAAAAATGCAGAAGGAGAAAATAATGAAATTAAAAACAAATGTAAATATGCTAAAGAAATGGATAACTTTGATAGCCATGAAGGAATTTTTTATAAGCGTCTTATTAGCTTACTGTTATCAAACATTAGAATAAAGGTGGTAGCAAGAATATTATTTATATTAGATATATTTATAAAATAAATACTTAGACTTATTATCAAGTATTTAAGTAAATATGTTTATATACATTTAAAAGTAAATCGAGTATTTTATTCTCTGAAAATAGGAAAAAAATGATATACTTACAGTAGGAATATTAGAAATTGAGGTGTCTCATTCACAAATGCAAGTCTTAGAAAATTTACACACTCAAAAAATTTCTTTACGAGAAGTTGATGAAATTTTGAGTAATGCAATAAGAAAACCCCAGTACAATGTGACTGAAGCTGTGCATTACTTTGATGTAATACTTAAAAACTTTAAAATGGCACTTAAGACCATAGAGGATCATGTAAGAGAGTTTTCATATGAACATTCTATCCCATCACAGTATTTGTGTATATTATATGCATTAATATCAATAATTCTTTATGATTTTCAATACTGTAGCCTGATGGAGCTATAATTATATTTGTAATGTTAATGGTTGGTGTAATGTTGAAAACGGTTACTTGGGGACGTAGATTTTCGATGTTTGTTATTATACAGATTCTATTTGTATTGAGTTTCTTTATGACCTGGTGGCAACTTATACAAGTAAGTAAACTTAATTACTGATAAAAGTTACAAAACTATAAAATCTTATACCTGAAATTTGATTGCATATTCTAAAAGGAGGCAGAAATTAAATCTTTTGCGGAACAAATGAAATTTGCAACTGTACCAATATCTTGTCAGCCAGACAAAATGAACATGTGGGATAAAATTGTTGCATTTGTAACGTGTAAGTACATTAATAAGTATTTGGTAAGACTATTGCTTTTGTTATATCCAGTGGTACTTTTACAGCCAATGAAGATTGTGAAAAGTATTACCGAGTGACAATGTCTAATCCAACATTAAAAATCACTCCTGCATATGCATTGTCTCACTTTGTGACTACAGTCATTCTACATCCAATTACGCACATGGGAACTGTTGTGTCTGGTTTTATAAACAATGCGACAGGTAGTTGTATAATCGTAATTATTGAAGACCTAAACAAATTTTTTTAAATTTTGTATTCTTTCAGATTCTTTACCATGGGCATATGCATGGTTGATTAGATGCATACTTTTCTCATGCGTAGGTTGTGTGATAATAGTAATACCATTCTGCTTGACTGGTGCATCTTTTAATTTAGGGTTAGGGCCATTATTAAGATTTGGAATTGATTGTCGAAGAAGAAATAGGCATGATAATTCCCTGGAATGTGAAAAGAAAAGAGAACCAGTACAAATAATTCTTCAGGTAATATATTGTTCATTGAGAATGAATGGCACGTTATTATTTTCTTATTTGTATGTGCAATTGTTTAGCAAAAATACTAAATGTAGAAATTTTTCAGGTACCAGGCTCGAACATACCGGCGATAACAAGTGTTCCAGTTACTGAGAAATCGAAAGGAATAGAAATCTGTAATACTGAAACTGAAAAGCAAAATAATGTCGAGAAAAGTAAATCTGAGAAAGGTTGCACAGATTTATCTTGTGGCGACACCATAACAAATACAGCATTTTGTAAACATAAAACTGAAAAATCTAATTGTAAAGAAGTGAATGAATACGAAACAAAGAAAAATGTCGGAAGTGGAGATAATTAACATTATTTATTTTGTTATATTTTTGTACTATTGTTACCTTATATGTATATAATAGCATTAGATAATATACGTTAAGTAACTAAATATTTTATACAAATTGACATTGTTGTTTTAAGTTCGAAACATGATAAGTTAACATTTATTTAATATATATATGCATCTGTGGTATTTGTTATGATGTTTTAAAATTACTGATTTCGTAACTTTTGCGTTATTAAATTTAATTACGCTTTTATTGTATACTAATTTTATCATTTGATACAGTGGTAGATGTTTTTTAAGTGCTTAATCATACAGTATTAAACAATTGATTTGTTTTAAATTACTATTCGTGTACCTGTAACTATGATATTTAAAAATATATTCTTTTGCAGAGTTGCCGTGTATAATTTCTTACGTGTCCCAATTTCCACTAATACATTGAATTGTCCTCTAAATAAGAAAACAAACGCGAATTTATTCTAGTAGTTGGCAAGCAAACAAGGCATTGGTGAACATCACGTCTGTGTTTTCATAATTACAAGCAATTTCAAGATTCAGTATTATTTTCACACTTTCTTACCCAGTTCCTTAAATCGTTTCTTCTAGGACTCATTTGATATGAGTGAGATACTTTTCTACTTTATAACTGGTTATTGGATGCATATTTTAAAAAGTATATAGAAAAGAATTTGCCACAAATTAATTAGGTTTATATTGTTACTTGAATGTTAATATTTCATAATAATACGCTAATATGAAAATTATCGACGTGCCAGCAACTTATAAGTTTGTCTAACAATGTTCTATGTAATCACGTTTTAACGGAGTCTTGTACATTTTCAAAAAACATTACAAGGTGTAAGATATTCTGCATCAAAGTTATTTATATTAATAAATGACAGAACTTATATTAAATGATAACCTAATTTGTTTAAAGTGGTAATTGAGGGAAGGAGAGGTAGATATGAGACCGTAAAACTGAGTTTAGATTTGCAGATAATCATGCTTATGCAAATTAGCATTCTCTTCTCTACATATAATGTATACCTACTTGTAGAGCAAGTTATCATTTCGTATGTACCTTGTCAACAATGCAGTTCAATCTCTAATCTGCTTGTTGGACAAATACATCTCGAATTAGAAGTGATCTTTAATAAAAATTAGATTGAATTATCCAGTTGAAGTTGCAGTGTTCACTGTAATGAACCATAACACAGCGTTCACTCATAAACGAACTTCCTTCTATATAATCCAATTACTGTGATTTCGAATCATTGCAATATAACTCATTATTAACAAAATACAGTTTCTATTTTGATTAAATATACATGATACACGAGTAATGATATTTAATTAAAATAATTAACAAAACATGACGATTTAAATTAAAAACAACGTCTGGCTCATCTTAGAACGTCCGCTTTTATATGTATAATTAATCGTTCACAAAAATATCATTAAATATTATAATAAGAAATGAACTATTAAATACATACTTTATTCTGTACACGTATAAAGAATATGAAAGATTTCAGAATGTTTTAATGAAATAGTCGGTTATTATGTATTTTTCTTAATTATTCTCAATAATTCTTATTAACTTGTGAACAACAGAAGCTTCAATTCGAACACTGGAAAATTTATTTATTTCCATAGAAAGGAATTCTTTTTTTACCTGTATCGCCTCTGTATGTCTACATTGCATGCTGTCCGAAATAAAGGGAGAGGGTCTGCCGATGCATCGTGAAGATCTAACGCTTCGCTACACGCGGGTTATTGGCTGGTTTAAAAAAAAAAAACGAGTCGCAGGAGTTGGGCAGCCAAAACATTTGAAATGGCTCGATCGGATGGAACAGCGGTGAGAGAACTTTTTCAAATTGTTCACAGGCCCATAAACGGCAGGCGTGTTTATAACTAAAAGAGAAGGATACGTATTTAGGGTAGGGGTTTGGGTTCATAGGACCACAGATGCATTACATGCTCGAGATGACGCCTAAGAGAGGCAAATGGTTGTATACGTAAATACCAACATGCACAGCCCCTTAGTTCTGCTTCCGCAAAACCACCGTTTCTCCTTCGTGCATTATACTTGCCCCAGAAAGTTTGCGCGTCTTTTCTGTACTCATTCGTTGGTGTAAACGTGAACGCCTCTGTGATTTTTTTCAAATGTCCGGATTTACAATTAGCCGGTTTGAATGTACACAGAATTCTCTTCATGGCGACGTATTACCGTCATTACATATAGTGACTCCAATTCACTTTGAAAATTTAATTAATTCTGTTCAAGTTGGTGTTCGCGTTTCTTTCATTGCGACAATGTTGCAAATTTTTACGGTATGTCTTTATTATTTCAAATTTACCAATTCCCCCTCGTCGATCTTTTAAATCAAATTAAAGTTTCACGAGTATGTTGATCAAAATTGCACGTTCAATGAAATTCTATTCCATTTCGTAATTTTCAGTGCATGTAGCCTTCGTGTTATTTCGATTTACCATTGACCGACACCGTTCTTGGATAACAAGAAACGCGAGAATGCCCAGGGGAACGGTACGAACGGAGTAAAATTTAAATCCTACCGCCACCTAATCTAAAACAGAACGAGGAACATAATAATGATCATACCAGGCTGAAGCGGGCGTAGTTAAGGGCACGAAGCCGAGAAAAAGGTGCTAGAACGGAGTAAAGCAATTGCCACCGTGTGGCGCGTAATTTCGCAAATTATCGCGGGAACTCTGCTTATCGCCACGGCTACAAGACTGTTCTTTCGGTTTTTTTTGTATTTCTAACTGCAACCATCGATCGCGTTACGAGCGTTAAACGTGCGTTCGGGAATACCTGTAAGGAGTCTGTAAACTTTTTGACGACTTCGCGGAGAACTTTACTGCATCGTGGCTTAATCTCGTTCCCCGTGGTGCCTACAGCCAGGCACGCTCGTGGACGCGCCAGCGAGCATCGAGGAGGCTATCAAAATAACGAACCTATCTCATTTCAAAGTGCCTTACTCGCGCCTGGCTGGGCTTAAAACGAACCGGGATCGGTCCCTGTGCACGTGCATACCCCTGGCCCTTTTCACCTGAAACCCAAACGGCCCTTACCCATCGCATCTGCTTCATTGATGTCTGTGGGTTCGCCATTAGTCGGCGGTAAGCCACGAAAAATTCGAAGAAGTTCGTACATGGCGTCACGGGAAAGGGGGGAGGGGCGGACGGGATGTGTGGTCATGGTCTTCCGGATAACTCCTCAGCATCCGCCGCAGCCGGAGTTCTTTAAAAACATTCCCCTCCGTTGCGTCTGAATACGATCAATCGACTCATCGATCCACGAATACACACCGTGTGTTCGACCGTAGAAATAACACAATGGTTCGCTGGTATCGATTCGTTCGTAGGCAGCCGTTCCTATCCGAAGTATACATCGTAGTTTCGATTTGTCTTGGACTTTTCCTTCACCTCCGTTCCTCCCGTCGACAATCGCGTCGGAGAAAGTTCGAGGATCGTCCCTATCGGGCCGGGGATATCTCCCAAGGAGATTTTTGGTAAACTTGCCGATAATTCATTTTAAGTGGTACATTACAATTGAAACTCTACAGGGAAGTTTTCCGCGGACCGGAAGACAAAAGTTCCGCGAGGCACTCCGAAGTCTTCGACAAAGTGAAATACATAATGCATGCCTGGTCGGAACATAATTAAGCGAGACAAAGGAGTGGGGGAAGCACCGGAAGTTTTAACCGATTTTACTTTATTCTTGTTCCTGGTACGATTCCAGCGGTATTTTCAAAAGCGGAGTCTCACATTTCAGATGTACAGCTGGTATATACATGTATACAGTAAATCCACGATGAATGTTCCAAGGTTCTTCGGAACAGAACATTAAATTTTTCCGAAATTAATCTGAAACAAATATTATTGGCTTCAGAATTCGAAGCTTTATCAATGTGCCAAACCTAATTGAAAAGTCAACGTTACACCTGGAGACTTCTCCTTGTCAGTGCCGAGGAGCTTTCGAACATTAATCGAGGATTTACTGTATATACATATAATGACCGAGCTTCGTCAGGACGTTGGAGTTAAATTAAGTCGTATTGATCGACGAAATATTTTCGGTCGTGAAATTCGCAGACGAAAAGAAATATGCTTGCGTTTTCCTACCAGTATTCACGTAACCTCAATCGGAACAACACAGGTTCTGCGCAAACGATCGGTGAACGGACACGCGACGATACTAATACCGGTTCTTGCGATGCTTTGATCGTTAGCCTGTAAATTTTCGTACCTCCGTGCTGGCTGACCGTGGATTCAGTAACTCATGAAAGGGTCTGGATATCGGGGAAATGGATGGCGGGTGTAACGATCGGTTACTGCCAGTAAACGTTTCGCTGTTCACCAGAATTGCTGAATGTAAACTGTCTATTACTGACAGCGGGGACCCGGTCGTGCACGTATTTGTCGAGTGCGTGCGTTTATTAGCAGTATGCATCGCCCCGAGACGGAGAGAACAGGAACAATACAGATTGTCCAGATGCTTCAATCACTCGTTCGTTCGTCTGCGCATGCAACCGATGTCGATTACTTCCGGTATGGAGAACTGCTTCGATTCTTTTTACGGTTCGCTTAAAGGGAGAAATTCTGACTGAACTAATTTTTTTTAATTCTTTTCCAATTTGTATTTATTAGTTTTCCATAATATCATGTTACAAATCTAGGATATGTGGTACGTATAGGTACACGTTGCGTGGAATAAAAAATACTAAAAGTTTCAATTCTTATGTATTGTGGTTAAAATAACACCGAACCAAGTATGCCATATCTCAAATTGTGTTGAGAAATAATGTTAATCCAGAGAAGGTTAGATAATATTCCCTGAAAAAAGTGGGTAGATTTTATTTTAACCACAATATATAAGGATGGAAAATTTTAGGGTGGTTTTATAGTTATGTGCCAGTGTATAACGTGGTTGAACATTGTTAAGGTCGATTCAATGAAATTGAATGTTTGTAAGTAAGACTGCCCCTGACTTTAGAATGACCCCTAAATCAGTGTAAGTTTTATATGCATGAGAATTGGTAATTAACAAATGGAAGAATAAAGAAGCATTTAAGGCTTCTGTTTACATATTAATGTATTTGGGCCCTCTGTATCAACGTTTCCTTTCAAATTTCATAATAGATTTGATCATTACTTACATCACACTTTTCCAATGTCCTTATTCTAGTAGATGTAATTTTCCATAGATACTGGATAGTAAACTATCGACCCCTCATCTTCACAAGTATTTAAAGTACATAAAGTGTAATCTATTTTACAGAATTTCACGCGAACTTTGTAAATTAATTGGAGCTTAAATAACGAGAATATGTCTTTGAATACGTTCCAGTGTGCATAGACACTGACGTGAGTATGTACGATATTATATCAAGGCAACTCCTCAGTGGTCTATTAAATCTGGCCATTGACAAGCTTCATACTTGTGATCAAAGCTGTCCCTAACGTTATACATAGTTGAGTAATTAATTTCTCGTGTAAACCTAAAACGACAGCAATGAAAACAGCTGTTTACACTGTAACGGTTTATAAAATGTTTAAATGAATCGTGTATTTCTGCTGGATTGCCGAAAACTTGTGTATTGTAGCTGAAGACATCCAGACAAAAATCAAAAATCATTCTGCCTCTAATATTTGTTATTCTGATAATTTCTGGTAATTATCAGCGATTTTAAATAGCCTTGAACTACCTATTACTGGACAAACATAATCTCCTGAGTAAAACAAAAGTGGTGACTATAGTTTCTCTTTGATAATTAAAAACATTTTTATCGGAAGCATGAAGCAACATAAGTAGATTTTCTTTCAAAAATTGAAGATGAAGGAGATATGTATATTAATTGGTAAATTTAAATGTATAAAATATGTAAAAATGTACAAAAATATGAATGTATAATCATGAATAAACCCTCTATAATTTTCTTCGTGAGCCCGAAATGCCTATACACCGAACCGGCTCCACTTCTTTCCGAGAACCCTCAAAATGTCAGGTGTAATTATCACGTTTACCACGACGGTGATGCACGTCCGAGTGGTCCACCAGAAAGGAAAGTGTAATTCAATGTCCGAATGGTGGACGTAGACGGTCCGGCAAAAGTAACCGCACGATAACGCGGCATTCCAACATGAGAGGGTAGTAATTAAGACCTCAATTGGTCCCAACGGACCTTCGAACGGCGTCTCTTATATCTTATCGGATGGCTCGCTCGACTGGATGCCCATGCTTTATACATATAGAATATGTATATGGGTTTATTCACCTAACGCAGGACAGTTCGGTGACGTTGAAACGCGTCCGTTTTAGGTTCGATAGCCCCTTTCCTAATTATTGACGCCTGTTTGGACACGAGGACGAAACGATAATAATGACGCGTAGCACATTAGGACCTAAGAGTCTGCTTGTAAGACTCTTCAGCTAAAAGGAATCGAAACCTGATAACTGGCGGAAGGTGGATACGTCTTTAAAAATTGATATACTATTGGTAATTTTTATATCTGCAGACATAAACGATCCCAAAATATTCCTGCACTAAAATTTTTGTATGTCACTGAAACCTATCAGCTTCTAAGCTCTTTAGAACAGCAACTCGATGTTAGCAGAACAAACATTCGCAATTGATTCACTTCTGGCACTCGGTTCTGTTTTTCTGTTTCGTGTTCACCTTTGGTTCTTTCCTTTCCCGATAAAAAGAGAGCACACGAGCTTTCATGGATAATGACGTCAATGCGTTTAACCGCAGTGCAAACATTCTCCCTTGTTAACCGACATAAAAAGGGAGGAGGTTGTAAGTTTGACCTACACATATACGTATTGTTAATGTATGTTTGCGCATAATTTTTTAATGCGTAGACCAGTTTGGATGATTCTTCCGTTGTTATATTGAGTATGTTCTCCAATTGGTATTGTGATATAAAAAAGTTATCTAGATGCTCTAGAAGCTTCCATAATTCTAAAATTTCTATATATTAGTATAGAAACGGTCTGCCTAAAAAACTATTGAACCTATTTTTATTCAATGAACACATATTAATGCCCTTCAGATTTTATGAAACTAAAAAAATAGGATGGGGATGTCTTTCAATGAACAAATTGGATATTTTTCAGTCTCCTGGATCGATTGCCCATTACTCAGTAAACAAAAAATTACTAAGGTAAATGTACCAGTAGTTGACATTGTACCAATAGTTAACACTTTTATCTTTACCGACTAAAAAAAGTTCGAAATAGAAAATTTAAATACAAAGTTTTTTCCCTTCGATCATCGTGTACTTTTCAATTTCGCGTCGAAAAGTGTTTCAGTGGAGTTAAACATCTTGGCCCAAACTGTCTTAAAAGACTTGACATCCTTGCTCTGCAGTTGCTAAAAGTTATCACGGGCCGTTCAATTGCCTAACATTGGTATTCTAACCCAACCCTATCTAGCTTCGAATCCCAAGATCGATTCCGGACACGGTTGTGTATCGTGTGCACGGAGAGCAAGAGCCAGACCATCGAGATTATCCGTTAACAACAGACGTTTAATTTCGTACAGTCGAGCAACGCGCGGACAACGTGATAAATGTCGGCTGCAACCGGTCGGCATAGACGTTGGGAATTAGTCGTATCGTGGCGCGCGGTTATTTCGTTCGATTGCCCGGTAGACCATTAAATATCAGGAAATCGAACCGGTTTATACGCGTCTAAGTGAGTAATCCCATCAGGATATAAATACGGGAGAGTGAACTCTGCGTCAATTATACGCGGCTCTATCCATTTTTATTGTCTTTGCTTCCTTTCTTTTTTCGTCTATAACATGGGAAAATAGTTTAATATCGCTGAACCGGTTCGACGCGACCGTGGAACCGGCAACGACGGTGACGTTGGAGTCACGCAACTTGTATCGCGCCTCGAGTGCACCGGAAACGCGGGAAGGGCACGGACCTTGCCTCTGGAATTACACTACTTTGTACAGCCATAGCTTATAACAGCTGAAACACAGGCTTGCCATTGAATCAAATATCATTAACTACCGTGGAAAGTTCTATCGGTTTTGCGAACCACTTATTTCGGAGTATTACACGTTACATGTCGCTGCCTTGTGCAAGCAACCTTCTACGGATATGCCTACAGCTTTGTAATTTGTTCGATTTTAATTGTCGAGACTATCGAAGTTATGAGTAATTATTATAATTTAGGCTGATCTTGGTGGAAGCTGTTGACTTGGAACTATTATATGCATAAATTGGCTTAGGTAAATACGACGGAAATAATGTGCTTTTGAGAATAACGTGGGATCATGATCGCTAAAAAAACGATCACAGATATCATCGTGAAGCGTCGCGTAAATCCGACATGATTAATAGGACCGACCGAAATTGGTTCTTAACGACTCGGATGAAGAAAAGAAGCCAAACTGCCATTAGGTGTGCTTTTGGTTTTACCGTTCTCATTTGGACTTTGGCTAATGAGCTTTTCATCGGATTCGGGTAATCTACAGACGAAAAGAAACGGACAGCGACCTTTTTGTCTATCTTACATCATTATACATATGCTTCTAGTTTTGTAAAACAAAATAATTCTCGAAAAACATTTTAATTGCGATTTTCTGTAAAAAACGTCGAGAAATGTAATAATTTACATAAAATCTATGAAAAATACAATTTAAGATTTCTTACCGAAATAAGTATAGTGATAATATAACTCTGGTTCACAATTGACCTGGCTTCCTCTGGGCACGCGAGTGTTTCATTGTGCGCTGCCCCAGTGATAATACGGATTCATATAACACGGAACGTATCGCTAGTGTAATATGGGGGTCCACTATATTCACCATAAATTGCCATTCAGGGTGAATGTACGAGTGATTCAACATTACATATAAAAACGAGTAAATTAAGTTATTACAATAAGAAATATTAATTTTATTCAATTTCTTGTTTCATATTCAAACAATTTTCATTTACTTAATATTGCTCATTCACGGGTTAAATCTGTATCTTTTCTTTGTAGTTTCATTAATTACATTTTTCCAATTTCTTAAATTGGAATCTATACATTATAACATGGTTTATATACTAAATCATTGATGAGTGTTTAAAGGTTTGTCGGCACTGAGTGTTCAGACGTCATTCCCACCACTGAGGGCTTGACTGTGGTGGAGATGACGTCTAAACACTCAATGCCGACGAATCTTCGAATACTCATCGATGGTTTACTACAAATAAATCAAATTTTCATGTGCCAGATATCTATTAAAATTACTATCATCTAAAATTCGGCTTTAACAGTTACAAAATCTCTTAAGTCTCAAAAGTTACGTTAGTGTTACGGCCTCATTGACTGAACTGACCACGAAGCATTTATCTCAAAACTAAACGATTATTTAGTCCGGCCTGTTCGCTCTGAAGAACCAAACGAATTATTAACGCAAGAGGATACGAAGCACGTGGAAATGCGGAGAAACGGCTTCGCGGAGATAATGTACATACCCAAAGGAGCAGCCGCGCGGGAATTTCCAACGTGAGGGATGCCTCCGAGCGGCGGACTCGTGTCATCGTGTCATCGATAATTGATGTATGCGCGAACTAATGGCTGTAATTACCGCAACCTAATATCCACCGTGGAATCTCGCGCTTCCCCGTCGCGCACGTATCCGTCGTTCAAGGGGGTCCGAAGTGAAGGGGGTTTGTGTTGAAGATTTCAAGAAGAAATTAATGATTTCTCGTTCGGCCGTGACAGTCTCGGCCGCGATAATTAATCGCGGCTAAATCGCCGCGGGCGTCGAAACATCGACTCGATCGTCTTCTTGTCCTGTTTCTGTTCTATTCTTCACCCCGCATATTCGTTCGCGCGGATTATGCGGGGGCCACCGTTTATTAGCATGCTAACGACCGGCCATTATGATACTTTGTCCCGCGGACAGTGATAGAATGCCTGTAAAAAAAACCATTCGCCCGGTGTCGACCGGTCTAATCGACATTCGCTGGTGAATCCGTCGAAGGAACACGCTCCGGTGTTTTCTGTCTTCGAACGAGGCAATTTTCAAAACACCTGCGGGAACATTATTGATTGGCACACGACTGTTTGTTAGATACGTACGGTTTTTTTTCGTGCAAATGATAATTGTTCGCGTTTACTGAACACGGGGATGCCTTGGATAGGTCAGAGTTGATTGGAATTTTATCGAGGAGTTACTCCGTTATTTCACCTCTTGTTTCTATTGTGCGAACTTGGAAGTAGGTGTACCTTAGTATGGCATAAAAGTTAATATTTTCAGTAGAGCACAGTTGGGAAAATGGTCTCGAAACAAGGATTATATTTATGGTTAATAAACTTCCTCTCTTTCTTTACATTCACTGTTAAAGACACATTCGTTACTATATGGATGTTTTGGAATAATTAAATAACGTTGCATTGGTCTCACAATCTCAATAATGTTAAAAATCTAATGCATATAGGTCTATAAGCTTCCATAATGCCAGGTCGATTTATTATTAATAATTAATGTAATAATAAAAACATAACCAGTACATCTAAAGGGTCCCATAGACGATGGTACAAGTTATACGATAAGTTGCACAGGAAGTTGCGAAGACAGTTGGAAATACAGATCGACAGATTTTTAGCATGCTGTACTGCCGTACAACCGCGCCACAAAAGTTTTGCAACTGTCTTTCAAACGGTAAAGGTAAAAACAACGTACATTAACGTGCAAAATCGGCTTCCGCCAAGGAAAAAAAATAGCGCAGAGAAAAGGCAACATACCATTTGGTAAATTTAATTCAACTACTGAAATAAATGTTAAACCGAATGTTATTTTGGCATAAATTTCAGTAACTTGCGAAACCAAGTGGTAGGAGTCGACTTTGCACGTCAGTAGACATACGTTGTAACATCAGTTGCGCGATAAATCGTATAGTCTACGGGCCGTTTAAGATGCTTCTCCAGTTAAGACTTCCGAAAACGTCCGACTGGTCTATAATCGTGCACAGATAAAATTACCAAGCATCGACGTCTAGACAAAGGGGAGGAGCAAGTGGACGTGCCTGAAGAGGAGGAACAAGTGATCCGACCGAGTACCGTGACGTCTCCGATTCGAAGGAGTCGAGCAGTCGTTCCAGACACCGGGGTTGTCTGGCTCGTGTGACACAGAGAGGCTTGGGGGTGTTCGAATAAAAATTAGAAGCATCAGGCGGCGCGTCTGAACGAGACCCGGACTCACGGGGTCGTCCGTAATAAGATTACAAGACAGAGCGAGCGAGAGTGGTGTGACTAACGAGGCTATCGTCACACTGCAAAACCAGATGCTCCCAAGAGTGTACCACACCGCCGCCCAGGACGTGTCTTTCTGGTGGTCTTGTTTGCGGCGGCCATGTGCGTTCCCCGGCTGCGTGTACTCTGTCTAGCGGGGGCTATTTATGAGACAAAAACCGGCCGAGATCAAAAGTGCGTCGGAGAAGAGAGATGAACGGGGCACGATTGTGCGATTTCTTGTTAGCGTAGAACGCTTTTCGGTTTCCGCCGGCAGCAGCCCAACACCCGACCCAGAAAGACTAATGGGTACAAACGATTCCTCTTGCGATGATCTACCGCGGCGCGCGTGTTACCGCCGCTCCTCAGTCGGCTGCGTTCTCAATTAAGACCGTCAAATTGGACATGAAAGTGACGACTAGAATAGGCATTACGTCTGAAGATTTAGCAGAAAAAGATTGATATTTATTATGATTATACTCTTAACCCTTTTGTAGGCAATCGGGTACCCATCTCTAAGTTTCCTTTTACAATGTTTTATGTTCTTGTCTGAAACAACACTTGGTATATTATAGGAAGGGAAAACTAAGAGTTTCGGGGTTCTCCTAGGCCATGTGAATTCCTCAGAGGTTGTTGAATTACCAAATTTTTATCTACAATCTCGAAGTACTCGTTATTACATCCTGTTTTATGCGAAAAAATTATTAAAACTCACCGTACTCAGTACGGTCGATTTGGTTGTTTCGACTGTACTTTAAGGTTGACTAATGATTATTGAAACTGTCATGTTCAGTCTCACTCCACCAGCATTATAGAATTCATTTCTTCGCATTGTCAATAATTAATATTACCGTACCGTTTATTTTCATTTACGTCCTGCTCTTGTTATGATAATTTTTGCACTAAAGAGTATTTATCTCATTAATAAATACATAAGTAAATAAAATAAAATCACGTTTCAGCTCCGTCGAAGTGATTGCATTACCGAGGATTATTAAGTGCGCGCGCGCGCACACATATAGAAGGGCACTACACAAACAGGATATCGACATGTAATTTGACGAACTTTTATGCGAGTGATACACGACCGTTGCTCACTCTCTCACTCTCGATACGACGTAATGCATTTACTCTACTATTCCTGTACAGCTCCGAGCGGTATTATTGTGAATATTCGGGTTACCGACATTTCTTAGATTTATTGTGCTTTGCGGGAGCTGACAGTTTACTTACGTGCTGCCGGTGGATTGCAGCGATACGCAATTGCTCTACTTCCGCGGATTCATATTTCATGATATGCATCTATTTGCCTCGACTGAATACAGAGAAGCTCACCTGGACTATCCAAATGTATATACTTCTGTCGGATCGCAAGAAAATTCCGTGCACAAAGCTTCATCCCGATACTTGTGTTCCGATCGATTGAAACAACTTTTACCGAACATGCAAATAAAACTGTCTGTGGTGGCTCGAATACAAAATGTACCGATTGTCGCTTAACATATATAGAAACATCTTTCAAGATTTTGTGGATACTCAATATGACTTCATCTTTAAGAAGTTTCAGAGTTTAGAAATTAGTATGTCTTTCCAAGCCATCGCGTGTAGTTGATATTACATTAATATAGACGGTGGACCACGAAACGTGATCAGCTCAAATTATTCTACTGTTAGTTGTTCGAAGGAATTTTTTTTGCATGCTTAACCATCAGTGCAGACGTCCTAAATACAACTAGCAATAAACAATCGTTTCTTAACCGTTTACGCGAGTGTATTGCAGCTAACATTTTGAACATCATTTTAATTAAGGTAAATAACATTTTTTTAATATTTCTTTGGTTTAGAAAAAAATATATTTATTACGATGCTTGCCGAATTCGTCTCAATATGCACTAAAAGGTGGGCGTAAAAAAATTACAGGTTTATCTATAAAGGTGACCATGAAAACTATGGGAAAAAAGGGTTGAAAAAAAATTTGGTACAATCGTCTTAAAGCTCTTGTTGAATCATGTTGTTACACTGACTAAATAAATTTTCGATAGAACAGGTAGCAGTAGAATAATCTAAGCTGATCACGTTTCACTCTGTACACAAAAACAAATTCTAACTACCTATGACGTTGTTTCATCATCGTTAATATTTTCAATGAATAGTTCAGGATCTCCATCAGAATTTCCAAACTAGGAAACCCCATAGACATAACTAAAATATCATCAACCCCTACGAAATTTTACGTCTGTCCCCATATACCCAACTACATAAACGCCCGATGAGTCTTTTCTGGGCAAGGAGAAGAGGCAGAACAGATCGTCTTGATTATAGATTACCCTTTGAAGGATGGACCGTCCCCGACTCGAGCAGTCACCGGAATCGTACCACCCTGTCACGATCCGTTCCTCGTGATTCTTAGTAGCGTGCAATTAGTCGGCCGGTATTAGCATCGAATCCATCTCGGGGGACGTGGAGATCTGCGAGGGAGTGAGCCCAGTATAATTCGGCTCACGCGGGACACGAGTCGGTCACGGTGCCCGGCTTAGGGAACACGTCCGATGGGGGAGTGGAGGAAAACGGGGGCGTTGCTTACTAATGTTGTTATTGAATTATTTCGAGACTTAGTTTTACGTGCGAGGGATCAAACCGGGGGCTTAGTCGTTGCAGATGGAGTAGGCGTGGCTCCTTCTCCTCAATCCTAACTGCTGCCCCTTCGAGCCGTTCGTCCTATGGATCAACGGTGATTCCTGCCGCGTCCTGGACCAGATTAAGACGCGATTAGGTTGCTCTTAGCCTTGCTACGGCGGAATATCCCATGGTTACACACTCTATACCACCCCTCGTGTCGGAAAGCTGAAACTGGCCCGTCCATCGATGAAACACCGTACGTATGCGCGAGGTTTCTCTTCTGAAGGGGGATGGGGGATCGAGATGCGCGACAGGAAGCGAAAGAAACTCTCCTTCTGTCTCTGGAAGTGTATCGACTCGTTCGACATCTGCACGAGCATAGAGAAGAAATATTGATCTTGGAATGTCTGACGTTCTGTTACGATGAATTCCTCGAGGATTCCACGGATGTGATCCCGGTTTGCCCGGGACAATTTATATCCTTACAGTAGCTTGGATGTTCTTTAGCAGATTGCTGCGCGTCAACCGGCGAATCTCACGGATTAATCTATTCAACTACGGTCTTATGAATGAAGATTGTTAATAACGATCATTACTTTGTTCGTTTCGACAGTAGCCAAGTATATTTGAAGCACGGTAGCTAAGTATATTTCAAGCACGGTGGCGCGGTGGGGTTAAATTTTTTATGTGCTTCAACTATTATAGGTTTTATTCAGCAAGAGGGATAGCAGTTAAAGCCGTCTTCAAAGAACTTGTTTGGCGTGAAGGAACGTATTTCTTTAAATTTTATTTCATTTTTAATAGCGTATTAATACCCGTTTGATATTATGGGCGACTGCAGTTACCCGCAATGAAATAACTATCATGTACATTGAGCAGTTCTTAAACTGTTAAAATAGATTTAATATCAAATTTTTATTACCTTTCAGTTTCTACGGAACTTTTTATTTAAAGTAAGTTCGTTTATGTTTATTTATAATTTAATATCTAAGACTATTTACAATTTAATATCTAAACATACGGAAGTATTGCCAACTTTTATATTGCTCCTAAATATGCGTGCCATTCGTACAGCCGTATCGTATCGTACATTTCGCCCCAGATATGACCATATCGAAAGTGTCAATAAGCAACAACTGACGTCAGACCGAAACACATCGACAACTTGCATTATTACGGTAATTATCGGGACGTTGAACTCGTTCGTCAATATAAAACGCATTAAGACAAACTTGGTCCGTCAAGTACCCAGCGTATACACGTCAAGTGTACACGGGCCTGCGTCACGGACCGAATATACGAGGCACGGCGCCCGCGTGTGTGCATCAAGTGTGCAAGAACGCGAAGATAAATTGCCTGTGGATCCTGGCTAGGGTAAAATGACGGCATACCGTACCTACACGGTTATGTTACAAGGGAAAAAAATTCGAGGGAACAACAGTGTTTCATGAAAACTCCTAGGAACACGATCGACACCCGAAGTTCGTTTCCGGTGACAAGGTACCATTAAGGGGTTGACCCACCCTCAGCGCTTGAAAATCATAGGTACCTTCGTGAATTTTTTTCTGGGAATAACATGACGTAAACTGGGAATCAGTCGCAAGGCCTGTAATATATCCATGTTCAAATATACAAAAATATTTTCTTTTATGCAAAATGGCAGTATTGGTGTTGCTGCCGAAGGGCACTTTTCAGCCGACTAAGTTTAAATTAGAACAAAAAATACAAATTCTTCATTTTCTAGAAGGAATGTTGTAGGGAAGAACGCAGGAATTTTTTTAAAATGTATAGTTTTGTAAAAATGATGAGCATTTGAAGTAAAAAGATCGATTTTGGCCAAAAAGTTTTATACAAAACCGTCTGTAGAAGAAAATCCTAGGAGTAGCAAATTTCTTCGAGAAAATGAAATATTGTTGTTTTTTGTTTCAGTTTAAACCTAGCGACCGTGCCCGACGCCAGTGCGGAACAGTCGGCTGAAAAGTGCTCTACAGAAGTGGTACTAGAACCGCTATTGTGTGTGAAAAAAATATTTTTGAATATTTGAATATATATATTACAAACCTTGCCACTGATTTCCAGTTTACTTCATTGTATTCCCAGAAAAAAATTCCCAAATGAAACGCATGATTTTCAAGCGATTAGCGTGGGCTAACCCCTTAAGCTCTTTCACGTGCACGGTTTTCACGGTTAATGATACCGTGATTCCCGTCGCATTGGCGGCCGATGCAGGTGATACCTACCCGTCGCTATTAAAATGATGGCATTATGTATATTGTATCAAGTAATTATGTACGTACATTATCGGCGCTTTTAATACGTTATAAAATTCGGATGGCCGGCCGTGTACAAGCGGGCGGTCCCTCGAAGCTGAAAGGTATAACGGTTGAATCGTGTTTGATAATAACGAGGCGGCGCGGCGGCGATAACGTTTTCGCCGATGCGGAAACTTTTCCGCCCGTTGATGCGCTTTCACGATACATAAATCTATAACGATGCCGCTGGAAGGTTATGAACAACAGCCGCTCGTTAACTATATGTATTTTCTTTTCTTTTTTCGATTAATATGTTAGGGATCGCAGTCGTCAAGTCGTGCATGTATGGTGGTAACGTGCACATTGTGATATGTTACTCCGTTCCTTGCATTCTACGGCGGGGAAATAAAGCAGAATTTGTACATTATAGAGCGAAAGATCAAATACGGACAAAATTATATGTTTTTCAATCAGCAGTTATATTTATATATCGTGTAGCTTTGAAAGATGTTGCGCGCAATACCTCACTTATTCACCCTTTGCTCTTAAACACTGACTACCACAGTGAAAAAGGCCGTATGCAGCCAGACATACTTTAATTCATTTTCTAAGTCCTAAATCGTCAAAAGTATGTAGATGTGTTTAGTTAATAGAGGCTGTTGGTTTTGTTTGAAATTCTACTGGGATATTAATTTTACGCAAAATTATGTAACGGTATTTAAATAATCCAGATCTGTTTGCAATGTACGTCTTATCCGTACCTGGATGACTCGACAGTTAAAGTGTTAAATATACAGGGTGTTAATAAAAATGTGGGACACTTTCATAAGCGTGTACATGGCAAAATAATTGTAAAACAAAAATCAAGAACGACGAAATTGTGTTCCAGGCTTCGTTTCCGAGTTATTAATTGTTAAACATACGAGCGTAATATGCGTGAAATATGTCTGACACAATTGGTTATACTACTCAAACAGTCAATTTCCAACTGATACACGGGCTCGATCGATGTCTGACCTAGTTATATTTAACGAATGAAATCAACTATTATTTTTAACAATTAGTAACTCATTGTCAGAAACGAAGCCTCGAACGCAATTTCGTCATTCTTGATCTTCGTCTTACAATTAGTTTGTCACGTAGAATTCACTCAGCAAAAATGTCTCACATTTTCATTAACATCTTCTACATTCCAGACACAAGGTGTTAAGTTGTTGTTAGGGTGTACAGTTGTTTAAGAAATTTATTCTTATTCCAACTGTATTCACTTTGAACATTCGAAAGAACTAAGAAGTAAGACACTATAAAATCGACGAATGAATGCAATCGTAACATGAGCTTTTATATTTATAACGTACATACGAGTGTTTCCTCGAACTGTCGATATTGACAACGGTCGAATCGATTCCGTTTCCGTCGCGTCACCACAGACAAAAGAATCCCGGTTTTCCGATAATCCAAGTAGGCCGCGTGAATCGAGCTCATGCGAGGGAAAAAGGAGCGCGAACCCCCATGAATCCGTTGAACACCGGTGGCCGAGTACAAATGGAGAAATCGTGTTTCAATTACGCTGAAACGTCGATCCCGTTTCCCGATAAATATTCACGTCTTAATGTCGAACGACGAAATCGAGGACAAGACTGCTCTCTTATTCTTCGAACAGGATGCTTCGCTACGGCAAAGGATAAGACACAAAGAATCTTTATTTTCGGCAATGTAACTGTTGTTGACGTACAGTGTAGCATCTGTCACAGTCATTTGAAAGGAACAAAATGATAACATTTTTTTAAAGTTTGTAGATACTTCGCGCCAAGGATTACATACCAAGTCAGTTACAAAAGTTCTTTTTAAATTGAATCAAGTGACTTGAGTCTTTCTGTGAAGTTAGAAAGATTAGTTTAAAAAATCATGCGTCAAACAATATTTAAAGAATTTGTAATTGGCTGGAATTACGAAGAAAATAGTAAAGGTCGCTTTTTACAAATTTTTTATTTGAGTCTTTCATGTTTCCTTCGTGTTTCCAACCTATTGCAATTTTTTCAAAATTTTGTTGACACATTATTTAGTAAATTAATGCTTCTAACTTTACAAGAAAATTCAAGTCACTTGGTCCAATTTTAAAAAAGTTGTTTCGTTTTAAAGGGTGTGCGAAGACATATTTCACTGAGTAGTTCTAACAAAAAGCTTGAAAAATTGAGAAATTTCTAGCTTTTGGAAGAAAAATGAACCTATCGAGACAGATAAATTGCTCTCATTTTGTTCAAAAAAGTTTTATAGATAAAAAATGAAATTAAAAATTTAGGTGTAGTTTCTGGAGAAAGTCAACGAATTGAATGAGATTTGTCCGAGATTGATTCAGACGATTACTTTTTATCAAAAACATTTTGAGTTATTCGGCAAGTAAATTTAAAAAAAACGTAACTTCGAGAATCAAACTATTGTAAATGTTTAACATTTTACCTTCGTCACTATTGAGAATGGAATCTTGAAGTCACCATGCACATTTATATGCTAATAAATGTGTTCTTATTGTCACTATAATAGCAAAAAGTTCACATGAAAACGTCACTCTCACTTTTCTGATCACTTTTTTACACAAAACTCGCTGTTTTCGATCTGGATTAAAAATAACGTCTTTGTTACACTCGGGACAATTTGACCCCACGTCAATTTTCGAGGACTGCCAAACACACACTGACGCTTCCCCACTCGGGAAGCTTTTCTACCTGTAAAGGATACCTGAAATTACTACTACATATACTGTCAACAGTACCATTTTCAAGGATACTTCAAAGATAATTTACCTCAGAATTAAATTTTGGGTCATTCCAAACCAATATGAGACCCGAGTGTTAAAATTTCCGTTCGAGCCGTTTCGAACTCTGGCGCCCCTCACCAAATGGACTGTAACTTCGTCATTTTTTCGGGACTTGTCATCAAATTTTTAACAGCATATTTCCCAAATGTTGTAATTTTTATTTCCGCAAAAAAAAAAAAACAAAAAAACATTTAATTTTTGAACTTGTTATACTAGAATCCCCATTTAACCCTTGGAAGGTGGACGTTTTTAATATTCGTATAACAGCGGTGTTTGGGTTTGTTTGGATCCATAACACTTCCTACTTTTTAGAGATATATTTCGAACGCAATCTTACCGAACGCATCAAAGTTGCAAGGTATTAGCACCTTTTATTTTGCCCTGTTTTAAAGATTGAAAACTGTGGCTTAATACACACTGACTCTGGGGTCCAGATATGGATCCAGCCGCAGCCATGCGAGGGTTAACAGTGCTCAAGATTAGGCCGTTAAAATGATCTCGGTACGTGCAATCAAGGGTGACCAGAAGAACACCAGTGTAGTACCACGGGTCCCGGAAAGACTAATAAAATTAAACGAGGAGTATCGTCGCTCGGGAAGCCGGAGGCACAACGCTTTTATTCACCAGCCACGCGCGAGCGCGCGCTCCTGCCGCGAAAAACCCTCGAGGCGGGTGGCGGTTAATACAGTGGCGGGTTCGGTGGTAGCCAGACGCAACGTGAATTTTTATTACACCTCGATACGTGTCTCCCGGCCATGGTTAAAGTTTACCCTCCCTTCTCACGCGACTGTGAACTGGGGGTGGAGGGGCCAAAGGGCCTCTCTTCCGGTGGCGAACAAAAATCTCTCGCTCGAACGATAATTCGAGTTCGTTGCGTACTTTCGGGGAATCGGCTATAGGGGGGCTATCTCCGTGGTATCATCCGGTCTGGAAAAGGATGAAGTTTTCTCCTTCGATCACCGCGCCGCCACCATCACCTTTCGCTCCCACGCGATCCGCTGAATTGTACGCTCGCCGCGTAATACTGACGCCATCTGCGTTTAATGCTACGCTCCCATCCGCGCGGCGATAAAGGGGTGGCGGGGCCGTTCTGGGTACACAGGATGGTGGTGGAGGTGGGTGGGACGCAAAAGCCAGGACTGATCACCGTAAAAGCACACGGAAACGCGCTTCGCAAATATAGCCGGCGGGTGGGGCGGTCGAACTTTTTCACCGGCGGCGCGTCGAATTGCACGCGACATTTCCTGACTGTTTTGCACGGTGTTCCATGCAACAACGCTGCCCCCCCTCCTCCACCCGGAAACGCTAGGAGAAAAAAAGGGCCGCACCGCGAAAGCGCCCTGTTATTGGAAACTACGCCCAATGTTTATAGGAGGGAGACCCTCCAATGCTCGAAACTGTATCGCCGATGAACACCGTTATTAACTCGAACGATGAGACTGGGCTCTGTAGCCGGGTTTTTTTGTTCTGTTTTCTCGCCTTTTTTTTGTTTTTCGTTTTGTTTTTGTTTTTTCGTCAACGAACTTTCTCTGGATTTTTTTGTTGGTTTCCACGGGTTTCGGTGGTGAAGGGACGAAGGTAAGGGTGGATACTCACCAAACGAGCACGAATGGACACGAGCGAGCGACCTTTTTTGTTGGGTACCGTTTTGAGCGGTAAAAGAATTTTTATCTCCGTAACTGTTAAAGATAAGACCTTGACTTTTTTTTTTCATTTTTATCGTAAAGGATCGTTCTTTTTTTCGTGATAAGGGATTAGGCGAGAACGTGCTTGAAGTTGAAGGGGTTGGTAAAATAAAATACTTCATATTGTGCACATTTCGCCACCTGAATTCTGGACTGTTCTAACTCCATTTTTCAAATAATTTAGTTAGTCATTCTACGCGCGTCACATTGGTCCAAAGAATACAATTTCACCATAATATAGAGAAAATTCAACATAGAAAAGAACAAATATAATTTTAAGTCCCTGTTTTACACTGGAGGAGAGCGATTGTAGTCTATGTACGACGACTAAAATGAACTGACTCGTTCGAACCACTGGCTGCGTGTAAACGATCACTCGGTCGAAATTTTGTACTCGTTAGGTGTAAACTAGGCTTAAGATCAACGCATTTCGCGCGATCGTTGGCGCTGGACAATGGGACGAGCGATTGGAATTTCGAAGGACTTTTCTCTCGCTAGCACAGGTATATTGATTGTCATCCGGGGAATAAAATCGTCGTTTCGTGGCGGAACGTGCACGGAGTTTATAGAGAGAGACAGCCTACACTCGGTACACTTTTCGGCACGAAAATCGTTTTAGTTGGCGACTTGATTGCCAGTTGATGCGAACCAACCATGAACTATGCTTTCGTTTCCGTTCGTGGTCGCGTCGACGTTCCACGTGGTTACGAAGTTCGAAACGAAACGTACCGTAAAAGCACGACGGTTTCTTCAACAAGTTGTGTCATTGCGTAAAGTATACTTTATTAATTATACTGTGGGTGAAGTTCGTGTAAATAGAGAATTAATAGGATGAAAATGTACGGAATATGCTTCTTTAATGGTCCACTTGTATTAACATTTTGCTCGGCGGAGAACATTTAATTGGGTGCAACACACCTTATAAGTGTTCCTTTCGCGGTACTTTTCCTAAAACGAAATCAGCAACAACAGATTTAAAAGTTCTCAAAGAAGACTCAAAACTGCTCGAAAGGAGCGTCTTTGGCCAGGAAAGATTTAATAAGTAAGAAAAAGCAAAGCGAAACCTTATACTATTCGTGGCATCTAAATCCTGATGGAAAGTTAACCCGTCTCCGTCTCTCATTTTTCCAATTTAATTTATCCCTCGATGTCAAATTGACACAGTGGTAAAAAATTAATATATCCAAGAGACAAATAGTTAAACTTGTAAATTCTTCAAAATAAAAGTCACGGAGCCTCAGTTGAATTTACCTAGATACGACAGAAAACACATCCTATTTTCCTATATCCCTTATTTTCGATTACTTCGATCATTCGTTTCGGTAAAGAATTGAATAATCAGCGAATATAATCTTGTAATAAGTTACTGGCTTAAGAGAAAAATATGTCAAATTGACATAAGGGACGGATAAGGATTAAAAACTAAACTGACACTTAATACGTTTAGTAGTATATACTATGACTAGTCCTCAAACATTTTAACTGCATGTCAATTATGGTACAAGGTATTTTGAAAATTATATATCATGGCTACCATAGCGTTATTCTACTCCTCTGGATCGGTGGATATCTGCAAATGCAAGTCATCTCGAAATTGACCTTGACCTTGTAGGTCTCCACGATCCAGAGGTGTAAAATAACGCTATGGTAGCCGTGACATTGAATTTTCAAACACCCTGTAGACCAAAGATCGTTTGTACGGTTGAAATCCAAATTTCCTAGTAACTTCTTGTCGATTTTTGTCAAGAATTCGACGAAAACGTATGAAGATACTGAAGAAAATGGGGCACCCTTAAGTTGCGCCCAGCAATGTACAAAACTTACAGTGCCCAGCAAGCTTCGTGATACTCTTTGCCTCCATTACTATTCAGTATTTTACCGTCTCTGGACCCGGGGACTGTCCCTCGGTTTTCGTGGGAACGAGGGAGTCTGGTTGCAGCAAATAAAGGAAAGCACCTAATGCGAGTCCGTGACGGGTGGTGGGTGGCCGGCCCGGCTCGGAAATTCTTGATTACATACACTTTCTTGTTAACGTTCCCGCCGCCCTGACTTGAATTTTTATACTCTCCTTTTGTTATTCCACGCGTTTGCCCCTCAGGCGAACGTATGAATTCGATACACCCGCGGAATACACACGTATCCGAATTTTGATCAGTCTTCGATTCTTCCTTCTTTCAATCACTCTTTGTATCGTGTATGGATGAAGTCAGACGCTGGAACAGTCGAAGTTCTCGAATACTAGATTCGAAACAAAAATTTCTATCGATTGTCTGTATATTAAGTTGGCTATAGTATTCAACCGATAAAAAGGAAAAATTTGGATTTCAATCTTGGAGGAAAGGTTTGTATTGCTGATTCTTTACAATCTCTTGAAATAGAATACTGGAATGAACGATATTTTATGCATATAATTTGTAGAATTTCGTGTCTAGTGGAAAACTCTAAAAAATTAAGGAGACCGTCTAATTTTGAACGTACGTAATCCCACTTGCGAGCACAGTTAAATATGCAGACCCAAGTGATGTAAATTCGGTCATATCAGTGATTACTTCTATGCTGCCATTAAAAGGAAACATCTTATATATTGTCCAGAACGCCTCCGGCCATGTATCCATTCCTCGAACACGTCGACTATCGAAAAATATGATTCCGTGTCCCAATTCAACGGTTCGCCGGTTGACTCCTCTCTCCTGACTTGCATATAACAACCAGATACGGTTTTGTCGAGCACGCGAAGGAATGTCACATACGAAGAAGAACGAATCGGTCGATCGATTTAATAGAGAATTCCCAACGGGGGGATCTTTCATTTATAGGATCTCTGCCGTGGACCATTTGAGATATTCAGGTCGGCCGCGGATTCCTTCCCTGCTAACCCAATACTCCAAATAGATATGCTACCCTCGGTGGAAATTTAAATTCTATTCGTTTTGTAGGCGGCCCGTTATCGCTCGAGACGTCCTAATAGAATGTACATACCTACCCAGCATCCACGGGCGCGTGCAGAGGCAAGAAAGCTTACCACTCTGGCACAAAGTAACCGCGGATCTTTTCTTGGAAACAAATTCCAGAAGCGAGGATCGGGGGCCGTGGTATTCGTAAAAGTAAGTATACCGGGATGGGGGGATTCGCGCGTAGCTTAGCGGAAAAGTTTCCCTTCATTAGTTTCACGTTTCTTGCCCTGTTCCTCGTGTTGCATCGTAGATAGGGCATACAACCACGTTGTTTACGACCCAAACATTTCTCTGAATTGTTCCATGCGCAATCTGTTATTATCAAGACGTAAGTTTAAACCACTTGCTCGTTTACTGTTTTTTTTTTTAATTACGAAGGTCGAAGATAACAGAGAGACACATGTATCGTAATAATTCCATAGAATGAAACTGATTTAGAATATTTCATGAATAAATGTATCAGTCAATCTGGAATTTTCAGGCTATTAGGCGCTTATACTAATAAATTTCTGCATTAAACATTATTTGAGGATATCCTGTCAAAACAAAATTAGACATTTTTCCTGAACTTAGGCAATTTTTGAGAATTAATAAATGATAGGTTCATTTGTTTAAAAACGTACTTAAGTGATGTGTGGTAATGTCCAAACACTTATTATTACATGAAAATTAATAAGTATATTAAATATTAATTTTCATGATACACATATTAAGTTTTTGGACATTAACGCAGCACACAATCACTTTTTTAAACAAGTGAACCTATCATTTGTTAACGGTTAAAAATTGGCTAAGTTCAGAAAAACATTTCTAATTTGGTTCTGACAGGATATCCTCAAATAATGTTTAACACAGAAATTTATTAGTATAAGTGCCTAATAGTCTGAAAATTTCAGATTAATTGATACATTTGTTCATGAGTTATGACACAGTATACCACTCCTTTTCCTATACCCAGGTAAAGATTGTAAACAACTATTCGATTCACACGATAAGCACACTAACGCTACTAAAATATGAGAACCAATTTCTCATCAGTGAGCCATATGAACTATTTATCAATAATGGCTTGTAACTAATGGTCTAATACGTCTCACATCCAGAAACGATGCTTTCCCGACTTCCAAGGCTTCACGATCCCTTCAACGATAGGTACTGTCGTACCACGAAGTAACGGCTGTAGGATCTCGACGTTATAAATTGTACTATTATCGAATTCTGCGAACCTGGATTCCTGGATAGCTGTAAGCCGTATACGTTTACGTCGATTCAGAAGCTTTTAATCTGTTTCTCACAAGGGCTGATTCCAGGAATCCAGAAACAAAGCGTAGGTAAGCAAGAAAGCTTGTTTTTCCATTTTTTTGTTTTGCTTGGATATGACACCCCTACAAACACGAACCTGTACCAATTACCAAGGAGGGAAAGACTTACCGTTTGTCAAATTTAGCCAACTTCCCTACATGGATCCACGTCATTTCTATTACCTCCGTTGTTACTTCTTTATTTTTTTTATAAATCCTTATTTCTCGATACCAAGTGTATTTTTGTTATATCATCGTAATTACTCGCGCAAGGTCTAGTGATGCGTGCGAGGTCACGAAGTTCTAAGGCAAGAACACTAACGAGGAAAGGAACCCAACTGTCTGACTTCGAGTTTAACGAGGTTTCGTAAGATGATAGTAGACATGCTGTTAGTGATATATGTGAAATATTAAGTGTAGACAGTCGATAATTTTAAAGAGATAAACAATTAAATTTACGAATCCTCCAGATGCGTTACATATGAATATAAGTCAATGTTATCGAAGTTGGGTTGGAAAAGTAAAACAAAACTATTTTGGTGAACGAGAATCGATCCCAGGACCTCCGATTTACCAGCCAAACAACCTTATACTTCGATAAATTTGACTGACATTCATGGTGCATCTCAAAGCAACGCAATTTTGATTGTTATACGTTTAAAATTATGTTAAGTTTTTGTCAACACCTAATATTTCACACACACGGCGTGGCATAATTATAAAACAACCCTCAAATTTTCAATTCTTATGTATTGTGGCTAAAACAAAAACGACCAAATACGCCATTTCTGAAATTGTGTTGAGAAATAATGTTTCTTCAGAAAAGGATAGATTATATTCCGTAGAAAAAAAGCGGTTTTATTTTAATTACAATACATAAGGATTAAGATTTTTAATTTGGTTTTATAGTCATGCCACACAGTAAATCATGGATGACTGTTCGAAGGCTCCTTGGCACTAACAAGGAGAGGTTGTTAGGTATAACGTTGACTTTTTAATAAGGTTTAGTACAGTAATAGAGCTCGGAATTCCGAAGTTAATGATATTTGGTTCAACCGCATAAGGCCATTAGTTTATGAAATACTTAATATTCAGTGCCGAGGAACTTTCGACCACTCATCGATGATTTACTGTATATCACATAGCAACCTGTATGTTATTATCTTACAAAACCCCGTTAAAATCTAAGTCGAACAGTTGGGGTTCATTGCTGGTAAAGACTCGGTGACGCAACAGACACACCGAATTACGTCCGCCAAGTGATACAACCGCAGACGCTGTCAGAAGAGCAGCCGCGAATCAAGTAATTCAACGTAAAATTTCGCCGCAGACGTCAGGCTTAGCTTATGGTCTCACCACGCGTTCACTTCGAAACACCGAATAGTAGAAGGAGGACCCCTCGATTTCAATCAACGGGAGCATAAACAGGCTCGTGGCGTCTCGAAGACGCAAAACCTCGAGGTAAAGATCCCCCGGAACCGTGAACGGGGTTCCGCGGGTAGTCTAGCGGAAAAGTTTCACCGTTAGAGGCGTCTACATAGGCGTCGGAGGGTTGCGAGGGTGAATCATTGAGCCTGTGCGTTGCACCCGAAAACCCTCAGGATCCTTCTCGAAGATGGATGCTCTAGGATGAGAGTGGATGTGGGCAACGCATGGTACAACGCACAGTGGTCCAGCATCGGAAAGTAGCAGTTCACACGAATGTTGAGCAATCGAAATTTTTGAAATTTATAATTTCTATTTAAGTAGAATCAGACAAATGAACAAATCTTTATCAATTTTAGGGATCATTCTCGATGACGTAATTCACTAACAGTGATCTTAATATCCTCATTACAGTCTGAACTCTTAGGGAATTTTTTCTTATTTTCTTGTTTTTACTGAGGTGGATGATACGAAAGGGTTTAGGGAGAACAATAATACACAAAACGAATTATCCATGGTTGACGATAATTTAATGGGAGTCTTTTTTGGGAGGATACAAGGAATTTGTTTTTACCATTGTGTGCCGTGAAGAAAACGAAGGTGTAGATGGTAGAAGCATGCAGCGTGAAACGGCTAGGGAGAAGTCTGGAGAACAAGGGAAGCGGGTGTAATGCGCCGTGGTTTGTAATTGCACGGGGCTGGTAGGCGCGGACGCACCGCGTCAGCAAACCATGTGTGTGTGTGTGTGTGTGTGTATACGCGTTGCTTCCAGCGGCGTTTATTGCCTTCATTGGTCACACCGTTCGTGCTGGGAACAAAGCAGATGGGCATCCTTAACAGTTATTGGCCGATGCCGGCCGGTTTCTACGTGGTTGCCCCGTGTCGGTGGAAGGGCCCCGCGTTGGTTAGGCGGAACGATTTATCGGAGGTTACATTTGGGGCTGGTCCCGATGGCCATCCCTTTTCCCCGTGCGAGCGAAAAGGGGGATAAAGGAACAGGGAAAACGCGGTGGATAGGTCATGGGATGAGGTATTCCGGGGTAAAGAGAACCAGGGACCGTCACTTTCAATTAGATAATTGAAACGGGGGTTGGGGGTGGTGGATAGCGGGAAGGAGGGGTGGCAACTAACGCGTTTTCCGCACGTGTTCTCGCGGCCAGCCGTGGCCGCTGGAATTTTACAAAAGCGGCTTTAAGGTCTCTCCCCTCTCGTCCAGTCGCGGGCTGAATCTGGGGGACAGCCGGACGATTGGTTTTCATGCGAGATTCGATTGTTCGTTGCCCCCTTCGTCCACGTGCTCGTATTCGACCGCGAGCCGTCGATCAACGGGGGTATTGTTCAATCTTTGCCTCGAGATTTAATCCGATGCCATCGCGAGGAAGCGATTACGATCGATGGATATACGCTCTTTCATCACGAGGGAGGAATAAACATGATTGTCGTGTGTGGTTCGTTGCACTGATTTTAATTCGATTGGTCTTATCGCGAATTCCGTGTGACGTTATTGAATTGCTGTTCTTGTCGTGTCTGATTGCGATACATCGATGACAGAGTGTAGTGCTTATTATCGAGTGAATATAGAAGAACATTAACTGAGTTTTTGCAGTTTATATTTGTGTGAAGAATTTTGTTGCACTACGTTTTTTAATGAAACGACGGCTATCTTCCGCTCATGTGGTCTTATGACCTTCGAAAATTCAAGGTCACCTTGATATCTCAAATAAATAAGATACAAAAAAATCAAATTGTATACACCAAATGTGTTCCTTCAAATGCTACATATTTCATTAAAACGTTTCTTGGTACAACCAATAAGTTATTTTAGATAGCAGTTCTTATTGACTCACTTTGTATATTAATCTGTGCGAAATATCAATTTCATTCAAATGTAACGAGTGTACTATCTATAAACAGGGTTGTACGTACAACGAAAGTTTACTTACTTTGTGAAACTTCACGACCGAATCATTAATATTAATTTAACAATACCCAATTCCCATCTGTTTGGTGACTTAAGTCATTCGATCGTTTCGTTCATCGAGTTCGTGAAGATCTATGGACCACGTTTAAAAGTCGTTTTTCATCGAATGAAATGACATGGCCTAGATACGCGATCCTGGATTAAATCGTGAAAGATCGTTGATAATCCGTCGGTGAAATAAAGCGGCCCCGCACATTTCAGTCGCGCTTTTCTTCGAAATCTGGAGCTACCCGACCCGACATGCCAAGATTTTTGCAGAAGTAGGTACTCGTGACTCGCCCCGTAGATCCCAGTCGGGTTCGGTGATTGGAGTCGGGGAACGAGCTCGAGGAAGAGAGGGTAACCCTGCACGATTGCATGGAGCTCCGAATAGAGAAAAGTTCGATCGACTTCCGTTTCATCGGTCAGCAATTCCATACTGTCGAATTGTTTCCGCGACATAGTATTTCCCCGGTCATAGCGGATTGTGCGTCGATCGAATTCGATTCCGTCGCATAAATGAATAGTTTGAATTTCGTAACTTGTCCGGGAATGAGATTTTCAATGCAAAGTTAGCGATGGTTCTGGTGACACGAAGAAGAATCAAAATTATTGCCCGTTGATAATTATGAAACCTGTAACGTAGTTCACCTGGATATGTGGTTAAGCAAGGTAATTCTTTAGAAGAAAAATTTTAAATTTGTGCTACGAACAAGCAATAATAAATAGGATCTTGAGAGACCTATACAGACTGTGCGTAATACGTAGAACTTAGTGAGATTTCACGTTATTTATATTCTCTGCTTTGTAAAATTTGTGGAATCCCTGTAATTCTTTGCGTTTCATCAACAGACTTACACAACCCATCCTACGCGTGATCCACGTCGTAGAATATACTGATTTATGCAATATCATTTCAAACTACGTTCAAATGTACTTGAAAACAAAAAACACAGAAATTAGAGAAGAAAGAATGAAACTGCAGCAAAGTCTAGCTGATATACACAGTGGACTACGAAACGTGATCAGCTTAGATTATTCTACTGCTAGCAGTTCGACTGAAATTTTTTTAGCTAATACAATATGATTCAAGGAGAGCTTTAAGGTGATCGTACCAAATTTTTTGTCAACCCTTGTTTCCCCAGAGTTTTCAAGGTCACCTTCAGTTTTATTATAATTTGTCAGAGGCTGAGGATACTGCTGAATTAGGCAAGCGTCCTAAAAAATATTTTTTCTTCTTCTGAATCGAAGAAAAATTAAAAAACTAAGTTCTACGTGCTTTTGATAGCTTCACTAATCAACTTCATCGAGCCTTAGCTCTTAGTATTAGCTGTTATTGATCTGTTCTTCCACAATACTGTCTGTAAACATTTCATTCTATACCAATAGAATAATCCCAGCTGATCACGTTTCATGATCCACCCTGTATCCATGAATTTACATAAAGAAAGGAAGTGCATAAATAAGAAATATTCTCTTCAGCTTACCGTACAAACGTCAAAGACATTCATTGAAAAACGGGTTCTCCATTGTTCTCGATGGCGTTCCGTCACCGCGCGGTCGTTTCTTACGTCGAGGGACAACGCAATCATCGCGTAGGCAGTGATTGCAAGAATATGTAGAACGCAGAAGAAGGATACCAGACCGGTCGGGAACAGAGATGGCTGGTGGGCCTGTGATTACGTGCCGTCACGAGGCTCTCGATCGGATTCTCATTCGCAAAGCGAACAGTTCCACGGAGCACGCGAGATTGTCCATTGTTTCCCCCGGAGACCGAGTATGACAGTGGGTCAAGGGGTTAGGCGTCGTTCGAAGAAAGCCAAACACGAACGGGGATACATAGGCAGGGCTGGTTCCGATATCCTACGCTCTGCGAGCGCGGAAAGAGGAGCCGCCGATTCGCCGAGGATCGCGACGGAGAAAGGGGACGAACGATCGTTCTATCCTCATCCCCCTCCACCCACGGTTTCGTTTCTCCCGTTGCTCTTCAGGATATTAAATATTAATCCCGCGAAATTACTGGCACGGCGGCAATCTTTCGCTCTCGTGGCAGTTCCTTTTTGTTGCTCGCAATCTCTGACCCACCACCGGTCGCGCGTGTGCAGCACCCATACATAAACCCACACGAGTACACGACGTGTACAGTGAGAGTCAAAACTAAGTATACACTTTACAAAGGTGAGGTTCGTGTAAGAGTTCTGTAGCATCTTACGATTGTAAGATCATGATAGTAATACAGTTGGATGTGATTTTCTTAATATTTACGGGATGAATGGGCTGCTGAAAAGTTCGAGGAGAAGGAATTCAGAGCTATAATCAGAAAGTTTTGTAAACATTATTAAACATGATGAATGTACTATTATGGTTTAGAGCAACTTGGCAACTTTTGTATCATATAGTACAATGGAAAAATTTGTATATTTAAATATTTTAAAATCAAATTCAGCTGCAAGTGCATGGGTCTTTGAGAGAGATCGTCAACCAAAATATACAGCAAAGATGGCTAAAAATTGTTTACTGGAAAACACTTTCAATCAGTTAAGTACTTCTCTACGGTCATAATACGGAAATATTAGATTCTAAATTGACAGGAATAGATATGAATGAATCCCATTCTTTAAAAGTGTATACTCACTTTTGACTCTCATTGTATATATACGTGTGTATACGCTGCCGTCGCTACTGGTGGCGCACTAAGCAATGAGGAGTAATCCAGGCGGTGGATTAACCCGGGGCTCAAGATATCAGTCCGGGATTTACCGTGGCTCACCCCGTCGTTACGACTCCGTCGTCGTCGTCGCCGTTTCCCTGGACCGTCTACGTTTCCGTCGTCCCTTTTGTGACGCAAAGGGGTTGGGGGTGCGTGCGTGATATCGCCTTCGATCGTCCGAGCTCTGGCTACTCCTAGGGGTGTTCGATTTCGATTCGATTCTTCAAAAAATCGATTGTTTTGGTTACAAAACTTTTCGATACTTTTCGACTTTTTTAGAAATCGATTCTTACCCTTTTACTGAGAATGTAGAATTGATTTTTCTTTCTTCACTTCTTTTTTTGTTACTAAGGAAGATTTCTCAACCTAACTATATTTGGCTAAAGGTCGAAAAGACGAAGCTGTCTGATTGGTCTTTCAGTTCGAGAATTAATTTGTCCCCAATGAAAGGATCAGTTACAACAGCTTCATCTCGCTAGCTTTTAGACAATAGCTGAGATGTGGGTTGTTCCTAATAACTACGCAGAACCATGTTCCTAAGAACCAATCAGATAATTATTTATCATAAATAAAACTTTATTCGTTAATTCGTGTGTCTTGTTTTATTTATTTCTTAATTTCTAAGTGTCTAACGCCTGAGCAATGAATTTATACTTTTTAGAGAATGGGAAGGAGGTAAATGTCGAATGTTTAAACAAATTATTAATTATGAAATGTACTTATTAAAAGAATCTCTGACTCTAATTTCAAACCTTCAAATTCATACTAACTAACTACTTCACCTCTAATTCCCTTCCCTATTTAATAACTTTGTCCTCTAATTCCCTTCCTATATACAATTTTTAGATCGATTCTTGTACAATCGATTCTTTGGTTTCGATTTTTTAAAAGACCCGACTCTCTTGATTCGATTCAACAATCGATTCTTTTAAATGAATCGAACATCCCAAGCTCCGCCGCTTGGATCGTAAAACGCGAGCAGCCAGCGTGAATCTCCACCCTCCCCTCGATTCCATGAACCGTGGACCGCCTTGAAACGACGGCTGGGAATTTATTAATTGGCTAACCGCGGAGACACGCGCCTCCGGATTACCGCTGACTAACGATAATTTCGTTCCGCCGGAATATTTCGACCCGGTTGATCCGAGCAAATTAACGATGGAGGGAGGGGGCGCCAATTTGTAGAGGGGAACCTTAGCCGCACCTGGATGTCGTTGATGAAAATTCGTGTTGAGCGGTGAACAAGTTTCTCTCGTAATATTCGGAAACTGTGAGCATCGACACTGACGCGGTACGAGCCCCGAGCCCCGACTGGCCGTGTCGTCGACGTTCTTCGCGGACGTCGACAATGGATAGGGGCTGGGATAAGGCGAGATGGTCGGACCTAGCGAATGGAAGCATCGTCAAAGGGACCACCTTCCCCATCCTGCTTCGTTTCCCGTTTCCAGGCTTTTCCTGTAATTTAGATTAACGGTCACCGGTGTACTGGGGAACGTTGCTGAATTTGGACCATTGCCTAGGTTGGACCAGTACTGTAACTTAGCATGTGTAAGCAATTTGGGATTTATGATAGACAGTATATGTACGATAGTGGTGATTGCGTTAAGTAACTTAGTACCTAAAAGCAATACATATTGTCAATCATAAGACCTAAATTTCTTACACATGACAAGTGTACAACCTAGACGATGGTCTAAATTTGGCAACCTTCCCGTACTTTATCTCTCGTAGAATCTATGAAAATGTCGTATCATGAGATTTCCACGAAATTGTCAAATTTTGCGAGGTTATAGCGAAAACTGTTTATATAAAAAAAGATACTTTTGTATGAAAATTCATCAAGTTTTAAGACGTTAAGGGCAACGTGACCCACCGGTGGGTCATAACATTATTTTATCATTCCCTATGAAAAAACCCCTACATTCAATCGGTGAAAAAAATAAGAAACTGAAAAATTAAGTGCTAATGATTATAAATGATTCAGTGAAATCGAACTATTCGGTCAGAACATACGCCGGCAGTAGCAGAGGCGTCCTGAACAATTTAGCACGTTAACCTCCACGTCACTCACATATAGGTGACACAATTTTCTATTCCCAATTGAAAATCAATTTTTAAATGTACGCCCCGTAGATAATTCTGGGCCTGTTAACACTCCAGTACCGGTTTTATATTTCGGATCAACGGTTTAGGAGCTGGGTATCCTACCGCTTTGGAGGTTTGTTTCGAGCCATCGAATTCTACTACTCCACAGTGTCATCTGCAATGTAGAATTAAAAAACAGGAAGAAATTTCTGTAATCTAATGCTTACAATAAACCTATTTTTGTAGGCTCTAGACCGAAGACCGCCTTGCCCCCTGAAAATACTTAAATTACTTTAAATGACGCATATTTGGCCGGAAATTCGAATAAGCTACAAACAGAATCATTTAAATTATCCCGCAAAGTGAAAGTATCACGATAATTTCGATTAAAACATTCAATATAATACGACGGAAATACCGAGGGCGTTTGCTTGAGAGAAATCTGAAAGAAACAGACACAACCGTAACAACACTCAACCGTCAGCTACATTTCATCCCCTCCATCCAGTCCGATCGCATTGATCTTAGTCACGCAAAACGCGACCGGATTCTATTCTTGTCTCGGCGAGTCGTTCCATGGACACGCGATACGCATTAAACAATCGGATTCGTTGCTGTACACTACGATAAATTGGCCGGACGGAAAAAGGGTCGAGTCCCTTCGCCGTGGAGCGGAGGTAGCGTATCCTCGTGGCGTTGCTCGAATTGCCGCGCTTATTTGCGAGCCGGGTGTGGGTCTAGGGGTGGCCTGGCCGTGATTAAGATCCGGACGCTGCCGGACGACCGATAGCAATAACTTCTTCGATTTGCGAGCGAGTTTCTCGCGGCGTGCACGAGCATATTTGCCCGTTTCATTACGAATCTAAATTACCAGGTTGGGGAGGGAGAGGGGCGACAACAGAATGGGACGTAACGCACGTCGTCTTCTTGCTCGTGCCGCGGCGAACCTCGAAACACGTTGTGACTTTCACGTGTTCTTCCCACACTCGTGGTACCGTTTCCTATGCGCGACTCGGTCCCACGCATTCTAATGAAACGAAACTCGTCCAGGAGACTTTGGACGGTTATAGATAAGCAGCGCCGCGGCGAATGTTGCGAAATTCGCCCGAAAGGAGACTTTCGCTATGAAATTATACAAGTCGTTCTAATTGTATCTGCCGGGGAACGGGATTTCGGTTTCAAGACTACATTGCACCGGAATCTTAGAAGCCGGCGAGTGATTTTAGGAGGTCTTACCTTGAGCGCTAATTACAAGACGGAATTTCCTCGTAGTTACCGCCAGTTTTATTCATCCTGGGATAGGGTCTTCTTAGTTTTATAGTTAGGATATTAATTCGCTGTAATGTTTATATATTTCGAGGGAAGGCTTTTTTGAAGACAGATTACAGTAAATCCTCGATGAGTGTTCGAAGGCTCCTCGGCACTGAGAAGGAGAGGTCGCCAGATGTAACGCTAACTTTTTATTTTATTTTGTTTCAGTCGTATATGGCCATTAGTTTATGAAATATTGAATGTTCAGTGTCGAGAAACTTTCGAACACTCATCCAGGATTTACTGCACTGCGATTAGTATATTTCCTCCGTGAATGTGCGAACGCGATTTCGAATTGTATAATTTCCTATGTGAGAACACTGTTAGTAAAACTGAATGTACTTTGTCGAAAACTTTTTGCTGAATACAGAAATTTGTTTACTGTTCATTTTGGGAATTTCTTTAGGGTCCGTGTCATCGAGAAAGTGTCGTAAAAATTCGATTTTTTTAACTTGTGAAGGAGGGAAGACTTCTTAATGCGTCTGGTTTTCTGTTTTCAATTCAAGAGCTAGAACGATGTGAAGCACTAATGGGCCCTGGTTAGGAACCCAATTTATTGCATGTCGGAGCGGTGGGTCCCGAGAAGTGTGTCCCTCCAAAAAAAGGTCTTTAGAGCGCATACATCTGATGGTACTCTTATTCCTTAAAGGTACGCCGATACTTTATAATATTTCATAAGATTGGCCCGAAGTTATCGAGTCTCTTGTCCTGCAGAGAGCATAATTTTTATTATCTCCCGACGAATTCTTCGAAGAAATAAAACCGGTCGCGTTTTGTCGATGCAAAACGACGTTCGTGTTATTTCCTCTCTGTAACCGAGCCATCGGACTGGCCAAGTATTTACATGATATAATCGCATGCAATGGGAACCTTTGGATTACACTTCTCTAATTGGTTCGGTGGAAGCTTCTTGCGCGGTTACGTTGAAAATCGATTTTATTACTCAAGTTTATTATTCTTCCCTATGGAACGGAGTACCGTATCTCGATGGAAGATCCACCGGGGAGCTAACAGAACACACGTGAAATAGATGAATACCCTCGAAGTTCGGTCTCGATTTACGAGCAGAGTCTCGTATCTCTGATAGCAAATGGTTTGTATAAATTAACCGGTTACTGGTACGTATAAAGATGAATTTACTTGAATAACACGAGAAACTGAGACGCGCATTGTAAACGTTTCATATAAAATGTCGGTGTTCGGATAGGAGCTTCAGGTTCCTAACACCGCCACTCGTTATATCTCGCAAAGCAAGCACTAAAATTTATCATTCATGGATTGAAAAAGTACCTAAGTATGCGCAGAAAGACATACTGTAATTGCAGCTTCATGGGATCAATAATTAAAAAAGGGACATATTTAATGAATCTTGAAAGTGTATAAATTTATTAGACTACAACAATTTACATCACATTCGGAAAAAGAACGTCTAAAATATCTGTGAATGTATGAACATCTACTAGAAGTATCTAATTAATGATATTCTTAAGGAATGTAATCGATTAAAATATGTTTCTTAATGAAAATAACGTTTCTCTTATACAAGTATGCGTGTTCTCAATATTGTCTACCTTTCTTTTTTTATATGGCCGTTCCATTGTCCAGTGTTATTTACCTAACGTAACACACTATTCAATTAGTTTTACCCCTGAAACGAATTCTACTTACTTTGTAAAATATTAAATGCGTTTTATACGAGAACGAGTATCCGTTAATATCTTGCAATGATTATATTTCAATGGAAAATAGGAGAGAGCGTCTCTTTGAGATATTATACAGTCCAATGATTCGTCCGATATAAGCGACGGCGCAAGAATAGCAGCTCGAGGCGTTAGTCATTTCAGAAAATATTGTAATGCGGGTCTTTAGGAACGTCAGATAACAATTTCAATCTTTCGAAATCCAATAACTCGTTATCGGGCCGCTGTAAATGGAAGTAATTCCGTCGCTCTGAAATTCTCGCGAACATCCTATCGGCCGTTCCCTCCTTTTCCACCCTCGTCCAACTTCACCAGACCCCTTCTCTCTTTCTGTCTCCCTCTCTCACGCATTTACGCACACACACATACACACTCCAATCCACGCTTGCCGTCCTCTTTTTTTCTCCTACGCGTCGGGTCGCGCAAAGAAAATCGAGTTCGGGTGGAAACGAATGCTTACAAATCCGGTTCTTAACGAACAAAAACCGTCAACGACAGTCTGCGCTGAAATTATTTTCGTCCCAGATGGAATTCGTTAATGAAGAAAGCCGCTGGTTTGCCCGCGGAGCAAACCGCGGTGGCCCGTCTGGGTCGGTCGCGTCTGTCTCTATATCCAGGGTTATAATTTCATTTTCCCGCTAGCCTTGTTTTCTACTCGAGCGGGGGCCCCGCCGGCCATTTTCTTCGCCGTCTGTCCCGCAGCCGTTAACGATCGGCCGCTTCGCAGGGGGCGAACGGAGAAACGTAAGGCTTGGGGACCTTGTCGTTCGATACGCTCCGAATCAATTTTATTTACATTTTTACGGGAAAGCACTTTGGCTTATACATTTTAAATCGCCACGGAGACGCAGGAAACAGAGGGAGATAAAGATAGAGATAGATACGAAACGATGACAGACAGAAGAAGAGACTGAGGGTGGACCAGTCGCAGAACCGTTTCTCTTTGTAGATCGTTAGCATATTTCCTTCCTGGGGAATATCGAAGGCATGGCAGGGCGTCGTCGAGATAGCTCCCGGTAAATTGTGTTCCTACGGTAATTCAGTCGTGAATCTTCCGTCCGAACGAGTCTCTGCCGTTTCCAATTACAGGATGGACTTTGATTCGTCGGGACCGTCCAGGGCGTCGACACGCGTCGTAGAAAACGTTCGCGGATGAGAGGGTGGCCGTGATGCCGATTAAGAGGGTATTCTATTGTAACCGGTCAAGAAAATGGAATTTTCTTTTTCTTGAATTATCTTATAACTTGGGGTCCTGAAAATATGCTTCTGCAGCTTCACGGTGAAATTTATAAAATTGTCAAAAGTATAGAACCACGGCGACCAAACTGCGGCTCCTATATACTTATACGATATTTTTTTTATAAACTTAACCCATACTACATACACGTATGTACCATGATATTTTGGTACGTTTACTGACTTTATTATGCAATCTGATATACACACAGATTGTACACGTCTCACAGTTTAATACCGTGCTAATAGAGGATGAGGCTTTCGAGTATTTCTGATAGGCGATATATGGCTCTTAGATAAGTGTATACAAGGTTTGGCCACCACTGCTATATAAGAATAAAGGACGGCACGCATGCCACACGTCCAAACCGTATGCAAATATTGAACGCGTTTTTCTCAAAACCGTGTTTTGGAAAATGGTTGCCACGATATCTCAAATTCTACTTGACCGCTCGGGCCTATCTTTTGCACACATCTTCAGCAGATGTGTCGCAATCGTCCCTCCCAGAATTAAGCGAAAATATTTTTCTTTTTTAATTTAACTGTCTGAAAAGGACGGAAAAAATCGCAACAATCGATACTTAATTTTCAAATTGTAGGCATTTAAAAAATTGTTAACATTTTAACCTAAATCTGGTACCTGTAATAGTCATGCCGCCATGCGCGATGAATTTAACAATCTTTTTAGTTTGTTTTATTTTAGATGAACAGAACGATCAGAATCATGGCAACGAAGCGAGTAATTTTTTTCCAGGTCATTAACTTTCATGGGTTACAATGCCATCTTTATTTCATACTTCCAATCAAACAAAATTATTATCTATAGTTTAAGGTATAATAAATATACAAGAGAAAGGTTCAGTATAAAAATCTGTCATTATGTCCTTAACAAAATTTAATAAAATTGCACATTATAGTAGAATACCTCCTTAATATACGATATTATAAACAACGCTGTAAAACACGTCCGAAAATGATGGAACTCGAAGTCCTAGCTTTTGTGGATGTAAAGTTAGCGCTGGTCATTTTGATTCATTAGTTAGGTCATTAGGTAATCTGAAACGCGTATATTCGTGTGGTAGTAAGTAGAAACGGAATGCAATGTACAGACGCGTTAGCCAAGATCGATTCAATTGCCCGCGTATCCAGCAGATTTTAAAATTCGATTATCTCGAAAACGAGGTTCCAAATGAAAAAAAGTGATTCTCTTTTTTCTACTTATTCTTGCATGTAGAATCATCACTCGTTGGTTGTAAGACGATTTTGGGGGCACCCTGTATTATACATATTTTTTACCACTCCGTATTTATAATTAAATTCCAAAAATCCTTACGTGTACGGTCAAAAGTGCGACAGCCATGGTATTCAACAATTCAAAATCAAGCGAATAAAATCAATTTCTCACCATCATTTTAGAATATTCAAAATTTTGTTAAACAGTAATGTATCAATATTCGTGAACAGTGATCGTCGCCGAAGCCTCATTTATGATCGATCCGGTTTCTCGACCAATTCCAGCCACACATTTCCATTCACCCATATTCTGGTGGTTCCAAAGGTCTGTAAACAGAGGTCTAAAATGTGTACCTGTTCGAAGCGATACATTACCCATCTTTCCTCATTTCTCATTTCATTTTATTCGCGCGGCAGGCAAGAAACGGTCAATGAGATGTTCCGGCCACGTGGAAAGTCCGAGTTCCCAACCAGTTTAAGGAAGACGCGGGCGAAGTGATCCCCATACTTTATGCCTCCGCGAAATCGATTTTGTTCGAGCGCGTTCGCGTATATCAAGTGCTCGTTGGTATTCCGGTATGAACGGAAAGAAGTTTCCACGGTTCGAACGGTGGGGTATGAGGGGAAGAAACGAAATTGGTGATTCTTTGTAAGTGATGTTGCGTTTCCGGAGATAAGAGTCTGCAAATTGGAACCGTTTCGGTATTCGTGCCGCGTGGATCTTGGATACTTTTACCCCCGTTCTTACTTGTTCCCGTCTGATTTCCGAACAAACGTATGTGCCTTCGAAAGTTTCGCTAAACGGAAACTGGAAAATCGACGGAGATGTTTGGTGGGTAGAAACGGTCGTAATTATTTATGTTCTTCGATTAATTTTATCCGAGTGAAATCTTTACAGTCGCGTCGATAACTTACGCAGAGATATTTTGCTGTACCTACTGAACATTTATTGAAGAAAAGTTGTATTTATAAACAGCAAGCTAATATAAAATATTCACGATTTGGTAAAAATTCACTAATTAATGATATGTCGATGAGCGTTGGCAAGCGGTACGAGAACCTGTAATATCCCGTTCAATGTAATGATATTCGAATGCACCGAGTTCACGGTTGATGTTTGGAAAGGGCTCGAACGCGCATTAATATTTTGTAACGTTGGTTAGGATTGAATTTATTGGCCGGTTTTCAACGGCACGCGACAGCGAGACTGGAACCGATCATCGTATGAATTTAATTGAAAATGTCGAAGGATATTGAATATGTTAATTTCCAACAGACGTTGAATCTCCGGGATTTGCAAGCACTTTTATTTATGCAGAACAATTCGAGCCGTTGTTTCCGTTTTATCGTTGTTCTTTGACGACTTATAATACAGAATATTATACAGTATGGTCCACCAGAAGCCGAACACCTAAATATCTATTTGGATGTAAAGTTATGAAAGTACATGTTTCCAAGTAAAACCGGTATTCGAAAGAGAAGCGAACCTTCCTTTCCCGCCAAAAATGCGATTTTTTGGGTAAAAGTTACTTTAAGGTTGACATTTCTACATCGCTGAATTTGTTCTTTCATGAGTTATAACACTATGGCAACAGGAATATGTGGACCCTTTAAAAAGAGCGCCGATGACCTTGATATCTCCAAAAAATGGCTTCAAAAAGGAATGAATTTCCTGTCAGCGCATTGCATCCATCAAACGGTGCAATTTTATACCGAAACATACTTTCATAACCTTGTATTCAAGTAGATATTTTGGTGTTCAGCTTCTGGTCGACCACCCTATATATGTTAATTTAATTATTCGAATCAGTCTATACGATCCGCAAGAGATTATAAATTCTGTTCTAGAAAGAAGATGTACGGATTACAAAAATAAATTGGTCTCACGTTCTTTTTGTTTGTTCAAGGAGTTATTGAAATCAATCTATAGCAAATTGGTTTCAACGATGGTATACATTTTCCTTGCGTTACGAAACATTTCACTGTCCGTTTCTTAATCAACGCACGATTCAATCTACCAATTTTGGTGTATTTTAATTGATTGCTACCCCATCGGTCACTTTGATGCGCGCAGCGAGTCTCGCGTTCCAAGTAAACCGACTTTGTTGCATTGATGGTTACGGTTAAGGATACAAGTGACAGTACTTACTTTCGATTATTAATTCTCCCCAAGTGTTGTTGCTATTTGTCGTGTATTGATCATTTTCGCTATTGTAAATTCCATATCCATCTGGTCGGATCCAGCGCCAGTAATGAGCATCCTTGTCCATTATATACGGACGGATCTTACAAGATAGAATAGCCTTATCCTGTATGTTCTTATTAATTGTTAAATAACTATCCTCCGCATATACCTCGTCGACTAGAAATTTGGCAAATAAAATACCATTACTAGTAGAACATATTGAAACCGGAGGAAGACTTCTGTACACAAAAATCATCATGGCAACAGAAGTATCATAACTGTAGAAATAGAAGTTAAAACAACAGAAAGTAACACCCTGTTTATGGTACAGACAACCAAGTAGTCGTAGGAACTGTATGGATCAGAAAAAGTTGGTTTTGTATCGTCAGGATAAGACTGTCATAGCTGTGTCTGCCCTGAACAACAATTCCAGACATTTTGATAACATTATCAAGAGTTACCTGCAACGTCTACATGAAACACCTGACTTTTTTCGGTTCCGTTAACAACGCCCACGTTGCACATCCATTTACCACTATTCTCGGAAGTGGCTTGATCGATTCTCGCGATACATTCGCCGAAATGGAGACCAGAGCCTACGTAAGGAAGGCTATTGGGAGGCATCTTCGGATGGTCTTGCAGGACAGAGTAAAATTGTAGACTGGGACTTTGTAACCAGCAGTAGGTCAGAGGTGCATCCGCGGTACACTTGATCTAAGCAATGTTGGAAAAACAATGATCCGAAAGTGAACTTTTTATGTTTTAGTTAAGAGTGTCTCTGCATTGTTAGAGCTCCCGCGTACTAGCGACAATTCGTCGCTTACGAAAAGGGCGTTTCTTTATAAGGACGTGCGCGCATTTGACGACACGAGTGCAGAACGACTTAAGGTGGATTTATATTGTCCGCGTCCAACACGTAACGGTTCCGTATCGGCAACGTTTAGACCCACACACGATTGTTTATATTATACGTTCGTTGAACGGTGGCATCCGATCAGTCGGTCAACAGAAAGTCACTTGACGGTAAACATGTCACAATTACACCACTACTAAACAGTCGTTTATTACACTTCAGTTACAAAACAACATTTTCCGTTGTGTTATGCCGGTACGTACAGACTCCTCTCGATTATCGTCCTGAACTCAGATCCGCGCCAGGACAATAATCTTATAGGGAGAAATGCTTAAAACCATCATAAATTCGTTTTTTTGCCCGAAACCCGACCCTCGGCAACAAAGTATGCGCTTGACAGGTTCCACGCTCCCTCCTCCCAGTGGCGGGGATAATGTCTGGACAATAATCGTGTAGAACAAGCCAGACGATAATCGACAGGAGTCTGTATAAACAATACAGGGTGTCCCAAAATAGCTTCGACTGCCGGAAATGAAGGGTTCCCGGGATTTTTTTTATCCGAGGCTTTCTTAACAAGATATTAACGAAAAACCCCGACCAATCAGAACTCGGCCGGCAAGCTTAATATCTTGTTAAAAAAGCCTCGGATAACATTTTCGCTAAGGAAAAAGTTATTTCAAATCATTACAGGAACCCCTCATTTCCAGGAGTCGAAGTTATTTTGGGGCATCCTATATATTCAAATGCATTGAAGAATACTTGTCTGATCGGATACGTTCCATGTCTTTTCGGATAATATAAATCGACATTTAGTCTGTTTCCGAGGCCTAGCAACTGGATGACCAAATGTAAAATTGGTAAACGTACGCGTATTAACGACAAAAGTGTCGCGTGACAAATTGTCGCTAGTGCGTGGGGACTCTTAATGTAAACACGTATATTCAATTGTAATTACCTGGTACGAATCACCCATTTTCACGGTCACGTTATGTGCTACGATGTTAATGGGGTCAGAGGTATTCTGCGTTTCACTTTTGTTTAATATATTCAAATTAACGCGAAACAGAGAACCGTACTGACCGCCGATGATATCTTTCATGTTGCATTTCCAGCTCCCCCAATCGACTGGTCTTGGAGAACGGATTGTCAAGCCGCAATAGAATTCTGAATTTCCCTTTCCTGATTCGGATGTAGCGTCAATGTCGTAACTGTTTCAAAACAAACACAAAATAATTAGATAATTGCTTGTTTATTCTTTCAGGGGTTGCAATTCGTGCGGTCGTTTCACCAGGGTAATAAAATTCTGCTAGGAATGACATTTCGTCGCTCTAATTCTTAAATGTTCTATCTCCAAGAGTTTCTAAACTGAGAAAACTGAGTTGAAATATAACGAAGTTTAACATTATGGAAGTAGGAAAGTAGTGAAATAATCAAACACTATAATATCACCTACTGAATAGCAATTCATTAAAATCTTTAACAAAATTTTATCTTATTATCAACATAAATTTTGAATTGTTGTTAGTAAGTATATATATCATTGTATCTCCAAATGATATAATCATTAAGAAAAAAAAAACTTTCATAATTTTGGAGTTAGAACTTAAAAGATATTATGGCGAATTTGTATTCTTTGGACGAATGAGACACACGTACATTGATTAACTAAATCTTTTTGAAAAATGGAATTAGAACAGTTAAGAACTCAGGCGACGATTTGCTCTGTTCATTTTTTTTTTTTTTTGAGGCGGCACGATTATTATCAGCCGAGTAAAAAAAATCGGATCGCCCGTTGGATACGTAGTAATATTTTGCCGGGGCTGCTTTGATTTACCGGGTCAGATCGGCGGCATTCCGCGCTGGTACTAAGCGCGCGTCGATTCATAATTATTGCCGTATTGTAAAGCACTTAGCCTTTATGACTACACCCGGAGTGCATAGCCATTCGAATTTTTAAAAGCCAGAAACACTCGCGTACAGCCGTTTGTTCCGGTAAATAATAGTGCGTGCGGCGATAAATAAATGGGACCGGAGGATCGCTGACCGTGCATACACACACGTAATATGTATGTATGTATAATGACGCCGCCATTGTATGGCGGGACCGTGTGACGCCCTAGTAAAAAAAAGAAACACGCCCACGAGATACGAAACGGTAATACTGTTTCGTTGAATCGGATCTTGTTCCGAATGAAAAGATCAACGTGGGCGAGGGAAAATGTACAAACACGGGCTCGTTAGAATAAAAGCGCGAACGTTCAACGTATCCGAAATCCGGAGAAAAATGCTTCCGTCTCTTGAATGAATTATTTCTTCTGGACACAGTCTGTTAGGGTCGCGTCAGAAATAAAATAAGTAAAATTTCAATAAACGCGTGCATATTGCGGGCCAACAGTTGGCATGTTCACTAAGGGGCGAAGAGAACGCGTTCACGGATTATGCACCTTCGGTTTGGTGGAGATTTAGGTAAGAATGTTGCCGCAAAATTGACCTTGACCTTAAATTTGAAGGTCAAATTTCTTTATCCTTGCATTATACTCAACTCGTTATGAGGATAAAAAGTCTGAAAGGAACCATGGGTCGGAACTAAATCGTTCTCTTGAAAAATGACGTTAAAGTTACATTCATTTTTAAAATGATTTTTTAACTTAGATGTCATGGTATTGGTGGTCAAATTCAAGGTCAGGATCAATTTGACGGCAACGTGTTTACCTCAATCACCACCAAACCGAAGGTGTAGAAATCCAGCCATGGTAGCTGCGACCTGTAATTTCTTGACGTCTTGTACATGTGATGGTAAAACATACTATGTGTCGTCGATGCCGGCAGTCAGATACATTGCGTGCCCGTCCGGTCTGGTGAATATACAGGAGTCAAAGACCCTTAGATCCTCGAAGCGAACGTGACAGAAGAGTTGAATTCCATTATATTTAGTGAGAGTAACGTTGCTGTTAAAAACCTCGGATTCTAAAAACACAATTCGAGTGACATGATTCGGAGATTAAAATTTTGGTATTCTGAATTGATATAAGCGCTTCGCACGGTTTCAATAGTTGTTTTTTACTTAATACAGTAAACTTACCAATCATATGGACTTTGACATATTCAGTTATAGGATTGATGACTCCTGGAAGCCCATAAGTAAATCTCCAAATACCTTCATGGCGAGTGGTAACTGCTGGAATAGTATAGGTGCAGCGCTCAGGTGATTCGGAACTCACAAGTTCGCCATTTGGATCTTCTATTTCACAATACTTGACAGTATCGAAGCTACCAAGTAGCTCCAGTGTTTCCTTCGTGCCACGTGTTAGTGAGAAAATTTTCTGTTATGTCAAAGTGGATTGCAGAAACGATTGGTTACTTTATATTTGAATCAAGTTGAAAAAAAGAATTAATTTCTACTCATCGAGGACAATTCAAGATGGTTTAATAGTTTGTAATGTAGTGCATGTATGAATAGGTCAAATAATTGGCGTATTTAACAAAAAAATGGGGTAACCTAGAGATCCTGTTTCGATTATCTGACAAGATGGCGATAAATGATCGCAATTACTATATATGCCTTTTCGTTGTTTCTAACATCTATGAGGTCTCTCGACTCTCATTAAAAATATCTTTAATCGCTATTCATGAGATTCGATAATTCCGAAGTTACATTTTCGAAGTGACATTGAAAGTGAAGATTATGAAACTGTGAGATTCAATTAGAGTGGTTACGATCGCGATTCCTTTAATGTTGTCGATGACTGCAAAGTGACGTTCCATTAATGATTCGGCCAAGCACTGAATCGATCGTCTGATATTGATAATCGATGTTTCCTGAATACCTATAATCTTCAGTTAACTCGATGCGGTGTTTGCCGAAACCAAATAGAGCAGACATCGATACGGGGCGGTGCAGTTACCGAAACCGAGATTAACATTGCCGCTACGTCCGATGATAATTATGCGGTGAGTGATTCACTTGGACAGCTGCCCTCGTATCGTAAACTTATTACGTCTCCGTATCCATCGTAATCCACACGACCGAAATGCAACGAATATTTTCCGTCTGTTGATTAATATTGCACAGAACAAAAAGAAACAAAAATTCTAAAGACGATCGCGTCTGTTCTCAGCCGAATGTCAGCGTAGAACCCATTGAATCCCACTCGATCGAATACAACCTACCCTCGATTCGTGATCCTTTCCATTGATCGCAAATGCACGTGATCCGTAAAGGTGGATACTCACCAAGTGAGTGAGCTACGTTTTTCTTTTTGATGTGTACCGCTTTTACCGCTCAAAACGGCACACTTTAAAAAGAAAAAGCTAGCACGCTTGGTGAGTATCCACCCAAACGAAAGTGATAATTTACGGCGGAGGGACAAGAGGGTTAATTAGTAATCGACAACGCGAGAAACATTCGAAATATTGATCGGATCTTGTATCGGGGAGTTTCGGTCAAGTTCATCGCGTACTGTTCGGTATAGCACCCCCATTTGGACACTGTTATCGTCGACGGAATCTTATCACGTTGCGAATAGTGGCCGTTACTGCATGTGCATGTAATAAATGGTTTCGAGAGCCATACGCGCATTTAAAAAAAGAAAACAAGAAAAAAATGAGAATTTCATAGCCTCTGTTCGGGAAGATCGCAAAAGGAAGATATTGACCTCGATGGTGAAACATTTTTATTCATCGAATTAATACCTTGCACCGTAACATCGTGTTAAGTATTGTATTAGAGTCGGTATGACACTCTTGACTTGATCGAATTGTATACGTGCCGTGCTCGATTAACATTTGCGCAATAGAAATTCACCGAAATTTATTTGCCGGATTGGTTCGAAATTGTTATAACCGATTGCGATCGAATCAAATCATGTGATGGATAATGTCAGGACACGGTGATATGATCGATCATGTTAGTTAACGAAATGACTTCAATGTAAATTGTATTCTCTGCTTCTTGTTTTTCAACTGCGAGTATTAGAAAGCTTTCCTGTACCAGGATAAAAGAGTCACGAGCTACACCGTGTCAGTTTGGTCATGATAAAAACATAAAACATCCATCGTTTTCTACCTGTTTCAATTTCGTTCCGTGACTCTATGGTCCGTCCAACGAGACGAGTCGGTATAAATAACCAAAACATTCGTGTGCTAAACCTAGTTATCGGCCAGTCATCACCTCCCTTTGTTTATATTAAATAACCAAGAAAGTTCATGCTGTTTTAATCAATAGAAATAAACGGTACACAATGTGGATGAAACAATACTTCAGAAAAATAGTAACCTTTGGCTTCTATTACCTTTCCCCAACGATTTAACAACCTTTTTAATCTTTTTTTCTTAAAAATTTCCTCTCTGCTATCAAAAAAGTGCATTAATTCCCTTTCGAAGTTTTATCGATTTTGGAATCGCCGATTTCGTAAATGGTTGTCTACTGCCAATAAACGATGATAGTCCGAAGGCACGATTTCTAGGGAGCATGGAGGACGGTTCATGTACAGTTTGACAATAACAAAATCTAGAAATGGCAAAAACTTTCTTGGTTACTTGATAGTTACTGACTCGACTCGGTGGATAAGGTATAGACTCTTCTCGGCAACGTCCGAGCTTTCGACTGGGATTTTGTCTCCCTATTTAGAGCTGCTGTTGATTAAGTGATTCTATCCTCGACGTTCGATCTTATCATAAGACTTACCATTTCACTGTTCTTCACTTTTCCTATCAACACATCTACCTGAACCAATCCAGAGTACGTTGTGTCGTTGGCAATTGCGTCCAAGCGCCAGAACCCCGTATCACCCGAACTCATTATTCCGCGGAATCCACAGTCACCGTATATCTCCCAGCCAGGTCTGTCCACAGATGATAGCATATCGATTATTTCTCCGTCACATGGGATCTGAAATGTTCATTTGAAACGGTTAGACAATGCCAACGCGTCTAAAGGAAAAGCAATTCGCGTTCAAGAAAGTAACCGATTTGCTTTTCTCCGTTGACATGATAAAATATACGTTTTATTTTTTGATTCCATTCGTATTTCCACAAGGTAGAATGATTTATATCGTTTTAACTTATGCTGGACTAGAGGTTCTATTTCAGGCGTCGGCAACCTATGACCCGCGGGGTCAATGTTAATCTATTATTTATATTTTCTCAAAGTGTTTGTTTCATGTTTATGTTTTATAATTTATTTTTATATATTATACTTTATTTGCGGAACTCAAGCGGGTCATTTGAAATGATCAAATGGGTCATTTGGTGACCCGCGGGTCATAGGTTGCCGACGCCTGTTCTATTTACTTATCACATTCTTTTGTTTTTGGTGATATTCTAATTCACTTATGACAGTCATGTTAAATCTCGACATTGGAATATCACAGAGGTCCATTTATCCCCTTTTTTCCCAACTGTGGTACTTACTTACACGCGAAACTACAAAAGTACTCTTTTTTTAATTATTGATTATAAAATCTTGTAAATTAATGCAAATAAAGTGTAGATACATACACGGCAGACTGTGCAACTGGTCATGTTTGTCAGGTCAGCGTCGATTTTTACGTGCATGGAGTTTCCTGCCCTCACATACACTTTAGATGCCGGTGACACATTCACCATCTGTAAAAAGGGACGACGGTTGATGAGCACAGAAATTGAACAGTTGAGAACGCAGGACCACGCTTAACCAGTACATTACGAGGAAAAAGGGGAAAAGAGATCGAGTTCCGGTTGCCGCCGTATATTTCCAGTTCCGCCGTGCTTGCGCTACTTCATCGCGTCGTGCCGGACAAAGCGTCCACACTGTATTCTCGCGAGGTTCGCCCTGGTAAAATGTTATGTCTGCCGTTACATTCAACTACCCGTGGCAATAAATGCATTAAAACGCCCTTCCTGCCGCAGGACTCTTTTCACTGTGGATGGTTTGGGCGCTGGGGAACAGCCAATGCCCGCGTATGCTTCAAGGTTCCATTCGTGATCCTGATTCGCTCGTCCCGTCAACAAACATAGACAACTAATTCGACAAGAACTACTTTTCAATATTTAGAAATCCACATGTTGTACGACGTGACATTTGAAAATGACTAAAATTACTCATTTTTACAATGGTACAGGCAGTATAAAGTTTTGTGATGGTGAAAGGCTTTCAGAGATGTTAACGAGGAATCCTTTTTAACTCTTACAGACCACACTGGGTCACGATAACCGGCATTTCTGAACGGTAAAGAGTGGGAAGCTAGGGCTGTGGTGTTTTATAAAAAAAACTTGTGACTTATATATTTATATATTTGAGGTATAGGCAAAAGAACGCTCTGGGTTATACCAATCCGTGCATGGTCGAATAGGTAGGATAATATATTGTGGTCTTTGAGGGTTAATGTTAAGTACAAGATTACTGGAATCGGAAAGAGAAGTATTAAAAAAAGGACACATGTGAAATCATAAACTCGAGTTTCCACAAAGGAAACCAGTAACCTCGTGTCCACTCTGAACGTCTTAAGGTGCGTATTCACCAAAGGAGCGAGCACGAATAAACACGAGCGAATGACCTTATTTATTTTATGTGTACCGTTTTGAGCGACGGAATCGAGCACTGAGTGAGAATGGTGACTGATTTTCATTTTCAAACTCATACTTCTACGTTGTTAACGTCCAATTGTCGATGTCCTTCATTCTCATTCGCTGTAGATCGTGATTGAACAGAATTTGTCCTAATTAATCGAATCTAAATTAATCGAAAACCTAATACACTTTGCCAACACGATCCATCGTAGTGTTGTATAAACGTTCCGTGTCAATATTAGTCTCAAGAACACATGAAGTTACCACAAGTATACCTGCATAATCCACCTCTCAGCGTTAACCCGTCTCTGTCACGACCAATATTTACCTGCCGTTCTGAAACAAAGCGACCACATTTAAAGCACTGAATCACTGATCACTCAGCCGCAAATTCTCGCACGAATGGGGATGATGGGTCTTAATCGGAACACTCAACGTGGAAACTTTCGGATCGGGGACATGTCACGCACTTTCCAGCTGGATTTAGTTGTTTCACGGCAAAAGATGAGCGCAATAAATTCCGGACAATGCGGAAAGTGAATGGAGCAGAGGGACGGTTTCGAGTAGCACGGGGACGAAGGGAGGATAGGCCATGTTTCGACAGAGAAAGGGTGGAACCGGGGAAGAACCATAAATCTGTTGACTTACCCGTAACGCCGCTGGCGAAATGTAGGGCCAGTAGAGTCGCGAAAATGGTGGACGGTCCCATATTGCCCGAATTCGCGATGTCTTTGAAACTACGACTGATGCGTGACGGAGGGATTCCTTTTATATCGAGACAAGAGAAATAACTGGCACAAAATGGATGCCGTGTTTCGTCCAATAGAAAGCCGCGCGATAATCTTGGCTCTCGTGAACGGTTATCTGGGAGTAGTGTATCATAACTATCGAAGAACTAAGACTCCGATGTCAGCAGATGCCAACCACGCGTATAAGCCCAATGTTCCAAATCATAAAACCTGGGGTAGTCGATTCCCTGTATCGTCGCATATTGCGACGTTTATAGGCCGCTAATCGAGACGATTTCATTTACAATAGGTCACGTTTGTAAACACAGTTCTGGTATTTTTTGTTATTAACTTAATTAGTTAACATTATGCTCGACAATCATGGTGAGTATAAACTGTTAAGACGACTTTATTTACAACGGTAGGTCACGTTTGTAAACAGAGTTTTTATATTTGTTATTATTAATTGAATTATTTATTTAACATTATGCTTGTCAATCACAGCGAGTATTAAATAGAATGTTTCCTAACCGTTGGAATGGGTGTGGTAGTAAAATTGCTTGGGCAGCTAATTCGTCAGATTTATCGCGACTCGATTATGTTCCCTTTGGGGAATACTAAGAAATGAAGTTTATCGCGAGTCGCCAACGACGGTCGAAGATATGCGAAGATATATATATGTATGTCCAATGCACGCGTTGCAACTCTGTGTCATGAAACCTTGGGGAAGTCGATTCCGCACATCGCATGTTGCAGCGTATATATGCCGCTTACAGAGACATCAGTTACAATTGTTGGATGACCAACCTAGGTACCTATTGACTTTGATTCACTCTATGAATAGCTGTAACCGCGCTGCTATCTACTAAACAACTTAGTCAATCTTATTTTGCTCAAAGTCGGAACTCCTACTTACTCATCCTGTACTAAGGTCCACAAGTATCTTCTCCCTACCGCAGAGCGATAGTATATAAGCTATGCAATTTCATAAAAGGTTAGACCTAATTCAGAAACAAACATGAGAATTCCAAAACGTTTAGTTTACAATTAGACCCTCACGATACTCTGTTACGTGTAATTGAAAAAACCTCTTCAAGATTTTGTAAAAGTGTTGAACTCGATTCTGCGATTCGGATTTCAACAATACGATTATTGCAACAATGAAAATAAGTGGAGGAATGAAATATTTTAATATGAGTAACCGTCCATTAGTGATGCACCGCGTAATTTGGATCCCATATTATAAAAACGTTGCATTATATTTCAAACTTAGCATACGAACTTTTTCGCACAATTTTTCTTTTAATGCTTCCTGGATACGACACGTATAGCGACACCCGAGCAAACATTAACTTGTTGTCTTATTAGGCACACAAATGGGATTATAATAAGACGTAAAATAGGTAATTGTATTTTTCCAATCGGAAAATATTACAAAAATTCCGACCAACTAGAGAACGAGTCTACCAATCGCAGTGTTACCAGACTAGTGCTCTAATTGGTCGAGGTTTTTCGTTAATATCTCGTGAACAAAGCATCGGATAACATTTTTGCTAAGGAAAAACTTGAAATATTTTTGTTAGACTCTGTATAGGATATAAAAACAAATGACGTTCTTTACTTATATTAGTGTGTAGATTTTCACCCTGAATTATTGACATGTATTTAGGAATCACCCTGTATACTTGTCGTATCCGTTTGAAAATACAATTGTTATTAAACAGTTATAACGTTTATTCCTCGAAATACCCTAAGGTTTCCAGCAAAGGGCGTGATTCTGTCAACCGACAATTAAAAGAAGTCTACAGATCCTTCGGATCCATACGCTTGATTGTGCAACGAGCGTCAAATCAATCGAACAGAGCGGAGTGTCGCACCGCGGACGAATGGAGACACGGACCAGTGAAATTCATCGGCGCGTTAACGGCGATCCCGATTCACCTATTCGAATCACAGAAGTTCGGAACGGATTCGTGAAAATCTGCTGCCATTCCTGTTCCTTGGAATCGCCCGTGTGTGTGGCTTTTCTCCCCTCCCCGGAAAATCCTGAAAATCATTTCCCCGGGCTCAATACGCGGAGGCCGCCTATAGAGGGAAGAAGTAACCGGATTATCGTCCGCGTAAGAGGTGTATCCCCGTGCCTGAGGGGGCAGGAGGGCCCGGGGTATCGAAACGGTCTTGCGTTCTTGTGAAGTCGGAAAAGCCCATTTCGATGTCCCTTGTGCCATCAGGGCAATCCCATTTGAGATTAGACGCAGGCGTGAATTGTGTTACCTCCGAGTTTGAGCGGATCAAAGGCAAATTCCCGGTTGGGACGCATACGTACCGTAATTGATATGCCTGATGGGGGTTTCCAAGTCGGATAGTCAATTACCATAATCTTGTTGCGGGGAGAGAGGCTAGTCTCTGTCCGTGCCGATTCCCATACAGCACGCTTGTATACATTCGGGGAGTGTGTGGGAAGGATATCAATTCGATTTCGCGAAACGAAAGAAACCACGTCCCGTGTACATACGTATCCTCCTGACCGACGTTATTAGATTCCTCTCGATGCTGCGCACACTGGACCATGGCTACCCCTCCTGTCACCCGTGTTACTTTCCCTTTCAATTAGCGACCTGGACACACGCGTGATATTAATCCTTCGTCTGTTCCTGATTGCCCATGGCTCGCGGGACCATCGTTAGGTACTATGAATTAAAGGAGTAAGCATGGTATCAATACGGTATCTCTGGATTTTCCGAAATCGGTCCCAGCGTGGACGCTTTAAATTTTCCCGCGTAAACCATCGGATATCCCGTCATCGTGTGTCGACGCGGGTTATATGTATAGGTTTTGCTCGCGAGGCTTACGAGCCGGCGCGTGCTCAAATCGGATTGTTCGAGCTCCTGCGCGTATTAGTCGCTCCAGTATTCAAGGCTCTTTGAATTTTATTGGTTGTGAACCGAGCGGATACCGTTTAATAAACGACCTCGATCGTCCGTTGGATCACAACTCCCGTACGAAAACACGCGGTCCGAGGCGATTGCTTATCGTAAATTATGTCGGAGTTACTTGGACGGGGTGTTATATTTCTCCTCGGGGTATATCGCAATAATCGTACGGGTTATTCGATAACCCTGGCAAGTCAAGGATCACTTGACATTTGACTCGACAATTTAACTTCGTCTTACTTCGTATACTTCTGCGTGTACAGTAAATCCTTGGTGAGTGTTAGAAGGCTCCTCTAAGGAGAGGTCACCTGGTGTAACGCTGATTTTTTATTGAGATTCACCACAGTGATAGAGCTTGGAATTCTAAAGCCAATGATATTTGTGTCAGTTGTATAGGGCTATTAAATATTTAATGTTCAGGGCCGAGGAGCTTTCGAACAATCATCGAGGATTTAATGTACTTTGCACGCCGCGCATTTATAAAAAGAAAACCATTCTCTACCGTCAAGTAATTAGAAATAATACTGTAGCTCTGATGACACACGCGCTCTCATTGACTTCCCTCTTATATCTCCTTTCATACACGGTCACACACGCATTCACACATTTTTACCTCGTGTCGATTTTCGGTCATGACGTCCGAAGCAGTTCCTTTCATTCAATCTTATCTCGCACGCACTCTCGTTCGAAGAAACTGTCACACGGCCCAAACACTCTTCACTCGCGCCACACTCGCTCAATCTAAAACTAAACGCACAAACCTCACGCATCTCGACAAAAAAGCAAAGTAACAACAAATCGGTTGCAGTACTGTATGTCCCCCTGGAAACCATGCAACATTTGTTTGAAACCTCTTTTCGCAAATAATTTACGAGTTATTTGAAGTCGTCATGCTAGTCATGCTACGAGACGTATCGTAAAATTTATGTAAAATTGGAGTTTATTTTGAATATTCGTGAGTCTAGGAAACCTAAATGTAATTTGGACCATTTATATGTAATTTTCGCTAAACTACATACAATTGCAAAGAAAAGAGAACTTTTGATCGAAGTACTCATAAAAAGGTTTGAATCTACTCGGCCAGGGCATTAGTATACTTGGTTCGAGCCTATTTCATCTGGGTTCGGGGCTACTTAAAAATATTACTTTCTTTTTTCAAAGTACTAATGAAACGTTCGAGATTATCCAGTTAGATTCGAACCTACTTGTAATATACTTTATCCTATCTCTAGCCACAATCCATAACCCCTTGTGCGAAAGTGTCGTCATCCCGTGTCGCTAATGATTAACTACTTCATGACTTCTCGATGAATCCCGTTTGAAAAAGAATCATCTACTTAAATCGTGTACCTGCACGGACGCGGTTTCGCTTCGTGCTCCTTTACCTATGCGGCCCGATTAGCCGCGTTAAGTACGACCGGCCATTTATCAAGGGGCATAATAGAGACGTTACTTGCGCGCCATATGCTGTCTCCATACAATAAGCAGGCGCGCAGTTAAATGGCCATAGTGTGCGCAATATGTTCCCGAAACGCGACAAATAGTCAGGAAAGCGGCTCGCGGAGTACACAGTTTATATTTACAATAGGACAATGCACTTTTGTCGAGGGAGGGGTGAGCCTGGCAGTTGTGGCCGCAGCCGAGTACGGACACGGTTCGACGTCTATGATCCCGATGAACCGAATTTTCTCTGTTCACCCTGGGACGTTAACGACCCATGAAGATGAGCTTTTGGCTCGAGTCAAAAGAATTTCCTAGCCGGTTAATTTGATTGAGTTGAGCCTTATTTATTGAAGGGGGTATTCTACTGTAGCCGGTCAAAAAAATCGATTTTCTTTTTCTTGTATTTTCATTATAGTTTGTGGTCCTGAAAATCTATTCCTGAAGCATTATGGTGAAGTTTATAAAATTCTCAAACCTATAGAAGAATAAAGAACGACCGCCCGCCCATACCGCATGCAAATTTTAAATGCATTTTAATTTTCGAATCGCAGTCATTTTAAAAATTTGTAATATTTAAAATAAAGCTGGTACCTGCGATAGCCATGACTAAATAATTTAAGAATCTTTTTAGTTCTTTTATTTTAGATGAACAGAACGACCAGAATCACGGCAACAAATCGAGCAATTTTTTTTGAGATGGTCATTGTAATAAATATTGAATAAAGGAAACATATTGCTCTATCGCTAGATTGTAATATATGTGAGCTATTGGTGTCAAATTAATTTACAAATTTCTATAATGAAAAAACATATTTAAGAATCATACATTGGCTTCAGGTGAAATTCACCCGAGCATTGCACGAGATAAATCTATTCCCTAACAACTTGAAATATGCAAAATCTACAAGAATTGTAGGTATCGAGTGACCTTATCAATACTATTTCATCGTAGGTAAATGTGAAAGCGTAAAATGCAAGATAGGATAATAGTCCTTTTAATTAAATTTAAATGGTAAATCGAAATTAGGTAGAAATAAGGTTCTGTGTGTTTCACGGATGACTTCGTTGTATCTCTTACATTCCGAAGCGTGATACGCTGTTGCTGTTTATCGTAAGAAGAATTTCAGTTCACTGTTAAAGCAAGAGGATGTACAATCGGTCTGATACAGCGGCGGCGGTGGCGCCGTTGGAATTTTAAACGTAATCGCCCACAGATAACCGGGAACCGGAAGTGGAGGTCGAACGCAGCGGCGGCACGAGAGCGAATACAAAAGTGCCTCGTATTTCGGTCTCGTTCGTGAATTAGTGGGATCGCGATTTAACCATTCTATTTGCGTTTCCTAAGTGAAAAACGTGGTAGATCTGTAATCGTGATCGCGACTGGTTGTTTCAGAAACAATTTTGAGTTTCACGCGTTACACACATCATCTTTCTGGGTCACAGACATTTGAACGAAAACGTTAGAAGCAGCCTGAGGAATGTTTAAAAGTGTTTTGTTTAGCCTAACACTTGAGTTTTATTTAGGGGGACACTACTGTGGAACTTAAATGAAAATCGATTTCTTTAAAATACATTTTCTTAAAGTTTAACTCTACAAAAACACTATCTGAAATTTTCAAAACGATATTCGAAGAATTTACAAAGGTACAGTGCATTCCGATTACATAAATAATATCAAGTCAAATTTTAAACATGTTTTTCTCGAAACGACATTTTTCTAATTGGCGAGTACGATAACTCTGCTAATTTTTATTCAATCGACATGAAATTTTGAAAGGATTCTTGAAATAAGATTATCTTCAGTTGCACGTACGGATTTTGTGATTGAAAGCAAACTTTTTATAATACATGTACCCGGAAAATTGTCCTTTTTTTGCGGATTTTCGAAACTTTGTTTTCTAAAACGCGGCTTTTTTACAAAAATAATTTTATTTTAAATCCATACGTCTAAGGGAAACTACTCTCATATAGTTTATAAAAGTTTGTTTACATTTGATTTCATAGCTGTTCTAAAGTTACACATCCTGCCAGCGACCTATGTTTTTTTGTGAGGAGTCTATAATATTCTTCCTATATTAAAATTTCTGACATTCTACTAAAACTAAGTAATAAAAGTTTTATGTAGAAACTGTAAATTATTTCTGAAAAAAATTCATAAAAAGGGCTTATGTTCCTGGCCGTTACAGTGGTGTTTCTCCTTTAAATAATAGTAAATATTAATTAATATATGTCTGTTTTCACCTTAACGTACTGTAAATCATCACATGATAGGAGTGTTTAACCCTTTCGCTCACAGTGTCGGATATATCTGTCAACCGTGAAAAGATCCACAGATACCAGTGACGGATATATCCGTCATCAGCGAGGAGGTCCCCATGTACCAATGTCGGATATATCCGTCATTCGCGAAAAGATCCAAAGGTGTATGTATATGTTCATATATACATATATGAACATATATCTATACATAGGTATACGTATTTCAGGCTGTGTATATACCTATATTTCGAAATCTAGCACGCAAAGGTTCATTATTAATCCAAAATCATGTTTCCAATACGATATGTTACTGAAGATATTGCTTTTATGTAAATTCCACTTCCATCGTTTCCATACTGAAATTCAATATTTTAAAATAATTCTTACAAACATGACTAATCCCGTTATAATAGCAAAACAAATTCGTACGTCATTATACTGGCGGAACACCCAATGAAGTCGCGAAAGGGATAACGTCACAAAATCTCATTCATTTTTACTCCCCTCAAGAACGTTCTAAAAACTGAGAAAATGTCGTCGCGTAGTGTAATCGGGCAGCGTTTGTCGCCGGTGCACACGGCGCGGCGCGGCCGGCAGCCGCGTTGATTCTAATCCCGTTAGACGTCCGGCCGCCCTATCATGCACGGGGTCTTCGCTAATTTGCACAATAATGGTGTAATTCCAGCGTCAGGAAGATAGCGGCCACTGCCGTGTCCGCCTTCGTGCACGGCGATACACGGCCGCCGTACGTTCGATAAACACGACCCCACGCTACAGCGTGTATAAACACTTCGCGTGGACGTGTTTGCGGGTAAGCGAGAGAGTGAGACAGAGAAGAGGATCACAAGGGTGAAAGTGGAGCGGAGGATCGGGGAGAGGTGGCGGGACCGGTTAGCAGCGTAGGGGTCGAAGAGGAGGCGGATGGGGTAGGGTGGAATTAGAGAAAGGGGTTAAATGAAAATTTGAAGCTACGAATAGGGGTTGGAAAGGGTGGAAAAGGCCACGAAGTAGCCCAAGGGGCTAGAGCGTTGGGGGATAAAACGAGAAACGAAAGGAGAACGAGAGCGAAAAAAAAGCAATTAATGGGTGAAAGCAAGAGTGAACGAGGTGAAGAGAAAGAGACCGAACACGGATAACCGACAAGAAAAACGGTTGAAGTTTGGGATAGAGGACATACAGACAAAAGAAAAACAGTATCCTAGTCTTTCCCAGCGAAAGGGGGCTGAAAAACACAGGGACACGGTGGAAAAGTTAGATAGCGACGAGAACGGTCCCCCGGCTTGCCAATCGGAAATGAATCCGTGTCGCGTGGACCGGCAACGATTTGCGCTCGATCGCGATTTAAAGCAACACCGCCTACGAACGCCCTGGTAGCAAGCTCGTGTTATCGACCGTGCGTAATTCGGTCGGGCCTACCGTTTATCGTGGCAACGAACAGCCGTTCCCCGTACCATCGTCGTTTAAACGTTATATAAGACACCAGTCCTTTGCGATTAACGCAGCTTCCGATAAGAGTGCAGCTCAGGACGAGCAAACTTTAGATTGGGTGAGATGTTGATCTTCGATCGCCAATAATATCTGGTGTATACGTACTTTCGTTTCGATCGGGATATTCGACGATGTTAAACGAGCATTTCGACGTCGGGGATCGATGTCACTCGACGATTTCGGTTTATTTTTTGAATTTTTAATATGAAATTATATGAGATGACAGATTTCACTTCACATCGTAAATGCGGCGACTGTATCATTTAGATTCTAGGACAGAGTTGGGCACAATTTTATTGGAATAATGCATAATGAAAAGCAGCAGTATCTAACCTTTAAACAGTTAATAAGAATAAACAGTTGTTAGCTAAGTGTCTGCAAATTCAAAAAGGAGCATTATTGTACTGTAAAAATTCAAACTTCCATGTTTACTCGATTAAAAATGACGAAGTGCAGGAAAAGCTCCATGAGAGTTTGAAACTTGGGACTGCTTCAAAACTGTCACGGTGCACCGCGAATCGTTTCTACATCTCACAAATTTATTTCTTGCCCGAAGTCTGAGTTTTGGCAACAAAAGTAGGGGAGGGGGGCGGCAATAATTTATACGCTTCACGGATACCACGCCCCCCCCCCACCCAGTGGTAGGGATGAAGTAGGAACTCTCACGAGGAACTAGGTATTCAACTCTCATGGAGCTTTTACTGTACTTTTTTTATATCTTTTCTTCTTGACTTAAAACTTTTTATCCAGATTTGTTCAGCTCTCTTCTAAGAGTTGTCATGCAGAGGACACGCAAATTATAATCAGACTTTTGTCGATTAACAACGGAATGTAATGCTGTTACATAATTTCATTGAGTTGACGTCACAGAAGCAACATCCGTGCCCCCCCCCTTGGGGATCGTAATTTATTCTTGTCACAGTTTTTTTTGTGTTTTCCTTTTTTATAGCGACACCGATCGTTATTCCCATCCGCATAGCCGACGATTTAGCAACTTGTTCCATCAACAACTCATCCCGCGTTAATTAAACGTGTTATCAAATTAACGCGACGGTAACGACAACGCGAGGCTTTAATTAAATCATCTATAACGGGACTGGAACGATACTTTAATCACACGAAACACGGAAATAAATCGATATTAGTTTTAATTAAATAACCCCGTGTTTTCCTATTCCACCGTTGGAAAATTTGTTCTAAATTGTAATCGATGGGAAATTATCAATCATCGGGCTACGTTTCGGGAAGATTGAAGAGCATTCTGGACTGTCACGCATCGTCCGGTTTCCGCGTTATATCACGGCAACGTTGTGCGTATTTCGTTGCGGAATCTGTGACGACACTAAAAAAAAAAGGAAAGAAAAAAAGAGATATTACTGCTAGTTTTCTGGATATATTTAATCGTCAAATATCACCGTTCGTAAATACGTCCCGAAGAACGTATATTCCTCGCGAAATTAATATAACGTCAAATAATGCATAACGTTGATATATTGTCTGACAACTGTATGATTTCGCTTAGTCTATTATTGTGATCGATGCACTGACTTCTTGTAGATACTTCACACACTTACATGTTCTATTAACCATTAAACTATCTAATATCACTGAATACAAAATAGTTAAATTGATTTGAAGGTGACATCTCTACTTTGATCGATGTTGATGACTTTCAGCGTGAAAAAATAAATTATTCATATTGAAAGAAGTTTAACAAAAGATGCAAAGCTTTACGATTTCGTAAATATCCACACCGGGACAAAGAGCGCGCACGTGTCGCGGTACGAAACGAAAGGGATGTACAATATCTCGATAGGACAGGCGTTTTTCGAGTGCAGGATCTTCGGGAGATTATTTAAGATTATCAACGATGCAACGGACAGCAGGGTCGGCGGATCACCGCGTTGGATAATAGGGTGCTAGCCCTACGGGGGGAGGGGAGGCATCGCTCCGCGCGAGTACTTTGGATACCTATATAAATTAATTGTACGATTGCGGGCCGCATGTTGCGATCTCAAGTGGGTTCGCGAGATTAGAGGGCCGGTTTTTGTTGGATTTGCACAACAATGGTCGGATCAGCGCGGCATGTGCGAGACCCACAAGCTAGGCGAACCACGTTCCCGCTTCGAGGGATCCTTAATCCCAGCGCTCTCCAATTTGATACAATTTCCTGTCCTCCCTTTATTTCTCTCTTTCTTCTCTTTTTTTTTGTCGCACCGATAGGGAACGTCGTCACCGGGGGCACGTGGTACCCCGATGTTAACTGTCGGTTTAACGCGCCTTTCGACGGAACTGCTTTTTCATTTGCTCCTCATTTACGATCACGTCCGGTTCCCTGCTGCCCGAGGACGAACAACCCGTCGACTGCTGGGATTTTGTTAAACCTTCGAGTGGTTCCACACCGCTTCCATGACAATTAGAGCGTTGGTCACTTGATCACAGTGGAAGAACGGCATTATTATGCACCTCTGCTAACAGAGTATCATACCAAATCGAACGTTCTATTATCCAAACAGGGTGGTTACCTAAACCGGAATCATCGAAACTAATTCGGTTCGAAAGAAATTCAGCTGAAATTACGTATCAGTTCAGTCTATAAGGCAAACATTTTTGTTTTGAAAGAAGATGTAAATCGAAATGGTAATGTAATTTCTTGAAGCAACTTCAAGTGATTTATCCTATTTTCTAGGTAAGATTGGGATTTTGTACGTATCACAAATATCGATCAGAATTACATTCGATAAGAAAACTTTCGATTCCATGCATTTGGATACAGTAAAATATTTTGAAATTGAATGAAAAAACTAAATGTTCTATTATTTAATATTTATGTGTTTGTTTTATTAATTTAGATAATGGAGGTTCTACTGTATTTAATTCATAATGCTGAACATTTGTCATTCACTACATCTTACTTACATGCATTGACTTGTCCATAATAGAGTAATAATAATCAGTAAATAGTAATTCTTTACCTACAGGTAGTACTTAGTTACTTCTCAATTGGGATTTCAATTTTAACAAATATTTCCTATATTCTTATATCGCCAATCATGAATCACCCTGTATAAAAGGAAGCACGTATTTGTTTCATTATTTACAAGGAAGTGGTGATGAGAAATTCTGTCTAAGAAATCAATAATCGAGGATTCCCCTGTTAAGGTATTCTCGAAGGGTTTAGGGGTAAGTTATTGGTTGACTTTGTGTTTGGCAAGGGTCAACAAGTCGACAGTAAGTGCTCATTCCACGGAAAAGGTAAATCTTCGTATTGTTACCCCCAGGGCACGCTTACGGCGATTTGGTATCCGTTCGGTAATATGGTAGCCTCTTAACAATTGTAATTAGAAACATTGAACAATTTCAATAACAAACAGATTCTTCAATATTTTTCTTCGTCGCGGTGCGTACGTTCAGCTTCATGCGTGTGCGAGGAGAATCATGATAGAAGTTTGTTTCGTTATGCTAATATGCTTCGTTGCATCGCAAATGTCGAAACGTATTTTTCGACAGAAAAAAAAACGACGAAAGAAACGGTGTACCATACGACCCTCGCGTCGGTAAATGGACACAACGAATTTTTTACTCCCTTTCACGTTCCCCGCGGCGGCTATTGTTGGCATTCAGAGTCATCGAAGAATGATCGAACGCAGTGAGCACGGAGGGGGAAGAAAATCAATGATACAGGAACACCGGAATGCAATTTCGCTGGATGTTTTGCCCCGACCTGTTCATCTTGATTTATAAACGATACGCGCACGATCCATATTTATTTACCCGACCGTTGCTTGTCCCGGCTTACCCCCAGTTAGACTAAAATCGATGCATTCGAAATACAACAGTATATCCCTCATCCTTTCCTTTTTTTTCTTTTTCGTGTATTGTAAACGATACGAAAATTTCAACTTTGTATAATGTGTACGATCACTTGACAGCCCGACGGTATAATCCTATTATACTGAAACATTAGAATAATAAACTTTAGTACGTTCATTGTAATGTTTGCATTGAGAAAATTAAAACACTGATATTTAAGATAAATGTATAAAATGATATACCGGTAAATGAAACGGTAGCTCCAACATTCTAAATATTTGGTATACATAAAGTACTTTATAATTTATCTTATCAGCTCTATTTTACGGTCACGAACATGCAACATGCTGAGTAGCATAATACAACAATGTAATTCAGAATCGTGATGAATCATTTCACATTGTAGACACGTTTAATGATAGTTAACAGTTTGATTATTAATTGTACACCTATTGTGAACATAATCGAACCAGAAACGCGCTTTCATTACTAATGAAGTTTCAAATTATCCTCAACACGTCGAATACCGGCAGAGTTTCCTATGTTTCAGCGACAGTTTTACAATTGAAATTTGGTTGATTCCGGTACATATTAGTATGTACTTATTACATGCATATGCAACTCACTCCGTAGAATATTGTAGAATGCGAAATATACTATCATTCTCAAAATTTTTATATGAAGTTTTTCCGTGTTTTCTTGTACAAATAGATCCCAAATTGTCACGATTTACGTTTTAATTATGATTTTTTAAATATAGATATCGATCGACTTACTTTTCCAGCAGTAGAGTCCATTTTTCAAATTTGAAATTGATGCACTTTAAGCAAACTTACACTGTTTTGAAGTGAGCGACACATTTTAGCTTGTTTTCTGCGTAAGGTGCGGTTCGAACTACGGTCACTTTTGTACTGATTGTGAGTTATAAACTCAGGTAGACACGATCGACACCTCCACCCCTTGCCATTTAATGCCCCCACCATCTATATATTTACCCAACCAAATCATTCGAAACCTAAAATTTAAGTCTTTAATTTTGGGTTTGGCTAGGTTTTCGCAAATTGGGACCACTGTGTGGCACCACTAGTTATCCAAGTGCCAATCACCGGTGACCCTCACGGCATTCAACGTGTTAATTAATTTCTAAGTATTTCAACTGTTTATCATACAATTACTGTAAAAAGAAAATTGAAAAAATTGGCCACATTTATTTGCTTCATTAAATAGGTTTATGCTAAAAGATTTTTTTTTCATCATCGCGACATGATACAGAGTTGCCCGAATACTTTTGATAGACAGCGTACACCTGAAAAGGACTGTGCACTGCTTTCAACGGTCTCTGAATAATTTCGTCATACGCACACTTCAACTAAGAATTGGCAAAGTACTTCGGGAAAGTATCTACACGACATGTCTGTTCTGTAACAGAAATTCCACCGTTGCAGCTCGGCTGAAATAAGCCAAAGGGAAGCGCCGGACTCCACGCCTCATTGTGAATACGAACGCCGACGAGGAAACTTTCGGACGTGGAAAATAAAGTTTCTTTCTCCGTGACATCGTAACTTCGTGGAAATCGCCTGACGTTACGGAACAACCGACGACCAGTCGACGGCAACAACTTCAACGCGTTCCCTCGTTCTCACCGGGGCCCTCGTTGTCACCGTGTTGTTTCTTAATTACGCCATAAACCCTGGCGACGACGGGGGAATAGATGCAAAATTGATATCGCGTTCACTTAGGCAGGGAGGGTGTAAAAAGTCTTATTTGAAAAATTCTCGCGCCATTTCTACACTTTTTACTGTATTGCACCCTCTAAACGCTTCCATTCTTTACTTCCTGCGCGAATACAAAAGGTTCTTTGAATGCGGAAGAAGCAATTTCAGGAGTTGAATAGGGGACCGTACTTCGTGTGCAATGGATATTAGACTTGTCGTGACGTTAAAGAAATAGTTAAAGAATAACTCATGCGATAAAAAATTGCTGGATCGTCTCGATTGTCGAGGTAAATTTTGTCGAGGACTCCATTGAATGTTGTACAGTATAGTGAACTGGTATATTTATCGGTAAACTGATATCACGAATCACAATTTCCTTCGAAGACGTTATCCTTCGTCGGCACTCACAAACGATAACGATATGACGACATATGAATACTTAATTATCCGCCTACTGCATCTTTTTGGTGTCTTATAAAACAAATTTTTTTTATAAAATCAAGGACCAATTCAGTCATATTAAGACCATTTAAAACATTTCAAACAATTCTTTTAAAAACTATGAGCTTGGTGTATGTTTTGAATTCCTGGAAATCAACATCGACATGCAATAAATAGCTGTCCTCGACGACAGTGAATACTTTGCAGTGATGTCCAGGAGTCCCTGTTTATGACAGGTTGTTGACCTACTGACCTATAGACGGCCAAGGGTGCAACGATCGCTGGGACCATCGCCTACATGCGTTAGGTCGCAACATACACTAAAGTATACTCTATCGAGACCCAATATCATCGCTAATAACCTTACAGTAGACACAACATAAAACGCACAAGATGAAGAAAATATCGCTAAAAATTAATTCCATAATATCACCCATCGATTCAGAAGATGTCTACAAAACCGACGATAGATTTCCATTTCATCCCCCGATCGTTCCGTCCAATCCAATCGTGTCCAAAGCTTCAATCCTCGACAAAGGGGTTAAGCCGACGCTGTCTGGGAACGAATGGAGGAACAGGATAAAAACCGTTTACCTGGAATCGAAAACTAACTCCGAGGTGGCAATTACAATAGATTCATCCGCGTCTAGCTGGAATCAAACAATGTGTAGCCAGGAATAAAGCTGGCGAGCTCTGGCGTCCGGATGATCCGAGCTAAGTCGTCGATTCATCGACGGAGACCCAGGGTGCAAAATTCCGTAGGCCCACTCGCTGAATATCCACCGGGGCGTTGCTTGTCGATTTCCATTTTTATTATGCCTACGTCCACAAAAGTCCCGCGTCTGTCCGATGGAATCCTCGGATGTTAATTTGCAAACAGATAACCCGCAGGGTCACGGCCGTGAACTTGAACGATAAAGGGGGACGCCATGGGGGTAGAACAGGGTGACAAAGTGTACCCAGTTCCATTTCTCTCTTTCATCGGCCTAGGTGGCGGTACGAAACCAGCCGGGGCAGAATCCGCGCGAGATGACGTGGGGTCCCCGGACCGTGTTGTTCCGGGGCTAAATCAAATTTAAAAGAATGACTCGTACACTTGTTTCACGAGTGGAACAATGGCCTTTTGAACGGCTCTCTTCCTTCGAGGACCTTTCAAGGCGTTTGCTGACATTACGTTTCACCGTTCGCGAGCACAATGGAGAATTGTGCCGCCGCGGAAGCAGCCGCCGTCGCTGTTCTCTCTCTGTTCGGAAGTATCGGGGAATCGGAATAGGTTGGAAGACAACTGTTGCTCTTCTCGCGGCGCGTACGAAAGGAAGCTCGTACTAATTCGGTCCCCCGAACGAAATTTCGACCGAAGCTATCGGAAACTAGAAAATTCTGTTATTTTTAATTTCGTTTGAGAAATTGGAGAATCGATGATTTCTCTCTCGATTGTTATTTCTTTTGGCCGGATTCTGCGGAGAATATCTTGTTCACGCCTATATTCAGACGTCGAATTCTCCGTTGTGCTATTAATCGGTTCGTTTCTCTCGCGAAATATCAATCCGAGTTTCGCGATGTTCTATGTTCCAACGGATCTTCACCGTTTCTGGGGTGTGGAGGGGAATAAGTGGCACGGATATAACGACGGAGGAAAGCGGACTACCGACTATTCCGTTTTACGGCAGCTGTATTTCGTTTAGAAGAATCGGAACTGATTTACTCCGACCGTATAAGTTTACTTTTTTATTACCCCGTCTGCTCGTATTTCATTCTCCTAAACTGTTTTTACGCGGTGAACTACTTTTATATAGCTTATCGATAATTTTATATAGACCGTCTAAAATGACGAGACTCTCTTTCGTAATTTTCTTAACTGTCCCGCGAACCCACAAACTTTTATATTATACTTGACTGCTAACTTCCTTATTTTAAATGCGTTTCACATGCGCAGAAGCAATGTGATAAATATAGTTAATATATTCTCCATAATATACTTATTTTAACCTATAATTATAAACACGTCTCATTTTTAAGAGACCAAAAATGATGAAAATATTTATGTTAAAATAATAAATTAACAGAAATGTATAAGCTGTCTACCTGTATTATGAAGAATGTATTCGCTATATCTATTACATTGCAACTGAGCATGTGCAGAATGAGATACTTTAGTACATGTTTTTTGAGGACATTTTATACAAGTGAAATTTGGGGTGTTAACAGTCTAGTATATAATACAAAAATCTGTTCACGAACCTCGCTCTGTCTCTCTTTCCAGGGAATCGGTACTGGCATATCTCGATTAAAGTCGATTTTCCTTGCCGATCCACTTTCTGATGCGTGTAAATATTTTACCTTGCGTCCCATTAACGGTTTACCACACGGAAGAACCGAAATATCGTGGATGGTGCCCTAAATTCAGCTAAGAACGGCTCATACGGATAATTTATCGGTATACCCTGCCTGCCGTTTCGTGGCAATCAATAACGATTAGAAGCAACTGGGGCCAGATTGCGGCGAAAAAAATATAACGTAGGTATCGGTTTAAATCACCGGGATCGCTATTTCCTATAGAACGTCCAGCGCCACGGAATCGTAGAACTCTGGTCATTATTTTAATTGTTGCGAGCGCTGCGGCGTTCCACGGGCGCCTTAATTACAGCTCTCTCTCTGGTCAGGGCCGTGAAGTAAAGCGATTCTACTTGCCTGCTGGCGTCCACGCTTACGAGGAATATCCTCTCTCACCTTTGAGCCGGGGTTTTCTGTTACGAACGGTCGGGGCGAGAATCAATAGGATCGAATTAGCGAGTCCGATAATTATGGCACCGTTACGATCTCCTGAAATTACCGACTGTCAATTCGGCTGTCTGTTCGCGGCTGGAATTTTTCGTTCGCGACGACGGTTCTCGTTGATATTTCGACCGTATAAAAAGAACGCGAAAAGACGCCACGAAAAAGATTGAAGATCATCGTTCGGTCAGCTTCGCAGGAAAATCGCGGTTTACGATGTCGTCCGGTTATTGTAGGATTATATCGTCGTTTGGAAGAATATTTGAAATTTCTTCTGACGAGGGGGTGGTATTCATCGTACAGGTTATTGCATATGAATTCAGAGCATATATCGTTTACGGAGCGATCTTTAATCCGGCTGTTCTCTTCGGCTAAGCCTAGCGTACATAGGGGTATTGTCTGAAGTACGTTCCATTTCTTCAAAACCAGAGAATCATCGGTTCTTTTCGCAGAATGGGAGTTTGTGTTCGTATCGTACAAGCATATTGTACAGAATGCAAACTTCTACTCCATTTTAATTTTTAGATATTAGTATCCAAAATTGTGAATTTGGCTCAGCGTTGTCATATTAAGACTTTGCTGGCGTCAGGGTCTTTGTGTTTGCAATCATACAACTTCGGGTGTTCTAAAAATATTTAGGAACTCTTGATTAACTTTTAAATGACAGACTTTACATTTAGGAAAAGTGACTTTTCCCTATTTGTTTTCCTCTTCTAGTTCTTATTTAAGATGATTGTACTACTATGTCAAACATTCTCAGCTTTTGTTTTTGAAAATACGTCCTACTGCGTCATCCGAAATCGAAGTGTTAATACTATCCAGAACAGTCGAAAGGCACTGAAATTATAGCGTGAAGGGTAGAAAACAAATCAAATTCAATTCGATATGATACCTTCTGCTCGTCGTTCAACCGTGACAATTCGAAAGGAACATTCAGACGGTTCGAATCGCGCGAAAAGCAACACCGTCGTTCACCGTCGTAAAACATTTTTATCGCAAATCTCCCCCTCGAATCCCAATTTTCGGCGGTCCGCTCGTCGCGTCACCGTTCGTTACATTAATCTGCCCGGGCCGGCTCCGTTCCACCCGTTCGTTCTCGCACGCATATTTCGTCGTTGTGCATCAGGTTCGACGCGGCAATTCATTTACCAGTGTACTCTACTCGTTTTGCTGCCCGACACGCGTCGATGAACCGATGCGGTGGATGGGAACAGGGCGCCGCGGTGCTACCACCGTTTCACGAAGCCGCGCGCGACAGCCATTACTTTTTTTCACGGGAAAACGCGACTCGAGCGGAGCGACGCCATTTTCGGGGGCAGCTAAACACATTTTGCTACTTAATGGGCTATTCTCGTTTTCGGGGTCAAAATATGGATATTTTCCTTTTTTTTTTTTTTGCATTTTTCTTACTGTTTGTAACCTAAGAAATACACTACCGGCCAAAAGCATGGGACCAGGTTTGATTATTAAAAAAATGGAAAAATATTATTCTACAGAAATTTTGACAAAAGTAATGTGCTAAAACTGATTGGAAATGATTTGTACATGTACTGCTTACGTAACTTTTATTATATCGTAACAGAATACAGTAAATCCTCGATCTGTGTTTGAAGATTTCTCGGCACTGACAAGGAGAAGTGCCCAAGTTTGACGCTAACTTTTTAACGAGATTCAGCACAGTGATAGAGAATTCTGAAGCTAATGACATTTGTTTCAGCCGCATATGGCCATTGGTTTATTAAATATTTAATGTTTAATACCGACGATTCTTTGAACACTTATCGAGGATTTACTGTAATGAGTTACTGTTCCATCAGTTATCAACTCAGGCCTCATAATTTTGGCTGGTATTGTATGGCTGTCAAGCGATGAAATAGTCTTCTACGTCCTTTATATAGATATGGCGTAGTGAACAACAGTTACAATTGGTAAATTCGTGACAATATGCTTTAAACAACAAGGGGGTGCCAACTTCGGGTCCTCGATTTTAATGAAACTTTTAGGGCATGTATGCAGTAGGCTTCTTCTTCTTTACGAATCACCCCTATATTCGGTTAGATACGCAGTAGTTTGTGAGTTATTTGCTTCTGAAGATTTTCATGTTTTCCTGTGAAAGTTATGTTGACCGATCGATCGCGGTGCACAAAGTTTATGTGTCTCTTCAGTGACAGCAATAGTTCGAATACGTCTCAAATACATAAAAAAATCATTGGAAGAGACGTATTTGAATGCTAGTCGTCACGGTAGAAACCATAGATGTTGTTGCAAAATAACTTGCATTTAACCCTTGTGTGGGCAATCGGGTACTCAGGTACCCATTTTTATACTTCATCCCATAGTTTTTTATATTCTTGTCTAAAACAACACTTGGTATATTATAAAAAGGGAAAACTAAGAGTTTCGGAAAAGTATGAAAGTAAAATTATCAATGTTTATCTAATCTGTCAGAATAGGATGTTCGGGGTACTCCGATTGCTCAATAACCGTGATCATTTTGGTTGCCCAGATAAATGTTAAATTATGCGTGAAACTTCAAAAGTAAATAATTCGAAAACTTTTATGTATTACACTCTGTGTGGGTGATAATTGTAAAGACAAAGAAGCCTACTGCATATCTTAAAAGTTTCATTAAAAGGGACGATACGTAGTTGGGCCTTTCTCCTGTTAAGATCACTTCAACATCCGTACGAACAAGGCACATTACGACTGTGCACGACGTTCCGTTGGAATCGAGAGAGAACTCCAACAGGCGCTATCAGTTACAAGCTGCTATCTTCGGTGAAGCGTCGTTAACGTTTCCTGGGTGGCTGGCAAAATGGCGCGCGACGCGAAAGATCAAAAGGGACGGTGGAATCGAGTGCTTGCGCGGCGTGTTACGTCAAAGGTCTATCGCAAAAGCGTTCTGCCTGTTGCGCAAATGAGAAAAAGTCGAAGGAGTCCCCTTGGGTATATCGAGCTGTCAGCGTTTTCCATCCAATTATCCGTAATTACAGGAGCTGCCGGCCCCGTGGCAACGGCGTGACCGTTTTCATAATCGGTCGGTAGCTGGAAAACACTGCCGGAATTTCCGGTGTCGACGACGCGCCGTTGGGTGTTCGTCCGCGCGTCGTTTGCCCCCTCCCAAGTCTGATATAGTAATTGGCCGATGGGAAACCGGACCATCGCGTGGGAATAGAATTCAATTTGTTCGATATCCTTTCTGGTTATTGAACGGCTAAACTGCGAAGGAGGGCAAGTGGATGATGACCGATTAAGTCGGTTATTGAAAGATGAGTTTGTGTAAATAAATGGCGGGAAGGTATCGGGGTTAATTGGCGGGGAGGCTAGGGACCTTTATGGCGTTTCGTCAGTAGCCTTTATACACTTTATATTAAGACCAAATTTGGTGTAGGATTTTAATGCAGGGAGCTTCCTTTCATTAGAATTAAATACCTACAGTTATGAATGTAGTTTTTCTTCTTTTACCCCAATTATTTTTGTTTAAACGACTGAACATTTAACACGGTTAACTTGGAAGAGTAAGTTCCAGAAGCAAATGGACGTACGAGATTCGAGGTAACGTCACTTCGCCAGGTTAAACCTCTATCATTTATTCATTCGTATCGACGTGAACCTTTTTAATTGAAAGAAGTTGGTCCCGGGCACAGCTGCGACTCGCCGAGGTAATCTGAAATTATCCAGTTGGTTTTATTTCGCTCCCGGTAATACGGGGAGAGCATCTAACGAGACATTAACGGCAATTAGTTGCTAATGGCTATCGCTGAACTAAGGATAGTCGCAATTATTGGACATCTCGTTTGCCATTTCTCTCCGTGAAACGAAGCAACACGATCTCCTCCGTTCGTAGAAACGCTGCGCAATCATCTTTGTTCCGTCGTCGTTTCCGTTATTCACGAATTGTAACCCTCACGTTACACCGAACACAATTTTATTGTCGATGTTTATTGTACTCGAAATTCAGCGCGAAACAAAAGGATCGTCGCTGTCGAACAAAGCTTCCATTATGGCGTCTCTAAGGAAACAATGGTTTACTGTTAACCCTAAAAATTTTCAGCCAACTTCAAATGTTACCCCCTTCCCACCGTTCGACAATTTCCCAGAACCGACAACAGTTTCGCCTAGCAGTGTTTCCCAGTAAACAGGTAATTTTCATAACCAAGGTGCACTCAACTTGATTGATTCGAGTCGTCGAATCGGTTATTTGTCGCGTCCCCGTTCCACGTGGAGCATACCATTCCGTTCCCTTAATATTTGAATAACGTTGTATCAGATGCAGACGTTACTAATATACGATTGTCATTTTTACGATCCCCGCGTCCTTTCATTTACATTGTTCCCTGCGCCATCGTTGAATATGGGCCCAGCTTCGCAATCGAGCGATCCACAGGGCGCAAATATTAGTCGCATTATTCAAAGCGTTTCATGAGCATATGGTACTTCCGCGGGCTCTTCGTCTCTTTCCCGGTGCCGTTTGTTATTTCGTTCAAACGAACGCAGTGCAGGCCTCGAGGACAATATAAACTCTCGCGAATTTACGCGCGGAACTGAGCGAAACTTTGGACCTGCAACCAATTTTTAACCCGAACGACATACCTGAAAAGTTGTAACACGATTTTCAATGAAAAGGTTGAGAACATCATAATATCGCGATTTACGTGGGCCGACGTGTTTGGGAGAAGTGTATTAAACACCTTTAAGCCACCGTGGTTTTAAGTTATTAAAATTATCTTCATATTTTGGAACTAACTATAATTAAGTGAATGATCTAAATATAGTTTTAAACGGAAAAATAGCTAAAAAAAGAAGAAATTTTTTCGTACGGGGCTTCGTTACAGGCAAAATTCGTGGTGAATTAAACATTCGAGTTTAATATCGATATTTTTGACTCCGAAATAGGAAGATACAAAATATATATCAGTCCCACAATTTTGAAATAACGATTCAAGGGTTTTAGGAGCTGGGCGTTAAAGGGTTAAGAACACTGACACGCGTACTTGGATTACCTACATCACGCCATCGATTGTAATTTCACCAAATTTTCACGACGATCCGTCAAACTTCGCAACAGCTGCGAGACGACGGTCCCTCAGCGAACAAACAGACGAAATAGTCTTAGATCCGGGTTAGATCGTTCCCTTTCAAGATTCGACGAGCACACCGTGCGTCGTGTTGGGCCCGACGTGAAGAAGGTCAGACTCCGACTGGTATAATTTTTTTTTCGAACAATTAGAGAGAAAGCTGGATCAAAAGCGAGTGGATGTTGATCGTTGGCCAGCCGTGGGGCATAATTGGCCGGGAAAGGTCGATAATACGACGTGTAGCCTTTTGACAGATGGTACGAGGACCGAGCAAATTGCCTTTTATAATTTATTGAAATCGTCGAGGGTCTAAGAGGCCCGCCGCCGCCGCTACATGTATACGTAGCGATCCCGCGCCGGTGAAATATGGCGGTGCGAATTACACGAGACGTCGGACCCGCGTCAGTGGGCTAGACCGACGTTGCGGAATTTCCCGGCGGAGAAACGAGCGGCGTGCACGCGCCTCACGTGGCTACCCTCTTCCCTCCAGCCCTCGTTGTGTTGCGTCCGGAGAGGATGTTCGGTATCGCTCACCGCTCCCCTCTTCTTTCAACGATCCTAGGTGATTTTTATTATGTTGCACCGCGTGCTGATCCTCTACGCTCTGTGTTCGTTGCACGCTGTGCGGGGGAAGAAGCAATTCTAGCGCATCGAGATTCGAAGGTGCAGAGCGTACCGTGATACGTGAGCGTGTATAGTCGTTGTTACCTATACAAGATATCTCAGGTGAGTTAGCAGGGATAGGTGGATGAAACACATATGTACACGTCGTAATCCCGGATATACAGTGAATCATCGATGTATGCTCGAAGGCTTCTCGACACTGAGTGTTCAGACGTCATCCCTACCATTGGACGCTGTCCCCACCATCGTCCGCCGTTAGCATGGAATAACAAAGAGAAGAGTCTGAGATTATTTGTTTCGATGAAGGCACGCAGTGTAAAAGAACAGTTTGATTGGTTCCATGGGGGACCTCTAGGCGGGAGGGTAGTGGTGGGGAGACGTCAGAACAGTGAGTGCCGAGGAGCCTTGGAACACTCATCGATGATTTACTGCACTGATATTTGCTATTACTTCTCTTTCTGTGCCACATTTACTCTATTGTTTTGACCATATTTAGTGCAGAGAAAACAGTCACGACGGAAATACACGCATAGGATATAACTCTATTCACGATTATCCCGCGTTCGTATTTTCACCATCGTCCCCTACAACTGGACAGAAGGTTATTCTACATGCAAAATTATGTAATACAATTTGTTCCTATGATGCTTTGTTTCCCATTAATCAAATTTGAAAATCTACCTGGATACCCGTACGATTGAATAGGACTTGGCTAACGCGTCTGTTTATCACATTCTGTTTCTACTTATTGTCCAGGGGTTTTGTCATGAAAATACAGACTAGGCGCACATGTTAGGACCATTTATGAGTTGACTAATCGCGAGAAATAATTTTTCCCCGGAAGAGGTGTTTGGGCGATAAAGGGCTTAAAATAAATAACAAAATTTTGAACATCCATATTTTTGACTTCAACATAACAAGATACAACATATATGTATATCAGTCTTAGAATTTGAAAATAACTATTTAAGGGTCTAGAAATATAATTTGATGCGGGGCGTTAAGTTTTAACCGTATACAATTGGAAGTATTTGGAACCAGATGAATCAGCACAGTATTAATGTTTAACTGTTCTGTAGTACCGAATAATAAAAGAATGTGGATATACCTCACAGGTCTTGTAAACTTCTGTGATAACGTTTTCTATGTACCTTCTCACTCTAAGGTTCTCTATACGTAAATAATTAAAATACCTAGTTCGATGCATCCTGAGAAAAGGAATACTAGTGCAAAGAGTTAAATCTTGTTTGCATGTATTATTAAAGTGGCGATACTTCGCTTCTGGTGTCGTCGAGAACAAATTCAACTGGACGGCCAGACGAGAGGATTGAAGTTCGTAGAAAGCGTGGGTAGTAGAATCGACGCGACATTTCTAAATAATGCAACTACGTCAGATGCCGGGCGCGAGGGCTGTTCCAGGTTAACACTCGTTCGTAGCTCGGTTTAAAAGCGAATACCGGCTTTGTCCTAGAACGACGAATATATTTATCCGAGCCCGCGGATAGAGGTCAAACTTGAATTCACCGGAATTCAAGGGATGTAATTCAAATGTCCGCGGGCGTCTACATCTTCAAACTCTCTCTCTCAATCTTTTCCCGTCTTTTGAAAGTTCGAATCGTAAGGGCGACCCCAGTCACCCGACGTCGCCGCATTCAGAAACAAACTCCACGTGGTACATCTTTCGCGTCCAAGTCTAGCTTGGACTGCCCTCGTATAACCGTGGACACTCGTCGTTTTAAAGGTGACGATGGAAATTTTTAATGACCTCCAGAGCGAACGGCATTCAGCTCGACATAATCACGCTTGAAATTGTAACGAGTTACAGTCCAACAACGCACGAGAGCTCAACGGTCTCCCCTCGGTTGCCTTTACAATTTGAAATATTTTAACGCGTTCGCGTGGTTAAGGGAGAGGAAAAAAAACAAGAAATTGCAATCTATTAGAAACCTGGATCGTTCAATGGACAATGATTAAGAGCGTGAATGTATCCAACGAAAATAGAGCGAGATTGATGTATACACGCGGGGGATCGTTGTTGCGCGAAGTCGAACGAAGATTGATAGACCCTTTGTTGACGTTAGCTTTTTTATATTCAGGTTCGTTCTGTGTTTTGACGTTTCGGGTGACATGTTTCCACGTTCCGAAAATTTGTTCCGCGTGTTATGGTTTCATAGGCTTGGGAGAGATTGTAAACTAGCCGAGCGTGGTAACTTGACAACCTTGTCCCAGATGTTTCTGCTAGAGATACTCTTTTCAGCTGCCCTGCACGATGTATCGTGACCCATTGTTTTGTATTTTATTTATTATTCGTGTTGAGTTTACTTACAATTTGATGTTTTCACGTGATTCGCGGCCACTTTCTTCCAGATATTCGAATGAAGAATTTTAACAATATGTTCGTAGATTATCATCTGGTTCATAACGCGCAAAAGGTGAAAATAATTATTTTGTTCGTTCCAGCATTCCGAACACGGTCTGACATTCTTCGAGTCCCCTTAATAAACTCTAGGAAGGATCAGTAGATCCAGTTTAGCAAACGAAGTTTCACAGTGTCAGGAGAATGGCAACAACGGTCAGACGCGGTTAGGGGAGTTAATGAGCGGTCAGTCTCGGCCTTGTATAATGACTCTTTTGGGCGAACAAGGGCCCCGTGATGAGTGATCTAAACAAGGACAAAGAGCCGCAGGAGGTAGAACGTCGCGCGACGGGAGGTCTCTGACCGTTTCGAGTCCGCTGCTTTCAAATAGAAATATATTCCGTAGTCATCAACGGTTAACCGTCTTTAGCCCGGTTACCTTCCCCGTCTCGAACGATCGTCCTTATAATTAAGACAGTGAGCTGCAAAAAACTTTTAATTGTTCCTTGTAATATCGACATTATAAAATTGATCGAGGGCCAGATCCAGCTGGCTGCCTCTGATTTCCATCGCTTTACCATGAAAATCTAGCTCCCAATAAATACTGTAACGGGACCAAATTAACGAAGGATCTGATCCATGCTGGCTGAATCTCCGTGAATAATATCTGCATTATTAGAAAGAATGTACAAACGTTCCATGTAAATCTATAATGGAGGTTTATAAAAACTGCGGATAATTATTCCTAACGCGTTATTATTACAGAACTAGTATTATTTAAACTTTACCTGGTTGCCATTTACAAGTGCATTTGATCAACGCAGAAAGGGGTCTGTTCTTATCGAAATTAAGTGTACCACAAATTTTAGGTCGGCTTTTGTTTTGTTTTTGAAGAGAGATAAATTCAGAGGAACGATTTTCTACAGTTTTATGTACATCATCCGGATCTTTTCTCTGAAACATACCTTCGAGTAAATATAAACGAAATGATTCCTCGCTATTTCTGCGAACGCGAGAGCACGTAAATAGACAGTAATTAGTCTAAAAGGTCGCGATCCCATGAACCGGACAAGTTGTATTTCGAAGCCTGGTTCGTTCCACGATATGAATGTCGAGGTATTAAACGAGCCAGAATAGTGTCAGCGGAAAATGAAATTGCCCGAAAGATTCCTCAACTGCTGGACCATTCAGGCAACGTCGTTAATAAAAAAGGCGAAATGGGTATTTTTATCATATTACATTCATCTTTGGACACATAGATATATGGTATATTTTCAAAGTTACATTACTTAATAATTAATGATCGTTCTTAAAATATCTGTCTCCACATAAAATTGAGTCTTCCTAGAATGTTTAACAATTTCGAGAGTACGTTTGAAGCTTACGCAAATGTTCGAGGCCGTTGCTCAATTTTCGAAACTTCTGAATATTTCAATCTGTTCCATCTGGAAACGATTTACGAAGCGACTCGAAATTTTGCTGAAACCCGCGTTTGTAAACTTGTTAAACCGTTTGTGAATATCCAAGGCCCATGATATTTTGCCGTGGAAGTTTTCCGCGAGTTTCGATCCGATATTATAGATACGATTGAACGGACTGAAGATTCGAGAGAAGTTCAGACATTTTTTCGCTGACTTCCTCCTCCAATTACAGAATCAAGAGTTAAAGGGAGAGACTACGTTTCGTTCAATATTATGTACAATAACATGCAAAGAAATCAATTTTTCACCGCTTCTATCGGTACATACGAGTGATAAGAATTGATTTAAAGATCAGAATTCATCAAATTTTACATCCAATTATTTTCATTCTGTTTACTAAATATTTCGAACGTCATATACAGGGTGGACCACGGAACGTGATCAGCTTAGATTATTCTATTGCTATCTGTTCGATCGCAAATTTTTTTCACTAATATACCATAAGTCAAGGTAAGCTTTAAGATGATTGTACCAAATTTTTTGTCAATCCTTTTCTTTCATAGTTTCAATGTGGCCTTCAGTTTTTTATATTGAGACGAATTAGTGAAGTATCATAGCAAACAATTGTTTTTCTACTAAACCAAAGAACCATTAAGAAAATACCATTTACCTTAATCAAAATGATTTTCAAAATGGTGTCCATCAGCTGCGATGTATTCGCGTAAACGGTTCAGAAATTTCATACAATCATCTTCCACCTGTGAATCATTGTTTAATCATTAAGGCTTTCCTTGAATCATGTTATATTAAACAAAAGAATTTTCAATCGAACAGCTAGCAGTAGAATAATCTAGGACTTAGATTCTAGGCTGATCACGTTTCGTGGTTAACCTTGTATATCCACGTCCACTACTATACTATTCCACTATTCTAAATAATACCGTAATAGTGTTGACCCACAAAAAGGACAAACATGTAACAAATATACACTGACACAATTCCGAATTCACGTAATAATGTAACAGCGCACGAATAAGTTCTTACGTTTGGCGCGAGTCAACCGGTGTGCTTTAAGAAACTGGGTACTTAACCGAAGCTCGACGAATACTAATCCAATTCTCGTGCGTGTCGAACGGCGAGTATGAATTTCTGTTTCACGTGTATTTCGCACGAACGTCTTTATTGGCGTTTCGGTGCGGGGGGGATCGCATATTTATTTCTACGACCGTCGTGCGAGGTTAGGCCCAGCGACGTGGGTGTAGTCGGACGGTTTCACCGGCATTTAAAAGGAATCACAGCCTTTTAACGAGGCCCTGATCGTATCAGGAAGCGCGTTTAATGCCGCTCTGCCCCCCCCCCCTCTTTCTACTACCGTGTATGCATTTGCACGGGGAACTCCCCTCGTAAAGAGGAAGCTGTAATCGGGAAAATTAAAAGCACGTTCCCATTCTTAACGCGGCTAGTATTGGCTCGTTCGATGGCCCCTGGCACGCATCGTGTCCATATAAACGGAGTACAGGAAAGGGAGGAGGGGGAGTGAGTTGAAGCAAGGCAAAAGCCGACGAAACTGCTCTAATTATTACTTATTACTGGACGGAGTAATTACAGCGGCGAGGCAAAGGTATAACGGTGATATAAAAGTGGGGAAGTACTTTACAACTCTTTCGAAAGTAGCCCCGGCCTGGACACGAATGTTTAGCTGTTTTTACGGCCCAGCGGAATTACAGGCGGACAGTACATTTTTACCATTGCTCGTTTACGCGAGCTTTATCTTGAAATTCTCTCGCCGGTGAATGGGCAAGGGGGAGGGGGAGAGAATGAATAGAACTTAATTTGATTCATATTTGCGGCAAGAAAAATTTACATTTTTGCGCTCGGGGACGCCTTCTGTCACGTGCACGTCACGAAATTCAAATTAACGCGAAACTCTGACGTAATCTCGCTCGTTGAGTCGACTACGGATACGTAAACCGGCTTATGGAAGTGTCAGAGTGTGTACAATAGTTAGGATAGAAAGTATTGGATACCGGAGATCGCCATTTAACATTCGCAATAAGAAATCAGTTTTTGTTACATGCTTTACCAAGGGGGTACTATATGCACACCTAATAATAACCTATAATGTTTTACAGAAACTTTTTGCTTTGAATATATCTATAAAAAAAATTAATAATATATATATAAAGTATAAAACAAATGAAAAAGAATTTGTTGTGTATAAACAGTTTTATGAGCACTTTTTTTTAAGAATGCAAATTTCAAAATGAGACTTCAAACAATTCGGTCACCTTCACTCTGACAATCATCACAATCTTGACATGTAAGAGTTTTTTTACTGTGTTTCTCAGATACGTGTCTCTTATATGAATCACATAAAATTATTGTCTTGTGTAGTCTGATTTTTTTTTCCGTTCACTGTGGCACTCCCTACGCATCGGCGATTGTTTTCAAAATTTTTTAAATTTATTCCAAATCTCCGTGAATCAATGCATATGTCCTTGTACAAAGAGATATTTTTAAATAGTATCTAATTGTTTCAGAATTTTTAAGTAATTATTTTTTAGTAAGTATTTTTTGTAAAGTACCACCCTGCCCTTGGTATTGAGAGGGTTGATTGTAAGTAATGGTTTTGTCTATGTACTGTATAGTTTATAATAAAAAAGATAACGAAGAATATATTCGAGTCATTTAATTTAATGTAAGAAACTACTTTCAGTAACTTACACTACTGTAAGTACTAATGGTTTGACGAAGAATCTAATAATCCAATAAACTCCAGTTTCTTAACCCTTGTCACATCATCATCACATGTGATGATCTGTCGAAAAATAGTAATAAATTCGATTAACACAAAATCACGATCGAATGGTGCGAAAAATTCGGAAAGGAAACCTGAAATCTCGCGAAACCGTAGCTGGATATTTTTCCGTTCGCCGGAAGGGAGATTCGTGGCTCGCATTGTACGCGATCCGTGTTAATAAATTGCTAAGCACCGCAACGGTTTGATGACGTTTATGGAATTTTTAATGCGACTCGTTACCGTGGCCGCGTACAAGCGAATTCCAAAATTCCAAATAATGGGAAAACCCTGTACCGGCTCTGGCTGCATTTTTTTTTTGCATCCCATGGCAATTTGCAGCGTTCTGTAATTAACGACGCGAAACGTAATTAAAACGAGATGAAACTGAATCAATATTAAACTGGTAACTCTCGGAAATCGAGCGGTTTACGCAAAGGTGTTACCCGAGGCTCGATGGTATCGGAAGGTATCTATAAAATTTAATATTATTTATGTATTATTGTTAAAATAGTAAAGACTCTAGTACAGAATTCAAAATTCTGCTCCATTTTGATCTTCAGATATAACTGTTTAAAAGTTTGCTTTCGCATAAATTTCCGGAGTCTAATTATAATATACGTCGAGCAACGAAAGTATTGTTATTTAAACCGTAGAACTTTTTATGTAAGAAATTCCCCGTACTTTATGGATATATATCATTAAATAGTCTCATTGATTTACATAAACATCCGACAAGCCAGATTCATTAGACATACTATATACACGGTTCTATTTCATAGACAATCAACAAAACCCATACAATTCTTACTCATGGAAAATCATAAAATTTGCAATTAAATGTTGACTACCACACTGTTCGAATGCTCTTATTACTTACCGAACGTAAAAATCTGTAGTCGGTACAATGAACCAGAGACCGTGTATAAAAACCACCGACCCTACGAACTTCAGACCAAAAAATCCCCTCGACGTTCATTAGCGGTATCGAAATTCTCGTGAAAATCCTCCAGGGGCCGCCTATCATTCTAGAATATTCAAATATCAGCGTCGGCTGCATCAGCAGACTGCATACAGTTCGTTCCGACCCCCCACTTTCCCTTCGTCGGCAATTACTTTTAAAAAAAACATTCCAATCGGAACGCATAGTCAAGCGCGTATCGCGATTAAAACGGATTAATAAAACACCTCGATGCGCGTCGGGTCGGACGCGATTCCATTTCGAAACGTTCGGACGAGAGAGCGAGACGGCTGGCTGGTGGTCCAGAAAATGAACGAGTACAAAAGCGCTGGGTAAAAACGCGTTAGACACCGTGTCCGGTGATTATTAATGGAGTTTCGTGGCAGGCCGTTGGGCCCCGTCGTTTCTCATTAGCCGTAACCCCTCCACCTACCCCCTCTGCACCGGGTAACGAGACGCGCAATGATAACGATTTGACGGGCTGGTACGATTAATAGAATATTTGATCGGGCGTGTGCGCGAGCGCGGTTCCTCTGTACGCGCCGGCTAGAAATTGAGGGGAATTTACTGGCCAGCTTGTTAGAGACACCCGTTAGAAGGGGAGAGATTAATGCGAGCAATTGCAGGCTTGTGTTAATTGATACAGCCTAATCACCATCAGGCGCAGCGATGGCCAACGCGCAAACTATGTCGGACTACTATAATAATACAGAAGGGGGGAGGGGGGAGGTTCTGCTTGATAATGCTTCGTTCAGTACTGACTCGATGTTCAATTATTCGTTTACCATCGGATTAGTAGATTTCGTGAACGTTGTTGCACGGGTAAGCCCGGCTTACTCCGGGTTTTCGTACCTGGCGAACTGATGTAATGCCTGCTGAAAGTTGAGCCAACTCATGCTGCTGCGCGAGTTTTAATGGCCGATATTATAGTCAGTCACTGCGTGGGGTTATAGACCTTTATTTCGATCACAAAATTGACGTTCGATTCTTAGGTGGGTTTTGTTTCCCCCCGCCAAAAATCACTGGTATACACTGGCGTTCCTTTGCAGGTGAAGGACTTCATTTTGGCCACACAAGACGCAAGTCTTGGAGAGCTGGATTCAATGAGAAACAAAGGGGGTTTGGGGATTCGATAACATGCGCGAAAGATACATTAAGATGACGGAACAAGATACGAAAACTTAACGAGATACTCATCAACCTGCTTTTTATCCGTGATATAACCATGGCGTTACTCTTTATCACCGTGTCGACAGTAATGGTGTCCACATTCCTTTCGTTGCGGTCACGATCGCCTAGTCCCTCGATTGATATATAGATAGAGCGTAATTTGTCTGGCCATGTGCGTTTAAACCGGGCCAACGTTAATAAAGGGCAGGTAATCAAAGTTCCTTTCGAGCTGTTACCGTTCCTCGGGGCCTTGCCGCCAGGAGGGGGGGGACTTATCGCTTTGAGCACGCTCATTGTCCGAACGGTGACTGGCCATAAACGTGAAGAAAGTCAGCGGGCGATCGTCGGAGCGCTCTATACGCTCATTGTGCTAGAGCATGCGTACATTCATATGTATCTTTTCATTAATCTCCGACACAACGCGCTGCCGAGGAGGACAATAATGATGTTTTGAACAGAATGTCTAATTGTTACTGTATTACCTTTCATTCGTCGTTTCTTTTGCAATTGTTTGCGATTGTTACCTTTCCTGGGATAATTGATAAACACGGTTATTCTGTATGCTGACGTTTTAAAACTGAGGACCACCTACTTTTTGCGTTCTACTCGTGTCATTATTTTATTGGTAGACCCAGATAGCAAGATTTTAGAATTAATAGTGTTATGTGGTTTTTAAGAAAAATTATGAGGTGAACATTGTACTCGTTAAATTTTTAAGTTTTAAGGTGATTAGAGGTGTATAGAATCACAATAATCTTCTCGGTACTGATAAGAGGTCCCCAGATGTAACGCTGACTTTATTATTTTAATGAGGTTTAGCACAGTGGTAGGGCTTGCATCTTTCATCGAAGAGTTACTGTACATATTTAGATAGTGTCCAAAATTGCAGCCAATCACAGAAGGAATATTTCGTCCTATCTACAGAAATAATTGACATTGAATATTAGACATTAAGTAAATTTATACTACGATAACCTCGAATTATTCGGAAATTCAGCAAAACAACCAATTGGACGCAACCCTTTGAAACAGCATTCGTTCAACGTGACGCCATTTTGGTCCCTGGTATAATCAGTTGGGGGATTAAGTTTAACATTTCTCTAGGGTTGCATGTTTTATTTCCTGCCCTCCAATAGGAGCCGATTAGCGTGCGTCGAGAGTATTCTCGACTATGTAAATGTTAGTTGAACGCGGTGTATATTAATGTTTTTCTGTCGGTGTAGTTGAAATTTCATCGCTCACGGAACACCGTGTGGAATAAACACGTACAATTAACGACGGTGACGTTTAGAAGGCATGTATGAATACGGAGATGCTTTCGAATCACGTATTGTCGCAGTGCAGGCTACTTCGTGTACGAGTATGGTTCTTAATAATGCGCGTTACAGTCGTCGTGTCCCGGGCGCGTAATCGAAAACGTCCATTATGCGAGTCGCAATGAATTTAAATACGCCCGCGAATAAAGTTGACCCGATTAAGTTCGATACACACGCAACAACGATCCGTGAAACTTCGAAACAACGTGTTTCAAGGATATTATGGTGAAATGTTTCAACAGCTCTGTCAGATTTTTTCTTCAGTACCCCATTAATGCGAATCGAGACTTTCAAATTTCAATGTCTTATAACTTTTAAAAATAAAGTGTAATGTTTAAATAAAATGTATGGTTGTGATACAGAATTTCCTTTCGAATCGATTGGCAATACCCACATTTCATGCAAAATTTTATGTTCTTCGTAAACGTAAACTCTTTAGTTAGAGTAAGATTTTGAATAAATCAAATTTTCTTACTATTTATGCTATTGTTTTGCAATATCATGAAATGAAATAAATCTTGCTGGATTCTACAGTTGAAATGATGTACCTAACTGTAGTAAACAAATTGTTTAGATTTTAAACTGCGTAGATTTTATAAAAAGGTAATAAAATAAAGCAGATTTTAGAACTTGAATAATTCTTGCATTAAAATGGCGACGTCAAGGTGTCAGTAGAGTCATTGTTAAATTTAAACTGATTTGGATGCATAAATACGACACTGACGAAGAAGAGTGTTCGGATAGTAGACCACTCGAACAGGAGAGATTCTACTGCGCTGAAAACGCGTCTTTCTTGACCGGAATTTCGCGGTCCGCGGATATTCTGGTAAACGAGAAACGGGATACACTTTGGGCAACTAATCTCAACGAATATAAAGTGGTTCTTTCGCCGAGTAGCTTATGCTGTTATAAAGAATAAAATATGAAGACGGAGCGAGAAGCGCAGATGGTGGTTCGGAAAACTTTGTAATGAGAAGATGGGGCCACGGGGGACGGTGGGGTCTTTCAATTATGAAAGAGTTAAAAATTAAAACCAAGGACAGCTTCCATTGACTTTCCTTATCGCGCGGATCAGCGCGATCGGCTTTCCAAGCTCGCTCCAGATTCGTGTGCATTTTTTAAACTATCCTGAATAGTTCATGCCTCTTTTTCGTGCTTCATTTGGTAGAATATGAGAAAACTTACGATCTACTTAGGATCATCTTAATCGCGGGTATAATTTGACTATGTTCACCTTTCTTTTTCCCCTCATTCAACGTTAAACTATTACGACGCGAGACCAGAGCTCGGGTTTTATTCTCTGGTTTAAAAGTCGCCTTAAAAAGTCAAGTTATCCTGGAACAAATTATACAGCATTCGCTATGTACACACTTGAATACATTAAAATTATCTCGAGTAGTTAAACGTTCAGTTATTTGAAACCGTATCTTAAATATACCCAAATGTTCTTCCGCTTGTTCTTCGGCCAAATTACGGACAAGGTCCTAAATACGTAACTTGCGAGGTGCAAACACATTGGTCACGGTTGAAAATAAAATACCGTCGAATTTAGTGGCCGCGGCGAAAGCAATGCGCTGGTTTCGCGGCTCTAATGTAAACGCAGCCGAAGGAATTCGTTCCGTAGCGCGCGGGCCCGTTAATGAGTCTCAAATAAATAATTAACGAGCACGTTTGCACATTATACAGGACGGTAGGGGGTATGTGGGCATCGGGACATCGGTGTTTTAATTTTTAATTTACATCCTCCCTCCTCATTACCGGAAAATTGACACTGACGAAGTCCTTAATTATCCTTCAGCCTTTTAATTACCGGCACGCCTGCGAAACGCTGAAGGATTTGATCGATCGACCGTGTTCGTACTTCGAACGAAGTATTTCCAACGCCGGCTTCTAATGACCTCTTTTCAGGTAATAATTTATAAGTGACGGAGAGGAGGGAGAAGACACGAGAGGATATCTCGGTCAAACAGTTTTGAGAGGCGACAACGACGCATCGGAATAGAATCCTTCGGCCCTGAGGTTCGGTCGAAAACTTGCAAAACTAGATTTGATCGTGTGTTCAACATTTAGACTTCTTGTATTAATATGTTTTATTTTTAATGACCCGGTAGATATACGTGGATTTATTGCTGAGGCACGAACTAATAATTCATCGTTCAATATTCGACTAAATTCTTTCAGAACCCAGGTGTAATCGGCTAACGAATTAGAGCCACGTTTCTTAATACTTTTGAAGCTTCTTAAATTATTCATTGGACATTTCACGACTGACATTGGTTGCAATCTTCTCGAATACGAAGAATTCTGTGCTCCAGATATTGCACCCATTATATGCACTAATTGATTAGACACTTGAACGGCGCCAACGATCGATTCCAAGTGACAGATATAGGAAATCGAATTGAGATGCAGGAACGATGGTATTCAAGTTTACAATTGATCGATAACCAACATCAAATGTGCAATATCGAATGTCAAATATTCGATGCATTCCTGAGCAACGGGGGGCCGATTCCGTGTTGCGGACCTGAAGTGATCGAGGATCGTTTCTTCGTTGTTTTTCAATAAATTCCTGGATGAACCAATAAGCTTCTATTATAGGAAACGGTGTGCCCTTGCATTCCGATAACGGAAGTTAAACCACATATTCCATTAATCGGGTTTTCAGAGAAATGTTGGTTAGGCAGATACTTTGATGCTTCAATGTTCCAATTAAATCAGACATCATTAAAAGTAACCGCCAAAAAAGAAAGAAGAAGTGTACCATCGAAATAATCTCTTTCTGCCCTTATACCCTTTTGAAATCTTTGTTTTCCACTTTTCGAAAGCGATGTGATAAGCGTATTCTTAACAATTATCGTCCCTCAAAACTTCCATATTTACCCGATCTCCTACCGACACACTTCTTCCTTTTCCCTCGCCTTAAACGAGTAATAATAATGCAGAAATCGCAAAAGGAGCTAGACTTGATTCCGGTGTCCAATTACCACTCCGCTTACGAAAACTGAAAAGAAAGATTTTAAGGGTGTAAAAGACCAGAAGAAGATCAACATTGAAGATGATCCAACGTAAATATTATTAAGATGAACAATAAATGATTTACACATTAAGTCCCCGAACATTTTGATCATACCTTTTACTAATCTCCGTCGTTCTAATTCCCACCACGAAAAGTAATATTCGACTGAAGTTCCTGGATCCCATCGAACGGTCCCCATCAAATCCTTTTTACCATCTGTGGCATCGCTCTCGCGAAAGGCAGGTGCACGAAAAGTTGCATGGAACACGAACAACAAGGAATGTGGATCCGATTGAATACCTCGACATGCCCACGTTCCCTCTCTTTCGAAACCCAGGAGACCGTTGGGGTCGGGGTGGCGCGTTGGCGAACCGCCATCCGAAAGAAGCTTCGTAACCTAATCCTGGGCGAATTGATCAAAACAGGTGCGGAGACGTCGAAAGCGATCTGGACAGGTGACGACGCGCCGTGGCTCGATGTAATCGGTAATCGATGACAGAACCGAGACAACACATAGGGAGAGTGACCGGGAGAGACAGAGAGAGAGGAGAGAGAGATAGTGACCACGTCGGGACACGGAGTAGAAACGTTCGGGGCCCTAGGAGGAAGGGCGCGTCGAGTGGAGAGGTGAGATTACAAGGCAACAGCGCGACGTGCAATCACGAGGACACACGTGAAGGATCGACATCGTGGCCCCGCAGCCGGTCCTCCTTCATTCGGCCCTCTCGATAATAATTAGACGCTGTCTGGCTGAACTGCCTGTCCTGGGCTAGGCTTGGCTGACATGCCTCTGGCGTCCTTTACCCTGAAGCGGTATGTACATATGTACGTACGCTACAGGGGCCCCCACCGTCTCCGCTTCGTAGATTGTGTACGATCGTCGGTCGCGCGCGATTTCGTCGGTCAACGTTGTAATCAATCGGGAATTGCGGAAAAGGATTGGTAGGTACGAGCAGATATTCGCCGATCGTTGCTACTTTTAACCCGACGAGCTCGCACGGGCGAACACCCGGGGATAATGATACTTGGACTTTTATTTTTTTTTAACTATGTCGTGAATCATTCACACGGGATTCTTCTGGTTTTTCTGTTCGGATAGAACTGGTGTATGTTGGGATAATAAGGGATACGATTAATTGATGTTAGTAATACACAGGGTGAGGCACCCAAAACAGGCCATCTGAATATCTCGGCTGTTACTGATGATAGAAAAAAATGTGTCAGACCAGACTTGTATAGTATCGAGGTGCACATAATTTGATGTGAATAGTTCTTTTAAAAAAAGAAGGTTTTAAGTAAAGGTCATACGAAGGTTAACTTTGTTTTTTTAAAATGGAAAGACATGTTTTTTTATGTATCTTCATAGATAGATCATTGTAACGATCTACTAGATGGTACGTAAAACAAAAAGTTACCCAAAATGTAAACACGGTTAGCAGATCTAGTTACACTCTGACTAGGAGGGACGAGCTGAAATTGGCTCGCTAACAAGTATCACTGCCAGTGAACATTACCTGAAAATGAACGCTACCTGCATATTAAAGGATCACGGACATACCGACACGGCCACGGCAGTAATAATGCGCGTCGTGATATTTCTTTCGATGATCCATTAATAAAGTGATTTCAGGCGCGTGTAACCAGTTGAAAAGAGAAAGAAAGAATGAAATTTGATCCCATCAATATCAAAACACCAGGATTCCTTATGCTTAACACACACCGGCACATTATATCCCCTGGCCGTATTTGATTGAAGACTAATGGGCCACTCGACGCGGCCGGACAAGAATATAGATAACCACTTTGTCATCCACGAAATAGGCTAAGCTGTCACGAGCACCGTACAAGCATTGCGAAATCTGTATACACTGTGACTCCGTCAGCTGGTGGGAGGCGCGCGCATCCCCGCGGTATCACGTACGATATTTCATCGAGTGACAGTCCTCGCGTAGGTGTTCCATTGTACATATAGTTCTTCCAATGCAGAAACTGCCGGATCTGTCAGACGGATCTATCCTGTTGCTCGATTATTCGTGTGATTTCGTCACGGTGACGTCGTCGTGGTCTTTCTGGTTCTCGCGACGGGCCATGGGAACGATTCCGTAGAACCACAGAGGAGAATCTACACGTCAGACGAAATTAGAACGGTGGAGCCAAAACGCGTCACGGGAACAATTTAAATTAGCCCGCGACAATATCTTCGTGGTACGAATCGAATCATTGGACCGAGGTATTCGACGGCGGTCTAATTCACTTCCGATGTAATCTTAATAATTCGTCCTTCTGGTCCCGGGAGGAGGGAGGGAAAGTTCTGCTGAAAGTTCTGCGTGGAAATAACATCTTCGTGAAATTAAACAAATTCCAAGGGAAACCAGCTGATTCAATAAAGTGAGTACCGCGGCGAAGTACGACGCGGAGGAATCTCTCTTGCGAGAGTTCGTTTCGGAAAGTCGGTGTATCGACTAGTTTATGTTTCACGGAAAGTTAAAACTGAGCGACAGGGGGATGAGACGAAAAAGGGGACCACAATGGCTTCGGGATCGTCGTCGCGGAGGGACGATGGTAATGAGGGAATTAGAGGTTAGTGGATAGAAATAAAAGCTTTAACGTTTTCCACGAGAAAGGGGTGAAAGTTTTAAATGCGATGTGACCTAGAATGCGAGCCATAGGAATGGAGGGGGTGTATTTAATGAATGAATATTATTGCTCTTGTACTTTTGTCGAAAGTATTTCACGAGCCACTATCCTATGGGCGTAGAATACAGGAGACTATAGAACGCTGATGCACGGCTACGAATGCGTTAAAGGTATTTAATGAACCGCGCATTTAAGGGTGATCGCGATGGAAAAATAAGCTATCGATATTGGGCGTTAGAGGCGCGGTCGTATAGAGCGAAACGATGGCCAAAGCGGGATATAAATGGTGGACAGAAATTCCAAGACGATTATTTCGTTCCGTCAATTTTCATCCGATTTTCCCTACCGGCTCGGTCGTTTTATATAGTTTTGTCGTCCTCGTAAACGATGAAATGAATTCTGAAACTCCATCAGACATAAATTATCCGTCACGACGGGCGTGATAATAAAAAGGACGGTCGCATAATCATCTGAACTTCTTGTGAAGTTCGTCATAACTGAATCTACGGCGGTGCAAGGATACGACCGGTCGCTATAGATTGCGTGCCGCTCGCAAGATCCATTTTGGGGAGGGGAACTCAAATTTATCGTTTCGATGGGAGACGCTTTAGGCGAATGCCCACGAGAATCGTCTATTCCCCAGACTAGATTGCGCTGGTTGCACGAACGGCGATGTGTGAACGGTCACGAGATTCCTGGTGAAAAAGCGAATTGTGTTTCAGATTTATTAAACTCGATTTAAGAATTGAAATTTTCCTTTTGCATTGGAACATGGTTTGCCATTAATATGGTATTACATGAGATGTTTTTTAGCTGGAATGGCGTTATTAAAAATTCATTTTAAATTAACAGTGTGTGTTTTTACGTTAAATGGTCGAATGTTGTCGGGATATATTCTGCAACCACGCAAAAAAATAGTCACGCAGGGAAATTGACACCGAACGAATGATACGTGGAATTCGAAACAACACCGTGACAAAAACAAGGGAACAACGGAACTCCCGTCAATATAAAAGCTGTGCCAGGTACAATTTAAAATAATGTATCTCATTTCACATCGTGTTTTTACTAGATATAACTTTAACACGGCTTGTTAGAAAATCTCTTTTTAACATCCGTAATAATCGAAGAAGTGATTAAATAATTCGGTAATGTAATCATCTTCTATGATTAAGCGATTAACTGGACAAGGAATAAGCTAGCAGTGATCAAGATACGGTAATAAGGAAATAAAATCGGGGTTTCCCGGCGAAGAAAGTACAACAACGAACCTGTGGGGGCTATCGTGTAACAGCGATTACTTTCGGAGCGTATCGCTACCGGGACTAAGAAGAAAAGTAGTCGATTGCTCACAAGACTTCGTGCTCGCCGAATTTCCAATAAAGCCAATAACTTGGCTTTATGTAATCCGCATAGCCCCCGGCGATTTAATTGCGCTTTGATGGAGAATTCTTTGGCGGCAGCGGCGGCGCGGCGAACCGGTCTTTCCGGAAAGAATCTTCCTAGGCCGACGGTTATTTATTGCGATTCGCTTTGCCTGCTTTTCGGGCATCCTTCAGAGCTGCAACGAATTGTTACCTTCTTTCACGATTAATCATACCTACGGGAATAACAAAATTATAGACAGGATGGAATGTTTTGTAATTGAAACATATTAGCCACGGCAATCCACAGAGTTCGTAAGAACGATGATGCTTGCCAGGAAACTTTTATCGTCAGGATGTGAATAGGACCTACTGTCATCTTTGAAATTTGATGGATTCGTTTAATCTCTTTCTTGCAAATACCTTTGTTCTGTCTATAATAGTTTTGTAATAGAATTATCTACAAGAAAAGTGTATTTTCATTGTGATGGAATACCTACTGTAATAAATTACATATTAATGGATTCTTCGGTAGAGGAAAACATGGTAATATGGAACAGGCTGTTATTTTCGAAACTGCGTTTTGCATTTAATAGAAACAGTAGTAGCTTATTTATCATAAGCATCTGCATCGTCGACTGATGAAATACAATACATATGTCATATATCAGGGCTTGTATTTTGTGCAGTGGATGTGAAACTGAACACTATTTTGCGACTCCTGCTCAGAAAGAACACGAATATAGTTTGAATTCAGTCTTTCCGCTTCACTTAGAAAGTATACATTGTATCTTCATTTCTAAAGTAATTTTTTTCCCTTGAAAAAATAAAATTTTTATATCTATTTCATATTGCCATGCCATTGTTGTGTTCTTGCAAACGGTTTTATTTACTATCCTAAGAACTATTGATAAGAGATCCGTTGACTAACACTACTGATGATTGTTGATGCAACAGGTAGGATTTGAAATTAATTTTTTTCTCTAAAACAAAACATAAGTCCATATTCCACCTGTTCCCCTACCTTTTAAAGACGATCTTCTCTTTATCATCATAAATTTCTCTATTTTTTAAATCTAGAGAATGGAAAGCCAATAATTTTTATTTTAACAGTACTGTCCAGTGAACTGAATCGCGTAATTTTCTTTTTCGAATACTCACGAACACGAATTTCGGTTACTAACGTTCCCAAAGTGAAGAGCGTTGTTAATAGTGGTTACGGAAGAAAGCACTGGTTGGTTTTCGATGGTTGAGCCACGGTTGTAAGAGTGACAGATAGAGAGAGAGAGAGAGAGAGAGAGAGAGAGAGAGAGAGAGAGAGAGAGAGAGAGAGAGAATAGCCCACTCGTATAATCTCGGAGGCAGCCACCCTTCCGATTCTTAACGTTGCTCCGAATCCCTGCGCTTCCTCCTTTCATTACGATTCTCGGTAGTTTTGGGTCCTAATCGAACCCTCTTTCTTCGACCCGGCCATGATTCCTTTGAATAGTCCGGGCTGGATCAAAAACGTTCTGCCGAGATTCACCCGGGCGCAATTCTCCCCTTCCACCAGCCCACTAACCGCCCCCCTTTCTAACCCATCAGGATCGAGAAAACCGCGCTCGTGCGTTGGCGGGCGGGACAGTGAATTAGTGCGCCGAAATTTCTCGTGATTTAATCAAACGCTTGATTAAAACCGGAATTTGTTCAGCGTTTAACGTTGGAACTCGAATCGACCAATTGTATGTAAATCCCGGGACACAGCCGCCGTGCCGCCGCGTAGTTGGACCACTGGGCCAAAACTCGTTCACGTTAATACTGGAATCAGGGGTGGGGGCCGGGTGGGGGGCATGCGTCGCTCTTGAATATTTTATTCGACGCTCGAGTTTCCCGAGGTACGCGAAAAAAAAAACAACAACATCATCGATTATTAGGGACGATAGCCGTGTGCGGTTGCCCGCTGAAAATTTCGCTAGCCAGCCCCCCGAATTTTATTGCGCTCCACCGATGCGGTTCCATCGTCCCCCGACCGTCCCTCGAACCCGTGGCTGGGCTATAACATGATTATAGCTTTAAACAACGATCAAAGATAACCCTGTACGATCGATAAAACTCATACATAAAACGCAGCTTTTTCAGCCCAGGCCCGGAATAGAGGAGACCGAGGGGGTCGATGGAGAGAAAGAGGGAAAAGTAATCCCATCGGCGATCCTTTTCGCTTTATTAAAATAGAGGCTGCATATTGCCCGGTCCGAAAAGCCTGAAAATGAAAACTCGATATGTAGAGCCCGGGCGCGTACCGAAAAACTGGCCGTCCTTGGTTACTTCATTGTGGATCGTGTTTTCCCAATTTACTGAGCAAATGGACCATGTTAATCAAGCATCGAACCGTACGCAACACAGAACGGAGCCCCTCTACGCTGGTTCCTAGACGGAACCGGCCAGGACCTCCATCCGTTTAAGCAGCCATGATTTTAAGGTTAATCGTTGTTCCGCTGGTCGATTGTCGACCCTCAGCTGGAACCGTCCTCCCTATGCTGACCCTTCGAAACCTTCGGTTGTGGACTATAAACGACAAGAGAATCTCAATTCCGTCGCGTTTACCCCAATTTATATGCTGACCGTAAGCCGACTTCAATGCCACGTAAAAACGGCCCCCTCGACGTTTCGCTTGTTAGGAATATGTCCCTTTCTTTGTACGCCGAGCCGACGTGTCCACGCCCACCCGATTAAGGGTGTAGTCGATCGATCGTGATAATTAAAAGCCCCTGTCAATCTCCCTTCCTCTTTTTTTTTATAGGAAGAACTTTATCGCGATTTCGATTGCCCTCAAATAGCAGAAAAATGAAATGTTCGGGGGCAACCCTTCGGCATCTGTCCCTCGAAATGTCAGCAGTTTATGTTACTGAAAGCATCTAAAATAAACAGTGGTATATGTATTCAAATGACATGTTTCGTTTAATAAATTCTCCCGAATGTTTATGTTTTATTCAGTAACAATGTAATGAAAGGAAAAATTTACTCGAACACCAAGAGTTACTTGATTCAATCTCAGAGAGTTATTTAATTCGTCTCCCATCATCAACGTCAACTAAAATTATAATTATACTATTAAATTGTAGTATTCTTTCAGAAGGACGAAAAGAACTATTTCATTACGTAGCACTTCGCGTGATTAAACAAAGTGTCATCTCGCTTAAAATATTGGACATTTTTCTGGATAGTGGATCCACGCATTTCTGACACTTTTCCCGAGAGGGTACGATATGTACTTCTTGAATGCACGTAATAGGTTTTGAAGTCTCGAGTACTGAGACCTTATAAACACGTCTTTTATGTCACATGGCTAGTAACCACGTTAATTATCTCGAATTGCTCCACGATGAAATTAATATCTAAAAAGTGAATTTGCATTAATGGCGGAATACCATAATGCAAGCGGGACCATTAACGTCACCAATAACGTCACGTCAAAGATGCAACGGGGACAAGACGGGGGGGGGGGCCAATTGATAGAATCGAACGCGGTCGGGATACCCCGCAATTGGTGCAGAAATTATTAGACGTCAATCGGGAGAGGAATTTCCTTAGCGCGACTCGGTAATTTCCCTAAGGCTTCGGTCGATCAGAATACACAGTTCGATATTTCCGGGAGCGCTGGCGCGGATGTTGCATTCAACGTGGAACAGAAAATGATCTTTACGTCTAGCGCTGATCCAACCGGATCTCGTTCTGCACGATCGCGTTCCAGGATAGATACGGATTTAAATATCGATCGAGGAATTCGGATTTACAAGGATTTCTCACGCTGCACTATGGTCCAGAAATAATATTTAGCAAATGTTCATACGGTCATTTTAGCTCGAGCATTCGAAAATTTTGATACTTTGAAATTTATTGAAACCGAAGCAGGCGAATGAACAAATTTTTTATTAATTTCAGGGATCCTCTTCGATTACGTCATCGTTCACTGACAGTGTTCTTCAATATCTCCATGAAAGTCCGAATTTTTAGGGAATTCTTTTTCTATTTCTGACTGAGATTGATGATACAAAAGGGTCTGAGTAGAACAATAATGGAACAAATCTTCCATGGTTAACAATAAGTTGATACAAGTTTTTTCGAAAGATAATAGACATTCGTTTTCGACCATTTGAGCTGCAGAAGTTTTATTTCGTACCTCTGTGCACTACCCTCCAGATTTTCTACTCCTCGATCGTACGATTTTTTATAATATCACGGAAATATGAAAAGTCGAATCTTAGTTCAGTGAATCGTCGAATTTCCTTGGTAGGTCATTTTCGTCGAAAGAATCGTATTGTGTTACAGCGAGAGAATCGACGATACATACCTCGCAACGCTTCCCTCCCCCTTTCTCGCGTTCGATCGAGTAAGCAGGGAAAACACCGACGATTCGTATTCTACGATCGCTAGCCCGTTCGACACAGACAGCAGAATGAATTTCGAGCACCGAATCTCGTACACCTTCGCTCTAAACGAACAGGACTTTCGAGGCTGCCACCCCGTCGGCACTAAATCTCTTTGGCAATCACTGAAAGTGGAAAGAGAAAAATTGCCGGTGGCTTGGATTTCTGAGGTTAAGGCGGTTACGGATGGTCGAGGTAATTGATTTCCGTTCCTTTACGTTTCCAGCCGTCGTTTATTAACTTCTCGTGGCATTGTGTATGGTCATCCGAGCACAATTATTCGCCCGGTTTACACGCGACTTTTATTCGTTATTCCCGTTAATCCCTTCAAGATTTCCGTAAAAAACATGTGTATGTATAATGTGAGTCAATATATAAAATACTATCTTAAATAACCCATTATTTATTGATTGTATTAAAAAACGTTTTAATGAATTATGTAGCACTTTAAGGGATGCATCGGATGGATACAGTTTGATTCTTTCATATCTTATTTTTTTCCTCGCTAGAATAAGGCACTGATTACTCGAAGTTTTGTCTGCTTCATACCAATGGATTATTTATAAACATTACAAGAGGTCAAGACGTACTAAGGCATACAGTAGCTTGTGTTTTGCAGCATAAGACAGGCACTTCGAACATTTTCTTTAATCTTCTACAACACGAAAACTAATGTAGATGTATCCAACATACATATGCCTATGTGACATTTTTACTTGTTTCAATGTGTCAACTTACCCCCTGAAATGTTGACATTCATCTATGAAACACTCTGTATACACACACGATGAAATTTGCCTTCGGTTGCGAGTTGACGTACGAATTTCGAGACGGATAAAAATTCGTTGGAAACGATGACGTTTCCGTGATGCCAGGTATTTAAATTAAATTCGAACCAGAAAGTGGGGGAGTAAAAATCGTTGGAATAATATGTATGATAATAGCGCGCGAATGAATCTTCCACGGATTTCGCATGGAATCGATGTCCTCATTTATACAGCTTCCTCTATCCCCCTCTCTCTCTCTCTCTCTCGATCACGGACCTGGCACTGAATCAGACGGCTTTAACTAGATCTCCCATCTACCATCTAGGGGAACCAGATATATAGGTGATCGCATCAACCTCTGCCGCTTCGTTGCTTAGTATTTGCAGAACCGCCGCTCTGTGTTTCGGAAGGCAATTCGCCGGCAACCGAATTCTGCTCGAGCAATCGCGGTGTATATACGCGACGGATATAATAGACGCGGACGGTGAGCATAAATAAATCGTTACGCGATCACCAACGCGGGGGCCGGCGTCGATACAATTTATCGAATGTTTAATGCACGGTGCTCACCGCTGAAAAATGTACCGAGTACCGCTGATCGATCGAGAAACCGTGTCTTGAATGCACAATGGACGCCAAGGGTTCCACCCATTTAATTTTTCATTCGCCCTCGACTTCACGGCGTTCCATTATTCCGCCGTGTCTGCATGTTTACATTCTTCGGGGAGGAGGGTGGGGGGAGAGGTTAATAAAAATATGTGTCGCAGTTCGTTTAGAACCAGGGGGAAAATATCTACTCGGTCTGGAAAGGAAGCTTGGTTCAAGTAGGAACCTTCTCTGTGTGTGTATACGTGGATCGTTTATTTTTCCACTACTCCATTTCTATCTTTAACTTTAAGTTTAATGTTTCAATTCTTCACTAGGTATACGGTAAATTACCGATGAGTGTTCGAAGGCTCCTCGGCATTGTATGTTCAGACGTTATCCCCACCACTGAGGGGTCCCCCGTGGAACCAATCGAGCGCCCAGTGGTGGGGATGACGGCTGAACACTCACGAGGGAAGGACCTTAACTATACCACTACGATTTTATTGATCTTTCGTAGGATGATAGAAAATAGAGTTCTAATGATATATGTGAAATAGTAGCCGTAGTTATTTGATAGTTTTAAAAGTATAATTAATTGAAGTTAGATACCTAGTTATATATGTACTATGAATGTAGCTGCTGTTTGTGAAATCCACGATGGCGAAGTGACTTGTTTCGTGGCTGGTAAATCTGGGAGCCCCAAAGAAAAATTTGTGCTAGTACTACTATAGTATATATATGTATATATAACTAAGTATGAAATTTTAATTAATTATACCTTCAAAACTATCAAGTAACTGTGACTAATATTTCACACATATCATTAGAAATATCTATTCTATCATCCTACATAAGATCGATAAATTCGAAGTGGAACAATTTGGATCCTTACCTTGTCAGCGCCGAGGAGCCTTCGAACACTCACCGAGGATTTACTGTAATGACAATTCGTGTGATTGGAGGTGGTCCAGCTAATTTGATTGGTCGGCAACTTATGATCTCTGCATAGTAATACCACAACAGCTGTACGATCTTCTCAATCAACTGAAAAACCAGAGCCCCGCATCTCGACAGCAACATCCGCGCGGTAAAATCTCGCGCGATCAAATTGTCCCACCCCCCCGTAAATCGGAGCTGTATGTAGCACGCAAAACACAGTTGATAAGCTGGTTGCGCGCGAAGTAAACGGCAGCCGTCAAGCGAGCTGGTCCGTGGGTAGCTAGCCTGGGCGTCGATCATTAATTTTTCATTCTCCGCAACGCTACCACGGTTTCACTCGGAACGCGGAGCCGCTCTTCTTCTGTCATCCGTTTGATTAAAGTCTTCATATTTCACGAACCTGTTCCGGCCCGCGAGCATGTATACGACACACTCGAGCGTATACAGGCAAAGGGAGGGGCTGCTCTCTTGCTCGCGCGCGCCCGTTGCGTTCCACGGGTATCGTTAAACGGGAACGTAGGCTATGCCCCGGGAACAGAAACGAATGGGGAGCAAGAGAGAGAATGAGACAGAGAGATGCTCGCCCGGTATCAATGGTAATGGCTGTCCGAGCGGACTTATTTAGGAGCGCATACGAAATTATGCACGAGGACCAAGCGAGACGGTCTCTCTTGCCTGGAGGAAACGAGAAGAGACACGGTTCGGCCTGGGTCGGGGAAAGGAGGGTGGAAAAAAAAGAAAGGAACAATAGCTCCGAGGCTGCCGCGGCGGCGGGCCACGATTTGACAGATGTCAAGACAAAGTGAACCGAGTGTGCACCGGTTAGCCTCCAGCCGGGAAAGGGGTGCTCGATATCAGGGCCGTGTGTTACATTTAAATGATTGATGAACGCGCTCAATGAGAATCACAGCTGGGTCACACACATATCTTCCCGCGGTCGAGACCCGGAGACCACCGAGTCTAATCCGTGGCTAGAGTCCTGGGATACGGCGACATGATGTAGATGTCTCGCTGTATGCGCCTTCCACTGATTATGCCGGCCCGGGACCGATGGAATCCAGGCAATCGAGTCCGTAAACGTTCCACTGTGTCGGGGGTGGCTATTGTTCGTAGGCCTGGGACGTTTCCAGGAAGCGGGGACTCGTTGATTTCTTGCTTCTCATAAATCCTGAAGAGATTCGTTATTACCATAAGGGGGTAAATGCTTCTGTCTCGGGGCGGTAGTTTTTGCCGCGGGAGAAATTCTTCTGGAATAATGTCACCACAGAAATATTGGCCGCTATGGAAACTATTCTGTCGCGTATTTGCACCGGCTATAGCAGGTCTCTAAGTTTCAATATACTTTCGGATAGATTAATTGTCCTGGCACTCTGACAAGGGAAGGATCCGAATTGTCAGACTCCGATTTTAACAATGGTATATGTGAAATATTAGGTGTAGACACTCGATAATTTTGAAGATATTGTGGGAATAATATTAAGTGGTGGTTGTATTTGGTAGAAATAAAAGGTTTATTCTAAAATGTGTATAAAGAATTCGTTAGGACACGCTTGCAACAGTCTAGCTCTTAAGACACACTCGCTCTGACTGACTTCCCTCTTATATCCCCTTTCATACATGGTCACACTCGGTCATAGGTTCACACACGCATTCACACATTCTCGCCTCGTGTCGATTTTCGATCACGAGGTTCGACGCAGTTCCTTTCATTCCATCTTCTCTAGCACGCACTCTCATTCGAAGAAACTGTCACACGGTATAAACACTCTTCATTCGCACCGCACTCGCTCGATCTAAAACTAAACACACGCATCTCACACCCTACAATATGAACAAATTGAAGTTATGCACCTTTAAGATGTAGTGTCAATATAAGTCAAGCTTATCGAAGTATAATGTTATTTGACTGGTAATCTGGTTCTATTTTTGCCAGCGTAACTACGATAACATTGACTTGTATTAATAATATATCTCGAAGCTTCATAGCTTTAATTGCTTATATCTTCAAAATTGTCGAGTCTCTACGCTTAATATTTCGCTAAATAATTAGAATCACAATTCGTGGTCACTCTGTAGAATGTTCAAATTTCATTAAACGGATCTCTTCTGTTCATGTTCAGTAGTCCATCGAGTAGCCCTGATCGTTACTAATCCAGTCGAACACGTATGTTTCCCATCATTCTTCCCTTTCTCGCCAGCATCTATCCTCCGATGAGCAGCGAGCTCGCGATTATGGCTGAAAAATAGAGGCGTACGAGCTGAAAGTACGAAAAAAGGAAAAAAAAAAATTAACGATGATCCGCGTGAAATGATTTCTACAGCGGGGTGGTCGCCGGCCGGGGTCTCGGAACGGAGAATCAGCAGCGAGATCATAGAGCAATTCGGTGTATACTGCCCCGTGACGCGTGATTGATCTGGCAAGGACGATAAACATTGCTCGACCGAGCAGCGAAATGACGTATACTCGCGTATTAATATCGGTGATGGAGGAAGGCGGCCAGCTGTGCAACCACGGGTGGTTCGTTCACATAAATGACGACGACGCTCATTTGTCTCTGAGGATGGATTCACGATTCGAATAGAGACAACGCTTCTAATCAATCTCTTGGGTGAAACCGCGTGCGTGCCTATCCGCCGATCGCGTAGGACGATGCACCCCAGGTAGAGACGCGTTCCTCGCATACTGGCCCGAGTGTGCGCGCACATATCCTCTTTTTGCCTTCCGGTCTGACACCTCTCCCGTCCATAAAGTCCTGGCTTGAACAGTCCAACTCGAAAGCCACACACGGCCATTTACGACTGTGAGTTCTCCGTGTGGTTAGTACTTTCGAGCGTAGCTCTGTCTCTTTCTCTCTCTCCCCCCTTTGGTCGATAACCTGATTAATTAACTCTGACCCAAATATCTCGTTTAACGTCCCGAATCAATTTACCCCGAACGAGCTGATCTCCCGATGGAATATCATTCCATAAAACTCTATTTATTTTTCATACACAGGTATCCAACGCTTTGCGCTGAGCGAATCAATTTCGCGGACGTATACGTTGATCTCTTTTTATTGCACGCTCCAGGCATACGCATACACGTATCGGAAGGGACGAGGGAGTGCGTTAGGCGTTATTTCTTGCAATGCAATACGGCCGCGAGTGTAATCACGTAGCCCCACCCGTGGTTCGATACGTCGTTTGACGGAACGGACAGCTGAAACGTTATTCGCGCGCGGTAATAATTTGCATACTTACGGGACAAGAAGAACCCACATTATTAGGCGGGCAGAATCGAATTGGCAGTCGAATTCGGGAGGGAGGGAAGGGAATCGGGGTCCCGATCGGCGAACGGAAGAAAAAGGAAGGAGCAGAAATAGGCGAACCCAACTGACCGAAGAACGAGAAGAGTAGGTATGTATAAGGAAAGGATCCCTGTGCGGTTTCGTTGCTCAGGATGATTCCGTAATTAACTTTTTTGTTGGCAGAGGCCCTTTCTGTGCTCTTTTCCGTTCATCTCGGAAGACGATGGACGATGGCGGTCGAGAGAACGAGGGGTGGGAGATGGGCAGAAGACTGACGCGTATGTGTCCACCACAGCCAGAGGTATCACACGAAGGGTTTCCCCTAATGGAAAAGAATAGAGATTCTTCCAGTGTTCCTTAGTTCCGTCGTCGTCCCCCTTGACTCTCGTCCTTCTTTCGGTTCGAATAACTCTCTCCCGCCTTTCGGAATTAAACTCATGGCAATTCGAGTGAAAAGTCTCATCGGCTTGTTCATTGAGGGAACGCTGCTCCAGGATTCCTCTATGGGAGGGACGTTCAGGCGAACAGTCGCGTCGTGAGCAATATCTTTGATAGAGTTCGAATGCGTCCAAACCCCCGGGAGGAAGATGGCGTCCACGTGGCCCCGCTGGAAGCTTAATATAGATGTTCATTTGGATAATTGAAATCATTCCGTCTGCATTTCATGGGCCGTTGCACGAGCCCCCGGTTCCGGCGTGATCATAGTAATCGGTATCGCGTTCTGGTGCAAGATTGCGTCGTTCCGAGGGGAACAATTGACTCTGGATGGTCCCGTTTTGGCCGAAGCCAGAATGTGCATCACCGTCACGAATGTCGTTATCGTTATCGATAACGATTGATTTGCGACGACGGATTCCGCTGCCGCGGCAACAGCTATTTGGCCCACGATAGTCGTGTCTAGCCGTGCGGGCCTCTTTCGAATCGTCAAGGCGTGACACGTGGCATGATTGCCTGTGTATACGTAATTCGATGGACGCTTTGATCGAGCGCGAACGTAATTGAGCTTTGTGCTGACTTAACGAGCTTATCCGCTGGGTCGACTCCGTCCGCAAAAGAGTCGATCCACTGCCGTTTGTTTTCTTCGATCGGTTCTGGTATCGGATTGTTGTGTCAGGAATTGTTGATCTTTCGAGATTCAACTATGCCCGCTGGGTAACGTCAGGTGTTGCACGGACTTTACCTACCCTGGAGGCAGATCGAAGTTTGTACCAACATTGCATACAGATTTTGCTGACCTTGGTAATCGAGGCTACTGTTCGATACGCGAAAGAATGTATGCTTTAGTAATGCTGAAAATATTGTCTTTATATTCTTCTAGAACATGGTGTTCTTTATTTAGGGATATCACGATAAATTTAATGTGTTGTTTGACTGTTGTATGATATTTATACTTGTAGCAGAATTAACCCTCCGTGGGCAATGTGAGCTGTTAACAACCCAAGCGAAATCCCATATTTCCTGGACTTTCCATCGAATTTTTGTTTTTATTGAGAACAGTTTGGAACATCTCACTTCACGAACGATTTGTATAATGTAGTAAAGACATTGATAAGTATACCACAATTCTTTCAGATTTTTGGAATGCCTAAAACAAATCAAAAATATTAGGTTTGAATGTAAAGGACGCAGTTCGTCTACGGAGGGTTAACTTAATTTTTTACTATTAAAGATATGTTGAAGGAAACATTTGATCATAAGATCCGAGTATTCTTGTTTTTGGTTTACTACATTTATGTATTCCGAATGCTCGATTTCAATACGTGCATTTGCAGACGGTGGAAAGATTGACAAAAAAACAGTGTCCATCGACGATGATTACGACGATATAAAATCGTGCGCGATATTACTGGAAGGAGAACCGGTCGATCGGCTGTGCTTCATCATCGAAAATGTCGTGATCGTTATCAGATTGATATGCTGCTGTGGCAGTTATGTCGCGTCACGTGGGTCTCCACTGACGGAGGTAGGAAAATGAGATTATACTCTCGTTTGGGAGTGACATATTGACAAAAGGATATATTCATCGATCGGCACCTGGTCAATTGAGTGGAGCTCTCGACGAGTAACCAACGATCATTCGATGGAAAAGATTCGAATTAATCAACCGTGTTTTTGCAAGAGGACATTTTTCACATTCAAAAAGCCCATTATCGAAAACAAGAATCACAAATCTACAGTAAAATATTTTCTTTTTACTCCAGTTACAATAGAAACTACTAATCCTGGTGTTTCTGCAAAAATAAGTGTAAGGGCAACTTATTGATAAAAATTTACAGTGTTAAAAGAAGAAATTGGGTTTTCTAGGTTTGATCGCATACTGATTACAGAGATCAATAATTCAGTGGTACATGTTATATACGAAGACATTGTTTATTATATTTCATCCGGACTAGTCGACGAATACACGGTGAACAAGGTGAGTTAGGTTGCATAACTTGTGTGCACACCGGTCCCACAGAGGTTCACCAGTCCTACGGGATCAGTTTCTGGAATAAGATTACATCAACGGTGTTTGTAAAACGATTGGTCGTTACTACGCTACTGCACTTCATCATCGGTAACGTCGTTATCGTTATCGGATTAATTGCTTCGCCGAAGTTCCACCGTTTCGCGGTTAACCGTCTGAATGGTGAATTACAAGAACCGATTTCATTAACGTGCAAAGTTACTGACTTAAATTTGCTGACCCCATTCCAATCAGATTGTCCGTACATTATCTCTCGGACTACCTAGATATTCGTTAATACTGTACAAAGATATCTATGATCAATTATAAAAAATGTTAAAAACGACACTTACATTCGAATAACTACCGTTACACCTCTAATATGAGAAGAATTCCAGTAGTGCAAAATTTGCCAATTTACCATTTTTTAAGAAAACTCGATAATAAAAGTAGTTTATCTTTGCAATTAGTGATGATCAAAGCGCAACAAACAATAACGAAAAATAACTATTTTTTTATTTACGTGCATGAAAGAATATAACTAGGTTTATTATCTAATTTTACCCTAAGTGTTAATTTCCATTATCCAAGTAATTCAAGAATCCAATGACCATAATTGAAACCAAAAACAAGTTATGTCAGTGATCAAAATTGGATCATCGATATCGTTCAACTAAATTTCCACGTTCCGAGTTGAAAGGCCTTCGAGAACCCCGCGTAATACCACATCTACGGCAAACAGAACGTTATTTCCGTCTTCAGTGGAAACTTTGAATTGTACATAACCCTGGCGCCGTGAGTGTGTAATCGCGAATTAATTGAACCCTCCTACAAGAAGGAAGCGTAAAGGCTACTATATTTGACTTCCGTATTATGTATTACGAGAGATTCTCTTTTCGGTGCCTTCCGGTGCAGTTTCTATAATGAAGCTGATTTATCCTCTCGTATTCACCAGAATAGCCCCGACGGATCCCCCTCCCTCCCCCTTTTAAACTTCAGGCTTTGTCTGACGATTAAAGGGGAAGGCGGGAGAGGCTTTAATTCATCCCCCATTTCTGGTCGCTCTCGAGAACGTAGCGCGATACGACAATTCAAGAACAGGCCGTCGCTATTAATTTCATCGAAATTTTCGGGGACACTTTTAACGGGACCCCCAATTCGTGTCTTTTAAATCGACCATTCACCACGGGGGCGTGGTAGAATCGTATCGGAGTTGGTCAAAAAGTTCGTGAGGTTTTTGGCGACAGTTGCCTTCAGGCGCTGTGAAACGCAACTAACTTTAGTTCAGATCTTGAAAAGACGTGGGTTATTCGATAGCTAACATTCAACCGTACATTTTAAACTCAGACAGTTTGAAGATTGGGTTTGTTTTGTAATTTTGACAGAATTTTAACTCTCTTGATACTATGGACGACTACAGTCCTACCTCACCACAAAGTAACTCTCGTTGAAGTGGATTCAATATTAAATTGTATTGTCTTTGAGTTTCTACTAAATATTCGTTTTCTTATTTAAAGATGATTCATAATTTAATATTTAAACATACGGAAGCATTGCCAACTTTTGTTTTCCTTGTTAAAGATGGATATCCAAAAGGAACATTTTTGGCATATTTTGCTGGTCCATTTCGAAATTGGAAAGAACGCAGCGCAAACCTTTAAAAAAGTCATGCTAGGCGTACAGACAGAATGCCGTCAAAGAAGTGTGCCAGATGTTTTGCTCCAAAATGTACCACATTATGGCCGGCCACAAGAGATTCACAACGACCAGGCAAAGTGTTTAATCGACAATAATCCTCGTCGCAGAACGGTAGGAAATTGTACAAATTCCCCAAGTGTCGAAATCAAGCGTAGAAAACGGTTTGCATGACATTGTCTAAGTCAGTCGATTTAAAAGGTGCAGAAATTTTTCGACAATCCAATATTTCTTTCATCGGCGGAAGCATTACCTCGAATAATGTGTAAATTTCGAGCATGAGAAACCCGCGATACGTTCGGTTTCACGATGGAAAAGCGAACGGGACAACGAACGTTGCAACCAGGCACATCGTATTAATAGTAACGTCGCATGAACGTCACGGGGGTAGTGTTGCGGTTTACATTCACTCCAGCGACCCCCTAACCATTACGCGTGACGTAACCTAACATCCTATTATTGTTATATGTATAGATGCACCAGAGTGGTATACGATTATGCATATAACCGTGGGGAGTGTTCTCTATTGACGGACGATTACAGTTTACCATTGGCATTTCAGCATTAATCAGTCCAGTCGTTTTACAACGTAACGACACCACTGGAGTTTTTTTAACTGGAAAGTATTTTTTACAGCGTCTACTGAAAATTATACTGTATTCAGAAAGGGTTACACATTGAATACTAGAACCCCCGAAGATGAATGTGTTTCTATTTCATTTTGTGTTAAAAAAAATGCTCTAAGATTTTAAGTGTTTATATGTGGTACTCACCGAGTGGATTAAAGATGTCTGATCAACATAACTCCAAAAATCAATCTTTTCGATGAAAAATATGGAAGTTTGCTTTCACATTTGTTATAAATGTTTCACATGTCTTCCTTCCATTTCGATACAAAATTCATGACACAACTTTCGATACAAATCTCGTGTTGCCTGTTGACATACAACCTTAAATTAATGTATTTCTGAATCAATCTTTCTGTTGTCAATATGTTACGAAGTGACTCACTGACATCAAATGCTAGTAAATAAAAATGTTGATTTTACATCGTAAAGTAGTGTTGGTTAGACATTTCTTACTCCCCCGGATGAGTACTATGAGCCTCTAAAGTATTAGATCCCTTTTTTCGAAGACCCTGTATATTACAGTACTAGTTACAAAGAGTCTCAGACAACATGCTTTTATGACATCTTAATAATTTTATAATAGCTTACTAACCAGTTGTTTTGACTGCTTTGATAGTTCGAGTGTTAAATCTTTAGTCCACTGGCTCACTAATTGCCTCACATACGCTATTGAACGTTTATGTAACGCAAGGCCATGTTACGTAGGTTTCAAATTTAACTACTATGATATATTACGTGCTGAAATTAATTATGACAGTTTTATTTACAAATTTCTATTATTAGCTTACTCTGACTAGAACATAATAGATGTGAAATATTGCAAGGGATAAACAATCATGTCTCAAGAAACAGTGATGAAATTGAAACCTCATCGAATAATCCAAGAACCTACTGGCTGTCGATTAACTCTCGTAATAGCATGCCTTTTTTGTTACATAAACTACCAAAGTAGTCTATTGAAATGAAATGAATTTATTATCTATAAACAGTTTTGCAAGTAACTTTTTAAGATGGCAGAACTTGTTTCAAAATGGGACGTCAGGCAATTCGGTCATTTTCACTCTGACAATCATCTACTACACTGCCGATTTGATGCATTTATAGCCTATGAAGCTCTGTGGAATACAATAAAAAATTAAACTTGCATTGGATCCAACAAGGTTATTATTATGAACCCAATAAGCTACTTAAGAGGAAAAATAAATTTCTACGATTGCTCCTATCTTTATAAATCACTTTAGAAACTTTCATTTTGCATAAAAATCCGCAGTCTAGTCATCACAATCCTGACATATGTATAACAGATTTTTTTACTGTGTATCATACCTTTTCTTTTATACGAACCACATAGGTTCAATTGTTGTCCCGATTAGTTTACTGTATTTTTCCGTTCGCTGTGGCACTCGTTTACGTACCGACGACTGTTTTTACCAACTGTTAAATATTCCCAATCTCTACGAAACAATACTTACGTTCTTGTACACAGAGATATTTTTACACATCTAATTTCTTCCGAATTCTAAGTAATTACTTTAGCGGTAATTTTCAAAATATAATACTACTATGGTTGTTATAAAATACCCCTTCCCCTGGCATTGCGAGTGTCAACGAAAAGTTTCTAAACTTCGTTGGAAATCGATTAAACTTCTAAATTTCTACAAAACAAAACACTCGAACGATCGTCATTGTAAGATGAATCACCCACCAGAATACCAACGCGGCAGAACCATTCGTTCACCTGGACGTGGAACAAGCGAATTATATACTTCCCGATGGCGATCCAATTTGGTCTGACTCGGGCCATTACGGTCCCGTTGACGATTCGACGACGCGTCGTGAAGCCGAGGCGAAAACAGAAGTGCACGCGTAGATAGGTGGGTTTCGTATCAATAGTAACGTTGAGTGGTCGCCGCGGGGCGGCAATGCGGTTTACATTCACTCGCGACGCTGGCAGTCGGGCGGGCGAAGGGGTGTACCCCTTTCCACCGCGTGTAACGTAACGTAACGTAACGTAACGTTCTGTTCTGTATGTTCAACGAGCTGGAAGATCCATATCTCACTTGAGGGGTAGCTCTTAGAGGGGGCCCGTATATGGTGCAGGCGCGAGTGCATGCTCTCTGCGACTAACGCTTAATACACGGTGTGTGTCTGTTCGTGTGCACGGGCACGCGCTGCTACCCTCGCCGCCGATTCTGTCCCCGTGTTCCTGGACGTGCACATGTGCACATAGGATGCACACGCATCTTGCTGCCCGTGTAACCCGAATGTCGCGTAACCCTGTGTGTACCGCTCTTTTCGACTTCGTTCCGTCCTTTTCCATATCACCCACTTACTTATTTACCACCCTTGTCCCTCCTCAATGGGTCTCTTGCATCGCGTCTCTGTTCGTTCCCTTACTTCTCACTTAACCCACCTTTGTCTGTTTCACAATGTTTCCACTCCACTTTCCTCGTTCATCCCTCCCTGTTACCTTCTTGTCATCCCTACCCCTTAGTCTCCCAGCATTTCTTCCCCACCCGTTTTCTCAGCCCCTCGCAGCAGGCTTGTTCTCAAGGCGAAGATTGCGCTATTTCTTTATAATGCACACATTCACCCGGAGCTATTGCAATCTCGTTCGGTCTCGTTTCCGCGTTATCGGTGGGAAAAAGTATTTTCACGGTTGCGGAACACTGGTCTGGTCTAAGGGGGGGCGCTCGGTGGCAATGGGGACGCACACGCCTCGCGGAAATCTTCTCGGGCGAAAAATCACGCGCCGCCATAAATTCACCGTTAAAACGGAATCGTTCCGGCACGTTTTAGTTTCTCCTTTGTCTCTGTCGTATGTTTACAGGCGCGCTGGGCCTCTCGACCGAGATAGAACGCGGGTGGCTGAGTGAAATAAGATTGGGCTTACCGGGGTGACATGTTTTCCCAATTCACCCCGCCCCGCGACACCCCTCCCGTATATGCCTAGTGGATTTTCTTGTCGACGCTGTCCGAACTTCTCGCGATTTTTCAGTTCCTATGAAGACTGTTCTCCTATCGTGGAGTATCGTTATGACAAATTAAAATGGAAGTGGAATACAGACACGAATTTGATTAATTTTAAGTACTGTGAAAGCTTGCCGCGATATTGTACATATTGGATATTGTTTCAGCTAATATTAGGTCGTTGCGAATGAAATGAGCAATTTTAGTGATGGATATACTTATCGTTACTTTTTATGAATGAAAAGAATTAACGTGGCTGCTTCCTTTATTGCAAAATTACACGGTGTATTCTTCTACTTGTTTCAAGGTACTACTTTATTAACCTTCGACGGAAAGGTGGGCAGCGAAAAATATCTTTGAAGAGTCATTTTCAAATTTAATATAATAATTATGTTAATGGCTGTAACATTTGTTTCTTAATAAAATACGTGTACCTATAGACTATTTAATCTTACGTTGTCTTATAAAATTCGTGAAATGTTCAATATGATATCAAGTGCCGGTAATAAAAACATCATTTCATGCGTAACAACCTAATATGTATATTAATTTCGTAATCTCCTGCAGTATCCACCCTTCGATTATGTACAAGTGACTGTTTATTAAGTATACTAAATTGCAAAAGAAGGTCGATTTTATCATAAAAATACATTTTTCCGTAAGTTAATGATAACTGTGTCATCAAAGTGGTTGTTTTATTTCTTCTGTCACGAAGCAAATGTTATAACAACGAACGGTCAACAAGGGGTGCCCTTTGTTTTCATTTAATGTCTATTCGATTTTCATGTTTTTAATATTCACCCGTTAGCCGTGTATACCGCGAAATAACAGTGGTTGCACCGACTGTGTGTTCGCCATCAAATGTATAGATTGTAAACTGTTAAGAAAAATGTTTTTTTTTAAAGTTTCTACAAAAAATATACACCGCGGGACTGGTTTTTATTTTGTAAAACTATCCTTTTTCCTTCATACACAATTGATCGACTCCAAGCGTAACTACATACATTTCGCCTAATTTTATACTCGCGAAATTATGTATGAGGTAATTATTCTTCCGTGGTTATCTGCCCCGCACGTTTTTTGTATTACCAGTTTTGATCGAGTGCCTGGACACAGGAGGACAAAGCACAATAACTCAAAAACTCTCGCCTATGAATTAGGCACACGCGATTCCGTTACTATCTTCGCCAGACAGGAATTATTAATCATACACGCGGTAGACCAAGTCCAGGTGGTTGACTCTCAGTCCGCAGGTGCTATTACGATCTGATCAGATGGAATCAAAAAACGGCGGGAATGGGTTATCTATAACGTTTCGAAATCCTTTGGAGGATTCGTCGACTTCAATTGTTCAATTGCGAATAATAATTTTAACCCTACGGTAGCACATATTTTTAATCCACTTGTCAGTATTTACATTCTTAAAAGAGTTTAATTACTTGAAAGCTAGAAATAAGGTAAAACATAATCGCATGGTAATCTACTATTTAGAACTTCACTTGATTCTAATTCATCGTAATTGTCAAAATACTTCTCACTGACACATCCTGAACTCTCTAAAACCGTAAATTAACACAACAAGAAATAACGAACGTTGCGCGAAGTGATACTTCTTCCACCCAATAAATAGTTTCACAAACACGAAGAATTTTATAACAGAACATTCGAACGTCGAGAGATATTTTCTTCCCTGATACGAAACCGTGCTAGTTCACTGTAGCATATACCCGCGACTCGCGACGACACAATAGAACTGTATTTCAATGGAAGTCTTTCAAGTTCCGTTAAAAACGAGTAAATGTACTTCTTCCGTTGTTGTTTTCTTTTTTTGCAAAAGTAAATGGACGTACTGTTCCAATGGAAGGCCGATTCTTTCTGCCGCATCGTCCGTCGATGCGGACAACCTGCTGGCGCAGGTAACGAAGCCACAAGAATTGTTCCTCGGGACAGTTTTAATGCTGAATCAGCTGTCACTAACACAAAACTGTTATCGCTGCCGGGACACTGGACAATTACTTCGAAACTTAGATACGTACTCCTGTGAATTCACAGTCTTGGACGCCATTGTGCCGTAACGCAATACAAACTGTTCCGTTTCCTTATATTATGAAGCTGATTAAACTCGCTCATTGTTCAGCGATATTCAGTAATTTAACATTGTTCCTCGTTGCCCCGCGGTAAGATAATTCCATTCTTATTAAATGGAATATCTAGTCGAGATCTTCCGGCAGCGGACTCTTTCGCAAAAATTTTTAATCTGATTTTCACGGGAGTGGTTATTGTAAACATGACAAAGTAAAAAATACGTTCAGCGAAAGATAAGTAACTTTTGCAAATAGACTGGATACTAATAGTTTAACTATGAACGTTATTATTTCTAAGTGCATGCTAATATGCACACATGCCCTTGAATTTCACGAACCAAGGTTCAACTGTGTCCGAACATTCGATAAAAAACATCACCAATATTCGAATTATTCCTGACGGTTGATAATGAGATTTTGATATTACTAGTATAAATCTTGTTAGTATTCGAAACACATGTACGACAGCGTATTTCTTCTCTTTTAATATGGTTTAAAACAATAGAAAATCGGACAAAATTTAACGAAACAGTATTTTATAAGCGTCAACCTAATAGTTTCACCTACCTTCACCATCCTGTTTCTTTCGAAAGAGGTTAAGAGGAAAGGAGAATAGGTATACTTCAGAACCACCGTTGAAGTGGTCTCGACACTAAAAGAGAACAAAGGTAAATAGAAGGGTTTGAAGAAAGTGTCGAAAGTATTCATCTCGTGTTCTTACCCCTGAGGCGCCAGAGGGTGCACACACGCCCTCATCGACGAATGTTTCAAGCGTCATCAAAACCGCCCGAGCAGCCCTTGCTTTAATTGATGCCCTCCATTTTTTCCTGCTTTTGTCTAGCTCCGAAGATTTATGGTCAGCTGGCCAGACGCGACCGAAAGGGGAAAGGGGTGGGGGGTGGGTCAGCAGGCAAGGCCGACGTCGGTTTCTTTGAGCGCGATTCTCAGCGGGGGATCCTCTTTCTGGCACCAACAAAACCACCGACGCCCAACAGCACCTTTTTCATCCTCGTGTTCCGATCTCTGTCGGCCTTGTCCCGACTTCTATCTCTCATAATGCGCGGCCTTAACTTGCCATATGCGCTCGTGACGTGGCGACGATGGGAAGATCATCCGAGACGAAGAAACTTGCAAACGGAGTCCATGCATTGGGTCCTATTTGTGGTCAGATCGGTGCCTTCAAACACTTATCGAGGATTTACTGTATCATGAATTCAATAGTATCATTCTATTAACAGAACAATTATAATCGATTTTCATTTCAACGATTAAGCCACTGACGACTACGCGTTTCAAGCTTCTCGCGTAATTCTAACCTAATGAAATCAAATTATTATTTTTCTCAAGCAACCTATACAACTGACAAACAGAACGAATGTTTCAAATAGTAGTGCCAAAAATCGTAGAAGAACCATATACCCTACTACTGATACTTAGCTTACAGTCATCAGTGGTTTAACAGCGGTCCAATTTCAGCTTATTACCGCATAAATTTGAAACTTCATCCGCTACAACGCGAAATGTACTTATCGTCTCTGTCTCTGTCTTCAAAATTTCTTATCTCCCATCTGTTCCACCGTGAAGGTTTAACAACCGTGTGTAAAGAAAACGGAATTACGGGTGACACCTTTCGTGTCCGAGTGAAAATACGCAAGGAAACATGTGTCGCGGAGAATTTCGGCAAGCAGAGTAGGGGAGGGCACGTGGTCGCGGCAGCGATCCTGAGAATGCACCGTCGAATTTATGTCAGCTACGGTAAAAGCCTCACAAGCATCCGGTCGCCGGATAGAGGGGATCGGTAGTGGGGACCTGACGTTTTCGTCGTGCCACGATAAAATGCATTAGCACACACTCGATTATTTAGAAGCGCAGCCAGCCTCGTTTCCGCGCGATTTTTCGTGCTCCACCGTAAAACTTAAACCGGCCGGCCACCGCAGTATATTGATACTCGATCTTCGCGGACACTTAACACCGCTATTCGTTCAAAACCGTCCGTTCGGTTTATGAGGCCGTTTCGTACGGTGCTTGTTTTTCATTTTTCGAACCGAACGGCCAGTGGGAGGATGCGCGTTACTTAACGATCGCGCGTAATTAATGACGAATTTCAGACGTTCCCGACATCTGTTGGACGGTAATTTGACGGAATTTAATACCGACGCGAAAGGCCGGGAGAGCTTTTAGCAGGACAATTTTGGGAGGAGCCGTTTGTTTTTCAGTCGAAATCACGTGTTAATCCCCGTTGACAGTCGTACACTGAATATTTTTAAACAGACTCGGGAAATTTTAAGTATGGGTGTTTATGGGTGTTGATATGCGAACATGGCAGAGAATGAACAAAATTTCCTTCTGAATATTCTTCATACGATTATAATGTACTTTCTGTAATTCCATTATACAGAGTGTCCCATTTAAACCGACCCACTCGAATAACCGAAATAATTGGCGATATTAATAAAATGGTTCAGACGAAAGATAAATGGTATCAGGGGGCACACTTTTTGATCTGAGTAAGTTTTTTCTATGTGCCCGCGTAAAGGTCACATTAAGGTCAACTTTGTTTTTTTAAATGGAATCGTATATTTTTTAATGCACTACTTGATGCTACTCATCATTCCCTACATAAAGTACTAAGTCACTTGTGGCGAATTAGTGCATTAAAAAATATACGAATCCATTTACAAAAACAAAGTTGACCTGCATATGACCTCCACGCGTCTACATAGAAAAAAATTACATCAGAAAGTGTGCTCCCTGATACCATTTAACTTTTGTGTGAAATATTCTTTAATATCGTCAACAATTTCGGAGATATTCGAATGGGTCGATTTAAATTGGACACTCCACACATTTGTATAGTAAATTAAACGCCTCAGATGCAATACCTATCGTCACGAAATAGATCTTTCCGGTATTTATTTTCCTAAAAATATTTCATATTGAGAAAAAATTCTTCTGGTATTAATTAATCTGAAAATTGCATTAATAGCATAAATATTGTGTTAAAAGTACCCAAGTGTTTCAAGGGTTCAAAGCATTCCACATTCATGAACAATGGTGAATATGTATATGCAAGTGTATAAGCAGTGCTTTACAGAAAGAACATGTTGTGGAATAATATGTACCGACAGTGGGATCGAGTAGACAGCCAGGAATACTGTCAAGGTGACAATATTTCGAAGTCGTTATTCTCGTCGACATCCCGATAATAGTTCAGAAGTGTATTACATTTCCCGACGCGTCTTTTATTATTCACACGATCAACGTCTGCGATACACTGAAAACTGACGGCTGTCAGCTTCGAGTTCGTAAAAATAAAACTCCTCCAGTTTCCAGCTGCATTACCTTTACGGCTCGCGTTACCTCGATTATCGGATTGGAGATTCTTCTTCCCCCAGTAGAGAGTATGGTTTCGAGATCAGGTTTCGTGGAAACATGTCACTTTTCACAATTTTCCTGTTTTGGGATTCGCTTTATATGAATCATCGTTCGTGACAGACTCGAAGAACTCTGAATGCGTAACGAAGGAAAATGGCGCACTTTCTGTAATTAAAGATTTCTTAAATATTTCTTTCATAAATTACTGATCTCATCGACGAAAAATCCCACCTGACGATCTTAAACGACGTAAGAAATTAAAGGCTTGAAAGGAATTCCCGTGGAGCCCATTAGAAGTTTACAGGTTTCGACATGGAAAGTGTTCGAGGCTTTGATAATGTCTGTTCTCCATTAATCCGTCGAACGGAAGGTGACCCGTCCTGTCTTAATTGACACTTAAAAAACACGCGCTATTATTTTCACCGAAATCGTCCACGATCTTGACGAGCCTGGACAAGTAAAACTCCCTTCATTAATCTTTCAAACCTAGAAATCGGTAAACGAGAGACGACTAAAAGTAATTTGTGCTAAAGTGTATTCATTTCGGCACGAACTGACAAATAATGAGCGGTGCGTTCACATATATTTAAATTGATTCCAATTTTAACCGAAAATATATTACTGCCTAGTCTCGAATTGTGGAATATTGACGTGTAACAGACGTCCATTCATTTTAAATGGAAATTCTGAAATTACATTTCTAAATCGGAAATATCAAGTCTTAACACAAATAGATACTTATCGACACAATATTAATTAACGTTTAAGCAGGTGCGGTAATTTAGATCTAACAGATAAGTAACGAGTACAATTTTCAAGCTTACTTTATACTCGGTATTTAAACTCTGACGATAATTACTTCTGGAATTTGAAATCCCACGAATCTTGTTCAGAAATGAGAGAAACTTTTTTATTTCCAACTGGAAAGCTTTTAAGAATATAACTTCCCGAACGGTGTTAGTCCGATGATTAATTTATATTTATCAGTATCGTACGGCTACAAGTGAAAATTCCGTGTACCCTTGACGTATCATAATCCATTATAATCATTCTTCCAGTCCACCAGGAAGCGAAAAAGTTAACGCAAAGCCGTGCGAGCGAATAAGCCGTAAATTGTTATGGATTCAGCCGGTTACACAGGGCCAAGTGAATCGCGGCACAACGATGTTTTTAAATTCGAACGCGCGCGAGAGCCGATCCGCCTTATCGATGAACAGTTTGACCCATGTAAATTCCCCCAAACATCCACGAAACAAAGGTTTCCCTCGTCGAACTAATCGTTTTAGCCCCGTGGTTACGCGTTCCAGCGATCATTCGCTAAACGAGTACGTAGTTGGTCGAAATTCGAAGAATCAGGGTTGCACGCGTGGAAAGGTGGGCGGCTACGAGAGGAGAGACAATCGTCTCCCGCACGATCGCTCCCCCCAGAGGTGGACACGGTGTGCACACGAGCGAATTATCTCTATGGCCTGGGTGCAGTGAGCATGCCGCAGCGAACCTGCAACGACTATTCCATTAACCGCGAGAGTCCACTAGGTCGTCCTCGTTCCTGACATCTATTTCAGATTTATCGAATTGGATCTGTCCCTCGATCGATCCCCCAACCACTCGCCACCTTTCCGTCTTTTTCATTCCTTCCTTTTTCCCCACCTGTGTTTCTGTCTTTCCGCGTTTTCGTGGGTTCAATGGCGTAGCGAACATGTTTCCACGACCATTGAAATTCTACAGCTCCCCGAGAAGACTCTCAAACGGGCAACATTCAGAACACGGTGAGACTCGATAACCTTTGCTTTAAACAAGAATTTTCTTCATGGATGGCCCGTTACCAATCGAAAGAATCGGTATTCTATTCAACTTGAAGTTCGCTGCTTCTAATAATCACGCTCTTGGTTTATTCTTCACATTTCTTATTAGACTTCTCTGAAGACTTAGGGGATTTGCTAATGTTGGCGGTGCTGTTGCATCCTCCAAGCAAATGAAAGAAAACAACTGCTATGAGTTTGCTAAATTGATATCCCTTGCGTACAGTACTAATACTATTATCACCTAGTTTGGGTTCTCTAATTGTTTCAAGGGGTGTAATTATCTATTGAATATACTCTTGTTGTGGCTAGCAGAAGTTGTCGACGTAGAGGTCTCCTTTACGATTAAAGATTTCGACGGAAAAGAACATGTCGCTACACCATTGTTCTCCGGCCGGGTCGAAGACACCTTCGACGCGAGAGTTCGTTGTTTGTGTGATTACCTGCCTCACTGGGTTTCAACCCCCGTCGGGTTTTCTTGCGCCAGCCAATTTTAGGAGACAGAGGCTACGGTCCTCGCTCGTTCTCTGGGACGCCGGGGCTTGACGCTCCACTTTACTCGTGGTGGCAAAGGGATAGAGGACGGGGGGGTTGAGAAGTCGTCGAGGGAGGGAGACACGGCTATCGACTATCGAGAAATTAGACCGCTCAAAGTTCCTTCCTCGTCCCGGGACGATGGTTCTCCTTTGGTGCCGCGGCAGCGGTAAGATGTAATGCCTTCCAGGAGACCAGTGGGACTCGGGTAACTCCGTGTCGTTCTTGGCCAAACGAAATTTATTTGCCGAATGAAAAAAGCCGAGGTAATCCCGCCGGGACGACCGTACAACCGCGCCCGAAACGAGATCCAAGTTTTAAACGACACCGCCCCAAAATCGACACGAGAACTCGCGTCGATTCGACCGGAGACTATTATTCTCGGATTGGTCTTGTAGTAATTCGGAGTAACGTCAGGTGTCAATTTGCTCCGTCACTTTGAAACGTTCCTTTTCGGGTGTATAGGTACTACCCTCCTTGGCACAATTGTCCTGTGTAACATTCTAAAACATCCGAGAAAAACGAGGTCTTATCATTTTCTTTCTTTGCTTGTCTTGCTTTTCATCACAGAACATTTTAAACGTAACATTCGCGAAGAGGAGTAAAAAGAAAAACAAAAGAACAGTTTATGCAGGTTACGTTCGAGTACCGACTCGAATAGTGTTCGCACCTTTACGGCCTCTATGATCGTTTGCCCGGACAGGTTTCAGTTTCAATCAACCAGATCGAACAACCTACCGTTTTATTGAGGTATCAATCACCGTGTAGACCTTATGAGACCCGTTGACAGAACTATCGCTGTCGTAACAGTTACGTTAATATTCATACATATTCATACGCGGTTAGGAGCTCGCGTATTTATGCACGATCTTCTGCCCCCTCCACAATCCCGGCACGAAGTTAATCAGCATAAACTAAGCCTTTTAACGATCGACGTAATAACAAGGAAGGAGTTATCTGACCTCCTCTCTTTCTTCCTGTTGGATTCAACGCGGTGTTTATCTTATTCCCATAAAAGTACGTAAATGAAGGCCGAGCACCGGCACTAAATTATGTCTTAATTTGAGCGGGCACGCTCGTTCACGAATCGTCGGCCCTTTATGGGCCGCTCCGGATTGGTCCCCTTTGAAGAGCCAACGGACATCGCCTGGTTGTATCGCTACATTGACACGCTACGTGTCCAACTCTCGTCGTAGTTTATCGCGTATCGGTCCCGTTTCGGCCACGGTTAAAAGCCAACGTGTACACGCATCCCCGAAATCCGTGTACAGATTTCGTGGTCGGTCACGTGTGGTGGCTAGTGAAGACTCGAGTAAATGGTTTAGAAGCTCTCTCGGGGATAGATGGTAAGGGAGGGGGGATTCGACCAATCGGGGGGCCATCAAACGGTTTCGAGAGCTTTTCAATTTGCGAAACATCGGAAAGTTTGGGAACCTATAATTGGACTGGCGGTGGCTGCGGAGGATTCGAGACACGTACAAATTATTTCACGTCGATCCGATTAATGTCGTCGTTTCAGATTTTCAGTCGCGTCGAGACGCTGTATTTTCAAGCGGCTGATTCAGTAACTGTTCACTCGAAACATTCATAAATTACGAACGAAGTGTCTGCAGTGGCGAATTTAGACTGAGCTCCGATACACGATTATTGTCCCGATAAACAGTTTCCGAATTCGTAAACGATGATCCGCGTTTGCTTAAATATTGATCGGTGTTGCGACCTTTCCTCTCGAAGTTATTAGTACGTCGGGAGGTCTTATTTTGATGTAGGTACTGTTTATGGAATATTGAAGTTATATTAATTTCTAGATGTACTGTTACTTGTAGGTATTAATAGATGGGGATAAATTTTTAAAAGAGAAAGGATGGATTATTTAGATAATTAGATACTAGTCCAAAAATCGAATCGGAAATCTTTCGATTTCTTGTTGACTGTATTCACTATTAATTCATATTGCATGTAATACACAATAAACATGGCCGCCGTTTCTGTCGCCTATTAACCCTCGCTGACAGAGCGTGAAAACCGATGGCAGGGTCACATATGACTCATACTAGAAATCACATATCCTATATAAAATTTTCACATTCATGCACAGGAATTCGTTAAAAGATAGTATATATAAAATTTTCATTTGTATCAAAATTGATTTCTGTTAGTTTGTTAAATACATCCTCGTTCTTCCCAAAACACTTATCCTAACAGTATAATCGTAGAGATATTTTGCTTACAATTTAATTGTTTCCGTAAAATTTTACGATTTTCAGTTATTACAAATACTGGTCAGCTGAAAATAAGCGATTTCAGTGATTCTCGTAATTGGATCAGTCTTTCCACCATAATTTCAACCTCGCGCGAAATCATCCGAGTATTCCGATAATTCCTCACGAGTGTTCGCGACACGCGCGGATCGTAACGCTATTGAAATTTTTAAACACGAATCCACACATTATAATAATTCGCGCGAGCTTCGAAACGTTTCCGGACACTCGCGATTCTCGCAGCCGCCGTGCCTGCCGTCATGAATTCAGCAGATTTAAACGGGGAGCTTGTTAACGACAACAGTCGCCGCCGGCAATAAAGTCCCGCCCAGGCTTGAACATCCAATATTCCGACGGCTTAATATTATATTATTTGCTACAACCACGCTCCAGATGAGGTTTTGCCCGACTTTCACGTGATGTAACGGAATCACGAGGCGTTTTCGAGCAGTGCTCGCCTCATTCAAGAAAAGTCAATTTCACGTCGGGCAAAAGGAGAAGGGGATTGCATTAAATGCTGGAAATTTTGCAGTCATTCTACGTGACGTTCCTGTGTCAACGGAGAGCATCGCGACGTCGGCGTCGTGTTCCGTCGTTTGACGGTTCCCGTAGCATTTTTCTCCCCCCACCCCTTCGCCCCTCCGCCCACCCAAACCATCACTTAACCAAACGTCGCGCGCGTTTCAAAGGAACGGCGTTTCTCCTCCACATTTAAATTAATTCCAACACGTTTCCGCGTATTATTTTTTCGCGGGCGTGTACTTTTCTCCTCGTTGGATTTTCCGTAACGCGACACGCGACGAACCGGCCGCCCGTGTTAAATTATTACTGTCGCGATAACGCGAGGCAAAGTAACGAAGACAAATCTGTAGGTGCCGGGTGCACGATAATTCGATGCATGGAGAAACGTGACTATCTCTCCTGGGAAGATGGTGTCGTTCTCCCCTTTCCTTCATTTCTTCGGAATGCCTCCGTCCCCCCAGATGCACGCGTGTATACCAAAACTAAATTGAATATTCCCGGGAAACTTCTTAGTCGGTAAGTTCCAAGTAAGATACTGCCTCGTGAAATTCTATTCCAGGGGAGGAGCGTTATCATTTAAATATAACACCGTTGCTTACAGTTCCCGTTTTATATGCATTCGTGCTTTATACGGAAAGAATCCGTCCTCCTTTCGGCTGCTTCATAGAATCCGCTGGAGAGAACACTATTGAGGTGGTAGTAGGAAATGTGATAAATCGGTTGTGGAATTTTATACGAAATGACGTTTTATAGGGTAATTTATAAAGACACGAGCAAACGGTGGAATGAATTGTCTTTCGTTGTATTTCACTGAGTCGTATAGGCTATTAATGCAAAATGTCCAGGATTTAGCGATAAAAATAGGAAGTAGTGATTCCAAAAGCGACGAGAAAAAACAACTGGTTGCGAAGGATAACCATGAGATTATATGAAAGTCGAGAAAACGCACTTATAAGGAGGGATTACTGTGACATACAGGATGATACAAAAAAGGGTTCATAGCTTCTAGGATATCTATCCTATAGTATTCATCAAACGATGAAAAAATGTCCTGATAAACAAAGGTCGAGAAAATAATATTTTCAAAGTTATGAACAGTTTTTTCGTTCGGTTAAAGCGAGTGACTTTCTCGTTCCGAGAGCTATCGTACCGTATGAAAACAGTGAAGAAAATTGTAAAAAAACTAATATAAACTGTCGTAAACCTTCTGCAACCATGAAAAGAAGAAATAATAGGGTAATCCATTGTTTCCACATGGTACGCTAACTCCTGAAACGAGAGTGTCACTCGCTTTAACCGAAAGAAAGAGTTGTTTATAACTTTGAAAACATTAATTTTTGCGATCTATGTTCCTTTTTCTATAGAAATGGAAAGTGATTAAATCGTACGTGGCTCATAACCATTAACTGTAAATCGATTGAAATAATACTAAAAAGAAGAAACTCGACAAGGGAATACTGTAATATAGAAATGAAAGTAATTATAGCATAATGTATATGGCTAGTAACCATTAACTGTAAATCTATTGAAACATTTCTAAAAAGAAGAAACTCGACACAGGGAATACTGTAATATAGAAACGGACTGTAATTAAAGTATATTTATATAACTAATAACCATTAAGTGCAAATCGATTGAAATAATACCAAAAAGAAGAAACGTGGCACAGGGAATGTTGTAATATAGAAATGGAAAGTGATTAAAGTATACCTACACGGTTAATAACCATTAACTGCAAATCGATTAGAACATTATTAAAAAGAAGAAACCTCGACACCACCGATCGATAAAATCATTCCACCGTTAAGAAAAAAAAAGGATCACCAGTCTCTAATTTAAACCATCCAGAAGGGATTTCATACGTCACAATCTAATATCACGGAGCACACGATACCGCGCAGCTTCACGGGCCGAATATCTGTTTCATTTCCCTTTTCCGCGGAATGTATGCAAAGTTATGGTCAAACGTAGAATAAAAGAATCGGAGAGTGCACGGCCCCGTAATTTATCAGAGGGGGCCCCTCCTCTCGCTCGGCGAGAATCGCATTTGAATAATTAATGCAAAACGCCTTCTAAATAACCCGAGCCGTGGGGGGAGGTGATCGTTCGCCGCACCTGCAGATCCTCTTCGGGGTTCCGCTCGTATGGAAATGGCGCCCCGATGGAACGGCCGCGTGCGCGATTCGGTCAGTTCCGCTTAAGTACCCCGCCGGTTCCGGAAAAGTTTATTGAATTTGCGGGCGGCGTGTTGCGGCCGGCCCATCCGCCGAAGAAAAAGAACGTAATGAAAATTCGCTACTACGCATCCCGGGCACACGGTCAGGTGCGGCGAAACCCTCGTGGATAGTTTGTAAATACACATACACACATACAATGCCCCACGTTGGAAATTGGATTTATGTCGTTCGAGGGCGGCTCCACCGCCGCGGAACGTTTCGAGATTGATGGCCGCACGGAAATAGTGCGTTTCGAGGATTGACAAGTGTGAAAGAGAAATTCGAAAGACCCTCGCGAGCGCGACCCCGCTGGCTGTTGTTTTTCAACAACCAATTTTTCTTTCGCCTCTTTCTGCTTCGACGGAGCGATACGATTGGACGTACTTTGAAAATCTACTGTGTCGTCTATTTAGTTCAAATTGTGTCGATGTTGAAATAGACACGTTTAATACACCTGTTCGTTAGTGGGTTTATTAGAATTGTATCGTTTAATAAATATTCTCGGTAAGACAATATTTATACATTACTTCCAACGATATTTGCCGAAGCTCCTGGTGCTTCAATCTTTTTAACGAATACTGATATTTGCAGTTACTTGGATGCGAGTGTTCAATGGGAACGTTTGTGCTTTCATGAATTAATTGTACATACACATAATTTGTATACACGTTGAATACGAGTTTATCGAAATTTATTTTAATTAGACGGGGTTTTCCAGATACGATAAATACAGGACTGAGGGAATACTGGTACTCTTCTTCTTCATTTCAAGACCAAACGAAGCTCAGCTTGAATTGTTCCATGGAATATGTAGGCTGTCTTAGGTCGGTTAGTATAACGGGGCAGGAAGTGATTCTATAGCAAAAATAAGTCGAAAAAGAAGAATAAATGTTTTTCACTTTGAGGTTTCTTTCTCGAGGTAATCGAATTTGGCAATCTGCTGCATACGCGTGCAACTAAAGAAGACTTGGCTAGTACATACGTCTGTTCATTGCATTCCGTTTCTACTTACTATAGTAAAGGCTCCATGAAAATTTGAAACTCCGGGACTGCTTCAAAGCTTTTACAGTGTAAAGTATGCGCTTGGCAGGTTTTAGGCCTCCCCCTCCCCTCCCATCAGTGGTGGAGACGAATTAGAAACACTCACGAGGAACTTCTTATACAACTCTCATAGAGCCTTTACTTAACTTTTTCAAAAATAAAACATCAAACGAAAAAAATGTATTCTTTTTTTTCCACTTTTTTTTCTTATACAGTCACCTCCTGCCCGATTATATTACCTCACCTGAGACACCCTGATGTATAAGATACAATGTTTCAAAACCTGGGGTCACTTTATGAATACAGACTGTACGATATACTCACATTGGAACAGGAGTATGTACATACGTTCACCCAGCAAAAAATTCTTCGATAATACGAACGATCTCCTATTTTCTTCTCTTCCGAACGAACTCTCATAATCCAGGATAACGACGCAAATGGCTGTGTAATTATGTAACTAATTATCCGTCGAATAACTCACTTTCCCCCACTCCATCGTTTCATTCCATAATACCGGGCACTAAGACGTCTAGTAATTTAATTTCCTTTTACGTTAGCCCTCATCGTGGTACCTGTTTCCGCCCCCCAACAGACAGATCGCGTTTTCCAGATTTCATTGGTCGCGAACACGCGTTGTCAGCGAGCACCAATCCAGATAATGTATTTTCCGATAATGAATAAGTAATTGCTGCACGGGTCCGGGATGGCTCGAGTATTGTAATCGTATTAACGGACATTATTGGACGTAGGGGGAGGCGGTTGGAAAAAAAGCGACGCGACGGTTAAGAGTCTCCCATTCTGTTCTTATTTCCCGGAGGTCCACGCGGTAATGGGCTTTTACTGCATGAATAGAACAAGAAGATGTATTCTTCTTCACGCTGAACGCGTCCGTTGGTAGGTGTCAGATGGGAAATTAGCCCGTACTTATATTCTTATTTGCATACAATGGGATCAGATAGCGTAATAATTGTAGTCTTGTTCAACGTTTTATCGCCGTCCGATCGACCTCACTCCGCCGGCGATAAAGCCCGTCCGTGATCTACGACTCATTATAAATCTATGGTTTCCTAAACGCATCTGCCTCTATTAATCGCGTAATTCGGATGGAGATAATCCGTATTAAATTCTGTCGCGGGCGCTCCGTTCGGTATTTCGATTGAATTTCAATTTTGAAACCCTGTGCATAGCGTATGCGATCCGCGACTAGATCATTTTGATAGTTATTGCTCGATAGGTGTAGTAAGCAGCTAATCCTCCATTATGAACAGTAACAATTTTATTTTTATACTCAAAGTATTTAGTCAATGATACGCGTACAATCATCCTTACATATTATAGTAGGTGTCACGATAAGTGATCCGCTATATTTGGTCCAATTCAATACTTATTCTCAAGTAAAATCAGAAGCCTATACAGTTTCAGACATTGTCCTCATTCTTCAATGTTCGCCACTGTTTTGAACAATAGGGTAGACCGATGTTTTGAATTCAAACTTTGTTATTTAAAGTTTATTAAAAAGATATAGGTGAAGTACATCCTCGATGAGTGTTCGAAGACTCCTCGGAGTGACAAGGAGAAGTCGCCAGGTGTAACGCTGACTTTTCAATAAGCTTCAACACAGTGATAGAGCTTCGAATTCTGAAGCCAATGATATTTGTTTCAGTCGCATATGGCCATTAATTTATGAAATATATGTATGACGTTCAGTGCCGAGGAACCTCTGAACACTCATCGAGGATTTCCTGTCTAGATTACTTATTGGTACACCAAACATTGCATAATATGTACATACATTACTCGCGTTGGCTTCATTCCCGTGCCCGAAACAAACACAGAGACTTGAACGACGTAATATCCCCATATTGTCCCGCATGAAACCGTGGTCACGACTTTCTTTTTACTGCTCATGATTTTTTAACGGTGCTTGCACGGTTTTACGCCCGTAAGTAAATGCCCCACCCGCCCCCTCGCCAGTCGACACGAGGAGAGGCCCGCCCTTAAAACCTTTACCCGTCAATTCGACGGGACAGAATATGTGTCTGCCTCTCCTATGTACTTAAAGCGCGTTGGGAAACAGAAAAACGACGTTTTCATTTAAACGAAGGCTAATTCCCCATTTAACCGGACGGCATGAAAGCCGTTAAGAAAACGTGACACGTCTTCGTTACGGCTGGTGAATCGATCAAACTCGAGGCTCCGGACAGCCCAGGGCGCCCCGCCCCGCCCCCCTCCTCGCCCACGCGTAACGGTTCCTAATTTCCCAGCGCGGAATGACACTCGAACGGAGCGTAAACACGTGTTCCACGGTGACGCGTCCGCGACGAGGATATCGGGGAGCCAGGGGCAAAGGGGGTGGGGCAAAGGGGAGGGGCAAGGGGGAAGAAGGAGGAGCAGTTTCACAGATCGTGAACGTAAACTTCTCGCGCGCTCCATTTCATCCGTGGACACGCGCACGTTGCACGGGTGGTTCCCGTCGACGGATTTATAACGGAGCCGTTTTTTCAGATGAAACCACTTATGCGCGGGCCACGCCAGAATGTAACGGCTAAATTTACACCGGGAAATACTCCCCGGCGTCCTCTCGCGGCCTGTAACTAGCCCCCCGCTAGTATCTTAAGAACCCGCCGGTATATACGAGGCCCTTGCGCGCGCGTCCGCAAAAAAAAGCACGGGACTAGCATTAATTCATGCCCGGCGGCGTTATCCCGTCTTCGCCTCCGCCTCTCGTTTTCTCCTCCGCGTGTTACTATTCATTGTAAAAAATCGCGTCGAGATATTTTTATCGTCGAATATATGAGGGTTCGTCGGCGTGGAGAGACAAAGCGGACACAGTGTCGCCATCGCTTTTACGCCCCGGGTATATATATATATATATACGCTGGCGCGCGGGGTTCACACCGTAATCAGTCAACGATAACTTTCGTATAAGCTATTACTCCTCTTGACGATAGTCGTTCCTCCGTTTTATTGGCCGGTCCCGCCCGAGGAAACGGAACCCTCTTTTTCTACTCCCTTCGAGATAGTTCGGGGGGAACCCTTTCGGTTCTCTGCTTAAAAGGTTGCTTATCGTTATCCCTTGGACGAAATAAGGTGGGCCTAATTTTGAATTTGGACGTGTTACGCTTCGGGGGTGGGATGGTAACGGCGATACCTGTTTCTCCGATGTGTTTGACAGGTTATTGTGAAACAAACGGGTAGGCGGTATGCTTGCCAGTGATTAATATTGCTGGCAGGACTGATAAACATAGACTGAAGTCCGGAAATATTGGGACATTTAATGAATATGAAGCAAGTTTAATAAGATGTTATGAAATTGTTGAAAGTCTGAAATAAATATTCTTTGTTAATCTTTAACACTGTTATTTCTACTGTTGCCATATGGCTATGTATTCTAAAATACGAACTCAATCTATAATACTTTCTTCTAGTCTTGTATATATGGCGTGAAAATTAAATAAAGTAAAAAATGATCGGTACAATAAGACATTATCGGTCCTTTGTCTCTGTCATTTGATAGAATTCAAGTATTGAGCATTGTTACAAATACAATAGAAACTTATAAAACTTTAATTTTTTTAAATATATCAAGGTTTATTGAGCAAAGGTAAGAAAAATTGGGTTTTGTTAAGTATAATAACATTATAGTGTGAATTATTATGTGTAACTGTGATAAAAGTACAAAAGTTGTCAAATGGCAACGAATGCAAAATGGCATTAGACGGTCTAGAAATGTTAAAATGAACTTGTGAATCATTTATATGTTACATAATAAACACAAAAATTCAACAAAATGTTTCTTTGATTATTTTTAAATAATTTGGGAATCAAAGGGTTAGGTTCGATGGACATGATTTCCTCGAAAGAAATTAATTTTATACGTACGTATATTTTACAACCTAAGGCGATTATGTTGACGTTTTCTTTCCTTATTATTCAGCCCAAACTGATTGACGGCGCAAAGTATTTTCATAGCCTGAAACAGCAACGCGACGCTCTCTAGCGGAATGACACACTAAATTACCGAGAAAATTACCTTCTAGGACACTCGTTAATTACGCGTCTATTTTCCTGGACAGTCATTAATTATGCCCAAACGGCGCGACCTGTCCTTCCTCTTTTTTCTGCAGTCACCTTTACCCGGAGGGTTGCTTTAAAAAAATATTAAAAACTTTCTCGGGGGAAAAAAGTGGCCGACGTTTCTCCGTCGACGAGAGAAACTTCCCTAGGCGTTTACTGGAAAAAATGTCGTTCTCCTCCGGAGGCTATTATAAGATTTCAACGTTTAACGCTTTGGCATTTTAAGCGGTTTAAGTACGTTATGTTCAAGTGTAATTGCATACACGGCAATGGAAATCGCGCATTGCAGTATGCCACAAAACAATAGTCTTCGTTATAAACACGGATCCGGAAGTTTCGGCAACGATATAATAGAGATTTACTAACAAAGGTATGCGGTGTCAATAGTAAGGGGGGTAGCAACAGAGAGAGAGCCTTTGATGTCTTACTGTGCAGAGTTTTAAAGGCCGGCACGAAGTGCACGCATACCAGGGCGAACCGCAATAGAACACACCGGAAACAAACGTGGAGCTTTCTGGTACCGCTTTGTAGCGGTGAAGCAACATCCGGCTGCTGCGTTCCGCATTAGCTACTCTCGTTATAACTAATACGGAATACTCTTCTAAACGAATGCCAATTATCGGTGTACGTGTGTAATAATGCGGAATTCAGTAGTCGAAATTGAACTAAACGATGTGTGTACACGTCGTGCGAGCAACTAAACCCTGAATAATCGATTAAGGAGGAAACCTGGTTCACGCAGAAATGGTAAAATATTGTAACGGGTTTGGAAATACATGATACACACTGTATGTTTTTCTTTTTAACCTTAACTGATGTAAACGCGGGGTCAAAATGGCTCTATTAATAAACTATTAACAAGACACAAATGGTCGACATAGATTCTATAGGGATGATATCAATCAATACAGTAAGTCGTCGATGAGTGTTCGAAGGCTCCTCGGCCCTGAGTGTTCAGATGTCATGTAGTCAAGCGCCCAGTGGTGGGAATGACGTCTGAACATTGTCGAGAAGCCTTCGAACATCAATCGATGATTTATTGTATTTGTGAAATTATTACATTGACGTCGAATTGTTAATACGCTTTAGTTTCATGCATATACATACTGTAAAATATATGTAATAGTACAGTAGAGCCTTCTGTATACAAATGCTGTAATATTCGAACATTCTGTTATTCGAACAGAGTGTCTCCCAGGAACAGATGACTTCTTCCATTGCAAATATGTATGTAGTGCTTAGATATGTATAATGTATATTCTTCTTTTGGTCTGATTCTACCGCAGTCACTTATGTCAACAAAATTTCTGTAATTTAGCAGCCAAGAAGATATGGAATCCACTAACATTTAAGCAAACTATTCATTTTCTTGATCACCATTTAAATAAATGAAGTTCAGTATCGGAAACGTGAATGTTCTATTATCCGAAATTTCCTTCATGCGATCACATACAATGTTTCTCTATTACTTTACATACGAGATGCTCTACTGTAGACGGAAACTACTTCTAAAACTGACTCAACGAATAAAACCGTACACTCTGTAAAGCTACACGTGCACAAGCAACTCTAAAGCCACAAACACACGAAAGGTTAATTATATGGTACTTAAATTATTTGCTATGTGGGTCATCTTGATATTTTTCTAAACACTTATGTTTGCAGTACCCTTTCTACGTTTATATTGTCTATAAACACGCGTACACCGGCATTAAAAAAAATACGTATTACCTTGTTATGTTTTATTACCCACGTGATACTCGTTACTATATCTCTGTTCCATATACACAGATTTGCAAGGATGACGAATCGTAGAGTAAGTCAGCCATTATGAAAAGCACAAATTAATAATGGCTACGAAGCACAACTCCAGGACGCGTTTCATTTGTTTCGGTACGCTCCTTGGTAATACGATTCTAGAGGGAGATCCCCGCTCGAGATCAGCGCGCGCAGGTTGTTCGCCGCCATACAGGAAGACCGAGGTAAATTTGATGATTTCATTAGTACGCGTCTGTAACTTAATCATTCGCGTTGTCTGCGCGGGCGCTGTCTCTGGCGCGGCCGGAAGTCGAGGCCCCCAGCTTCTTATCTTCCGCGCATTAATCACGTCTCTCCGCGGCCTATCCGGCTGAATTTCTTTTTGAGATACAGTTAGATACCTGTCGGCACGTCAGCCCTCATGGAAGGATACACACAAACATTGAAACGTATCCTTGATACGGGACGGTGAGGCATTTCCGTGTAATTGAATGGATTAAGAACGACTGTAATCCCGGGGAGGAAGCCGGCCTACGCGTGATGTATGCGAAAGACCCGATGTATTTATAGGGGCCGTAATGGAATCCCGTCTGATCTACGGTGTGCAACAATCGTGGATGTTTTAATTAACCCCGCGTCTTCTTTCCACACGCTGAATCACTGATGAGCACACAATCCTTGTGAACGAAATACATTTTCTCAAAGTTATTTTTTAGACCAAGAATCAAGGAATTTAATATGTTGAGAATATTTTGAAAAACCTTATTAAAACTTTATGGTGTTCAAAACATAAAATACACAATCCTCTTAAACGTTCGAACCAAAGCACAATTTTAGAGGATTGAAAACTGATTAAATATTTCATAGTTTAGTCGATACGTTATGTCCACTGATAAAAAATTTACGCTAATGAAAGTACAAAGAGTATATTGTAATAATGTAGAACTTTTTCAAGCGGTACCTAATTATTTTTGCTTCAATTCCCTCGAGGAAGAACAGTCGAGTGTCGACAAGTTCCTGTTAACACGTTCACTGCCACAGTGAAAAAGGCCGTATGTAGCCAGACACATTTTATATCGTTTTTTTTAAATCGTCGACAATGTATGCGTTTAGGTAATAGAGGCTGATGGTCATGTTTTATTTATACTGCGATATTAATTTTACGCAAAAATTTGGTAATGGTATGTAAATATTTCCGCCTCTTTGCAATGTGTGTGTTACCCACATTTGGTGGGGCGTGGCAGTCAAAGTATTAAATGGCACATGGACTATTAAACATTGATTATTAAGTTAGTAGCAATATAACAATTATTGGCCTTCTGAACAAGGGAATATCGAATATCAAACTATGCTCAATAGTTTTCGTGAACTAATTTATACACGTGTGACGGAAACTTCTCCTCTGCTCGATATGCAGGGAGTTCATGAACTGACAATCGAATATCGTTCAAATTTTTGTGGCATCGTACCGCAGCAGTGTAACTTCAGAAAAATGATATTCTGTGTATCGGAGAAATGTTCAGAACATCCAGTCACAGCCACCAGTTCGACTGCTCCGAAACATCGAAACTCCCAAAACTTCCGTCCAGATCCCCGGAGAGTTCGATATTATTATCTCCTTGTCGCGTGACGCGCGATAGCTCTCTCGTCAGCCGGTGTTTACAACGAGGCGCGAGTTCGGCGTGCAACATCGTGGAACATTAAGGCGGATTGTTAAATCGTTCAACCGGGCGGACAAGGATTACCGCCGCGACACGTACGATTTTGAATACATTACCGTGCAAAACATCGACTTCAGCCGGCTGCTGAAATATTCGCGTAGAACCCCCATTCAAGGGCCTCAATTATGCCAGACACGTTTCAGTCTTTAGGAGAGAGAGAAGTCCTTAGCTGTCAGCCGTGACAGCAGTTCCTCTCGTCGCGCATGAATAGAGGAAACGATCGTGAAAGCGCCATTGAAATTACGCCCTGATAATTTCTAACTCAAATAGTTAAAGGCGTTTAACTAGTTACAATTAGCGGGGATGCTGTTTGTCGGCTAATAGAACTCCTTAATGATAATTAAATATTACGCGGACCGTTTTCAATTCGCAACCCGATGAGAACGACACGTTGTAGCTTTCATGGTGCTTTAAAACATCACCAGTTCTGTGTTTCATCTGTTAACACGGAGTACTTTGTTCGGATAATCTGTTCAAGCTTTTTTAGCGTCGAAGACACATGTCACTTAGATGATAGTCGAGTCGTTATTATGCTCGTAGATCGGCGACGATCGTAATGTTCGTTTATCCTATAACTGCACCAAGGTCTCTAGGCTGCTTTAGACGTATGATTGATAAAATGGGTGTCATCGAGGTGTTTTACCACTTGGACGTCAGAGCTTGCGAACATGTGCCCCACGAGCGTGACAATGTCGTGATTGTCGCGTGAGAGCTTGCCATTCGAGCTTCAAGGAGGTGTCATAAAGTGTACAAAGTGGTCGTAACGAATGCACTATGTGTACTTTGAACATCAACGCTGAACATTAAATTGGAAATTGAATTAGGTGGATCCACCAGTAAATTAACACGTACCAATGAATGAACAATATATATATAAAAACGAGTAAATTAACTTATTTAAATAAACCAATGATCAGATATTATTTTTTTTCAATTCCTTGTTTTATATTCAAACAATTTTCGCATTTAAAATCAGACTTTAATAATTACAAAATCTATTTTTATTGCTGGTTAAAATAGCTTATATTGCTTAAAGTAAAAGAAGAAGCTAATAACGATCACAATCTGGACACGATGTCGTTATTATTGGCTTGCGTTAATTCCGCAAACCGCTAGCTCCGAGAAGAGATAGTTTCAATTCGGAGTCCAATGTGTTTTTCCCGTGAAAATAATGGAAATAGGGTTTCGCGGTTTCCGGATTTTCTCTTAAAATCGGTTGTTTAGGACGGTGGGATCTGTTTAAAGGAATCGATGGCCGGGAAAGGACTTGCGGGATTACGGGATTGCTTCGAAGCCCCTTCCGGTGAGCGAACGAGACAGGTACCGTCCACAATTTCATTAAGAAAACCGGGTACGTACGAACACTCTTCTGCTACCCGTTCTCCGACGACAATTCCCTCGGTGTTTAATAACATTAAACGGAAGGCACATCTCCGAAATCTCATTAACTTTCAATGTGTCTTTATCGTCGGCGTTTCCCGTCAACCCCATTCAATCGATTCCCCTCCCATCCACCCCCGCCCCATCTTTCGAACTCAATCTCCATAATCGACAGCAACCCTGTGAACACAACCCGTCTATTTCCCAATACGCGATGATCACATATCACGTTTCGATTTCGCGAAACGAAGGCAGAAGGCGCAAAAAAGGAGCACTCTTACCGCGGAGGAGCGTCAAAAATGGAGGAAGACTTTTCCGTCGCGAGATAAACACCGTCTACATCGGCGGATTCGATTTTCCACGGAAGGGGGTACACGGGACACACCGCAGAACCGAAACACTTTGCGTGGAACACCGTGCGATGATTGCTCGGCCTGATTCCCTTTTACCGTGCGAGGGAACGCTTCGAAAAATCGAGGGCGACTGATATTACACAGGGTGCACCGAACGGAACGGTCGAAATACTGCATATGAACTGTAATGTTTTCAATCAATACAAAATTTCATGTCAATATATAGCACTTACAAAAGTGACAAAACTTCAAAAATGTGTTTTTGAGTCATTGCTATGAAAAGAATTGCAGAATTTACTGTAGTGAAAAACACAGCAGAATCAACTCTAAACTCAACACCGACAAAGAACAAAACCCGCGTAATAAAACGGAAAACATTTCTGTCAACCTTCACGATACATCATCGTTTTTGTAACCTAGATAAAACGTTTCTCAAATGTTTCTTTACTATAATTATGTCAGCACATACAGCGCATCCTGGATGAGTGTGGAAATATTTTCATAAACTAATGCCCATACACGGCTGAAATAAATATCATTGACATCAGAATTTCAAGCTCTAAAATATGCTAAACCTCATTAAAAAGTTAGCGTTACACATATGTAACCTAATACAAGGGTACCCCTCCTTGTCAGTGCCTAGAAGACTTCAAACACTCATCGAAGATTTACTCTGATTATCTATTTCTTATTTTACTACGCTGCTGTCTTTATTTCCAGGGACACCCGATACACACGAACAGTAGGAAGGTGTGCGGGCGATATTCGTTCGATCTCTTTCGGATCGAGAGCCAACCTGTACGATATCTCGGTCGCAGAGCCCGCCCGAGGGTGCCATACACAAGCCAGCAATGTAATTCCAGGATATCTTCGTTACGGGCTATACGTTCGGTAGCCAGTTGTTGTAGGAGGTGGTGGTGGTGGTGGTGATGCAACCGGGGATGGAAGAGGAAAGGAAGAGAGGAAGCCTCGGGTAGAAGGAGGAGGTTGGAGGAGGGGCCGTCTATTAGTCGGCGAATGTGCAGCAACGCAGGTACACGTTAAGGTGTGCAATGTCGGCAAAGGAGAATGGAGAGAACAAGGAAGGAGGGGACGCAGAACGGCAGCGTGGCATCCTCCGCTCGGTGAACCGAGAAAGTCACTGCAGGTTCTCTCTCACGTGATGGGAAAACCCGTGGATCCGGTGAAAAGCGGCCGTGGGTCCGACCTACGTACATACATACGTATATACATATACGCGCCGTTACACGGTAGGCACCACCCGCCCTTGTTGGCTCGGTTCTTCTCCGGGCAAGTTTTGGCGCTGCCCGGTTAGGCGTTAAGATGATATACGTTATTCGCTTAATTAAGCGCTTGTCCGCGCCCGCTGAGCGTCCGAGGCTTCAACGGGGTTGGCAAACTTTGCCCATGGAGAACAGGGAAAGAGGGGTTTGGGGGTGGGGGATGGTTCCGTGGAACCAGTTTCTGAGATCGTAATATCACGTAATACACGTCTTGGACGACGACCGTCTTAGCCAAGGAGCCTTACCCCAAAGACAACTGTTCGCTGGTCGCGACCATGATTAAACGCGTTAATTGCGAGAAATGTTTTTCCATTCTGCCTGTCGCGCTCGATTTACTGAATTTTCGTCAAAAACCACGCACAGCATAGTTATTTTGCGGGGGTCGACGATCCCCAACCCCCCCCCCCACCCCCGTTTTCTTGACTTAACTAACCAGACCAGAGAACTGCAGTTTATGAGGCCCGCTGACGGGACGGAGTGTAGTCGGGAACACTTACGCTTTAATTAAAAAGGAGTGTGAAGGATGGATTTCAATTAGCGTCTACCGCCGTGAGAGGCAACCACTCGCCTTAACGTGGGCTAGCGCGAAATGAAAATTCAAGGAGGACGATAGGGGGAGAGGATTCGGTTGTTACAAATCATGCCGGGAATAGGTGCTTTGGAAGCACACTATGTATGTATGTACGTAGGGTTCGAGTTCTTATGCTCGTGGATGAAGGTTAAGAAAAGCTTAATATCGGTATTACCGCTCCTCGTACCTATCTTCGAGGACTTATCCGACCAGCAAATATTCGTTTCACGAGGGCGCGCACGATGAGATCCAGCGCGACCGATGGTTACATCGTTGTTTAATCTGTTCTTTCCGTTGGATCGTTAAGAAAAGCCAAGGTAGCCCCGTTATATGCAAATGCAGTGGATGTTAATTGTTTCATTAAGCACGTACTTGGCTCGAATGTCCAGGCTCGGGGAAGGAAACTTCGTTACACGCAGTCTTGAGAGGGTTGTCTCTCTTCGAGGAGGGCGGTGATGCCGCGAGTGTGTCGGAATTAACCGCGATAGATAACCGAGTTCTTCCGCAATGACGGTGCCCTGTACATATCCAAGGTAACGTAATTCAAGGAACCTAAGAAAATTACGTAAAAACCGGCAAAGGACAGAAAGCGATGAAATTATGATCGAACCGAATGAGGTTTATGGTGATAACGAAGTAGGTCACTGTATCGTTGCGTTTCACGAAAGAGAATTGGAGGGTTGGAGGGGATGAAAATCTGGTAAGAATATAAGTCTACGTACAGTCTCTGCCGAGTCGAGATGTATTTTTAAAGGATATAATACAGAAAGAAGACGAAGATCGTGGGCAGCAAATTGTGCAAGCGGTTTTCCCGTTATAAGAAGGTTGGAGAGAAGCTTGCGCACGAGATTACCTTCAGCCAACGCTATTCTTCCGTAAGACCGGAAACAAGCAGAAAATAAAGATTGTATTAGCCGTTAGTCTGGGTGTACGGTATTTGTCTAATTAAATGCTCCACTTAAGAAAAAACTTTCATTCATTGGAGGAGGGGAAGGGAGAAGGTGGCGGTGGTTCGTTTCTCTGCTCATTATTAAAGTTCCATTTCTCTCGTGGATGAGATCTCCCGGGATCTCCGGACGGATAATAATTTCTTTCGCGAGTCGACGCGTACACTCCTTAAAAACTCGAGACAGATTTGTATACCTTTAATTACTCGGGGGAGTGGCTCTGATAATTCACCGTACGATAAGGTGGAACGTAAACTAAATAGAAACGAAGAGAAACGCCGTGGAACGAGGGGAGAAGAGGGTTCCTCCTTCTCTTCGTTTCCTCGATTATCCCGTTCCCCGGCCTAATGACCTGTTTTATCAAACGGTGGAAAGAGGGGTGGGAGGCAGGGAAAATCGTTACGAGGAGATGAGATGTCACGCGTACACCCGCCTTAATTAAGCGCTTGTACGTTTCTGAACGCGGGAGATTAAAGTTAACGGCGGTCGAGATCGTATCGGGGAAGTCGTTTCTTGGCGCGAAAACTTGAAATGTACGGTTATGCTCGGTACATGCATCCCGTCGCGAGAACACTTGAACACTTTCGTACTCTCTCGCGACGAGGACACGTCGGGCAAGAAGCGAAATACGTAAGTTACGTGGACTCACGTGCGCGAAAAATAATTTATATACACCAAAAATATACACTATAAATAGAAAAAATAAATATATACAATAATAGTAAATATATATAAATTATAATAGTAAATATACTCCATAGGGTGAAAAAATATGTTCGTGACATTTGCATGTGTCAGTGTGACAACGTTTTAATTCTGTATTCGATGGAATGCGTGGAAATGGAAGTATGCTTTGTGTGGAAACAATTTGTTTAATGAGTTTGATGATATGAGATACTTCAGGACAAAAATTTCATTTATCTTATCTAGTTGTAGTGTATGAAAACATACTTGCATAAAGGAAGTGCGTATGTGTTGATATTACACGCAATAAAAGAAAAGGCAATTGTAGTTGTGTATAAAAGAAGAAAATTCTTCTTACGGTGTATTCGAAACTATTATACACCATTTCGAAATTAATAATATGGTTCTTACATCTGTAATATGAGTCATTGTCTCCTTTGTAAATATGAATAGACAATTATTACATTGAACTGTCAATCAATTGACTATAAATACATGTATTCTAACTACTGGCCTTTGAACGAGAAAATGTTAAATCTATTAATACTGCCTTATATTTTAATCTCCAACAGATTTAATTCGTATGTTAAATTTGGGTCTGTAGAGTAATAATAATCTTTCTACAAGTTCTAAGTTGCCTGAAAAATAAGGGATTCATCATGATTGACAGGAGTAGAAGAAGCTTGTTTGTGAACGATGAAATCTATCCATGCCTGTTAAATGTACTTCACAAGCATATTCTCTGTCAAATAAGGAGGGTCGTCGGTTTGTACAATCGAAGGGGAGTAAAATTCCGTCGTATCGAGTTCTAGAACATAGATGCCGCTACCGTCGAGTTTTGTCCGAACCATAGGTCCTAGCTATCGGGTTTCAGAAACCGGAAGTTGTTGGTATCGTATCATACGACCCGGAATCCGCTATTGTCGGGTCTCTCGACTTGGAGGTTCGTAATACCTACTGGTACAATTACGTGTCATTGTTTCGAGGTTCAGTTGCAGGATAGTCTCCACAGTAGAGGTAGAATACGTAGTTATTTCCCTATTATGTCATATATTGTCAGTGAAGTCTTAACTAGTCTGGAAGTAGTAAGTAAAACCCTTTGCCGTATTATTTGAATTAGGAAGGTACTATTGGTATTACATTTAATAAATTGGCAATGCTTGTCTTGCCTCATTGTTATTTTCTTAGGAACATTCTATATAAAAACCAGTAAATTGTGTCATTAAAATAAGCAAATGATTAAATATTGATTTCTTTCAATTCATTGTTTTGTTTTCTAAATATTATCGTGCACTCGGTTAGAAATATTCATTTACTGGTGAATATTTATTCGCTGTTAAAACCTGTAATTTTTCTTTTTTATTTTCATTAATTATACTTCTCCAACGTTTCAAATTGAAATCTATACGTTGTAAAAAGGTTTAAATATTAAAAATCCAAGTTTCATGTGCCGAATATTTATTAATATTATTATCATTTAAAACTCGACAAGTGTTCATTCATTGGTGAGATTACCCTATATATTTTCTTTGCAATCTTGTTGAACAAATTGTTTATTTTTAATACACTGTCTATTTCGGGATGCTCACTGATCGAGAAGCTATGGATATTGACGCTCCGTTTAATCCGTCTATGATCTTCTGTTTTAAAATTATTGGCAAACATTTGCCTCGTCCATTCTAGAATGAATGAAACAAACATATAATACGATAGTCTCATGAAACTCACGTTTCCAATGACAATCTATGCTTGTAAATGGAACGTCCGAATACTTTTTCCAGGTAAATATCGATAAAACTTATTGTATAGTATGTAATATATACTCATCTCCGAGTAACTTTTATGAAATCTAGCGTCAGACTATTAGTAAACACTCTGCAGGGCAGAACTTTTGTAACATCACCGTAAGAACAAACAAAATAAAAAAACCTCTATGTCCGTATTCATTCTGCTGGTGCTATATATGGTACATAATTTTGTTATCATTAGTAAAAAAAAACCTTTCGAATCTTTTCTTCCTTTATCTACATGCTAAAAGTCTATTCACCATAGCCCAAAAGACAGTACATTCTGTAATGTAACCAAAGCAGAATATCATCTGAATATCCAATTAAAATACCATTCGCCCTCCGTTTTTGTGTTTTCGCTTTCCCTTCGTCTCTCCGTCTCAAAGGACTTCTAAATAGAAATGGCACGCGATCGGTAGGAAGTATCCCCGCCGTTTGACCTTTCGATTTTTGCTATCCGGTTCAGCTATCAATGAATAGGAGTTAATCATGGGGCCGCGAGCAATTCGTTCGTTTCGTGGGGCTGCGAGAGAGTTCCGAGGCGGACTACTGCGGACGGATTATAACGGGGATGAAACGGACGTAAGCACATCCCCTCGAGCGGGTTCTTAGGAGTGAGAGAGGCTATGTGGATTTATTTTAAAGGGGGGAGGCTCCGTGCTTTTGTAAATGACGAGTGTTGTTGCTCGCGGCGGAAAGCCGAGGCAAGTCAAGAGTACGGGAAAGAGTGGTGGCGTTGGTCGAGGGTCGAAAAAAACAGCATTCTCACTCCGAAACTCTACCCTTCACTGCAGTCTTTGCAAATTTAGCGAGGACTCTGTCGCGCGTAAACGACTTGCTGTTTTGTTTTTCTTCTTCTCTCTCCGCGCGAATCGTACACGCCACCACCCGGTTAAAAGGTTTACCGCGGTGATGCTTTAACGAAGCGAAAATTCCGTTTCATTCGATAATTTTTCGCGTGTATTTATAACGCAATATATCGGGAAAATTAATTCGATACAGAACATTTCGAACGTATTGAATTGCTGGTGTTTTCCCCGAACTTGAATTTGCCGGAATATAAGGTCGATTCCCTCGAAAATAGTGAACCGATAAATTGCGTTCACCGAACACACAACGGGCACGAAAAATGTGGCACGAATTAGATCGTTACGGACGCGAGAATCGACGACAACGAGACGCGAATTTGCGCTGGAACTATATCGTCGAACCTGTCACGTAGCGTCGTAATTACGGGCGCAGACCCACGGCTCGATCCGATCGATCCAATCTTTGAGATGATTGATTTAATAGCTCGAGACACGGGACTGGGATAGAAGGTGCGGTAACCTAATGCGGAATACTAATGTTGGTAGGGTAACACCGATTACGAACCGATCGAACCTATCGATCTGGCTTGATGGAGACGACGCGTAACGTCCACTTTACAGTTAAACCCCGTTCGGATTTAACGGTACAGAAACCACCAATCCGCTGGGCAGCACGCTGAAATCTAAAGTCATGAATACAAACTTTACACCCTGCTTTTTCTTTATGTCTTGTAACGGAAAATTGCGAAAGGTCTTCGTCGTATGCAAATTGGAGCATCACGGGACGAATGAAACTCGTTTCCGTCGAACTTACTTTAAGACCGCACAACCAACTATTCGTATGCTTTGTGTGTTCCAAATACAGTCGTAAGTGATTCTCGTGAAACTATCGAATAGTTAAAAAAAGCCAATCCTCGACGGGCTGCATCAAACGTTCAAGCATTCGTGTACTCTTTAAACGATGTGGAGCTCGCGAATACCCCATACATTTCCGACGATACGAGCGTTGTATGAACGAGCCTTAACGTCATTACGTCGGCTTATGGGAGCACAGCACCCCCTAACCCCCTACCCCCATCGCCGTTTCCTGAGAAACGACAGGGAACATTTGCTTAACTCATTCCGTATTGCGATGAGCCGAGCAGTCGTCGGTCCGCAAAGAGTCAAGCAATCCTGGCAGGGGGAACCATGACTGTTCCAACGAGGAGACGATGCAAAAAGGCTGCTGTGCTCGAGACACCCACAAAAACATCGCTCGCACACCCGCCATATTTTCCATTAGCAAAAGGAACTGAATACGCATTACTGGACGATTCCACCACAAATTTCACACCACTAATCATAATAATAATATATGAGTAATTGTTTATAAACGGGTTATGAGCCCCTTGGGATAATATACAAGTATGGGAACATTGCCGAATTCGGACCATCGCCTAGGCTGGACCACTACTATAACTTGCCATGTGTAAGCAATTGAGGCCTTATGGTAGATAATATGTGTATCATAGTGGTAATTGCATCAACTACCTTAGTAGATGTGTAAGCAATACATTTTTTCTATCATATGGCCAAACTTGCTTACACATGACAAGTTAACCCTCATCCGTCCCTTGTGTCAATTTGTCAGTTTTTTTTTTAAGAAATTACGTTATTTTGTCATGTGTAATTAAAATTACAGTGTATTTAAATACATCCTGATAGGATGTTAGAACTTTAAATAACGTTATGATACAGCATAAAAATTCCGTCGATGTAACTTAGTTTAAGCATCGTAATATCCTGTAATAATTTTTCAAGCGTGGAAGTATTTCACAAACACGGAATGTTAACGTTTTTTTAATTATTCCACGAAACATTCCGTCCAGAAAGCAATTATTCGTTCTTTAATTAATCACAGCAATTTTTTTACGGCGGATTAAACAAGCTTTAATTAAGCTTGAATTCATCGACGCTGATGTTGAGTGAAATTGAAATTAATTATGAACGAAGTAATTATCTCCGTGATCAAAGCACGAAACGTTCGCATGAAAACGAGTGAAAATAGAAAATTCATAAATACGAGCCCATTTAATAAGAAAGGAACGATTACAAGAGGATTCTTCTGCCTGAAACGATTAAAATCGCACATCGACGATGGATTCCCGTGTTTCTCTCTATAAATCCTTCAATTTTCGATCGGCGTTAATCTAATTCCGGCTTAATCCCCCGCGTAAAGCGTCGCTATTATAAGACGCTCCGAGGGTGGGCGTGTAACGCAAACAAAAACAGGCCCCCGGTTCACCCCCTTCGGTCTCTCGTTGCGCAACAAACACGTATAATCCATGGAGAGGCAGCTGTTACTGTTTTTTGTTATTTTTTCTTAAAGACGATCCTCCCGGAACCTACAATAAAATATGCCCGCCACGTGGCAAAAGAAATTCGATTCTCGAGCGACATCGGGTTTGCTTTGAGCCGGCGACCGGCGGAAAGATTTATGGAAACTGGCCCGAAAGAAACAGTAAGACGATTCCCCCGATTCTCGCTGCCCTTTTCCGGCGCGACTTCACCGAAAGGCGAAAGTTATCGTTTCCCCTTGCGAGAGGCCGCGTGTGCCATGCCCGATTAAGTCGACAAGCTCGAATCAACTCAAGAGAACGAAAGATAGAAAAACAGCGAAACAGAGAGGGAGAGAGAAAAGTGAAACGATCATCTCTCACGGGCAGTTTCGTCGACGTTAAAAGACGGTCCTCTGTCGGTGAATTAATTCGAATTATTTTGATCGAGAACTTCCGCAGACAGCCGACGACCTTCTCTCGAGCGCGTCAGTTAGTTTTGTGGCTGTCCAGTAATTACCGTCTATAGCCGGTTTGACGGACACGCGGCATAGAATTTACATTCCATCGTTTAGACAATACACCCAGAGCTCGCCATATAATTTCATCTGGTCGCCCCGAACGGGGCCCCGGTATAGAAAAGCTATACCCGTTTCTCGGGATTGATATATGTGTGCGCACGTTGTCGAACCCTTTCATTTCGAATCGAGTCGGGGCATTAGGAGGGCACCGGGCAAATTTTGCGCAACATAGTGAAGAAATTAAACGAGTCCCCTTAAATGGTGCAATTAGGCAATTAGACGGAACACTATCCTTTGGCCCGGGTCTAATCATAACCGTACGAATAAACGACCCACCACGAAAATACTCACGAAATATATAACCTCTCGTCTTTTCGTTGATTATGGGGTCTATGGGGCGATCGCGAGGCTGTTTTCGCTGGAAATTTATCGTCGACTTACGCATGCCCGCGTTTTTTTCACATGGACATTAATGTTTAGACGCAATCCGAGTATTAGAAAATTGAAAGAAGTTATTCGCGGTGGGTTATAATGCCCGAGAACAGGGTACACGGTCATCCTTTAAATGTGCAGTAAAAAAGAATCCGCTTTCGTTCCATTCCTCGTGAGAATACTAATTTCCAGAATTAAATACCAGTTAAGTTTGCAAGTTCGCAGGCTTCTTCGCGCGAGTGAATTTCAGTCGAAGAGAACCTGTATTTAGAGTAACCTACCGTGTCATTAATCATTCTCCACGTGTCCGTCTTGTATGATTCATTCCTGAACCTTGGATTATATCTACTACAATAACGTATCTATTACACAATTTATACCCAGCATAGTTTACTATAATTACTACTCGTTAAATGTCCTGATATTTCTTTAACCGTCGATAACCATTCAGGCGTTCGGTTATAATGTAGGCACAGTACGAAGAAATGTCCCCGCGGTTTTTCCTCAATCCCTTCGTTTTCCGGTGCTCACGACCGAGCAACAACAAATCTATTAAAACTTCGTCGAGCAGAACACGATTCGTCCCCGTATTGTCCGTACGAATGGAGGAAGGTATCCATCTTTCTTCTCCCGGTGGCTGGAGCAAAAGAAACGTGGTGGTGGCGCGTATTCCCGAAAACTTGGGGTGGAAGTGCCCACAAAAGGGCAAACTGAGACCACCGAGGATCCTCCTTAAGTGTCACTAAAAGCGGTCGGAATCACTTCGAAATAGGACCTCCGCCGGCGACGATGCCGGAGGGGGGTGGAGGGGTGGTGGGGATCCTCTCGTTTTGCAGGTATAAGCACAGCACCCGTGGCCGACGGGCATGAAAACGTCATTTGAACCGTGCCATTGTCAATTTCCGTCCACAATGAGGGGGACAGCTGAAGGAGCCGGGACCAAAACATTGAGACATATCCCTGTTGTTGTCGCTGTCACCGTGGACCCTCCCCCCTTTTTACGGTCGGACATTATTACAAAAATATTTGAAACTGCTTCTCGTTCTCTCTGGCCTCTAAAGGCACATCCAGCGTGTCTCCATTGTCGGGGTATTCGCGCAACGCGTTCAAACCGAGACGCGCTCTACCCGTCCGTCTGAGAATCGACGCGGAAAGAGGAAGAGGGGGACAGGGAGCAAAAGATGGAAGAAAAGTAGAGAACGATCTGGATTCCATCCAGGAGAGACACAGTTAGAGATTTCGTGTAACTTCGACTCACGTGGCGGGCTCAGGTATACCGATGTAGAAAAATATTTGGAACACCTGCGCGCTGCCGAACGATCATCGATGGATCGCTCTCTCGGCCGCCAGCGATGATACTCCCCCCCGCCCCCCTGGTAGGATGGCTCGGTTAATCCGGGATGTATCGTTGGCGGGCCTCTGAAAATTTCATTTCGACGAGTATCGATAACCGCCAGTCAATAATTGTCCGGCGTCGGATTCGTCGTTTCGACGGAACATGGGCGACCAGGGAGGGGGTGGGGAGGAGTAATTGTATTTACGACTGATTGCAAATGAGAGGATTAAAAATGAAACTGTGACCAGAATTCCGGGGGAATCGGATCGAGGTGAAATCACGGTTAATCGATTCTTTTATTTTTAATTTTTCGGACGGTGGTCATTGAAAACGTTTAAACGTTTGCGTGTTTTTTGCTGGACGCACGGCCAGTTCGTAAATAAATCGACGGTAACGTTAAGAGGATCATGAAATTACCGGCGGCCGTGATATTATTCAAAAAGTGGCCCTGATTTTCCGCTGCCAGACGGACCGTGAAATTTTCATTTAACGTGTAGCTTTGTGGAAAAATATAGGCGAGAAATTGAGCCCCGCTAATCATATCGGGGGACAAAAGTTCTCGACGGTTTTCGTATTATGATTTCATGCGGGGTTGATGAATTTCATTATTAATTATTATCGTATCTTTTGCGCGATCTTTTCATTCACAACACGTTTTGTTACTTCCTCGACCTTTTATTCTTTGCGCTTTTGATTGATCCCGTGCAATTATTAAAATCATGACCCTCGTAAAATCCAAATTTTGATACTTTCTCAAATGCACACAGGAAATTATGTAACGTTTAGACAAAACTCGTGATATAGATAAACGTATATTAAATAGGAATGTAATTAATGTTCATTTAATAAATTAGTTTACGCATCTTCGTACAGGGTGGTCCATAGGTCACATTACCATTAAAAAAATTAATATATTTTTGGTTTGTTAATTATTTCTATTTAACAAAGTTATTAAATTTTTAAATAGTAAAGTGACTTATGGACCACTTTCTATTTTGCAAGAACTGTAAAGATAGTTTTCTGAAATAAATAAAAATCATTTTATCTAATAAAGAAGATAGAATTTTATGCAAACCCAATGTCATGATTATACGATTCCGGTCAATTTTTTACAGCAGTAAAAATGTTTAAATACAGTTGAACAGCGTAAATTCACCGCGGTAGCGGGAGAATATTTTCAAGGGACATGCGCTGACGTTTTACTTCGCGTACGTGGCGGAGAATTTCGTGCAACGTGAACCCGTGTTTTCCAAGGTTGACGCCTACCTTACGATTTCCTCGTGCTCGCAAGATCAGAGCTGTCTCACCGCGGGGGATCACGTAACGCTGCAGGTGTGCCAAACATTTTTCAGGAAACGTGAGCGGCCCGTGAGCCGAAATTATACGAAATCTCCAGCGGTGAAACGTCCCTTCTGTAAATTCCGACCACTTCTTTGGTGCCACCCCCTTAAACTCTCGTGGTAGTCCACCGGACACGTCTTTGTTACGAAACTTACGTCTTTATATGAATAGACCGACGGAGTCCGAATACATTATACGAGACATCTTATTTCTACTTTTATTTTCTATTAGAGGGAAATATATCACGAGGACGATTCCTGTTGTTGTAATCACGCTGACACCACGATAACTTTATTATTTAACGCTCTGGATGCTCTCCCTTCTACTATTGCATTTTCTGATTATCTCTCGATGACTGGTTATTTGCGTACCTTACACAACCCCACATTTCTTATCTACGAAAGATTAATTGCTACACTATTATTCGTTTTCGGGAAAATGTACAGAATTTTCGGTTACTGGTGTCAGAGACTTTAAGGGACTATTTTACCGGTAAAAGTAAAAAATGATAAACAAGAAAGACGAAATTGGATTGGAGTCACAAGATTGACGGTATGTAAATTGACGTCACCGAATAAATATGAATACGACACCAATAATTGTCGTGCCCTACGTTTACCTCTTGTTTTTGCAATTTCTGATTATTAATAACTTCATATCGAAATCTCCAATATAATTTCGTCATTTTTGATTTGTAGAAACACCCCTTAAAAATTCTGACGTCTATAGTCGAATATCCTGTGTAAGACTGAATAGATCTTAATAAAAACGTAAAAAATTTTAAGACTCAGCATTCGTATTGACAATGATTTTTTTTATCTGAATTCTGTCATGTCTTTTTCCCAGTAAAATTCTATTGGAGTTGAAGAACAGGAATGAATGTTATTTTGAAGGAATCCAAGTTTTCGACCTTCCTCAAAACTAAATGCTGAGCATCCACTCATAAATTCATTTAATAGCAATACAACATCAGAACACAGTGTCCTTACCCACATTAAACTAACGAATAGTAGTATCCCCGTAATATTTCGGAGTCCAGTGTACAAGGTCTACTTCATTAGACATGCGAGAATAACCATAAACATAAGTTGTAGCTACCGAAGAAGATACATTTCGATTCCCACAAAGCGTCAATTCTTTTACACGTAATTCGAAACGCGTCTACAAAATTGGCTTTTCCAAAATAGTTTTCACAACACCCGACTCGAATTCAATAAATTCAATTAAATCGAGATCAATTTTCCTATTGTTTCGAATTTATCAATGCAACGACATGTACCTACGTACATTCACACAATTATACCCATTGACCCGCGCGTAGTTGATGCGACCCTGCGCGCAATACACACAAACGTACGGTTTCGTGTGTGTATTTCCCGACCTACAATGTAACAATGACTATGATTCTGATACAAACAATCGTTCCCGTGCGTCTTCGACAAATCGATGGCTCCCGTAACAGTCCGAGAGATTTCGTCAATCAGCATTCGACGACTGGGAGAACTCGGCGGAAGTTAACGGAGTAACTAGTCCATTTCGCTAATGAAATTTTCGGTACCTAAACACTTGCCGGCGGGGAGTTCCTTGATCCCCCCTCCCCACTCCCCGTCAATGTTCGCGAAAATTTAGTTCCCGTCTGCTTGACTCCTGCAAGTGGCCCGAGTTACGAACGGCGTGTATACATATACACCACCCGTGTCACAATTTGCATCGACGGCTCGGCCCGATAAACTAGCCTGCAATTTCATGCATACGTCATCAGGAACGGGGTGGAGGGCGGGGAATACGAATCGTCACCGGGTAAACGTCACGTTTGACGTACCGTCGCGACGCGCCTCGATCGCCGCCAAATTCCACGGAAATTCTGCTGTCGTTTCGCGCCGCCGTCGAATACTCTGCGGATTTCATCCCCTCCCCCCCCCCTTCACTTTCCTCAGCGAAGACGGAGGAACCGTCTTGGCTGCCGCGGAATTATGTGTCGATTCTCGACGCCGTGGAAATTCGTATTGCATTCGCGGTTCCGACCCGATTGCCAAATTGTCGCGAGCAGACCTTTCGGAAATTACAAGAACGGTTATATACACGTGTAACATGCAAGGACGATAATATTTTTGGAAATTTTGTGTGTATTTCTTTAAAATAAATGTTTCTTTTTTGACGGGATAAATTTAACCCTTTCATTCCCAAATTATTTTAAAATTAACAAAGAAATATAAATGATTCACAGGACCATTCTAACATTTTGCAACTGTTTAATATCGTTCTTCATTTGTTGCCATTTAGTTTTTTTTTACTGTTATCCCAATTATATGTCACAATTTCCATAATGTTAAATAAACCCTCTTGAAATATTTGAAACAAATTAGAGCTTTGTACTTACAAGTTTCTGTTGTATTTGTAACAATGTTGAACGTATGAATTCCGCCAAATGAAGGGGACAGAGGACGAATAGTGTCTTATTTTACTAATAAACTTTTAAACGTACATTCAACTCCGCGCTGTATCATCTGTACAAGACTCGATGAATCACTAACATTCTATTTCATAATTTAAAATACATAGTCATATGACAACAGTGAGAACGAAAGAGTTAAGAGAATTAGGTTAGAACTGTCGAAAAACATTCATTTCTGATTAATGTAATTTGGTTTAGAGACGAACGGAAGTTGGGACTAACAATATGAGAGACATGGGAGAGTATCACACTGCTGAATGTCCTGCCAATCGATCGTCCTAATTCGGGACTCTATTTGTTGGTGTTTCGATAGTTTAGTTCAAGCACCCCCTTATTGTTCGAGAACAAAAGTCACCCCCTACATTGCTTGCGGTCAGCCGGGTTCTCTGTATGCCCGTGAACAATGTGCAATGTTCACGAACAGATTTAACAGTTTGAAATCCTCCAGTTTATAGACGAGCTTTATCTGTAAATAATTATGTATAATGCACATCAGTACACTAATGTTCCCTAATTCTGAATAATCTTGTCAAATTTCCTCGATCTAGTTCTCTAAAAAGAACTGTTCGAGAGATCAGTAACAAGTTCTTCAAAAGTTTATTCTCTTCTTCCAGCTGAAAGTGGAAAAGAGAGTCATCAAACTCATTTATAAATATTATTATGTAGACCCTTCATGTACGTCATTCATTATCAGTTAACAATTTTCCTTCATAACACTACCTTAGCTAGCCCAATGGGTTCGATTAACCATAGGAATATGTAAATTATATTCTTCACACTGACCGTTTGCAAGTGTTGGAAACTCCCCTTCCATTTTTAATGAAACTAGAGAATCTTTAAGAAGAAACTCAGACAACGTCTCTGTCATATTTTAATATGCATCTGACTCTAAAGAAATACCTTCACAGACCATTCCGTTACGAAATGTGTACCCGAACAAGGTGGTCGCTGAAGTGATTCGCACACGAACGGTCGGTTGCATGCGTTAACCGTAGAATTACGGCGGAAGAAGTGATTCGACTGCTTGTTTACAGACAATGCGGTCAGGTGACGCTTAGGCGTACCGTGCCGTGTAATTCAGCGGAAATGTAACCCGGGGGTAGCTCGAATAGAAAACAAGCAAACCGCACGTTTCGTGTCCAACTCCCGCCCCAACTGTCGGAATTTTCTCCAATGTGTGGTTTCTCCGTTCGTTTCCTTGTTTCGTAGATGACCGCCATCCCCGTGAGCGTGTCGCTGCGGTGTTACGTAACTAGTTTTAACGCACTATCGAAATCTGTGAATAATTAAAGCTTCGCCGTTGTCCAACAAAAATCCGCCTGCAAGCTAAATAATAATTAATTCAGCCACGAAATGCTGTAAACTAGTTTCCCCGTTTTATCGAGGCCCGTTGCATGAATTTTTACGCGGCACGGGAGAGTACACCTGAGAGCCGGGACATATCAATTTTCCAAAGAATCACGCTGCTGCACCTTCTCTCGGTCCCCCTATCCAGCTTGATTCTACACCCCCAGGTCGCAGGCAGACGGCGCAACGGTCCCGTTGAAGCTTCATTGTACCCGCGGAAATCGACGTGAAAAGGTGGAAAATGAAAAACGACGTCGTGAAGGTGAGAGAGGAGTCTCTCAGTTCCTGGGCGCTCGACTGGTGGTGGGTCCTTTGAGTCGCCTTAAAAGCCGTTAAATACCGCGTTGGAATCGCCTTTATGGCCGCCAATGATTCAGTATTTACGTACAATGCCGGAGGAATTGCCTTCACGGGCCCCGCAGCCGTCGCCTTACGTTGCGCCGTAGGAGGTCCGAGAGAACTTTTCCTCGATGGATGCATCTTCCCTTCGCGTTCCGGGCCCCCCTCTCGTTTTCTCTCGTATACCGACACGTGAAAACCATTTCTACCCGCGTGACTCTTCCGCAGTCTCGAGCGGAAAAAAAACGTGCTTTCGGATACGACGCTTTCCGGTTCTTTCTTCGCCTCGACCTTGACTAATTGACGAGAACGGGAGCCCCGCCATATGTCGCTTCGCGTGAAAAAAAGAGAAAATACTGTTTAAGGGTTGGTATTAATTTTCTTTTCTTTTCTTCACTTATTCAGACTGTACCGAATACTATATAGTTCGTTTCGAGCGTTTTAAATATCCCGCACGATATTACGCGAGAATAAATTTTGTAGGGACATTCATTGCTTAATTACACCATCGGAATATAAGGAGTAGGTGTGTAACGGTGCGTAAGAAACGGGAGGAGCGTATTAAAGTACAGCCTTCTCCTCCTATTCTCGAGTAGCAGTATTATTAATTACATACAACCTCGTTAAGACTTTAATGGGTCAGATTTTAAAAGGTACGAGATATTAACGAGCTGAAGCTTCCCTGGCTGGAATTAATATATAAATTTTTAATCGTTCGTGTCTACCTTACTACGAGGTATTCAACTTCCTTCTCAATTTTCAAAGGCAGTGTTCTTAAATAGAATGATACTCAGGTTTCAAGTCTGTTCCTCAGGATTCGATCCAATGAAATGAGATCCTTCCCGCCTCCTTCCGAAGGATTACGAGTAATACTTTCCACTGCGAGGATAAATTATAAAAATATACTCAAATTTAACCTGATTTTATTTAAACCCTGTAAAAAATCTGTTTAACATCCAATAATAAAAAGATATTAAAGATTCTATAATTCGTATTACAAGAAAAAAACTAATTTAAAATGAAGTTTCATCACATTTGGTCACACACGCGTTACGACTCATTTATAGTTACAGTATTATTTTCCGAGAAGTTTATATTTCGCTTCCAATCAAGAACGATATCTTCAGAGGAAAAAATTATTGGTTTCTACGGTAGATATAAAAACTTTCCAATATTACAAAACGTTGCTCCGACCACAATGGCGCGTTTATCGAATAATCAATAAAGGAAAAGTTCGCAATTCAAGTCGTCAAACGTTTGACATTTCATTTGCCGGACGTGCTTTGCCCAAATGAAAACGCGAACAGTTTCACGCTGATAACTACCGCAACACGCGTCACTAAGCACGTAGAATTCGTCCAGTTCTCCTTGAATTGCCCTCCTCGATGCTACCGGCACAATATTCTGTGGTGCGCGATTACAAGCCGGCATTTCAATTGGAGTTCCACGATGAGAACAGCCACGGACCGTAGGAGTGACCTTATTCCCTAGCAAGTTTGTTGAGATGTCATCCCGCTTTCATCGTTCCCCTCACCCTTGGACAGCTTAGAACCCATTCGTTCTTTTGCCCGAGAAAAGAAAAAAAAAAGCTGCTGATTCACAGCTCGACGGCGGAGCTTAATTCTTTGAACGGTTCATCCCGGATCCCTCGGTCGTTCCTGGATCGTACAATTTTCAAAAAGATAATATTTCCGCTTGGAACATCTTTAATTACCGGGCCGGATCTTGAATCGACAATGCTAATTAAACTCAAACAAGAAAGATCCAATTGTTCAGCGAACCTTAACCGAGCCATGTCTGAAACCAGGGGGTCTTCTTATGGCGGTATTGTATAAATATTAACTGGAACTGAATTTAATTTTCAATGGAATTTAATTTAGGATTAGCCGCATAATTTCCTATTCTTCAAAGATTACAGCTGTCTTCGTGGCATTGTTCTTATCGCTGCGGAATATAAAGATTCGTAATTCATTGAGCAAACTTCAAGTAGAAAAACTAAGCTTTTCCAAAGCGAGACAGTATCCATTGAACTGAATTATAGTGGTCACAGAATGTAAGTCATCGTACAGTATTCAATTAACTATGACGACCAGGTAGTTTCGCGAGTAACTTTGTGAATATTTATTTCAAACGGGAAACCCCTTTGGTATAAAAATAGATCGATATAAACAGAGACACGTGGGTATAAAAATGAAACGAAATAAATATAGTGTACAAGTATAGCAATTATTTAAGAGTAATTAATAATTTATGTCAAAATGCAATTAATGACAAATATAAGACATCAAAAGAATTATTCAATAGTATTGGTCGTCGACATAAGTGATTTAACGGCTTAAATTTACCATAATTGGTTCTGTGATGATGAGCAGAAAGCAAAGGATGATTTCTAAGTTTATATACAAGTAATTGAGATTTAATGTTTTCTAAACGCAAGATCTAGCAGTTTTCTTCTATTATTAAGTATTAGGAAGTTTAATCTAAATATGGATGGTGGTCATGATAGGTAAAATGCATAGCATCACATGTGTAAAAACTGATTCTTAGAAATCTATGTTGCACGTGTTCAATCAAGACGCATTGCCTACTAGTAATAAGATAAGGAGCCCAAATTATAAAGACCAATTCCAATTGTGGCCAGTGGTCGGTTTTTCTGACTTTGAATATCGGAAAACTAGCAATTGACACTATATTATCATCGATCGTCACGGTCTTAACCCGCATTCTTTACCATTTCTATACACAACACTTCGTAACAGTCCTGCAAACATTAATCACTGATTGTATCACCGACGCAGCAGCAATAAAGAAGACAATTTCAATTAAAGTTCCCTCATGGAAGTCCCACGAACCTGTTCACGGTGACCTTAAGGATCGAGACATAGGAGAGACCAAGGCTTTGTCCGATGGTCCCCCGTAGACCACGAGCTTCTGGACTGACCTTATTCTCTAAAGGGGTTTATTGAAATGTCATCGGCTGAACTATGGGTCGAGGTCTGCGTAAGGCCGTCACACAATGCTCTTCGATGACAAGAGCAGCGATAATGGTGGAGGGAGGATCGGTTCGAGGGCCGACGAAACGAGTAGCTCGATACTGACAAAGCCTCGCGTTCTTTATGAGCGACGGGGACATTACTCTTGCCCGTGAGAGTTATGACGCGGCATATGTTGTCAGTCCCGTATTTCGCACCTGTTCACGCATTTTTCTTGCGCCACGCGAAGCGGCTTTGCAATAGCTGTGTTTAATGGACGTCGCGCGGCCATTCGATGTCTGTGCGTGAGACAAACGTTTGACATAATGAAGATTACAAATAACCCAATTTTCGCCACCAACTGGTGGGGGCGCCAGAAATATGCAGGTTTTTCCGCCATCTTGGATTCAGAAAAGTGCCAGGAAAATTTGGGAATTTATGGGACATTTAGTAGCTACAGACTTCAAGAAATGTAAAACGATTTCCAAATTGCCGCAGACCCTCAATGATCTCCTTGTGCCTCAACATTATACCGATGTTCCAGGTGTCCGAACCATAAATCCATCATGGAGAAGCCTCAACAAAGTGGAAACGGAAACTTCCGTCTCATCATCCATCCACGTTCGACGAACAATTAACACACGATTAATACCGCCAAAGGAGGCCTATCCGTTTAGAGAATACGAACCGTTTTTATCGCAGCAAGATAAAAATGCGATGACGTTTGAGAATGTTACGCCCCGTTTGGAGCACCGCCAATTCCCCCGTTGAACATTATTTCCGGACTAATTTGCGAAATTCTGGGTAACAAGATCATAATACGCAACAAACATCTTTCTTCGACCCTTTTTCCTGTTTCCCTAACCCACTCCTCTGTGAATAACGTGGATTCAAAAATGATAAAACCGCCTCGATCGCAACCATCCCCAAACCCCTCACCGGTGCGTTCGATTTATACCGGTGAACAAGCCTGCGCGCAGTTTCCCGTCGCACAGTTCTACCCCGCCTATAATTAACGCCGAGGATGCAAACTGTACTTACGAACGATTAATTAAACCGCACACGGTTTGCTCGCCCCCCGGGACTCGTAAGCGCCACGGCCGCATTGTAATGAAATTGTGTTTCCGATGATAAAGATACGCCAGCAGTTGCTTAACCTGCTGTTTCTCGCCACGGTGCTCTCTCCTTTCATAGATTATCGGTTTGGCGCTTTGTCTCCCGGCGTGCATCGAATACCAAATATCGGGATTGGTTATCCCTGTGTACGGGGAACGATCGACGATGCTACCAGCGCAGCGGGGAGAAAATCGACTTGGTCGTTCAAGGTCGGCCGATAGGTATCCCAACCGAATGCTTCGAATATTTTCTTCCTTATATCTCTTCTCTTTTTTTGTGGGAACATATGAAAAATATAAAATTATGTGGTTCTTCTAGCGACTATAGTCACCCATAATAGAGAAAGGGTTAAATTCAAAATAAAAGGGCGGAGAACGATGGAAGCAACTAAGGAATACTGTTAAGATAGCACGTGGTTTAGAATTGTTTCAAAACAAATACAATCTTTCACAAAACATAGGGGACTACTTATCAGTACACTTAATACATTCACCTTCATATTCATTCGTTTATGCAGTCACTGATAGCTACTAATAAGAACCGAAAGGTTTTCATTTTTTGTTCAGTGCTCGAACCATTCTGTGTAATAAATTTCTTCCGCCATACCAATTGATTTTATTTCGAGTTACACACCTGCATTCGCGTTCCTTCAATGAGAATCTAAACGCCCACGGTGCAGCTAACGCCCTTCACCGTAATACGACGGTGAAAAACAAAGATTACAGCGGAGGTTACCGTAGAAACAAGGTAATAATGGTAATCCTTTGATCTTTCAATTTCGGCACTGCCGTTTGGTTCATTTAACCCCGGACTGCCGGCTCCAAAATGAAGCGGAAAAACGAGATACCCCAGATCCTGTTCGCTCGGCTGGCTGAACGGTAAGATTCAAGCCAGGGCACAGCGCGGCCCCGGAAATCTTGGTTCCACGAGTTTCCCCGTAATTGCGCCACGAATGAGTAAAATTTAAACATCGACGATGGAAGACTCTTCTCTGATTAGCTATGGAAATGCGGCCAGCTTTCATTTTTTATTTTTTTTTTCCGCCGAGCTCGCCACCACCTTTCTATTTTCCGGTGTTTAATAGTGGCGCGAATTAATAACGTGTCTGGTGCGTTTACTGCATCTTGGGGGAGATTGAAAAAGAATCCCATTACGCGTCGGTTTTTCTCTATTTTTTCTTCAAGCCGCCCGTAAAATTTCTATTAAAGTGTAATTGTTCTTCTGCGGCGGGTAAACAAGATTGGTTCTTGCTGATGGTGTGTTCCGTAAAAAAGTTTGTCCATCGATCTTGAATATCTTTCGCGGCGAATTGGATGTAACGGATAAGAAACATTCGATTTACTTGTCGTGTGAATGTATGAGACAATAAAATAGTAAACACGAAAATTTAGTCGAAGGAGACACGTGATATTAACAAACGATAATAATTTAAATCTTTCATTGGAAAAATATAATACTACATACCCCTGTTACTTCGAAAATCGTATTCCAAAATGTAAATTTACCGATGATTTTCATTTAGCTCATATTTACTTTAAAGCCCTACATAACAGGATATCAGATTTAAGAATGTAGATTTTGTGAAAATATTTCGAAGGGACAACCGTGTTTGCTTACTTTCGAAGATTTCCATCGTTTCCACTGTTTTAGCAAAACAAAGCAGTCAAGGGTAAGACCACCCTCTACGTTACAATGGATTTGGTCTTCGCTTCTGATCTTATACCTGCCGCGACTGGGTGGTAAGGTTCCTCCGAGTTAATTCATGCTCTCCGGGGGTAGTCCAGATGGCACGATAGGGCGTTCTTTGTGGCATTCTGGCGTTTCTCTGTGACGCCAGGCCGTGACATACGGTTAATAGAAACTTCTGCGAGAAGATCATGGTTAAGCTATTCCGAACGCCATCGTCGATACAACAGACTGAGCATTCTTGCTGGAAAGCAACAAGAGTAACTCCGGCAAGCTAAATATTTTGGACATATCGTTAACAGTGGAAATCAAAAATTGCCTGTAGAAGACTTTTACTATCGAAAATATTCTGTCTACCATGTTCCTGAATCCAAATTCACAAAAAAAAAACATTTAAAACGCTCATAAACACAATCTAGTGGACTTCGAGAAATCTAAAAGGGATTGAGGTGGACCTGAAGGTGACCTCGAAGAAGTCCAAAAGTACCCCCAAGGGACTTCAATAGTCCCAATGCGAGCTCCAAAAGAACTCCAAAGAAACCCCAAAATGATCTTAGATTGACCTCAGGAATCCTAATAGGTCCTCGAGTAGATGGAAAAGATGGCCAAAGATGGCCAACAAGGAGGGACGGTCGCCGGAAGCGGCCAAAGGGGTCAGAGCTGGCCGGAGAAGACCAACGGGGTGGCGGATGTCTGATAATGGCCGTAGGGGACGAGGGAGGCCGGATGCGGCTGGTGGAACTCCGTCATGCTTGCGGGATCGAAAGATCCTCCAGTTCCTGGAGACCTCGGATATCCTTCCAGCTCGGAGGCTCCCTAGAGAATGTGAATTTTCTGCTCACGCAGCTCTATTACGTAGTTCCCTAAGAAATCTTTTACTTAGCTCGTGTGACTGATCGAGTCATAACGGAACAATGGGAAAAAAATTGTCGAACGATTTACAGAATCAATTCGTCCTCAATATCGCAACGATTCCAGCTTCCAAGCGGGATTCCTCAGTCTTTCTTTCCTGTCGAGGTTATCGATTGCGAGAACAGTCGCCGTTCGAACGAAACTTGTCGCGTTAAATTTCTCATTCCCTGGTGACGGGCGTAACGCGTCGCACCGACAACCATGTAGGACAAAGATCCCTCGTCAAACATACACGGGGCGGGGGGGAGATGGGGGGTACTAAGAATTTTTTAGCAGGTCACATCGCCCGGCCCGAATCGTTCCCAGACGGAATCGAGTTTCCATCAAGCCCCGCCGGTTATCGTGAAAATCCCTCGCGCAGGATTTGTCATCCCTTGCACGAGCCTCGGCACTCGTGTCAAAGGAGTGACGATCGTGGAAAGCTTTGTCAGAAATACCAACCCTCCACTTACCTACGTACGTAGCACCTCCGCGTATTCACCAGCACCCAGTACGGCAGACATCGCATACCAACCCTTAATACGCGCACATATACATATACACGCGTGTGCAGCTGTTTGCATAGATATATGTATATGTATATACGGAATGCCCGCGTTCGCTGGAGATGGTGGCAATATTTGCGCGGTCCTGACAGGAAGACAATGAGCCTCGATCCGACACGCGATATACAACCATCCTACCCCTCCGGTTCTCCATCATCCACGATCCACCCTTCAACCTCCCACCTCCACCCTCTTCTTGTTATGGTACACACATCCAGACGCATTCCAACCCTTCGTTACTAGGAGAGAAAAATCGCGACAAAGTGGGGAGGAGAGAAGGGTGGGACAGATAGGCGGGGAGAGATGGATGCTTGAGGGTAATTCTGAATTGTAAATTAATCCTCGACCTTTCGAGATTAATTTATACCTTGGGATTACGCGCACCTACCTAGTCGATCGATCGATCGACTGGCACCGTGTCGGTCCTCTATTTATTTCAGTTTAATCTTCGGCCACGCTCGGTGGCGTAGGTACAGGGAAAGGTTTCCGGGCGAACGTTTGCCGTATGACTGATAGCACGACAGGCCGGGACCGTAATAAGTTTCACCGTGGTTCACCACTGATGAAGGTGTTGGTGTCTAGGGTCGAGGGCCAATTTCAGTTCCCACGGAGCCGGAGATGCTTTTATTTTGTTTACCCAGGTATTTCCCGTTATGTGCGAACGTTGGTCGTGGGCGATTGGGGGTGAAGAGGGAGAGCACGAGAGAGAGAGAGAGAAGCCACCCTATTATTACGCGCCAGATTTTTGGTATACAATGCGGTAGACCATAAATTACTCATTTACCCGGATGATGCGTTATTCACATGACATTAATTGTCGCGTCGTCGTATTTTACGTCACGAGCGCTTCTGCCATTATTCCGAGTGTGTGCCGAGGGGAGATGTATGATAGGGATTGTAGTTTCCTTATAGGCCAAGTTTTCGGAGAATTTGACAAATTTTCCTATTGGAATGGGGTAATGTTAACATCAGATTTTCCGAAAGGTTCGAAATATTGTAACGTCATTTAAAAATGTTTATTTCTCTAGAAATCGAAAAACGTAAAATTTGTTCCGGTAACTTTCTATATATATATGTACATTGATAATAATGACTTCTATAATTATACATGAGTCACTTATCGATAATGTAAAATATTCTAGTGTTTAAAAGTGAAAATATTAATGAAAAACTGATTGGACCCTAGGGAACGATTAATCAACAATACAATGATCCTTGCGATAGTATTTTCTATACTGTTACTTTAATGATTCTAGATTTAATAACATCACAAATAAAAGACACGTTAATTTTAATTATTGCTTACTTCTATTATATTAATTATATTGTACTTAGTTGAATTTTGATATTGGATCGTATTAGGTGTAGCAATAAGAGATCCACCATTTTTTTAAATACCGGAACAATTTTTCCCTAAAAAGAATTTTCCAACCATTTATTGACAATGAGTAAAAATGTTGTACCATGATGAAAACCCATTATGAATACAAATGAAGCATTATGGAAATCCTCAAATTTCTTATAGATTAATACTGAGCTCGTCAACATTACTTATCGATACACCTAACATTAATAAAATATGTACGGTAATGTGTGAAAATAATAAAATGTGTACAATACTTCGTAAATACATAACAAAGTATATGAAAAATATTCGAACCACAGGTAAACCGACAACTGACTTCCTCAAGTAATATCGAGTGTAGAAGTCAGACTTCTATCATTAATACTCTTCCTACTCTCACTATTCTAACTATCCCAATACTGTATATCTTCTTCTTCATAACAATTTCAATTTATTCACCTTTTTTACTAATACAATATCGTCATTAATCAATATCACTTCCATTTCATTATATTCTTACAACACCGTACAGAGTGTCACGTTTCTCACAGATAATTCCATTGAAAAAAAAAAACCAAATATCGTCTCTATCCTATTACATCGTATATCCGCCAAATCCGGGGCAACGCGTTACATCCTGTTTCCCACAAAATTTTCAGCGTTTCCTTCAATCGGAAGTCTCCCTTCAAGCCGGAGGCTCAGAGAGGACGGGACGGGTAGTTATTGGCAGTTCGATTCGGCGGATCGAGCGAGGAAAATCGAACGGCGCGGGAAGACTTAACGGTCGGGGATAAGTAGCCCGACGCTTCTGTTGCGTCAGTGGCTTGGTCCCGGATGGACCTTGCGGATGTTGTGTCTTTCGGTCCTGTGTACACGAGAGAGAACCCACAGCTTTCACGCGGCTTTCGGACAAATTGTGAAAAGAATGATGTATTGAGCCTGTAAACGGCGTGACGTCGTCGGCGAGGGCCGCTGCGGCGTGTTCCAGAGGACCTCCCAGCGTCTCCGGGTCGTCCTCCCCGGAACCACCGCGTCTTACATCCGTCTGGAGATGTGACCAGAACCGTCTGCCCGCAGCAACCGCCCATTACGTCCATTGTATTCCTCGAGGAAACAGTCGTCCCCGGACACGTAGTTACCCCAAACCTCCCTCCCACGCTCCCCCACCCCTTCCGTCGATTCCTCGGTGTCCTGTGGAAGAGTCTTTCCTCTGGACAGGGTACAATTACATTTTCACGTCCCGCAGTTTGGACAAGCAGACCCTTTCGCGGTCGAAAATACGACCGGGCGCCCAGAAGAAGAGAAAAGACGGCCGAGATTTCTTCGGGTGATTGGGAACACCCTGCGGTTTTTATCGCTTTAACGATCTTTTGTGTACCGCGCCGGACACAACCGGGAATAAGTTGGACATTTTCGCCGCGTATCGGTCCGAGATTGGATCGATCTTGAATGCTAATAAGGAAATAATTCGACCCATGAGGGTGCGAGGCAATGCCTCGAAGGTGTTAGCCGGCCGCGAAGCAATTTGCAGTTGGTTTCGGTTAACGCCGGCCTCCCCCCTCCTTAACGGAGAAAATTATTGCTGACCCTCTATTCTTTTTTGTTTCCAGCCACCTACACACCCCGAGTTACGGAGGCGAATCGTATCCCCTTGTTGCCGAATTTTCCGCGAATTGATTTCGCTTGGGATTTACCGTCTGCAATCTGAATTCGTTCGCGCCCGCGGTACCGGGGCCGTTGACGCGGCAACTGTAGCTTGTAGTGTACGAAGACCGTTGAATTTATACATGAACGTATTCCGAAAAAAAAATATATATATATATCGATTGAATCGATAAATCTGGAGAGATTCGTGGAAGTTGTTACGGTTGCTTGGGGAATTAGCAGAAAACTAAAGTTAGAGTTATAATCGAATAAAAAGGGAACGAAATGATTATAGGGCTCTCAGGTAATTAATCAAATACACAATTATTTATAGCAGTATTTAAATGAATGTTTCACACTATGAGAGCTAAGATGGTCCACCAACGTTCAGATGACAAGATCTCGAAATCCCGGTTATTATTCAAGAAACCTGACGTGGGAACGAGAAATTCCGATTCCATGAGCTGTGACTCGCGCGGTAGACACTCGGATCACTCGGACACCATCCGAAAGCGCCTTTCTCGTCACGCTCGCCTTTGCCATAATTCGGACCGGCCGACAGCTCGGAATGTTTATACCCTGTAGATACTTTACCTGGGCCAACAGCACTCTGCGGTCTAAGCCCGTGATATATAACGAGTAGTTGACTAATCCCTTCTACCCTTGTGGTCAAGCGTACCTGCGTTCGGAAACGTAAATAGCCTCGGCTGCGTTTGAAATATATTCCAGAATTGTACTCTCTCGGCGTGGTATTATCGCTTTAACTAGTCTTAAATAGAGTTACTGTTGCGAAGGGGAAAAGTGGAAGAGATAGAGAGGAGAAAAAAATAAATCATAGAATAATCTCCGGAGAAATGAATTATTACTCTGGCTACTAGGGTTGCGGGGATTTGAAGTCGGCTCTTAGATCAACTGGTGGGGGGCGCTTCGTTCATTGATAGCAATCTAGTATACTGGAGAATAGGACGGTGTAACTTTACATCACCCAAGGAGTTACGGAATGTCAGATGACGCATGGAGCTTTCATTCAATTGATGAATGGTCGTTAATCAAGCTCTGCGGATTTTTTACTTTCAAATACTCGTTTACGTAACATCGTTACAATTTTGAAAATTTTCATTTGACAACTGGTAGCTGCTTTGGAAGTTCACCAGTTGATTCGATCGAGTTATTCTCAATAAAAATTCCATTTCTGCTTGTCGTCCAACGCGTTCCTTGTCACTCAAGCCGAAATGACCATTTTTTAAATCGTTGAAATTATCTCTCACCGTGTCTGCAAATACACCTCCACTACCATAGACTTCTGCAATCGAGCGTTTTGTTTCTGCTGTCGCATTCGTTAAATTAAAGAACAGCACAACACAGTGACGGGTATGCTTTTTATTAACTTTCATTTGAAATAAAAATAAACGAATGCTTTCGGCTGCATGATTGAACTCATCGAGATATTTTGTTATAATGCCTAATTTTTGAGAAACAAAAGAGAATCGCCGTGAAATGTATAACTTAATATATCCCAGCACCCTTAAAAGAGGACTGCAAAACTTAGTTAACGACCTAACATGAATAATGAAGTATAATTTCGATTAATGTAACCATTTTATCCGACAAAAAAGTTAGCCAAATCGCTCAAAAATTCCTTAATGATACCAAGATTACCACATTAATCACAGTTTTATCCTAACCACGAAACACCTTAATTAAATAATTAAACAATTATCCAGTCGCAATGTTTATTAAATTCATTCCAACGGTTGGTTATGTAATGAGGAACCAACAATGGAGGAATAGGTTATTCACGTAATCTCGACGGGTTCTTGCAACGTCCGCAAAACGTGTTTAGTATTTACGCATAAAATTAGTCCGGACTTGTTTTCCCGTATGTTCTACGTGCTCTCGTTAATCCCGTGATTAATGCCACTTCCGCGGAGAAGCCGCGGCGAAACAACGTGCGGCCAAGTTATTCGACGTAGGGGGGTAAAAGCGAGACCAACAAACACGCTGCTTTGTCGCAATTACTTTTAAATATACTCCTGACGAGATGGCCGGGTTCCCGCCCTGTACTTTTGTCGGTTAAAAGTGTACAGGTAGGGGATGGAGGCTTTTCGCCGAGCGGCGCCAACTGGCGCGGACGAGGACACCAATTGTGAGAGAGCCTTTCTGGAAATTAAACTCATTCGGAATCTAATTCCGAGTAATCAAGGCTTCGCCAGGTTTCACCTATTCTCGACGCGGTCTGACTCGGCTCTCTCTGTCCTCTGTGCTCTCTTCCTCCCTCCAGACGTCCTCGTTTCACGGACACGGATGTGCGTATAATTGCGTAACGAGCCACGTGACATAAAGGAATTCTTGAGTGCATTCCCTTCAAATCTTTTTTTACCTAAACGACCGAGACACTTTACGTGCACCTCGATACTTCAGGGGATTATTTACGGACCTCGAGAAGAATTCAATCATTTGGAGTTTTAAAAACGCACAGGCTTTAGCTGAGTGATCTTTTATAGAAACACCGATATATTAATTCTGTGAACGGGTACAATGGATAGGTTCACCAGGAACATGCAATTGTAATGAAATTATTTCGACGGTACTTCTGGGAATTCCTTGGAGTATATGCAGTTAAGGATCGGAAAATTAAATATTTCCTCGTGTGAAAATACAATTGTTTTTTATAGTATACGTATAAACGAACAACTCTGGCAGTTAGAACCTCGTGCTCGGCATTTTTGCTGAAATATCCATCCACATCCCAGAAGATTCTCGACAATTTTCATACGACTTAATTTGATATTCGTATCGGATATTGCATACCGTATTCTTCTTTGTGCTCGAATGTTCATAAATGTTCAATCATATTTCCCGCTCGATCCTGTGCAACGAGGCAGGGAATAAATGGAATCAATAGAGATCATGGCTCTGATATCACGACTGGAATTGTTCATAAAAGAACAGTCGTCGTGGGGAGGGGGGTGAGGCGGGGGGGGGGGGTGGAGTTTACTCACTCGATAGGTACACGATCAGTCCGGCGTTATTGATCGAAAAGTAATTAAAACGATGTAACGATAGAAACGCGACGTTGCACGAGCAAGCATAAATCAAATATTGAACGGATAAATACGTCGATTTAATTTCACGGGGGACGCATACACATTAGAATTGTTCGGCGCCGGCTCGAACGGGATGATTCTTTGCTCGACGGGGTGAGGGGATGATCGGAGAGTCGCGTCGATGACGCACGGATATTAATCGCGTTCGATCCCCGTGGCAATTAAATGCTGAGCGCCGATTCCCGTGATTCCCTCGTTTGGCCCTTTTTCCGCAACCTCCACCCCTCCCCCTATCTCCAATTAACCAGTTAGGATCACCGTGAAAGACGAATGATAACGATTTGCCACGAACATTCGACCGTGTTTTATAAAGCCATTATTGGGCCTTAAGTGAATACGTAAGCAGGGGCCATTCATCAAACCGCGGGTTCGCCCCGTGCATACATATATCCCCGGGCCCCTTGTAAGGAGCGCCGGACACGCTTACACGGCTAATAAATAAGATGTACGCGGTCTTAACGATTCCGATCGGCCGTTCAGCGAGGACAACATTATGCCGGTGCATGTTGCGCGATTTTCGAATATTACGTTGCACGGGACCTGCGCGGCATTTTGTGCTGGGACGAGATATGTACACTACTGGTCAAAAGTGTGGGATCAGGTTTGATAATTAAAGAAAGAAATATTATTTTACAACGATTTGTTAAAAATAATGTGCTAAATCTGATTAGAAATGATTTGCATATATATTGATTCCGTGACTTTTATTATACCGTAACATAATACAGTAAATCCTCCATGAGTGTTCGAAGGTTCCTCGACGCTGAACATTAAATATTTCATAAACTAATAGCCATATGCGGCTGAAACAAATATAATTGGCTTCAGAATATCAAGCTCTTTTACGGTGCTAAACTTCATTAATAAGTTAACGTTACATCTGGGGACTTTTCCTTGTCAATGCCGAGGAGCCTTCGAACACTCATCGATGACTTATTGTAACGAGTTACTGTCCTATCAATCATGAACTCCGGTCCCATACTTTTGGCCGGTAGTGTATGTACATACAAGAAGACCGGCGTGATGTATACACCGCGCGGCCGATCGTCATAATTTATAACGGCGAATTAATTTTATAGAAAGGAAAATATATATATAGAGGTATGTGTCGCGTAGCTGGTCGGTGCGCCCCCCATTTACATAACATGAATAATTATTAATAGTGCCCCGGCAGTTCGCGTCGGCGTGTCTGCGAGCGCAAGCGGCTAACGAACGATGAGAAGAATTTTATCAACCGAGGATCCCGAACGAATTTTAGCGAAGGGATTAATAATCGCGTCGCCGCCGTGCCGCCGCCGCGACGCGTTGCGCGTCCGGCGATATCGCCTAATAGAATAACGATAACACGGCGGGGTACACGCGACGGAAATGCATCGTTAATTATACATAGAAGGGTCAAACGTCGAATCGGTGGAAATGATTCGCACGAGCAACGATACTATCATTTCACGGTTCGTCGAGCATTGTAATCAACGCTGGAGAGGGGAATTATCATGTAACGATATTTAATTAGGTATGTACTTTTTAACGGTGCGGTTGACAAATCGGACGGGACATTTGCAAGCTTTTCATGGTTCGTCCGTATCGGAGGGATTGATTTTGAATGTTTAAACTGGACATCCGAGAGAGAAATGTGTTAGCTGGAATTTTATTCGATCGAAGGTGTCGTTTAGAATGTTTAGATCATTTATGCATTTACATTACCGGCCATAAGTATGGGACCGGGGGTGGTAATTAAAGAAAGAGAAAGATATTGTTCTACAAAGATTTGATAGAAGTACAGAATATATTAAAACTAAATGGAAATAAGTTGTGTAGAGGGTGGGGCAATAACTATGTCCACTTTGAATATTGCCGTTATGTGTAAAAATATAAAAAAAACGTTTTTTCAAGTGGACATAGTTATTGCCCCACCCTGTATGTACTGATTCCGTAAAGATCAATATTTCCTCTCTGTCTGTATCCACACTAGTGTCCTGTCGAACGTTATCATCCAAATCGTTTCTTTCGCTCTTAGTACCCTAATATTAAAAGCGAAATTGATACTACACATTGGAAGATTTCCTTCAAACATAAGAGTATCCCCGTGTTGCTCCCGCACGAATTGAACCAGAATCCCGAATTCAATTATCCACGTGGAAGAAGGAATTTCAAATGATATCCACGAGATATGGAGTAAGAATCACGAGCCTGCCAGGATCGTAAGATGGAAACAAATTTCTCGGAAGTGCGGTCGGATACATACGAGTTCAGGTCCGCCGTCTAAACCGGGGGGATAAAGAACGGGTAGAAGAAGAAGACCATCCGGTGGAGTCGCGCGGCTGCCTTAAAGTCCCAAAGTTAAATCCCGACACGTGCAGTAAATCATGCCCGCGTTACGGAATCGTTCCCGACTGCGAAACGTCGGGATGATGACGCAGCTGTGGCGGCCCAGGAGTGAGATCAGTTGGAGCGGATCACCGTTCCCGTAGCTCGAACGAGTGCGCGCGCCTCGCACGAAGAAAAAAGGGTTTCTCTGGCTGAAAGACGCCGGGGCCTGGTCTGGCGCGAGACGGCAGAGAGAAGAGTTTCGAGGCACAATAATAATTTGAACGCCGGTCATATTTCACCGAGGCAGCGGTGAGTTATGGCAGTCCGTGGTCGACGCAAATGATTTAGGTTTAATAACGACGGCCCTGTCCGCTGGCCCAGGTCAGCTGGGCCCCATTGTCAGTGGAACGGCGGGCGTCCTCCGCGCGTCTGGTGTGTCTCCTCGATCTCACGGAACGACTCGAAGGTCACCGTTTCGTTCTCCATACGACGGCTGCAATCGTCGCACGCGATGCTGACTGACAATGGTTTCACAGCGCTAATACGCCTCGCAGACAACGCGAAACGACCTTCTTACGCGTTTCGTTTTGCAGAAATTCGATCATAAAATTTACGCGCTGTGTACAGTAAATCCTCGATGAATAATCGACGGCTCCTCAGTACTGAGAAGGAGAGGTCCGCAGTTGTAACGCTGACTTTTTAATGAGGTTTACCATCGTGAACACTCATCGAGGATTTACTGTATCGCCTATCTTTGCCAGGGGAGGGGGGGCTTTTTTTAAAGCGAAGAATTTTGTTACGCGCACGCTTTGCGTTTCGGTGATGCTCGTGAATGTACTGGTCCATAGTTTAACTACGTATTCACGCAGGACGAATAAACACGTGAATGGAGATAGTGCATAAATTCGGCCGGAGAGGCTTTTGAGCCGGTTTTACGTCGATTTCCGGTTTTTGTGGACCGTACAATGAATTAGTTATGAATTTTCACGAAACTACCCGTTCGTGCAATAATGTCCGATGAAAGGTGGAAATAAATCTGTTTTATTGGTTTCTATCAATATTTCATCATTTCTATGTTTAACGAACGAGGAAGTTAGTTTAGTTTTTCATAACTAAAAATTTATTTTTATAATTAACAAATGAAATATCAATGTGTGTATACCTTGACGAAATACGAAATAGAAAGAGTCAATATTCTTGGAATTCAAACCGAAATTCCTTTCCTATTTCGGGAATCCTCGGACACCTGTAAATCAAACCGTTCACAGAAATCAGGTCTTAGAAAAGATCGAACGTTATACGATCTCGAGTTACCGTTAAAATCTCGTATCTTCCTTGAAACGGATTCAGTGATCAACAGTGAAGTTGGACTTTTATAGGGGGTTCGAATGCATTGGTTTGTGCGCCGTAGGAGTTCGAAACATTATAGAATGCAGCTAGGACATTGGACCGGAGACACGTGACAACTCCTAGACGTACTTGTAATACCGGGAACGAAGAAAAGCGTACGATATAGAGGGGGAGGAGAGAAAGCTTGTCTAAATGTTCGAGCAACGAGCAGGCAAGAGGAGAGTATCTAACGCCCACGGCGACGAGCCCGTGTTCTCCATACACACACGGACACACACGCGGCTAGGCTGCCATGTTTATGGCCACAGTGGAATTCCGGTTAGTTTCCCTATAGCCGAACAGATAACACAATTTCGTGTCCCGTGCTTGCGTATCGGTTGTTATTGGGGACCGTAGAGGCGCGACAGTCGCATAAATACATCCTCCTTAATGTTCAAAGCCACTTTCGACTTACCTCCGCTCCCCTTTCGTCTTTTGTTTTAAGTTAATACATTAGCCTGCCGGCTCCGTGTATTTGTTCACGATGGTTTGTGCGCAATAAAGCTCCGGATATCGCCCCGGAGTCCGTACATTAACACGTTCCGTTGCATTCCGGAAACACGAAATTCCTCGAGGACCGTGCTTTACGTGTCCAACTGTGAGAAGTCGACTGTTGGAAATTTTTAGGTATTCGGAGAAGAAAATTAATCCACGTTCAAACAAAATTGTTGCCAAAGGAAGTATTTATGCTTTGCTAACAGATGATCGATTAATCAACTTCAAATTTGTCGGTGTTTCGAAAATTTCTGATACTTCAAGAGATTCGTAATTGACGTCGTTGGTAACGTAGGGTAGAAACTTTTGAGTTTGGTAGACTACAGACGGGAGGGATAGTTATATGACGGTCTCTCGTCCTTGCTTTCACGAGGGCAGGAAGCAAGCTGCGCCGGTGCACGAATCGCGAAACAATGCCTCGAAGTTCGAGGTCTTCGACTAATCGGCGACGTTGAACTGCGGCTTTGCGCGCGGCAGCGCAATTTCGCGAAGATTAGCGAGCAATCAGGCCCTTTCACGATGGATTCCTTCCATTCGATTCAGCTATCCTCGGAACGGTTAGGCGCGAGGGAAGACCGCCCGCTTGCCACTTTCTTCGTGAGGAACATTCAATTTAATTACCCCGTGGAATGGCACGAATTCAAGTTCTTGCTCGGGAAAGCTTAGTTCAACGATCCCCCGGCCGTGAGGGGGGAAAAACGATTCATCTCTGCTCTTTTCCACGGTGTTACTTTTCAGACGCCTTTCTGCCTTCGCTCTAACGTCCTACGGTAGCGCTGAGTTACGTAACATTTACGTGGAATCCATTACCGTCCCAGTACATCGAGTCTATTAAATTTGTTTAACCTTTTTCTTTCATTTAGCCTCCGGAATTAAGAAAAGATCCCTGTAAAAATGCGCTTCGTCGAATCGACATTCATCTTGGATAGAAAATACGGATCATTCATAATTTTATTAGGAAATGTTTATACGTTTATCTACAGAAGTACACGTTTCGAATTGCTGTGTGAATTATAGGACAAGAAAACTTTATTTATTAAAGAAGGAACTAAAGTACCTGAAAATAGTCACATTCACTGAAAAAGTTGAATAATCAATGTACCAATTGGCCGCTTGGAATTAGTAAATAAATAATTTCATTACGAATTGGCGAAAAATTCTAAATTTTTTATTGTTTAATCGGTAATGCACGTATATATAGAGTGCCCCATTTATAGTGATCCACTCGAATATCGTTGAAACTGTGATGATACTAAAAAATACGTCAGACAAAAATTGAATGTTTTCAAGGGGCACTTAATGCGATGTAAGTGGTTTTTTCGTAGATGGAACCGTAGAGGACACAAAAAGATCAACTTTATTCCATCACACTATGTGCCCCTCGAAACCATTTAATTTTTATCTGAAGTATTTTCTAGTATTCTCAACAGTTTCCAAGGTATTCGAGTGGATCGATTTAAATGGGACAATCTGTATACGTTCAAGTTACGAACTTCTTATCGTTACGCTTAGTAAGTGACAGCAACTTCGCAACAGCATGAGATATGAAAAGTTTAGTACATTGAAATGGATTTTCTTTTCAAGAAAGTAACGACTGGAATAGAATTCAGCAAATTACCGTTCTTATTACAGGAACTTCCGCCACTACACCATCCATTTTATTTTACAGTAGTTAGCAATTATGAACTGGTTTCCGTTATTGTCCTCGCTGTAGGAGACTGCAGAGCCCACCGTCAAACAATTCTCGAACAAAAGAGAGATCACAATGTTGCACCGTTCCTTCGTCTCTTTTGACGCAACTCGGTGCGGCTGTTTCCTGTTCCGCGGGCTTAAATTACGGTTGAAAACCCTAAAATTTGCGGCCGTTTCTAAGGTTTAATTAAGTGTGACGGACAGGCTTACTGTTGCACGTTCGTTGACTCGCGCCGTTAATGAACTTCTGGCGCACCTCGATTTTTTTCGCGTTAATAATCAGGAAACACAATTTCAACAATGGACAACTAATTTTCTTGCCAAGTTGCTTAAATTTCAATCTACCGGACAGCTTTGAGGACCAGCTGACGAATCACGCTTCACTGAAGGCTGTTGTATTAAATGAAAGAATATTAATTAAGAATATTTGGCGAAGGGTAAAACCCTCCGGCGAAAGGGTTTTAATATTCCTTAGACAATTCGAAGGTTGTACAATCAGAACTTCTTCAATCTTGTTATAAGAAAAAGTTTTGTTCCATTAATTAACTTATAATTGCACGAATACAGCGATATGATAAGAGGACGTTTTTAAATAATGGTTTTCCTTTGATCAGAATTTTACAACACATACAAATGAACTGCTTACAAACCGATGATCTTATTATCTTGATCTTTCTTTGTCATGTACACTACCGCTTATAAGTACATATGTATGTATTACGATACCTGGTTCGAATGAAAAGAATGTGACGTTTCGTAAAAATGATGTATTTTAGGCCACGTTTATTACTTCATAAAAGCAAAGGGTTGTCTATTTAACGTTAATATTTCCTAAACAACCATTCTTCTATACACCACCAGTACTGTACATTGAAATAATGAAATCTGTAAGAACTCTTCGAATCTATGCCCAATACAGTAAAGCCTCGATAAGTGTACGAAGGCTCTCGGCATTGACAAGGAGAGGTCCCCAGGTGTAAGGCTGACTTTTTAATGAGTTTCATCACAGCGATATAGCTTGGAATTTCGAAGCCAATGATATTTTTTCTAGTCACATATGGCCATTAATTTACGAAATATTTAACGTTCAGTGCCGAGGAGCCTTTGAACACTCATCGAGGATTCACTGTACTAACAGTCACATCAGTTATGAATATCTAAGTCCTACGTCATTTTATCGATATGCTAATGGACTCGAAACCGAAATAGACTGTTGCAGTCGGATTTTCTAAAGGAAACCAACATAACCAAGAAACACGCGAACAATCGCTACCATTCGTAAGATACAACCTAAAATGGAGTATTCTGTGGTGTGGGGCATTAAGTAGGCGAAGGCGAGCTCGCGGATGCCGGGGCGGTCTGACTTCCGTCAACTTTTAAATCCGAGTAATTCCTCCTTGCCGCAAAGTTATCCGGAGTAAAGTACTAAGTTGAGGAATGCGCAACTTTATAATTTGATCGTCGCAGGTTAGGTTTCCGCGGTAGGTAGGCTAATTTGCAACGAAGGCACGCGTGAAACTTTGCTATATTAATTTGGATTTATACGCCGCCGGTCCGTAGCTCTCGGGCGGCTCGTCCTGCGTCAACTCCACCGATTTCCGGCTTATCGTGTCTTCGTTCAAACAATTGCCGATGTTTTTCCTGTCTTGGCTTACCTGATGGGGGATCGAACGCTTCGTCGGCCGGAAGGGCTTACCGGGCCTGTCACGACCCCAAAGACACCGAGACGAGGCAGCGTATGGGGGGAAAAAAGCGATGCCTGGAAACGTAAAGGATTGGCTATTATTTTTTCGCGGATAACACACGCCGGTGCCCCGCTCTCCTAAGTGATGTACGAGCCTTCCGAAGAATTCCCCGCGAAAAACTTGATAAAACGGCAATTTTCGTGTCCTCTTTCTCGGGCGATCGTTCAACGTTCCGGGGTGAAACAACGTGGCTCGCGCCGAGCCTTTCGACGACGTGATTCGATTCCTACGTGTGTATGATGAATTAAAATGAATTCGTGGACGATGAGCAGCATATATGAACTTGTTGTTTTTCTATTATAAAGTGAATTTTTCATAACCCGTGCGTTGAACACGGTTTAAATGCATTTTTGTTCCAAGTGGCCAGACTGGTCCATAGAACACGCATCCGTCATGGTGAGCTGAAATAAAAATTTTGCTTTAAAAAAGCGTTTGCTTTTATTCCGTTTTATGCTTTTCCGAAATGGTTACCGCGGTTATCTCGATTATACGATCCTTTATTAAATATATTGTACCGATTCGAATGCTGAGAAAACCGTTTTATAAGTATTCCTGTGTTTGTTAATTTCGAGAGTAGCTCGACATTGTGGATTCGTCAGTGTAGAACTTTCTAGTGGACGCAGACCCGACGGCAATTTAGCGATAGCTCACTCGCCAGTGGCAGTTGCTTCTACTCTCAAGCAAATACACTCATGATAATAGTCTCAAGAATTACTCTCACGTAGATACGTAACATACGATTTTCAGAAACATACATATAGGAATTGGACCCCTTATACGCCCGTGGTAAGTATTTCATGTTTGAGAACGGTGTATATACAATTATAATGGTAAATGTTAAAGCCGTAGACTTTGCGTTGTCGGAGCTCGAAAGTCTTTTAGCATTACTTTTCTTCGGTATCCACACTGATTTAGGTCTAATAGACTCTCTATAGCACGCACGTCGATTCAACTCTTTGCGACGTGTCTGTGTCCGTGGGTTGTTCTGCTTTAAAGAGCGAATCTTCAAAGAACTGACGAGCTCTTGCACCGATAGTAATGTAACATCAATAGCCAATAGGACGCGGTTCATAGATGCTCCCTGGGTCGTTTTTGACAAAGTCCCAGAGACACGTTATTAACGCGACAGTATGCTAAACGCAATCAGGAATTTATTAAAAGCAGCAAATTTTGTTTTTTTTTTCTTATCCCGTAGTTATAAACACCCCTCGCGTTTCTCTTCATTCCCTGTCCTTTCGACGAAGTTAATTAAAGCACGGGGCCAGCCTGTTACGAAGATTTTATCCGTTCCTTGTTTCCGGCTGAACGAGCTCCGGCCCCTTAAAAGGCACTCAAATTTTTGGCTTACGCGGGCGACTTTATTAAAATTTCTGCGGCGAAATTTTCCCCGCGGAATTATATGTTACGCGGAAGCTATGCGATAAAGAATGTTATTCACCGTAGCCCGTCTCTGTTTTTTACTCTGCCTTTTGCTTGTCGCACGGTTTCTTCAATAATTTTTCCCAAGAAGAAAGGGTCTCGCTCGTGAATTCGTGGCCGACTGTATAACCGTGAAAGAAACTAGAAACGGCGATGCGTTTTATACGATTCCAGCTCGAATATCTGAAGGAAAGTTTATAGCCCTATTTCTTCTGGTGTATCAATCCTGACTCGGGGCCGTGGAGAAATTACGGACACCGAACGTCAATTTTCAATGTTTACTTCAGACGCTCCTTTCAGGACTAATTACAAAACAGTGAGTCAAGGTTTCGAAATCCTGAAACAAAAAGTTCTACTTATTATATCATTTCCTTTTTCACTCGTGTTACATATTTCTCTCAATTTATAATAATTGCTTCTGCTTTCGAATCATTTATTTTCTTATTTAAATAATTTCACACGATACATATCCGAACACACATTCAAGAATTCAATAGTAGATTTTAATATTAAAATTACAGTGGTTCCTTACTAAATATCCGCTTGGCCTATTGCCATGCGAGGCACTTCTGTTGCACACGCGGTTTTACGCACACAAACTCGCTCCCCCACCACGTTGCGTACACCGTCGTCACGATGGGGGCTCTCAACGCATTGCCGCTTCCGAGAATTTTACTTTCCTACAGCCCGAGCCGCGGCAATATCGCAAGAGTTCACTGTATATCCTTTAATATTAAAATAACTACGTAATAGATCGTAATATTAACAAGTTCGATATTAGAAAAATATCCAGATGTATACAATCGCGGAGATTCAATACACGCCACATTGAATTTACTATAATCAAATTCGTTACTCTGAATTCGGTTATATTTCAAAAGCCATGGATTTCAAGGCCGATATTTATTACAATTTTCCGTCACTTTTAAAGTGTAGAATGGACCTATAAATTTTGTGTTGTAAAAAATCGATAGACGACACCGTGTGTCGAGCAGTCGGGTGTTCGCGTCGCGTGCGATGGCGGTGCTCGATCATTATGCGATTTCACGGACGGCAGTCGAATGTATTGCGAAGTAATACGTGTCGCGGATGAGGTTCCGAAACGATAAGGGAAACGCGACTGGTTTTTCGATCGGCGGTGACACTTTTATTCCCGCCGCATAAAAAGCTCGGGTAATCAAAAGCTCGTTAAGATGATTTATAATTTGCCACTGCATTTAACTCTCCCTCCTCCTTCCGTGCGTATAGACGCGACGTTCTTTTTTTTCATCACGTGGAGCACACCCCAACGGCCATTTTTGCCGGCTTGTATTTTCGCGAACGAGGGGTGGCTCCACGGTGTATACTAATCTTCGCGCCACAACGGCAGTGAGTTTCTGGAACTGACACGACGGCGGCGATCGCGCGACTGCTCCCTTCTAACTGTGCGCATTATCGTCTACGATTGTTGGATCGCAAATATTTCATGTATTCCGTGATATTAAAAGTCTAGTAATAAAGTGGAGATGTTGTTCCAATGGAATTGGTAATTTACAAAGACATCACCTTTATTTTCGTTCTCGCCTCAAATATCGAGATCTAAATAACCAAATCAGACGTATTTCGTATTCCGAACAATGTTACGGCTTCAATTACATCCATACTATAAAGCGGAATCGTAGCAATTGTCGAGTGGAAAAAATAACAGTCTCCGGGACGGTAATTGCGTTTCAGTGTTTCGTAGTTCGTGCATGTCGGTCGAGATTCTTGGAAATTGAAATACGAAATGAAAATTAAGGGGGAATTGGTAGTTGTGTATACCGCGAAGTTCGCGATGTGGATGTGTTGAAAATAATATTAGCGGTTAACGTAACTTCAAGCGAGATGGCACAAGCGATAAAAGTAAAGTGGTATATTTCGAGCAGATGGACATTAGCACCCGCAAAGTTCGTGCTCTAACGAGCATAGATTTTTCATTCTTTTTCACCGTCTGATATTTTTCGAACCTCGTCGAAGTATAATTGTTACGGAAATTGGATCAAGCGATAGACATGTGACAATATTCGTTTCACGTTATTTATTACAGTTTTTTGGGATCTACTAGCGACTGAATTTCGCAAATGTCTGCTCTGCACCCCTGTGAATGTTTAGATTCGAGTTAGCGTTCGACGGCAGCTCGTACCGCGGCCATAAGAACATAAACAAATTTACAGTGGTGAAGTCGAAATGTTAATTATGCTCTAGCGATTTGGGTCAACCTAGGAAAATAACGATCACCGAACTAGAATGTTTGCGGGACGCAAGGTAAACAACCGACCGATCGAAACGGAATCGAAAGCGAACAGGCGTAGAAAACCACGGGTCATTAAACCCTTCCAACGGGAGCCCGTATTTTCTCTTTAAAGCATCATGCATCTACTATAAACGATACCTGTATAAAAGTTTTACCGGTTACACACGCACGACCAACAAACCGAATATGATAAATCACTCTCCGAGCCTCGCATCGATATCGAGCGAATTTATGAATACTAATGCTCTACCCCTTTACCCAGATACGAGACCCCAATTACTTTCATTCAGGATGAAATTAATAAACCAACCATTACATAAATATTTCATGTAATCCTCGGTTCATTAACAGAAGCATCGACCTGATCGTTTAATTACGAAGATCCCCTTTCAAGGAAATTAATGAATATACAGTCAGTTCATATCTACTACGGGACATAGAACTATGAACTATGAATAGGTTGAGGGGATCAGATAGTTCCTTGGATCCAGAGAGGACTAAAACGAGAACAAGTATGTCAATTGCAATCTGTCCTTTCCGCGGGTTTCATAAAGTCGATGTGTTTCTTGAATAGTGTCCGAAATGTCAGTACCGCGATAAGTACACATATGAAATGCGAGCATCGAACGTGAGAACCACTATGAGGTCAGCAAACACGTCAGCCAAGAAGTTGCCCTGAGAAGCACACATCACACAAAAGTTTTCAAGCAGTTTATCGAGAGTTCTTCGACTCAGTAGGAGTCCGAGCCAGTCATAAAACTGGACTATGCTTGTCGGAACCAAGACAATCGTACGCGTGAAGCTTGACAAACAATGCGTTTACTTCAATTTCATCGTCAACACATGCCCCCCCCCCCCCCCCCCTCCAAGCCCCTCTAAGGAGTTTAGTCGACCACCATGACGATAAATAATACCGCGATTGCCGTGCAGACCCGTGCTTCGTGCGGGAAAGTAATGAGAACTTTGCACCTTACACAGTGCGCGCGGTGAAATATCGGGTTGAGCGTGTAGAACGTCGTCTGGATGATTTAAAATGCATGTCCCATCGGAACTATGTTCGCGTGGCTATCGTGTAGATCCATAAATCAGCGAGTTATTCCGTGAATCCTTAACACTTTGCGATTTCTTACGCGGCCAGCGATTCTGAAGAAACGATGTAACAAGTTTCGTTGTAATTCGATAATTGAACTTGGGACTTCCTTGTTCAACGGTGTTTTTTCAGTTTCGCGCGGAAACGTAGAAGCGTTGTGAAGTTGAGTACGATACACGAAGGTAAAACTTATATACCGAAGAATAATTATAGAAGTAAACCTGATATCAAGAGATAAGAATTGAATCTACGGAAAACTGAAAGACACGCGTTCAAGAAATCTAAAGCCGAGAGGGGGAGGCTCAGGACCTATCAGATCCAGGAAACCAAATCCAAAGTCTACACAACGCATGGACAGACGTCCGCACTCCTTGAGACTCAAAGATGGTCGGTATCCCTAAGAACACAAACCCAAGTTCAAGGTCCCCCGAACTCATGGGGAGAAGTCTCAGACCCATACGACACAAGGGAGGCAACCCTGGACACCTGAAATCCATGGTTCCAAGCTCGAGACCCATTGGACACAAAAACCCAAGTTTAAGACGCTTTAGATCCAAGGATCCAAGGCTGAGAATTACACTCAGGGATCCCTGACTCAGTTCTCTGCGTCCGGGGGATCTCAACTTAGGGGCCTTGAGTACTTTGGTCTGAGAAGTCTCAATACTGGGTTCAAGGGGTTTCGAATTTTGGTCCGAGAGAGTCTCAACCTTCGGTCCTTGTGTCCCAAGGATCTCGAACTTGGGTCCTTGGATCTGAGGGATCTTAACCTTGAGTCATTTGATCCAAGAGGATTCCTAATTTGGGTCAATGGGTCCATCCATACCGTCTGAAACGTAGGTACTTGGATCCAAGAGACCCGAGCTTGGGTCCCTGCGTCCGAAGAGTATTGTAATTCGGCCCTTGCTTTCGAGTGGAGCCTCTGGATTTTCTGTGAGTCCAATTCTAGACTACTGGCTTTCGATGAATCTTATTCGAGCCTCTTAGCGCTTGATTCGATCAATTAGAGTCTCTTAGTTCTAGGTTAACCTCATTCGATTATACAGAGGAATGTGGAAATTCTTAAATTTCAACTCAATGCCCAAACACGAAAATTCATTTTTATCCTCTTGTATGATTGGATTGTCTGTATAGTTGTACATACAAAAAAATGAACAGTCGTTTGTCACCAATATTTCGATCTAGACCATTGGAACTGTAACAGTGGGGTGGATGAATTTGCTTTATGTTGCGAAAGAGTCGTCAGACTGTCTGCGTTTAGTGAGGCAAAAGAATCTCTTCTATACGTGGCTGGAAAAAGATAAAGTTTTTATAGATAAATCTTGTGCATATCACTCTCTATAATTTTTTCTACCTTGAAAAACAAATTCTAAATCTATTTTCAACATGCTTATTGATGAATTTCCTCATTATTTACAACGTCTAAAAACATAATTCACTGTCTACCCCGAATAAAGAATAAAATACTAAACGAAACTTTTGCTCTTCTATTGATTTTCCGTACACATTTCAATTAACCGTGTCATAAAATTAACCAGCATCAATGCACACCATATTTCGTGATCCCGCTCAATTCCCCTACACCAATTCGCGCTCTATTTCTTACCCGGCCACGTTTCTCTGAATTTATCACGATACGAGCAATGTGGTTTTCACGCTTATCCGAGAACCGTAGCGCGATCATCGCACACTCGATGGGTGAGAAGAAAAGAAAAGAAAAGAAAAGAAAGAAAAGGAGAGGCTGTTCGGTCTAGCGAGAGGGCCGTCACCGAGTCTGCGCTTACTAGACCAAGAGAATCCTCTCAATGCGCTGCCGGGGATAAAAAATGGGATTGCTCGAATTCACCGTCAACCCCAAGAGTCGGGGACCCTCGTTCGCAAGAAGTTTGGCGAACCATTGCGGCAATAAATAATGGGCGAAACCCGCCCCCTTTCGTTCTATGGATCGCGGACCGGACCAGGAAAAGTAATGAGAACTTTGCACCTCCACCCGGCTGCTGCTGCTGCTGCTGCTGTGTATAATGTCGATTCGTACACGTATCGCCGATTTAATGTACACTTGGGGGAACGTTGCGTTAGTTATTATTTACTGCGTGTACATAAATTTAACGGAGGGGGAAAATCTGCGGAGAGGGGATAGGTGCGAGAGGGTTAGACAAGCGTACCGCGGCCCGCCACTTTAATGGCGCACTCAGCGGGAACCGCGGACGTCTCTATTAAAAAGTCTTTTATCTTGATTTATTCCCGCCTAGAGAAATTGCAAGGAATAGGGGGTACGTACTAGAAGGGCGCCGAATAATGTTATTATACCACTGATAAACGCGCACCATTTTCGGGGTAGATTGCCTTATTAAGAAAAATAATATCGGCTCACTCTCGGCAATATTAAATTAGTAATGAGACCCGATATACACGCTCGTCTCGCTAGTCTTTTTTCTCTCTCACTCTCTCTGCCATATGATGTTACTTAAGGCGATTACATCTCAGCGAAACCGTGTCGCGGACAGGCCCCGTTCCCAATATTATTAAGAGCGTGGTTCGCCGTTTCACGCATCTTTGTGCTCGGAACCGTGATAACTGTGTTAATTTATTATCCGTGATCGTACGTCAGAAGGCGTCCGAGGCTCTCTGTTGATTAAGTGGGTCGCGTGATTAAGCTGAAAGCATGTATGATTCATCGGTGGTTTTCGAGTAACGCCGACGACCTAGTATATGTATACGAAGCGCTATGATTAAGAAACGAAGGACACTTCGACCCATCTCCGCGTGGAGTCGATTTTCAACGATCAGAAACACTGCGACGCTCATCGTAATCGGATCACTGCACAAGTCTACCGAAATTCACGCGCGTCGAAACTGTATTTAGCGGGATTCGACCCGGAAGCAACCGGTTGCATCCCTGTTGGCCAGATTTCCGACGATCTACGATCAACCACGGCGAAATGCCATTTCGAGGCGATATCATATCCATCCCCTTTTCTTCGCGGGGAGACTTCGTAACAGAGCAACGAGGAAGGGGGTGAAAAAAAATCGCAGCGTCATTTTTCCTCTGCGAAACTCTTTTTCCGTCCCGGTAACGTACCAGGTTCGATCATTTTTTTGCGAGGGACAGCATTACCCTACCTACCCCTCCGCCTTAACACGTTTTTCAGAATACGTCGTAGTTTATCCAGTCCCGAAGTTTTTCTTTACCATTTCCCGTCTCCCTCTGTCGCTCTCCACGGAATCAGCAAAAACGCATCCCCCTCTGGCTCCATAATTCATACACCCTCGAACGCCCTTAAACGTTATCCACCCTCTGATTTCCAATGGTATCGCTCTATTATACCCTAGTAAAACGACTGGCGAGCCTGTCGGTGAACCGTGACCGTGGTAGCCGCGTAACCGGCGCCGTATTGCTGTCGTTTTCAACACCGGGCCATAGTTGTTATAGTTACGCCCGCAACGGTGGCCGAACAGTTAGGGCCGATTTCGATCGTTTTATCGACTCCCACCCTTACACCGCCACGCTATAAACAGGGTCGAGAGAGAAAGATTAAACTCGCAGTGTCAGCGATTTTCTACTGACAACGGTAATTAGTGGTCCCCCTTCCGGAACAATATGATTTCCGCGAGATTATATCATAATGATGAAGGTTTGTGGGGAGAGGAGATGCTTCTTGCAACCCCCGGAAAATTGACTCGTGTGTTTATCCTGCGCGCGGTCTCAGGCTGGGCACCCCGTAACCGAGCGTGACTGTTATTTTTCGAGTCGAAAGAGTTCGATACCTACCACCTACCTATGTAGGCGGGGACGGTTTGGCAGCTTGCCTGGTCCCTCTACCCCCGTTATCGTTAGGTAAACTTCAGACGGGCCACGGTTGATCCGGTTTCCCCGGCTCGTGGAAACGCTTAACGCGGAACAATACGCGGTAAATTACGAATTTCACGGGTATCGGATTCCAGATATGTAATTTGCGTCCGTGCGGTTTCCACTACCCCCCCCCCCCTTTCCTGGCTGTTCGATTATACATTATACGCGATTGCCGGGGTTTTCGAACGCTTTCGGATGCAATACGCGAAGAACAATAATCCGTGAATGGTTCATCGGGACGCGGACGGGAAAGCTTCTGAACGGAAGATTACCGCTTCCGTTTTAACATTTAACGTGTCGAAAATAGATCTGTCGATCCCGGGGAAAAGTAGGCGAGCAAGTTCTGCCTGTCTTTCGATATCGACGTATCGACAGTAGCTCTCTTTTGGTTATGATCGATATTCTCCATTTTGGGGATGATCGTTGCTGAAACATTGATGCGCGAAGGGTGAAATATCAGTGAACGGTTATTACGGTCGGTTTGATTTTTGATGCAGCAACGGTAAGGCAATTTTTGACACGTTCATTTTTTTGTTACAGTAGAGATGGATTTCTAATTATCAAAATGACAGCAATTATTTATCGTTTCACTGTCTCATGGTGTGATAGTGCCTTAGCTGCTGATGCAAGAAAATCGTCGCAGAATGGTTCAGAACGATGCTTTAGGAGTTCAAAAGTTTAGTTTGAAGTATTCGAATTTGGTTCGAAATGAATCTATCTTTATCTGGCCAAATTTATTCATTTATTAAAATCTTGAATTGAGGATCATAATTTTTCCATTTTCCAACTCTGTGGAAAACTTTTTCACGTCTTTTCATGTATATTAAGCAATTTGTTTTCAAACTTTTTATCTATGTATAAAGAACAAATCATTGAAAATACGTCGTCTTTCGAAATATTATCGAGCCAAACGTCAAACGTATCTCGCCTATTTACACAGATAGAATCTAAAAACATAAATGTTTTAGTTCAGGCGCAAATTGGCTTACTTAACAGTAATCGTAATTCAATTAATTAGATTTCGAATAAGCATTAAATCAGAATTCAAATGGGATATTAACGGGCTTCAATAATTATTTACCCCTGAACCTCATTTCTGCAAAGCACTTGTAAATAGATCTGTTTCTAATCTAATGCCCACACACAAAAGAAAAAGACACTCACTTTTACGAGCATCGATACCGATATCAATAATGTAATTCATCATAAAACTTCCTCACAGGCAGCAGAACCGGTGGTTTCACGCGTTATTCTACAATTTAAACTCCCGAAACATCGTTCTGGAACACCGTGACAATGCAGAATTCGACATCGGAGCACAATGACGATGTTCATTTGTAAAACGTTAACTTTGAAAAATAAAATAGCATGTTACACAATCAAGTTAATTTTACCGTACATTCAAAGTATCCAAATTCCTCGCATTCTGTAGCTCTTTCATCAGTAGACCCGATAAAACCGTATCAAACAGATTCCACGATCGATTGCTCGCTAACAATTCACGAGCGAACTTCATCAAGTCATAAATTCCACGCTATACGTGCACCGTGCAGTGTCGAACGGATTTCTCCCGACACGTCTAATAGATAGCCGTTAACAACATATTTTCACATACCTAACCCATCGCTCCTAGCGAGCAAACACAGAGAGCCGGTCGTCTTGAAACATTGACGGGTCTAATTTAGCGACGAGACCTGGAGAAACAAAAGGTGGTCAGAGTACACAACGGATGATGGGAGGACACATTCAGCGGAAAAACTAGTTTGCCCTGCCGCGTAACCGCCGACTCATAACTGTTGCTTTTCCACGAAAAACGGGGAACCGGTGTGTCCAAGCCACGGTGTATGTATACGGTTGGCAGTTTGCCTGGACCGTCTTCCTGGGCACAGTCAATATTTTGGGCAGGTCCGCCCGCCGGGTTCTCTGCGTTGTCCGTAGGTATTACCCGTCTTTCCTGGACATTCCAACCGGTGCTCGGTCGCAGCAGGTAGAAGGAACCGTAGGAACGCTCAATTGACCCCGGTTGTTGTGCCCGATGGGGATCGGAGCGATGTGTTTCCCTTGTGTGCTCTTTCCTCCTCGTAGACGACGCTTCCCAGCGTCTTTGTGGAGGCGTCGAGTGTGTTTGTTCGTCGTAGCCGGGGTTGGTGTCGAATCACATCTAAACAGGAGATATCTTATTTCCGCGACGCCTTCACCGTGGAGAACGCGTCTTCTCCTCGATTCTCTCTATCTCTGTCCTTCTCCCGACCGGCTGTTGCCGTCGCGTCTCGGGCGACGTCGCTATAAATTCCTCGATAGAGATCCCTTATCTTTATGGGTCCTCGTTTTTACGACATCTAACAAATAGATTTAGGTCCCCGCGGTTTCGGCTTGTTTTAAATATTCTCAGTATTTCTCTCTCGATTTTCGCCCCGTAGATAAGGGGACAACAACTTCTGTCACACAACAGCCCGTGGGGGATCCAATGGGGGAGCACGCAGGCAGAGGTTGGTTGTGGAATCGATGAGCAAACGGAGATCAGTAACTCGGTGAAAAAAACAGTTCTCGTGCAACTGATATCGGGTACTCGTAATTTTCTGGAGAGCGAAGAAACTCATTTCAAAGATAAGCGCGAGGGACGACCTCCAAACCAGCGATTAGATCGTAAGATGTGATACGCATGGTCTTCGGGGGGTGGTCACGGTGAAATGGAATTTAACCTTTAGCAGGTAGAGCGTCAAGGTGACTCGTACGTAGTGCCTCGGTGATGTTCCAAATTTCAGGCTTGATGCGAGGTCATGCTTGAAAAAGACACAGCGTGCATACAGGTGGAAGAATAGAGACGTGAGAAGTGTCGCATGAGAATAGCCTGGCTGGATGTTTCCATACAAAGTAGTGGTTGTGATTTCATTACACGAAAATTAGCCGGAAATTATTACGTTATTATTAACGTAAGCACCATGTACGTAATGAAATATGTATGAATGAATGGGTGCAACGTTCAGGATTTTTTATTATGCTTCTAAAAATGATTTAAAAATACCTCCAAATTGTTTACAACGATTAAGAATGAAAGCTGGATTAGGTGTACCTATAAGTAATCCACTACTTCCTTTAATTATGAAGCCTTTATACACGTGAGGTGTTATAATTCTAAAAAAAAAAGTCTACATTCTCTCCTTAAAAAGTCATTTAACACCACCAATAACGACTTATTAATAGGTGCCAAATGACAAATCGACCGCACCATATCGCCCCATAACGACCATTCACGTCGGTCAAATATTCTCTCCTTAAAAAGTCATTTAACACCACCAATAACGACTTATTAATAGGTGCCAAATGACATATCGACCGCACCATATCGCCCCATAACGACCATTCACGTCGGTCAAAGTGGAATGGTGGACGAACAGAAATACCAACCAGTACTGTACCGATAGAAACGCTAAATTACCGGGGTGCCAGGCGATAAGAGGAGGCTCGCGTGCCACCGTGAGACGTCACGCCTGGCCCGAGCTCCGGCGTCATCGAAAAACACTGTTATTGTTATCGCGGGGGCGGTATCTCATCCCCTCTACGGGAGAGCCTCCGCGTAATACCGCAGACAAACACTGCGGAACGCAGATTCGGCACTCGTCGAAATAATCTTGCCTCTTCGTGGGGTGGCGTGGGAGGGTGGAAACGAGTCGCGTCGAGTAGGGGGTAGGAGACAGTCGTCGCCCAGCGTCGCGGTGCCGGCTGTCTTGTGTTTGGATAATACACACAGATAGTCGGATAATTCACTTGTCTCGTCGAAAATGAAATTACGACGGCTCGGCGGTGCAGCTATGCAAAACCCCGCCAGTTGGTGAAATGGCAACGCGGCGGCGGCCGCGAGGCAATGCATAAAAGCAGTACAGCGTATATTATTTTACATTTCCCAGAGGGTCTTCCTATGGGGATTCAAGAGAAGAGCATACCGCCCCCCACCCTCCTTTCCCTCCCACCCTCTACCTCCCCCGTCTAACTCTTCGTTCAACCCAACCCCCGACGAACTGCATACGCGTCCTTATATATTTATCTTCAATAAAACCAGGTTGCAAACGGTGCCCTTTGTAAAGAAAAACACACACGTAAGTCTCGTCAGAGAACGAAGAATCGAGTTCCGCGAAAAGAGTCGCTTGGGACGAATCCACGAGGTCCAAACACGGGACCACCGTGGAAACGGAAAGGTAACAAGTTCCGACCTTCATGCAATGTATATATATACATATATATTTATATATAGAGAGAGAGAAAGAGAGAGAAAGGGAGAGCCACGATTTTCTATGGAAGGTGAATGTAAATTCGGGGCACGGAAATTTACGACATTTTAACATGTCGAAATTTCTGCCAGTCCCGAGAGTCCCCCACAACTCGAATCCTATTTTAATCGTTAAGTGAAGTGAAAATGCAGATGGACCTTCGTTTGCCTGAAAAATACTTATTAAATGAGAGAGTAAGTGTACCTATCGCATGAGTATTGATTTTAGCAATAATCAACGAATATTGGACAGGTGATAAGAGTACAAACAAACCGTAATTACAGTTTATGTTACTCGAGCACAGAGTTGGACAGAATTTTGTTCGAATAATGCACAGTGAAAAGCAGGAGTCTCTAAGATCGTCATCCTCATGTTTAAATAGTTAACCCTCCATAGGCAAATATATTATTTCACACCCTGTAGACAACCTGAATCGTTTATATCCAAGCCTAGTTTTTTTTACGGTTTTAGGCTTTCAAAAAATTCTTCAAAAGTATGGAATGTATATTAAAGTCTCTAATATAGTTGTTCGTTAAATCAAGTGTAAAAAACTTCTTCCAGTAAAAATAAGAATTCGGAAGAGAGTCGAGGAAAAATTAAATATTGCCTGGAACGTCAACGACCTACATTGCTTACGGAGGGTGAATCTGATGAAACGATTGTTTGCCAAGTGTCTACTCATTCAAGAAAAAATATTATCGTATTATAAAAATTGTAATTTTCACGTTTAACCGATTGAAAATGATGAAGTACTTTTTCATCTTTTATTTGTTATTCCAAACTCTTTATCCATATTATGGATTTGCCTATCTCTGCTTAAGCGCCACGTCAGGCACAGAACGCTATCAAGGTCACTCTTACTTCATTTAAATTGTAATCGTTCTGTTCTCTTTTTATTTCCACGGTGAGAGATGCAAGATACGTTAAAAGCAAGTTCATCGACGAGAACGAGGGGGTTCCCCCGGACTCAATTTATCGAAACGTAATAGAGTTGTATATACAACCCACATCTTGTCCAAGGGCCGATCTGATAAAACTGGTAATCACTCGCTCGGGATAATCATAAAGTATATTACATCGTATTCCGGCTAATCACGGTGACTCGACGCGACGATTACGCGGCGTGTATAAAACTCGACCGTCGCGTCGAATCCTCGGTTGCCCTTGCGGAACTGTAAAGCCTCCGAATGTAATAAATGATCCCATTCGCTCCCTTTTGCTCCCCGTTCGGTCTGCCATAGCAGAGTTACGGTTCGATGGAAAGGGTGAGTAGGAGGGCCAGTCGGTCGCGGAATAAATTAAGTATATTCTGCGTAAGGGCGGACAGAGTTCACCTTTCGGAAGCAGGGGAATAGAGTTTAGTTTTAAGGAAAGTGCCCCGGACGATGGACTACTATCTTCTGGGACGACCGAACAAAGGTCCACGGGGCAGAACAAACACGTTCGAGAAAGAAAAAAAGAATGAAACGAAAGGAGTGTATCGTGTACCGGGCGGGATGCCTGGAGGAGCACACTTACGCGCGCACCCCCTCGATAATAAATCACCTTGCGGCAGATCTTGAGGGAAATTCAGTGAAATCTCATCCATTAGGATTAGGAATCCGAAAACACCACCAGGGCAGACCGATTCCGAAAGTGCCGCCCATTGAGCACGTTTCGTAAACATAAAACTCGTGTTTGTCTGTTGATGGTCTAGCGAAATATTTCGAGGCTCGTCGCTCGCGTTATGAAAACAATATTTTAGACTTTCCCTTTTGTCGGTCCAGGGGGTTTAAAACGAATATTTACCTCGAGTGCCGGTCACCCCTGAGCTCTCCCCTCTCAGCTTGGCTCCCTTTGTATTTTGCCGCGCGTCGTTCTGATAATCCGGGAATAGCAATGCGAGTGGTTTCACCCTGGCAGGCCAGGGTGCATAAATCGAGGTGTTCGCCGTGAGTTTGGTTAAATGATACGAGGCGATGAGGGACGAGAAGGGGAAGAATTGATAACTCGAGTGGCGAACGTCGTAAAGCGTGGTTTCGCGCTTTCAGACACACCGGGAATTGGAGCCTTGAAGATTCGTGAATGGAATAAAACTTTTTTCGAAAGCTTGATGGTTCTTCTTCCTCCATGGTCCTCGATGATTCGAATTGTAATACTATTTATCGGCGCTTTGGTCATAACGCTGATTATATATATTTGGGATTTCAGTGGTTTGGCTTTCGTTACTTCTTGTCTCGGAATATGACGCGATTTGATATTATGCCGCGTGTATGTATAATAAATTTCACGAGTCTTCGCGTATTGCGACCGCGACTGTCATTGGAACGTTATTACGTGCTATAAACTCATGCATAATGATACGAAACACTCGACCGAAATGGATATCTCTAACAGCTTTACGCATATTTAGCGAATATTCGGGACGTCATGAAATATGTAGCTTATTTGCATTATTATGTCCCGATGATCCTGCCGCGTGGAAATCGCTGACACACTCGTGTCGGGGGGTTACAGACACGTAGTCATTAAACGTTGAAGGATATAAATTTTTCGTTAATTTCAATCAGCGAAACGAGACGGTTGTTTCTTGTGTAATTGGCGGAGAGTAAACATCAAACGTTAAATCGATTCAAGATACACATCTTGGTTCATAGTACAAACTATCTCGTTCCATGAAGAACTTCGCAGATAATAAGGAAGAATAATCATAGCAATTACATTCTGAATTACTTAGTTCGTTAGATATAAGAAAAGAAACGAATTTCTAGTTGACTATAAAGGAATCTGTATTTCGGAAGTTCAAAGAAGTTTATTATTCAGTCGAATGTTAATGAAAAACCGGAAATTACAAAAACAGCTATTAATGGAATAATCTAAAATCTAAGCTGACCAAATTTTGTGGTCCACCCTCTATATGGCCTATTCAACACGGACAAATTTTTTGGTTAATACCTACCTATGTGTGTCACATTGTGACGAACGACAGAAAAATCGTGTAATATACCGTCACGACGTACACCTCGTACAACACGTCAATCACATCACAGTTCACAGCCGCGGCGCTTGTAACTATTTCCGTTCCGACTCCCCGCCGGTGCGCCATTCGGCCAATTAGCGCGGGTGCCCATTCGAAACCAGGCAATAAGAACGCGTGACAGTAGACGGGCAAACACGCGAAAAGTCCGCGTTGGCAACGCGCACACAACCGCTGTACGGTTCTGAAATATACGCGACTGCATCGGCCCTCCCCCCTTCGCCCCAGCCTCCTCCACCCTGTTGTTCACCTCCCCTCCCGCAATACCATCAGCGGTACGAGAGACAGTAGTACGATCATGTTAACCCGATGCTTCGTCACCCTCGGCGCCGAGTTTCCAGTCAAGCCGGTGTTGAAATTTTGTTCGATGAGCGAAGTACACACCGGTTTAATTTGTAGTACAGCCAGATGTGCGGGGGGAGGGGCGTGGGTGGCGAACGTTCAGGGGGTGGATGGGCGTTCTAGTGGGTGGGTGTGGCGTCGGGCAGCGTACTGGCGGTAGTGAAATTTATTGAAACGCACACTGTTCTCCAACCCGTTCCCCGAGGACTGAATTCAGTGTATTGCGTAACCGGGACCAGCCCGATAGAGTCGAATTCCGGGGGCCGCGAAGGACTTGTCCGAAAGGGGTCTGTTAAGGGAAGCATATTCCGGGTGGCCACGGTCTGGGCTGTATATATGTATGCATATATTTTGTAATTTAATTGCCGCCGGACAAGATGGAAACACCCTTCCAGGGGGAATCGATTCAAATTCCGTGGACCTAGTTACGAAACGCTGGGTGGTTGCTTAAGCTGCTAAATTAATTTGCATTACGCGACCGGGGGCGGCGAGCAGCGCGAAGAAAGCGTTACACCGGCTAATTAGGTTTCGCATCCCGCGACGTCTGTTCAATTTTCCTTCGAGTCTGGTTTTCGTTGATAATGGTCTCTCTTGGCCGGAAGGATATTGCCCCGTGGTTCTTCGACGGTTAAATTGAACATATTTTTCACCGATGGTTTCGTGTATGTTTCTCTTCTTTTTTTCTCGAAGAACTTTCTCGTGGAAATGGTAACTACGAGTTTATTCTTCTTTCGTTTCTTGTTGGATCGGTAGCATAACTTATACTCCGCTGACGTGGAAGCGATCGGGAATTGGGAACAGGAATCGATCTTATTCTTCTTTACAGCGATTTCACGGAAACGTCTCTTATATTTGACGGAATAAAAACGGAATGTCCACGAGTATAAAAATCCAGCCAGGTTTTGCTGTGCTCTTTCGAATTTATTTTTCCGAGTACCACCTTACTTCGATACTTGGAAAGGGGCACTATTTTTCTCTGTTAAAAAGTTGCCGATTACGCATCTTTGGACACTTGAATATTTCTGAAATTATATTACGTCTCGAATGAAATATATACATCTCGATTTTTGATCGATGAATATTTTATACTGTTAAAATTATATAATCAGACGAAATGAATGTTTCAATTTGAAAATGCGAATTTTATGGTTTTCCCTAATTTCGATCTCCATTTGTGTAATTGACTTTGAAGCGAAAGTTTTCGCTGCTCGTACGGCACTCGAAATTATCGGAACGTTATACTGGCCTGTCCCAAGAGGCTCTGGCCCCTCTGCTTGAAAACAGTTTGTCTGATAGAGTTGAATTGTGCGGTATGTTAGATACGAGCCTCCAGAGAAACTGACTGGACTGCCATAAAATACGTCAAGAGAGCTCGGGAGCATCGGAGTGAAGTAGAACTTGAAGGTTTTATTGTTTGCTGCTCCCCGGACTTCCTTATTTTCTCTCGGTGTATATATCGTCTCCAGAGATGTCACGTGTTTAAAAAATGAAACGTGATTTCTCCCACCATAATATATCATTTCTCTGTATTTTTAAACACGCAGGTAAAATTAAACCTAATCTTGACAGTTGCTTTAAGTATCATTACAAATACTCGATAATACTTAATAATTTTTTATATTGAATGTCTTTTTCCAAAGGGTCTTTCTGGTATAGAAGCAGTATCGAGGGATAAGGATGATTCACGCGTATCGGTTATCGAGAGCCAGGCTATTATTTGCGTTTCGCCCAAATGCTGAGTCAAGATTTGCGTGAGCTATGAACAATTACGGGTCGCTAAAAGGCCGAGCTGAATCAGGTCCTGTCTACATGTCTCGTATAACATTTTCTTATCAATCGCCACTGAACAGACACTACTGCTCGATCAAATTTTACTATACGATTACGTCACCAAAATACGGAATTCTTACCAGTCGGGTTGTGTAAACAATTTAAGATAATTCAAGGATATCAACACTCTGATAAGACTTGTACTTGACATATGTAATATTAATATAATTTGAGATAATGCTACTGCAATTGAGAAACTAAAAATAATTCCTGATATCGTTGACATTCCCAAGAGCTCGTAGTCACCGATAAGACTCTAAATAACCGATAAAAGTTTCCGTTCGCAAAGACATGACATCATCTTCCGCGACCTAGGTTATATCTGTCGCGCGGATATCAAGTTCACGGACCGGCAAGCTAATCTTCCCCTCTATCCCAGTAATTTCTCTAATGCACGGTTTACATGGCGCTGCGGGATTGTTCGTAATAGTCGAACACGGAAGGGCCGCGAGATTATACAAATCCGCTCTCGAACTGAATCGTCGCGGCTATATCCGAGAACTTGTCCCCCCCCCCCTCGGCGTTCCCCACTTGTCTTCGTCGCTGGTTGTGCGCCTTTCGAGAACGTGTGCCCGTTGTAACGAGGTTCCGCGGAAGTTCCGCGTGATATTTCCTGCCAGCGGAACAATGTAAAAATATGTGTCTCGTAATTCGCGGAATAAATCGCGGAATTACGTCGCTCGCTCTCCCATTACTTTTTATTTATCACGCGGGTGGCATTAATTTCTCCGTGAAATCGATCCGTGGTCCCCGGTTCTTTCTCGTATCGATCTCGACGCCACGGAAAGAAAGACGAAATAATAATAATAAAAAGAAGAAAAACGAAGGACTTTAATACGTTATTGGTGGTGGAGAGATTTATCGAAACGCACACGCTGCTACACTCCCCCGGGAATAAATTCTGTACCACACACATACATATAGACACTCACACTCGTGCAGTGCTTTACCAGACAGAGTCGAATTGCACGGTGCGGTAGATACGAAGGACTAGGGAGGGTAGCTAAAGGATGCGTCGAGCCAGGGCTGTACATTTACATCGAGGACTCCACAAGCATGCGCATTTTTCTCCCGCAGATTATTAAAATAAATGGACTTTCAAATGAGTGGCATTATCGGGACTAATTTTACTTGTAAAATCGAAAAATCCAAGGCTGCCTCGCCACCAGGATCCGGCGACTCTTCCCTGCGTCTTCGCAATTAAAATTCCGAGTGTCGCGATTAAACCACGGTGCCAGGAGACATAACAAACTGTACACTATGCAGAATTACTTAATAGTGCAATAAATCTGAAAAATAATACTGTCAACACGTTCAGACTTCTAAACCTCAGAACTCTTTATAGACCTTTAATTACGTTAAAATACAGTATATCCATCATGAATGTTCGAAGGCCCCTCTGCATTGAAAATTAAATATTTCATAAACTAATGGTCGTACGTGATAAAACAAATATCATTGGCTTCAGAATTCAGCGTTACATCTAGGGAGCTCTCCTTGTCAGTGCCGACAAGCTTTCGAACACTCACCGAGGATTTACTGTAGATCCTTCCCAAAAAATGCCCTAATAGTCACCCCATTCTTTCGAAATCTCTCGTTGACGCAATAACACAAGCATCTCCACAACTCGAGGTTCGACACCCTCCCCCCGAAACGGAACTGCTTCAAAAAACTTCACATCTAAACGACCCCAGAAACGCTCCAACCCCTCTGGGTCGTCGCAACAATTTTCTCCGTGCAAAAAAAAAAGGTGACTGACTTCGCGACATTCGCCTGTTACTCGCACGGGGTCCGAAGGAGAGGTGGAAGCTCATATCGAACGGGAGGGCGCAACTAGATTTCAGCCCCTGAACCGACGGCACTGGGCAGGGAGTTGAACAAAGATCAGCGTACATGTACCTCAGCCCGAGACAATCATAACAAGCGGCTTGTCGGGGCGAACGGCAGCAACGGCAACAACGTCACGGGGGTAGATGAAACACCGGCGGGCTTAAGTTCACCCTCCGAGCGCCAATGAAAGAAGGCTGCGCTACCGTGAGGGGTGAAGGGGGTGGGGGGGGGGGATGAATCCGCCTGGATACGCAAGCGACGACGATTACACCGAGCAGGAAGCTCCGCTGGAATTCGCCACGGAGCAAGTCGGTTCAGCGAGCGGCGCGAATCGCTCCTATAAATTATCCTCGCTAAAACGACACCCGGCATTCGCAATTATTTAAATGTACCGGATAACGACGACGAGTCCGTGTTGCCCCCCCCCCTCCCTAAGAGCGAGAGCGCGGAACACACCGTGCGAGCACGGTGATTCGGGGGAAACGGCGAAGGGGTTCGGCGTGATCGTTTTAATACCGGAGAAGGTATATCCTTCAGGGTAGTACCATTGAACACGGTTGCGCAGCTATACGAAATTTTCTAACGTAAATTTTCATCCGGGGTTTGAACTTGTGCGATTTCTGTGCAGGATAACTTGGAAGAACTGTATTCGGTTCTTGCGTCGTTTAAGGACGTTGCAAACTGGGTAGACATATCGTACACCTTCGTGCAAAGTATCGGAAGTCGAAAAGTTTCATTTTATTGAAATATATTCTTAATACGTAGATCCAGCATCCGGAAAAATGTTATAAGTTGAAGTCGAATAGTTTAAACGAAGTCGCACTAGTGTCACTTCGTTTGGTATATTGGTTCCCATATGAAACTTGACAAATAGAATATAACATCTTTACTTTACCGATCTGAGCCAAACGAGCCAATATGGTGGGTATGGAAGCACTCAATATGTATCGATGCCAATTCTCACGTACTTTGAGATGGATCAGACTCTACTACGGCTCTCTGGTGATCATTATCTACCTTCGAATCTGGTCTTCCATGTGACTTCTTGGTGAGCTTGAAATTCCCATCGTTGAATTTTTTATACGAGTTGCTCACCGTCACTTTTCTAGTGGATCCTTCACCAACACACAACGTTGATATTACGGGCTGTCTCTGACACTGTGGTTCCACGGCAGAATTCATATTCATAAAGAACACGAACTATCGATTTTTCACAGTTCTATAAAAATAGGTCAACCAATAGAACTAACAAAGATATTTTAACAAACAAATATAACTTATGATGAGGGAAAATGCATCTTTCAAATTAACCGAACATGATACTATAATTTTGTAACAAACGAGAGATAATGGATGTCAAAGTTTACCTTTTGACATTTATCAAATTCACAGCTAACGACCCAATATAAAATGCTATGTGATAAATCAGTTTCTTGTTTTGCTATTACGAAAAATGACACGTTTTCGACTTGTGATACTTTTCTTGCAGGTCCCATATTGGAATAGTTTCGTATGAAACTGAGAGTTGAAAGTACAGAACCACTTGAATAATTGTCCTTTTTTGTGATATTTAATGTTACATTGAAACATGAAACGAATAGTACCGTATCTGGTGTTATATAAAAATTTAACTCCACTAGTAAAAGTTTTCTATATACGCATCATCGTAGGTACAAAATGCTTTCGAGAATTAATTTTTCAACAAATATTTGTCACGCATTTGACGGACCAATTTATTGAAACGTTATTCTCGATCCATCCCATGGATTGTAACCTGCAATGTAGTTTCACCAAGTGATAGTGGTGCGGTGAATACGGCAGATATGAAGAGAATTCCTGGAAAATATGCTGAGGTTGTTCCTAATGCCACCATTTCCGAAACATTCTGCACGGTTCTTCAAACCTTTCTCGCAGGAACCCGGTGAAATCGCGCTTCAAAAGGTACGAAGCGATCTTTCGAAGTCCGTTGTCGGCGTCGTCGTTTCACGTTCAATCTGACTGCACCGACCTATTTTCAATCCGTTTCGAAGTTTCCAGCGGAAAATCGACCGCCATATTGGCGAACGCGGAAGGACACACCCGGCATTCCCATGGTTACGTATTAAAATGGAATTAAGTCGGAAAATCGAATTTCCGGCCGATTGTCGCGCGTGGAAACGTAATGATAGATTCGGGTCGAGTAATTTGTTCGTCAATAATTTGTCGGGGGGGAGGGGGGGGGGTGAGCAGCGATTGCGAGTCCGAATGGACCGTTTGTGGTCTGAATATTAAACACCTTCGGGTACATTTGATTCGGACGTCGGCAGAGCGTTATCTAAGTCGGCCGGCCCGGGGAGCTATCGAAGTGCCCATTCAAGTGACTTAACTGCGCCGAGTGACGACACTGAATGGCATGCAAACGGGGGAAAGTTTTCGAACTGATTCGAAGGTCCGCCGCGGCAGAGGCTTTAACGCTGGTATTAAAAGATTCCGAACTTCGGGAGTCCGGTTAAAGCGGCACGGAGCGTTCTCGATATTGAACTTGAAGCAATCCACTCGGGTAATAGTCCTTCATAAAGCAGAAGGGCACTTTACAAACGACTGTCATTTAACTCGTTGAAATATCGATGGCGGTTGCGATTCTTGGTTTAGCATTCGAACCGTTCACTCCTCGACGCTTTCTTTATGCATAAAGTTTCGAGAATTCATTATTTTTCCGGCCGATTTGCTTGGTATTGCCTACTTACGGTAGGCGGAGGACTGTTCGCAGCATGTATATAGGATAGACTTCGGTTGTTGAAGAGGCGTAGAATATTGTTTTAAATCGTGATGAACATATTACTTCAAATGTATACTGTTGTACCATAATATTATATTGTTAAATGTTGGAAATTGTACGACATGATTAGGAAGGCAATATAAAACATCTAATTAATGACGTGTGTGAGTATTCAGTCGAAAGTCCATTATTTTCTCTGTTCACTTAAAAATATTCTATGAACAAGAACTCCTGCATGTATGTCATTAAAAAAATTAAAATTTCGTGCAGTTTCTATTCAAAATACCCTAAAACTATCTACTCATCTTTCACGCGGATTTAATGCTAATGAGGATGCAGTTACCTCACTTCTATACACAGACGATCCTACACAAAGGACAGTACAAGTGAATGAGTATTTACAAAAACGACTGAATAGAACTTAAGAACCCTAATAAAATGTAGGTTTTCCGGATCGTAATAAGATATCTATGAACTAACATCCAATTAGTTGTACGAACGTTATCTGCCTCGACTTGGGAACGTTCGCAAGTATACGTATAAATCATATCTCTAGCTACCCCATAGAAGAGTGGCACACAGTGTTATCGGGCCAGGGGATCTCCGTTGCAGAATAGATTCGCATATATACATATCTATTTCGTGTTACACCGTAACCCCTCCGGTACAAGTGATCCAATCTCGAATCGGTTTCAAACCAGAAGGGGGTTTAACGAAAACGAATTACGAACAGCGAAATAGAATTATCGGGGTAAATCAAATGCTTTCGTATCGCAGTTACCGGATAAAGAGAAAGAGAGAGAGAGAGAAAGAGAGAGAAAAAAGGGAGCGTTCCGGGACTTTCATAACAGGGCGACTCAAATGCAATCTCCATGGAGGAGGGAAAATTTATATTTATATGTATAACGTAACGTTTCACCGCGTTAAGGGTTCGACGCAACAGAAAGTGTCGCAGAAAAATTCTTTCGCCGCCCCGCTGCCGACGCGTTTCATAGAGAAACGAGATTTTTCGAACGCGAATTATTCGCAAAAGCCGTTTAACGCGCTAACAATACCGACCTTTCTCCATCGTGAAATCTTTCGAAACGTTTACGCGGTTTCGTATTTACCTTGTTACGGTCCCGGGCACGTTTTTGCTGCTTATTTATTTTTTCGCGACGAGGGCGAACAAAATACGGAAAAACACGGTGTAACGCGCGAATTCAGAAATAAACGGCTCTCGTGTTACGATTTTCCTTAAATACTCTTGCCGTATTATTTTTAATGTCGAGCCTGTCCCCCGTGTTGCGCGGTTATAATCGCGTCGAGGGGATCTTTTTTGCATTGAATTAACATTTCCATCGCACGGGGACGCGTCACGGGGAATACGAGCGAGACATGCTTGGAACACGCGTACGCGAGTTTTATGGAGGCGACCGCCTTATTTAATCGGGATTGAACGAGAAGGAGAGAAAAAAAAAGAAACGAAGAAACGTCGGAGCAACGGCTGCTCTTTCTGATTGGTCACAATGCCCTTAATTGAAAATGGACCGCATTCCGTTCCTTCGGAAATCTTCTCTTTCTCTCCCTCCTCTACTGCCCCCAATTATCATCAAGATATATTCAATCGTGGGGACATCTAATCAGACACCACAGGCGGGTGAATCTGCGGGCAGTTTATAAATTGGACCCTCTTTGTATATGCTGATAGAGGTCTAGAAGGGAAGCCAGAATCAATGTGATGGAACTCAGAATTAGGAGTAGGAGAACTACGTCGGACGGGAGAGAAGTAGATTTCAACCCTCCCGAGGGGATTTTCAGGCAGGCGAGCTCTCTCTGCCGTTCCGGGGTGCCTTTAGTCTCCCCGCTACTCGTGTACCACCGGCCGACATGCCGGTGCACTCTATGACGACATTCATCTCGATTCAATTTTCTGCCCGGGAAAAATTACGACCGTATAGTCGACCGATGCTTTCCGCGCGGTCTTTTCATTTCTACGAGCAGACGGTTGTTTCAAGGATTCGAATGGAAATCCGCTTGGAATATTTTCTGGTGAAATATCAGTTTTTTTTTGGGATCGACGTAGCCGTTTTTTCATGTAGGACTTTGGTAAAATTAATTGAATAGTTTACACGTGTAAAATGTCGAGATTTACCTCCTATAGTAATCGAATGAAAGAAAACAATGAAGGAAAATGAAGGCACGATACACCGATGATGTGAAGAGTACAAGGAAAAAGGCGTGGGGGTCCATTTTTTGCACACTATGATATTTGAATACGTATAGATATATTTTTTATTGTAGAATTCATTTTTTAGAAATTTGGTATTTTGTAGCTTCAACAGTTAGAAAAAAATGCATAACTGCTCTGCTTTTCTTGAACTTACTAAATTTTACGTTATACTTCGTATTATTAGGAGCTTTAACCCCTTTTACCAGCCTCTCTTTACTTCTAAATTTGGGCACTTAAACACTATTTTTAGGATTTGCAGTAGAATTAACAGTTTTCAAACGCAAATAGATTTATTCACCACCTCAGGTAATTCATTAAGAACATTATTGCGTCATTCACTCACTACGCAAGAGTGATATACCGACCAGCATGATACACAAGGTATGTATATCTCTATTTTCCTCCCGGAGCAAACTACACCCCATTTCATCTCATTCCCGTCATACAATCGCACAAATCTTCATCTCATTATAACTTTTTTGTACAAAAGGGCTATGTCCGTTTATTTACATGAAATAATAATGTAGGTCTTCGATGTTTAACGTTTGCTTTAGTAAGAATAACATTAACTGGATACTTAAACACTGCAATCTTCATATGAACCGTTCGCACATTAAAGTGACTACATAACTTCACCTTCTCGAATTTTTCAAAGCATTTGCTAGGTGCTCAACTTTCTATATTTTTATATTTCTATGGAATTAATCAGTTTAGTAAATAAACGGTTCATATGTTGAAAAACAACGCGAGGAAAATGCGAAATAGCATCGAGTTATTGAGAAAAACAATTGAAATGAAATGTACAACAAATACCAAAAAATACGCTTCCTCTGTTATTACAAAACTGACCGATTCCAAGCATACTCTTCCTGTTATGAAAGTATACGAGTATCAAGCTGGTAAACCCCGTGAAACCATGTCATCGTTAAACGAATAATTCGTGGAATTACGTACATTCAATTTACCCCATTTCACACAGCATCGTAGACAGAACACACACTCGACTGTTCCGGTGTAAACAATATAGAACAAGTAACACATTATGTTTCCGACACGCGTGGGACCGTCTTCGGAAGTTCGAGGGAAGTTTTCTTCGGAACGGTGCCTATGAACGTGTACGCGGCAAAGTTTCTACATAACAGGCTGCCCCCTCCCATAGAATCTTCGTGGGGAGGGGGAGCGAACAGGCTGATGAGCACGAATACACCGCGGGTCCCGTGCGAAACTTGCTATTGTTAGTTAGCAAAGAGTTATGGAAAAGTTTCCACGATCCTAAACCCCCTGATTCGATCGAAGGAAGATTGCAAAAGCTGTACGAGGTGGTCGGAGGCTTTCTTGTTGGTCGGCGTTCCTAAAAATCGCTGATAACGAGGCCACACGCGTGACCTTAACCCCTTCGCATCGGAGGACGAGATATCTCGCCACGTGATTTCGTTCATGATATGCTTTGGACGAGATATCTTGTAACGCAATATTTTTCATGCGATGCTGTGTACGAAATATCTCGCGACACAAAATCGTTCATGCGACGCTGTGTACGGAATATCTCGCGAAGCAGCAATGTTCGCCTGCTGCTTTGAACGAGATATCTTGCACTCGTGTTCCCATTTCTCAATGTTTATAACTAAATCTCGCTCATCGGTTGCTTTAGACGATGGTATTCCGCTTCTACATTGAGTTCATTACAAAATAAAATCATTAGTTTCTAGAAACAAAACATTTTCTTCATTTGACATTCCCAACCTTTTCTAGATTCACATTCACAGTGACCTACGAATTTATTTCGATACAAATCGTTGGACGAGATATCTCGCGTTGTAATAAAAAAGCATGATATTTCGTACACAGCATCGCATGAAAGACATTGCGTCGCAAAATATCTCGTCCAAAGCATATCATGAACGAAATCACGTGGCGAGATATCTCGTCCTCCGATGCGAAGGGCTTAAACTCCCTGGATCGTGGATAGAGGAGCACTGGAAACGAACGTAAAAGGTCGCCGCAGCCAACGAAAAGTAAACTCATTATCCTTCAACGGTCGCGGATAAACATTCATTAAAGAGTGTAAATTATGAATAGCAGGACCTCGCGTGCACGCGTCCATACACATACAGACACCAACGCGCATGCATTAATGCATGTGCAATTTAACGGGGACTATTTAAATGATAATTGACACGCGCGGGCACAAATGACGACCGCTGCGTTTAGCCGGGGCGCGGGGGCAAGTCTCTAATTAAAACGTCGTTTACAGGATTTTCGACATTTATGTAGCGACAGGAAATTGCGGTTTTCAGTACTGGGCAGTACCGCGCGGAGATTTGTTAAACACGCTGAAGTATTTACATTCGCGGAAGTTTATTGCATATTTTATAAGGGCAGCGGGGTGGTGGGGGGTGGGGGGTGATGGACACTCGCGCGCGAGCGAGAATCGTCGTCCGTCGTGTGTCCGTGTTGTAGCTGTGCTTAATAAAAAATGTATTATGCAACTTCTCGCATTATCGATCGAGAGGATAGCATAAATGATTGAATTATGCAAACGAGCCAACGTCAATTTCCATTCCTCTCTCTCTCTCTCTCTCTCTATCTATCTATCTCTTCCCATGGCCTTGCGCGCATTCTCTTTCTTTTTCTTTTCGCGTAACGAGGAACGAAAAATAAGAAAAAGAAAAAAAAAACAGGAAAGGAACTCTTGATGAGGAGCGAGAAAAGGAGTAAACAAAAGCTCACGTATACATTATCCGTGCGCCCAAGTTACACCCGTGTGCTTCTATACTTTTTTAAAAGCGAAATATTGTGCCCGGTTTAAGCTCATTATACCACCCCCGGTGCTCGCTACTCGAACCATTATTCTTCATTATTCGTTCGTTCGATACCGAACTTCGCCGCGCGGGGAGGAAACAACGCGCACGGTTTCAATTTGATTATACACCGGCCGGGGCTTGCGCGCGTTGTAATTCAAATGCGATAATCGCGCGGATAGTAGTACGGCGGAGGGGTGTGGGTCAACATTAGAAACGTGCGTGTCACACGAACCAGGCGCGCGCGAAAAGGCACGCTTGGAAAACCGCAAAACTCCGCCGCGTCAGGTGAATCGAAGGCTTTGTTTAAATCGCGCACCAGACGCGTTTCTTTTATATCCGGTAATACGAAACGACGGGTGGTATGAATCAGAATCAAAAGGGCAGCCAGCGTCCCCCCCCCCCCCCCCCCCCCGCGGCCGCCATTTTATGTACGACATATAGGGCGAGACTACACCTTCTTTCGTTATGTCACAGCCAGATAAAATATCACCAGGTCGTACAAAACACGATTCCTGGTTACCACCCGGCGTTACAATGGCGGCCGCGTGGGATAAGAAACCGGAAATCTACTCCACGGCGAGACCCAACCGACCGGCAATACCCCGTTACAATTGCTACGAATTCAAGTTTAACGACGCGACAGTCGAAACCGTGGGCCGCCATTTCTGTCACAGAAGATATGTATGTACGTAGTACACAGGCGCCACGAAGTCACCACGCGTAGGCGTTCCCTTGTGTACCCACGTAACACTGGTTGTATCAGCTGAATCTTGTTCAGCCTATCACGAAGGACAGAAGGAACTACCGATATTAGTGGACGGAGTTATCTTAATAAGCGCCTGTGATTCTGATAATTTAGAAAGGTTATCAAACGCGACACCCAGACGCAGCCAATCGATGTCTTTTCAATTCCCTGCAAACGGCTTATCGAAACTTCTTACCCTTTCTGCTGAAGCAGGAATTACTGGGAACGATAACATCTCTTTGTGCTGCGATACCATTCTTCCCGTATTTAGAGACTTTGGTCATGAAGTACTTAATTCTCATAGGGACAAAAATCTTTCGATTATCAGGTATTGTAAGTTTTCCAGATTTTTTTTAGTTAGTAAATCCGTCTTTTATTAATTTTTGTTTAAATTATGTCACGATTTTGAGATTTTTTTTTGTGTAAAAATAGCTTGTGGAACTATCGAAGTGTAAGTGAACAAATCGACATCCCTCTTTTCGAAAGACTTTTGATTTCGCTGCGTTCGTTGCAGCTGTCGCCATTCGGAAATATCAGATTTAGGGTATCGATACTATCCGTCTGTGACTAATCGTGTTCATAAAATTTCCGGACCACGTAGACAGAGCACGCCTCCCGCATTGATCCCGCGGATAATTCGATTCGGCAAGATCCGAAACGAAGTCGTAGACTTAATCCATCCTTATACCGTGCGGAGATTGCGCCCACCGAAGGGCGAGTCGTTAAGACACCCCCGTGGCAACCAGAAGGCTTCCGAAGTTCGTCACACCGACTACACTTCGGGTGCTGGAAGTAATTCTTCTTTTATACATAATGCTAATAACACTTTTTCGATTCGTTGACTGGAAATTGTTATCAGGGGGAGGTATTCTGCTAACCCATAAATCTGTTCTTAATATATTAGATAAGAACTTACGATCTGATTTGTTTAAATACTTTTTACACATTTGTTAACTCTTTGATTTCCACTGTTTCCATATGACTACATATTTTAAATTACCAAATAAAATATTAGTGTCATAAATAATAGTTTCTTCTAGTATTGTATAGATAGTATGACACAGACTTGACCGTGCATCTAAAACTTTATCAGTGAAATAAGACATTATTTGTCCTTTGTCTCCTTTATTTCATGGAATTCAGGTATTGAGCATTGTTACAAACACAATAGAAACTTACAAACTCTAATTTCTTTGAATTGTTTCAAGAGAGTTTATTTATCAAAGGTAAGAAAAATTAGGTTTTATTATGTATAGTAACATTATAATAGAAATTATTATATATAACTATGATAGAAGTAGAAAAGGTGCCAAATAGCAACGAATGAAAAACGATAAACGGTTTCAATAATGTTAAAATGTTCTCGTGAATCACTTATATGTCATATAATATAGGTGCACACAAATACAACGAAATATTTTTAGAAAGTTTGAAATAATTTGAGAGTGAAAGGATTAAATACAATGCTAAAGTACACTACTGTGTTGCAATCTAATTTATCTGGTTACAGTCGTTTCAGGTAACTCAAAAAATAGTATTATTCCATGCCAACGATCCTGAAAACCGTACAGGTATTTCAGAGTACTTTAACTGACACTGTAAGTATTACGAATTATTCTTTCCAGTGCGCTGGAGGGTTTGCACAATTCGGAATATAAAGTATAGTCTAGTGTTTGACCTACTCTCGAGCGGGCACGTTCCATCGAAATCGTACAATTAATATTTTTTAAGCATCAATTTCAAAGGAAATCGAGATGTTAATTATGAACTCGTGACCGTTTCGAGCGTTTCGACGAGCCCCTCTGCGGAAAACTGACTCCGATCGAATTTCATTCGACACTATCGCTCGCAACGACGTTTAATTAACGAATTAAATTGTGACTGATGTCGGCGCGTCCACCTCTATTATCGTTCGTAGACTATGATTTAGATTTGGTTAAAAATCAGTTTTTCGGAAACCAACCGGTAACAATTTTTAATTGTAAATCCTTATTGCTCCGACTAAGTTAATACTCTATAAGAATTATAAAGTGATTTAAAAGTGCATTACCAACTTGGATATGGACTAAAAAAGACAATTATTCAATGTATTCTTGAGATGTCCAAAGAAAGACAATCCTAATTTCATAAATATATTCGATATTCGAACGTGATCGGAACTTTTGTCAACAATTCTCATTCTCGATTCAATAACAGTATAGATTGAACGGAAGGTACACACGCGCAGTATCAGTGTACACATCGAATCCAATAAAAACCGATTTGTCCGATTTTTCACCGCGCATAAATGGAAATACCGTGTGATGGTCTGCCCGTCCGGTCCGGTATTACGGTCGATTCTCGTTTTGGTCGACGTCGATTAATTGAACAATTAACCTTCAATTCCGTCCGCTTCTTGCAATTTTGCGATCGAGGGAATGTCGCCCCACGTGTAAAGAGACCGAATAACCGTAACAAAAGAAAATTAAAACAAGCAGAATCGTTTAATACGGAAGACGTTGGAGGTGGCTGGAAAGTGGATAGAAATATTTTTTCTTTTTCCTGGGGTTCGATGGGCGAAGAAAAACAAGATGGGTAGAGAGAGAGGGACGACGGGATGAAGAAAAGCGGAAAGTCGAAGGCTAGTCGTGTTTGCGTTGGAGATTAAACGATATTGCGTTGGATAATTTGTCATGGGGTGGGAGAGATAACCTCTACGGAGAAAAAGAAGCTCGGTTTTCGGCCAAGGAAAGCGACGAGAACACCACTCCGATCGAAGGGGGTCAGGTTTTTCGGGATACCGTAGCGTGAAAACGTTCGAAGCCGCGGCGAATCGTCGCCAGTCACGCCCAGATACTATATTCGCTTTTGTATTCAATCCCTACGTCGCCCCCTCGGCAATTTCGTTTACGTGGACCAATGGCTCACAATGGGGTCTCACAAAGGGATGATCGGGTCGCCCCCCTCGCCGCCAATAAACCGGGGGTTACACGGGGAAATCGGACTCGTGCGCCGGATTCGATCGCGAGGATGAGTGGGTCAACCGATAAATGGCATACACCGACGTGCTCGAAAACCTGGCGTCGCTGTCGTCGTTCCTGCTCGGCCGAGAATCAAATCTGGGCTGGTGGGGAAAAAAATAGGAAAATAGCAAAAAAAAAGAAGAACGAACCAAAACGAGAAAGTTCGCCGACCGTCCCGGAACGTTGTTTCATCGATGGCTATTCTAGTTCGCGTTCGACTGTTTCTGTACGCGTGATTCACTACTTCATTCCCGAAGTTTTGAATTCCGTCCGTAGATGATGAACTTTCTTTACTCTCTGTTTGTGGATGCTGCTTAACGGAAAGCGAAACAGGCATGAGGGATGTGCCTGAAGAGTATGATGGATAACATTGAATTTCATCCTTGGAGGCATTTAGATTTTCCAGCTTCAAGTATGAAACATACGACTGAGCGTTACCACAAACAAGATTCATTTCTGTATCAACGGAATAGTACATGTTGACCTCTTTACCGCTATGTTTCGTGCAAATAAATTATCGAAACGAACTTTAAATATTCAGAAACCGGTATGTAACTTTTTTTGCAAACTTTGCAAACTTTAGAAAATTAAAATATTGATAACGGGGGTAGTTATTAAGAAACGAAGATTGAATTATTATGTAATAGATCCATTACAATAAAAATTATTAGAAATTAGAGGTTGAATTACTATAGGTTAACCAATAGAAATGAAGTTATTAGAAAATAGAGGCTGAATCATTTCTGCGGTAATATAATATAACGTGAAAATATAAGAAAATAAATAAAAGTATTAACCTCCTCGTTTAATGTTCTTCTCGCGGTTAATATAAGGGGAATATATTTCAGCGAGGCGGTCTAAAAAATAGTGCACGACGCCGCGAAGATATGTTCGTCTTGCAACGCGTAGCAGCACTCGTGGGTAAAGGCAATACGGTTCCTGGCGGAGCAATACAAGGGGCAAGTAGCGGGGTAAGTAGTATAACGTGTTCGTGTAACACTTGAATAACGACGGCTCACGGGTGGAGTTCACGTCGGGGCGAACCCTATATAGTTTTGCCCCCTGCGCGCGACTCGCAGAACCGTTTAAGCCATTCCAGTAGTTTTAACACGACGAAAAGGAGGACCTGATTGGTCCTAGGCGGTGCCCCGAGATCGCCCCGCATTTCTCATTCCGGCCGTCCTGAAACACTTTCGGGGTTCTTTTCGCCTACTATGAATTTACAATGAGAAAATCCCCTTTGTCGTCAGAACCACGTTTTTACAGTGGATCTCAGGAGAAAGTTCAGTCGTTAGGGGAGTGGACGTTTTTCACGGCACGAGGAAAACACAGTAGCCGGGTCTCCGACAACTTAATATTTAAAAGTGACGCCCGTAGTCGACGGTATCTCCGTCTGCGATACGTTGCTTCTGAATAAATACATTTCGTGACTACCGTTGTAGCTACAAAGTAGATAGCTGAAAAAGTAGCGTCATGATATACACGATTGATACATTCTAAAAATTATTCATTACCATCCCCCTGTATCAAAGGAACAGAAATGGTAATTTATAGAAGCGAATATATTAAGTCGTTCCCATATTTTTCGCACGTGCAAAAATTCGTTCTGTCCGCGTTTTTCAACTCCTTTCCCCTCCCCAACATCCACGTTCAACGCACCCGGGGGTCCAACTGTTGGGGTTACTTCGCAGCCCACCATGGAACCAAATGGAAAGCGACCCCCGAGGTGGCACCCCCCTCTCTATCGACCATTAGATGTTTTTACAATGAATCCCTATTTACTGGCCCCTGTCAATGCGATATTTATGTTACCCGATATTGCGTCGCCGAGCGAGTAATTGAAATTTTTCCTTAACGCCCAAAACCGACGTCGTTCGATGCCTGGCGGCAGCCATTTCGCCAGGCTGAGTCAGCCGACGCGATCTCTTGTACACGTTGTACATACAATACGACGAGCGAGCCAATGGATTCCGTTCGATTGTTCGACGAGTGGTTCCGTGACACGAAACGATCGGGCAATCCGTGTGTCTTCGCTCGATATCGTGCCGGATTTTCAACCGATACAAGCTTTTATTGTTTTGCCGTCGCATCTCTCTCGACGAAATTTATCCGCGAACACGAGTGCGCAACAGTTACATATACACAGATGTATGCATATACGCGTGCATGCATGTATGTACGTAGATACGTGTTCTCCGGAGAATCGCGAAGCATCTTTTTCCGCTGGAGGACCGAGGGCCGGAATATCGATGAAGAACGTAAGGTAAGCAGAAACACACGCTCTATTCCACGGCGGACAATTCCCCGGCGCAGTTTGCATGGATTTATTGTTAATTTCCTTCGATGCGAACGGGTGCCATCTTCCGTTCGTCATCGGTTGGAAAAGAACTCTTCCATCGATCCTTCACTGTTTTTGTTCCGGGAGAGGGGGATAAAAGTTAAGGCCGCTCCGTTTACGAGCGACATACGTATACACACCGTGTCCCAGATATAAACAGGCATAAACGGAACGAAAAATATTATCCGATACTGGTGTCCAATTTGCTTCTAATTTACGGAACAATATAACATTTTGACGTTTACGAAGACATTTTCATCCTTTTATGGTATATTAATAATCATGGAATTATTCTATCTCTTGTAAATATTCGAATGTATATATCTGGAGGGACACCCGATATATTTGATACAATAACTCGGACGCAAACGTTACATAAAACATCAGCGATCGCGTTATTTGTACGATATCATAAAATACGTTTGTGACACGCGTATTCGCTAGGCGAAACGATCCTCTCCCCCCTGCCCCCCCCCCCGAACCCCTTCCAGCTCATTTGCAATTATAATATTTACGATTTTTCGCCGCGGACAAGTTTACGATCTCGTTAACCGGAACGGTTTCGTTAATTAACAGAAGAATCGTACTTGGTTCCTCTTTTTATTCGCCTCGCGCGGCCGGAACGCATTGCATCGCTATAAATGGCGGGGTATTAATTAAGGGGTAAAAACGATTTTTTAGCCGTTCCCTTGTTTTCGCTTGCCGTAGGAATTTTATGTTTCTGAATTATTGCACGGTTTTTCATTTATACAACGAGCATGTATGTAAGCATATCCACGGTTCACTCGGTGAAATGTAATCCCACCCCGTGCCGCTGTGTCGGGTAACTTTTCAACTTTAACGAGGTGGATCCGATTACTTGTTCTGTTCGACGTGCAATATCAATGAAACATTAACAAACATTTCACGGAACGGTTTGAGTTTACTAGTTCATCTTGAATAGACTTCTAGGGAGTAGTTGCTATGCAGTATTCGAGCTGTAAGTATTCGGATATTCGAACTTTTCGAGTAATTTTAATCATTTTCAGTACGATATTACGATTGTACGAATAATACAGAGTATTCGAATATTTGAATATTCGAATAGTATGAAGTATTTGTATTATTTGAATGTCCCTATAATAGAAGTGATCGAATTTCGGATTGTACCGAATAGGACTTTAAAAAACAAATAATTGTAAAGGTCAATGTGAAAAGAATTTCACGATAAACCGTGAAAAAAATTTTATATCCAGATTCCTATTCAGTAGAATAATTTCTTATCTCTCTCTGGTTGGGTTGTTTCTTCAACGCGTTGGAGACGAGTGTGAACAAAATTGGAGTGAAATGGACAGAAGGATTTGAACAGGTATTTTACGATGTGTAGCACAGATAACGTGGACGCACGCTCTATGGAAGCAGTTCTAGAAATTGCTTGGGATAATTCTGCGTCTATTAACCGGGGACTAGTGTATTTCGAAGGTTGTATTTTTTAAGTTCTTGCAACACTACAGAAACAGCTTTTGTCATACACAGGAAGAAAAATTAAGCAGCTATACTCAATTCGAATAAAGTTGAACTCTTGAAAATTACAATATCTTCAATATTTATTGCAATTATATGAATGAACATCAACTTCGAAAAAGAGGAGCTGTACGAGTATGCATCCATTGATGAATACAGTTAACGTTCGCAATGTAAAACAAACCTGAATGTAACTACAAATTCAAACGTTCTTCTATAAATCGTTGAGTGTATTGAACGCCTGAAACGATCTCGATTTTCCGTGCGGTATACTAAATCGGAAGACGAACTACATATACCCTGTCTATGTCGCGCAACGCCGTCGGCTATTTAATCAAGAATTCACGTACGTTTGCATTCAGGCAAAGTATATCGAACAAATATTCTTCCGATCTACGCGGCAACAGCAATTACCCCGATCGACGCAGTTAACAGCGGGTAAATATTTAGCGAAAAAAGAAAAAGAAAAAAAAGAAAACGACCGGAAAGAAACGTTTTAAGCGTTCACCACGAATGCCGTTTGAACGACCACGAACGATCCTCCGACGAAACTCTTTCCGTTTAACGTTACTTAACATTTAATCGATTCAATTTGCTCGTTAGATTCGACGTAACCCGACACTCGCGCTAACTACCATTTCAATAAACCTCGATCGCGACACGGTAGAATTGCGGTTCTCTGAATTCAATCGACGATTTTCTGTAAAAAAAAAAAAGTGCCATTCCATTGGAACGACGCTTCACGAGAATGATTTCACGACTCTGTTTTTCTCGTCCACAGAAATACAAAATTCCATCGTTCATGTATGTATATATTTTTTCTGTTCGGTCGGACAGTCACATGGATTGCGTTTCAAGCTATGATTTCCGTGTAAAGAAGAAACGCGTGTAATTTCCCGGCGTATCGGTATCGGGAAACGGTGTTCCGAACCCGATGTGTCGTAACACGCGGGCATATTGCGGTCGTGACACGTATCGCGCAGATAATACCCAGAAATATTTCCAGCAATAGGCACAGAGAGAGGGGAAAATTCCATTTTTACATTAATCCCCCCCACACTCGGTTCCAAGAGCTTATAACGGTGGGCGGACGCAGATAGCAGAAAATTAGAAATTTATTGACTCCGGTCGTGTATTAACCTTCTCTGCTTCCAGGTTAGGCTGTAATCCGTTCGTTTACGAGTGGCGCATTTCCATAAAACACAATAGTCACTCCCCCGTCTCTCTCTCTCGAGTTTGATCCCCGTAATAAAAGAAACTGGTAACTTACGGTTAATAATTGTACAAGCGAGGGACCGGTGACATTGTATTACAAAACGATGAACGGGGTCCTCCTTTTTATAAGAAAGAGCAGACCCCTGAACACGCGTGACTTGTCCGATCTTGTGTACCCCACCCTTATCATTCTCCTCCGAAATCTTGGCAACTGGGCACGACGAATAAAAAAGAAACACTTTTTCCCATCCCGTAAATTCTCCTCGTTTCCGGGGAACCATATTCGAGGCGGCTAATAAAATTAAAGACGAATCCGGTTCACTTCTTTCCGACATGGGTTTAGCATAAATCGAAGCCAAGTGGTGGAGGAGAGTGGGAGGACGCCTACGAACGCGGGGGGATAAAAGGCTGAGAACACGTAGACGTAAAATATAATATTCGACGGTGGATTGGGGGTGGGGGAAGGGTAGATAAAGGGTGGAGGTTGTTCAAGATCATGTAATGCAATCTGGGCGTAAATCGCGGGGAGTGTGCCGCGAAATGCGAATAGCTGCTTGCCGGTGCAGTTCACGTATGTAGAGCAAGTGGCAGAATTCCAAATCTCGCCACTTCGTGGGATAAACATTTCCGCCCAGGACAACCGCTTCCACCGGTTATGGATGCCTGGCCGGGCCCCTAAGACCCGCGTGACGTTTCCGTGCACCTTATTATCCTAATAAGGATTAGTGGACGCTGTTGTCGCTGGTGTCCACGTCATTGAACCAGCCACGTAGCGGCGAACCGCTGATTCGCGTGAAACAGGGACGAGGGGAGAATTAACAGGAATGATGTGTGCTCGGTTCAATTACTGGTATTCACGAAAATTCTTGCGTGATTGCGTGAATGAATTGAAAAGGAATCTGTTATTTGTGTCACATAAAATTGCGGATATTTGAATAGTTAATAATCCACCACGATTAGTAAATTAACCCTTCATTGGTAAGGTGGAAATTTTATTGCTTATTACCTAAATCTTGTTGCTTATAGCAAAATTAGTCAGAAAACATCGAAATGAATTGACCATTTCTTTAGGTAATTATAATAGAATAAATTATTTAAAAATACAATATTCACGGAGTTTCTCAGACCTCACGTTACCAGTTAAAGGCGAAAATATATGTTATCTTTGAATTCTCATAGCGATTGTTTACTTATTCTATTGTATTTATGTAAACAATATTGTATCAAAGGAATAATTTTGAATAGATTTCCAATATGAATTTAAACTAGGTCATAGCGAAGTTCGTCATCAGCATGGATTAAAAATGATTTGTTCAAAACGAAACGTTTCCGTTTCGATGTATAGAAATGGCAATTTTCTACGTTACAACGTAATATATTATACAATTGCTAAATTAAGTTATTATTATAAAAATCTAAATGAAATTATTCGTAAAGTGAAAGTACCAGTTAGCAAAACTTGCCCTCCTTAAATGACACAAAAAAATACAATCTATAATACTGTACGTTAACAAGCTGAGATTAAAAAATAGCAACAGAATCTAAAACACCGAACGAAGTGAATATACGTACGCGTAAAATTCTTTATCTTACTTGGTTGCTGCATTTACCTTCCTTCTAACAGTTTCGTGAACTTCCCTTCCCCGGTCCACCCTTCGTTCGCCGCACTCCACGTCTCAGTCTCCTCGATCACAAAACTTCGTAATAAGGATATACGCAAATATTTTCAACTTAGAAGTAGTTCGTAGCAGGATCCTCCTCGTCTTGGAGCACGGCAGAGAGTGTACACACACCGTGGGGAGTGTACCAGAGACCGAATACTTCGCGGGCACTAATCGCACAAAGTGGTTGTAATCGAGGAAAACTTTTTGAACGATACCCCGGTCCTTCTCCGCTCGAACGACAGGACAAACGTGGGAACGCCCACGTTCCGCGCGAACTGGGGGGGGGGGGGGGGACCAGCCGCCACGTCGTGTTTGTCAAATCCTATCGGCGAAAGTTTTTGATGGGTTTCATGGAAATGTCGAATCCTTGTTGCATCGAACGCGTGCCCTTGCGTCCTTTAATGCATCGATTGTGTACGGGAATGGCGAAATGGCGGATAAGCCGACGAAAGTTAGAGAAACCCACGATCCATAGAATTCACCCGTGGAACCAATGCCCTGTTTCTTTTTATTTTGTTCAGCGACAGCAAGGATTATTTTTATAGACACTTTTACTGTTCTCCCCCTCCCGTCGCCGACTTCTGAAATTTCAGACGTTTGGATTCGTAAACGTGGCGCGTGACTCGTCGAATTTTCAGTTGCGTCCTGCGCGTGGCATTTCGATTAGACTTACACGTCGTGGTTAATGGAATGCCTGGCTTTTGATGGAGAACCATTAACGGACCTAATAGTACGTAGATTGCACACGGATAAGTTCAATCGGTGAATGCTTCTGATAGGCGTAATCCAAATCCCCGACCCGGTAATGCGCCTGCTGTGTCCCGATCGAGTCAAACGTGGTGCTTACTGTCGCGCGAGATCGCGGATCACCTGAGATGTGTACACGTACGAACCACGCGACGTCTATACATCGAAAATATCAACCGGTGGATCAGGTACTATAATTCGCCGCCCAAACAGGAAAAGATAAAAATTAAGGAAGAACGCCTGAAAGGAGAGTCGGTAAACAGAGTTGTTTGAAGAAACCACGGTTATCGAGTCGTTCGTTGGGGGAGTCTCGGTTTGTTACACGGACGTTCTAAAATTCACACTTCTTTAACGAACAACGATCGTCACTTAAGAGACGACATTATCCCGAAGGAAGCGCCCTACGTTTCACCATAATACAACGTTAAAGTAACGATAGGATGGTGTCCGAGGAAACAGGAACAAAAAAGATGTGGGGTCGTTCTAATGGGCACGCGAGGGTCGAGACGACGACGAAAGAAAGAAGAGATCGGTGTATAGGTGTTCGCCTGTAGGACTACCCTGTGTGGTAGGCCGTCACGAGTGTCGTTAGACGGTGCGATCCACCGTGTTTCTCACCCTCGACGAGCCGTTTCGGTCGACGGGGAGACGTTGACGAGAAGAGGACGGGCCGTCCGGGCCGCAGCTAGAGAGAAGAATAGAGGAAAAGAGACATCGTTCGTAGGAACGGGCCACGTCCGGCGAACGACTGGGCAGACAAGCAGGGCTGCCAGCCGTTCGCAGGCTTTAACGTGTTCATCTTCGTTGAACTCGGCTGCCGTAGTAATTACGCTTTCATGTGGTATGAGCCGGGCCTGGCCCCTCTCTGTGTTATACACCATCGCGCTCCAATGTGGCTGCCGTCGTCGAGGTCGCGAAATGCGCCACGGAAACGCCATTCCCGGCAGCCAAATAACTACACCGAATCCTTATACTTATTTGCCGTACGGTGTTTTGCATCGTAACGTGGGAGAGAACGAAACCGACCGGCTTTCTCTCATCAGGTATTACGACTACCGGCAGCTAAATGACCGGGCAAAAACTGGCCTGAACTACGGGACTCTGGGCTGACTCGGGCGGGGGTAAAGCCCGTTCTGAAACACGGCCGACGTGAAATAGGTTTTAAAAGTTCCCGAAGACCGGACCCCCTCGTTAGTTTTACCTGCCCAGATGAGAACACCGCGAACGACGATCGCCCCTCCCTCCAGTCCCTGGATCGTCGGCTCCGAAAGAAAAATCGGAAGGATGGAAGAAGCTACGAGCTACGGAGCTCTGGGGTCCAGAAGCAAAAAACCTCCCCGTGAACGTCTTGCCGCTGTCTCGCGGAAGCTTCCGCGGTGAAAACTCCGTAATTGTGTTTCCGGTATGGTTTGCCATGGCCAGACGTACGGGGGATCGTTAAGGTGGTTCCGTTCGTTTTTCGTGGGAGACCAGGCTTAGAGTCGCGGACATGATCGATGAGCGTGGGGCAGGGCGCTCCCGGGGATTCGATGAAATTTCGTTTACGCGAGCTTGACCGGCATAATGAATTGATAGTGTCTGGAATCGATTGCGTCCGATGGTAAAGGATGAATATCAAGCGGGGAAATTCAGTGTGTGTTGGATTATTGGGAAAAAGCAAGAGTAATTATTTTGGAAATGGAGGGAAGAAATGCTGGCAGTGAACTATTACGTGTAAATATTAGGTTGGTGCATGTGAAATGTTGTGTGCACGAACGAAACTTTAACCACCCGTAGTTTTTTGAAACGTTGTTTAAACGTTGTTTCTGTTGTTTGTCGTAGATTATTCTGAACAATATCTCTTTGAACATTATTGTCAATGGCATTTTCGAGCTTTCCTCTTGATTCATCTTCTAATGAAATATCACCAGCCTTGAATTTTACGAACTTGCGTTGAACTGTTCTAACATTTACATAATCTTGTTTAAATGCTGAATTTATGTTTCGAGTAACGTTTGCGACACTTGTCCCAAATTTAAATTCATATAAAAAATCACATAAATATATTGATTATTCATGATGGCTGGTAGGACGTTTTAATATTTCTGTTGTATATCTTGTTAGTATTCAAGATACGTGTACTACAGCGTATTTTTACTTCTTCAATAAGGTTTCAAACAATAGAAGAAAATTTAACGGATATCCGGAAAATGACATTTTATTTGCACAAATATAATATTAAAATTACTCTACTGTGATCAGGAGTTTTAGTTAAAACAGATTTGGTTTTCAGTAAATCGTTCAGTTATTAATAATATCAGGAAAACCTAATATTAAAATTACCCCAAATGTGATCAATAGTTTTAATTAAAACAGATTCGACTTTCAGTAGATCGTTTAATCAATAATGATATTAAACAGGCTCACGATAGTAATCCGAGTAGCGAAGTAAACATTATAAATATGCAGCGGAAAATTTAATTCGTTATATTTTCAATCAGTCGCTCCAGTTCCAGCAATCGCCTCAGCGAAGTTATTAAATAATATGCAAAGTCTTAACCATGCGCCGCAAGAGGAATAAAACCGTTTCCCGAGCAAACACGTTCATTATACGGGTTGTCGAGTTTCAAGAGCCTCCTCTTGATTAAGTTATAATAATAAAGCCCGTGGTAGGAGGACCCCGAGCGTCTTATAAGCGGCGTATTCACCTACGCGATAAAACGGAGAAATTCTCCGTATTATTATATTCACGACCGGCCGCGTATGATCCAACCGGTTGCACCGATACCTATTTGTGGCTTATGAAAATCCTTAAGCCTCGTAAATCACGCGTTATGGAACAGATGTAAATTACGATTATTGCCGGCTTTACGAGGCTCGACAGCGCCTTCGTAATCCGACTGTCACACCGTAAAAGCGAAAGTAGGGAATTGCAATAAGTCGAAACTTTACGATCGGTCGATCGGTGGCGTTACGTGCACGTAGGATTCAAGGACAGGCCACTGATGGAGAGTATAAGGAAGGAAGGAAGGAAAAAGGGATTGCAATTTCGTTCCTGACGTTCGTCTATTGTGCGTCTCACCTACCATAAACAGATGAGGTCCATGGGATTATTTTAGTGGCGGTATATCATTCGCAATTTATTTCTACCGCTCTTGAGCAGTCAAACGTTCATTGCCGTTTAAATGGGATTTTCGAGTTTCCTCGAGGACCTGGAAAATATTATGTACCTCCCTTCCCTGACCTAATTGCCGTACCCGTCGAAACTATGATTTACTGTTTCACACCCAGAAGCTCGTTATTAGAGTGATTTGAACTCTAACGACTCCCAATACTTTTCTCCGTTTCGGTGTTACGGACGAATTAAGCGTTCACGAATTTCGTAAACGTGTCCGGCCGCGGCTGGTTGTGTTGGAAATTAATAACGAATGGCCCGTGATTATTGCTTATTTAAATTCTTGGATTATGCAAGCTCTGAGTGCAGACGCAAATGATTAATTAGCCGGTACCATTATAATTATGAGAACGCCAAGCGGCGGGATGACGGCATGATAGTAAATTAAATTGTTACGGTCCAATTAAAAATGTAATACGACGGAACGGGGTTCGTTTCGGGGATGGACTTCAATCCGCGGGCATACGTGTACCTATATTACCAATTTCGAAGCGTTAGTGTCGAGAAATCAAATGGAATTCGTAATGATTACGTAATTTCAACGTTTATTGTGCTCACCTTTGACGTGACTACGGATGATTAACATTAAACGATAATTATCCGATAAATTGTACTTTAATAACTTCGTGGTTATGAATAATTGTAATTGCTCGACATTTTTCTTAATTTCACGATAAAACCAACGGGGAACGTTTGATATATCGACGCTCGTTTCAAGATCCGTTCTCAAGGTCCAAGGGTAAGCAGTTATAGCGGGTCGGGGAAGGAATTTAATCCTCGGCTAGCGAGGGCTAAGGGTTCAAGAGCGAATGAAGTTTCATTAAAAAATCTAATTTTCAAGGGGGACTACGTTTAACCTGGGGGATAGAATTAAATTTTACGTGCTTCCTTTTCTGCTCACGGAAGCATGAAACTTGGCTTGTTCAGGAGATGCCTAGAGCAGGCTAGCGGATGACATCTCGACGGAGAATACGCTAATATGTATTATACTATATATTCCAAGCTGAACAACAGAGTTAACTGTTGTTTTTTTTTTTACTTATTCATTTTCGTTGATGTATTACAGGATTATTCGTTTCGTATGCATTCCTTTATATGCATGTATGTGAGATTTTCCGTCGTGAGTACGGTGGACACACGGGTTACTGAAAGTCTTCGTTTCAAGTGTACACTTACAGAGGGACTGAGCTTAATGTAAACGGATCTACATATTCAGCCAGTTAATTGCCTGACTCGTGTGATGCGGGTATCATGGTGAAGATTAGCGAAACCTCACAGAGCATGAGAACTAAACCAAGCGATTCGCGCATCAAGTTTATGCGCCAGCCGTGTACTACATTCCGAATGAGGAGATCGTCGAAACTGTTGGAACCTACGGTTAAATTTAAACTACTTTCTGATATCGGATTTAATATGGGATACGCTCCAAAAGAACCTGCCAGCCTGGTGATATTCAAAAATTGAACAAGATATCGGATTAAAGAGAAATCGCTGATACAACCTAATTTACCCGGTAAAATTAGCAATTCGTGGAGCAGAAACTCTCAGGCATGTAATTATATCCTGAGGTAAATTGAAAGAATGAATCCTATAGACAAATACAAAATTATGTAGAGTCTTTCTTCATTTTACTATTATGTATGTCGCTATTCCTATAAGTAGTTAGTTAACAAAGCAAAAGGAAGTATTGATAAAATAGACATAGTGCAGAACAGACTCAGAAAGAGTTAGATGTCTAAAGATAGAGAGTCTTGGGTCTCTGAGTCCGGGACTTTTTGGGCTTGGAATATTGGGTTCGGGGGACCTCAGGCTTGAGTTCTGGGATCGGAGGAATTTTGAGCTTCGGTCTTGAATCAAATCAAACGTATTCAATATATGGATTTGACGTAATTCAATATATGGATTAAACGTTTGATTTGAGCCTTTCGATTCTACGTTAATACCACTAGTTTTGGTTTGATACTATTTAAGTATCTCGGTCCTAGGTTGGTTCTATTCGAATTTCTCAGACCTAGGTCGGTTCGATTCGAGCATTTGAGTCTCACATTGATTGGGTTCAAGTCGGTCTGTAGTGAGTTGGTTCAACAGGATTCTCCCATACCTAGGTTTACCCTATTCAAGCCTCTCTGTCTGTGGACGGTCCCATTCGAGGCTCATATTCCTGAGTTGGTCCAACTCGAGTCTTTCTGTCCTATATTGATCCTACTAGAGTTCTTATACCTCAGGTGTTCTCAGTCGAGTCTCTCGTGTGAAACATATATTACTATAACATTATACCAACAGTTTATTGTTCATGTTTCATACTTCATCTGCTTTTACTTATACATATGATAATTACTTTAAGTATTCAGTAATCATCTTTCTTTAATATTTATTTAACTTTAATCATTTAGTGATTTCTACTTTTATTTTGACGCAATCCCGAAAAATTTTCAGCGATGCATTATTCAAGTTTGAAAAATGTTTGGAAGCAGAAAAATGTCTCCGTCGTATCCGGCAGCTTTACGTAAATGTATCGGGAAAGCGGATGACGCTCGGGTGAACTGTCCGCCAAATCTGTCGGACGACAGAATTTATTCAACTTCGAAAAGAAATTCATAAAAACCTTTTTCGCGAATTCACACTTATATATTCGCTCTACCAGAGAAATTTAATCTCTGGGACAGTAGGTTGGAAACACCGTAGCTTTCTCGTTCACCCACGATCCTTAAATATACATATATACGCCCCATTGAAACATTTCACGGTACGCATTCTCCTTTCTGCCGTAGGAACAAAAATTTTGTAATTTGCACGAGTGACCAACGCGAGCGCGCGCGCTTGCGTATAGACAGTTTCACCTTTGATCACCGTATGTTTGATGAAACGCATATTTTTATATTTCATGCTTGCTTCAGCAAAGCTTAAGGGACGAATAAACAGCTGACTCGCGTTTATGCATTACAAATATCGCAATATTCATTTTTCGGTCGAAGCAACGAGAAATTATTTTGTTCACTGGTGTCGAACTGTAATTAACGTTTCCTGAACGAAGAAAGAGAAAAACCATGACGAAACGGTACGACGCATTAAACGAACTTTAGTCGTTGATTTTCGTACGATGATACGAAAAAATCAACCCGTAGGTATACACGTAAATTGCAACCCAGTTTTGATAAACGTTAATTACTTTCGAAACCCCCAGTAACCGACGGACATGAAAAAAACCGTGAAATTTTATATTTTTACGGCAGAACATTCGCCGTTTCCCCGTTTAAAATCGTGTCTATCGTCGTTACGCGATCGATCCGCGAGCATTACACAAAACGTTAGCTGTGTAGACGAAGGCTACTTCAATATTTCGAACGGGCCCCGACTCCATTCGGCTACATAATACCGTCTTATCCTTAAAAGGACCATCGTCTTTCCCCCAAACACGAAGGGTCAAAACACTTCCGTGCACTTGTTCGTACGAAATCCATACTCCGTGAGTATGATAAAAAGATTCCCCATTCCCCTGTTCCTTCTGCCCGTGACTTCCTATTCTCGCTCTCCGCCTCCTTTCCATCCCTCACCAACATTGCCCATACCCCCCTTTCCTTTTTTCTGATCCTACAAGAATGGACGGGGCTCGAAGTGGCGAGAGCATGTGCCCCGGATTGGTCGGCGGGGTGAAGGGGGGGAGGGGGCTTGCCACTTTGGGTGCCGGTCGTTCGAAACACGGCTGAACCGAGCCGAGTCGACCGGGCCGAGGAAGGGTTGTACCCGGAGCACCGAAATATTTCTAAAAGAACGCGGCGGGCTGACTGGAACGAGATCCGCGAAGTCCTTGGAAAGGGTACAACCCGACGCGAGGCTGAGGAAATGTGAGAACGCAAGACGTAGGAACGGGGAAAAGAAAGATGGTGAAACGGAGAAAGTGGATGGCAAGAGTGAAAGAAAGACAGAGCACGCGAGTGGGACGAAGGGTAGGGGGGGAGAAGTATTCAGGAAGGTGGTACGAGAAGTGAGGTATATACCGAAGAAACGGGTGGTCGTTCGGTCGTACGTGAAGGGTTGGCGTTAGGCAGTTGGAACGTGGAATAGCGAGAAAAAGGATAGATCGAGAGAGAGGGAGAGAGAAAAAGAAATGAAGCGTGGTAGGGTGAGAGTAAGGGCAAAAGGACGACAAGGGGTGAGGGGAACGACTGTGTGAGGAGAGAGACAGTGAATGTGTACGAGGGTGAGAAAGAGAGAAAGGGAGACAGAGGGCTACACCGGGGGTTGGTGTGCCTAGGGTCGCGCGAGAAGAGACCGAAGAGTGGGGGATTCCCTAGCAGAAACCAGTCGAGTCCCGGCCTCAGGTCGCGACGGGTGTTCAGTTCACAGGCGAGAGCCGTACCGTGCGGTTGGCCTCTATGCTGTTCCGGGTTTGCGTTTTATTCTCGTACCATTTCGGAACCGGTCACAACACACACATTGTCTGGATGATCTGATCCGACAACGGCGATACACTGTCGATAACATTGTCAATATCCCGTTTCTGAATAATTGTTGGACCGAGTTTGCGTAAAGTTTCCGACGTAATCGCGTGTGACGAGAGATCGCGGTGTGTGTAACCAGTGATAGAAACTTCCGTTACGCGAGTAAACCGTTGGTGACACCGTACACGAAACTATCGACATCTGGACGCACTTACCAATCAACAGCCAACGTCTCTTGCTCCGAACGGTGGCGTTACGCGACGTAAACAAACTGAAGACGGGAGTATATTTCCCCTGGTGTGTGCGCGCGTGTGTGTTTTGTGTGTCTCCTCCGTGGTATGGTGCTGGAAACTCTAGGATTTCGATTTCGCGCAGTGTAAACCACCAAACGTTTACTGTGCTCTTATTCACCACCGTGGCCGACGACGTTTGTTGCCCGTCGAATCTGTGAACACTGTGAATAAAAAAAGAAAACGTAAAGAAACTAAGACCACGCTTCGAGAAGGATTCTATTTACCCCGGTGTATTGCGAAAGTGAGTGAGAGTGACGGTTAGTGTGTAAACAAGGCGACCAGTGATAAGAGAGCGGAGTTACTCTCGTTTTTTCTGTTTTTATTTTCTATTTCTTTCGTTCCACGACCAAGATATCTCGCGAAGATTCTTCTTTTTCTGCCACTTCTGCCAACCACCATTCCACCCTGGTCGAGGAGCTTCGGCGACTATTAGAAACCGGCAGCAACTTCACGGCACTTCGTGCACCGAGTGGTGAGTTTTATCTCTATCTTTCATTCCTTCGCTCCGACTCCCTCCCCCTCCCCCGCCACCCGTTCTTCGTTCGTGCTTTTTGTGCGCAAAGATTGTGAAGCGAGCCGCACTTGCGCCTAAATTCCCTCTCCACCCACGTCAGAGATAAGATCCTCTATGCCCGGAAGAGGAGTTTGAAGAGATCCTACAGAGAGGAATCTCTTTGACGACATCGACGTCGATCGGTCGTCCACTTACACCTCAAATACCGACGTTCTCTCATCTAGTCGGGAATAGAAGACGCGCGATTTACTCCCGATAGGGTACGTCCAACGTCTCGCGATCCTTTTATCCGGGACTCCTTTGGTGTCTTTATTCCGTCCCATCCCACTTGCCTCGTGCTCGAGTCAGTCGTTGCAGACGAGATCGGTATCTCTAGCAATAGCAGGAAACGTTCACGCGCCAAAATAGTCGCGAAAAAGATGGCAGACTGGTTGGAGATCACCATCATCCGGAAGGGGTGGTGTTATCGGTCACGTGATCGGTACCGGTAAATGGGCTCGATCCCGTAACGAGTCTCGCGACCAATTCGTTTATCGCGGCTTCGAACGGATGGGAACGCTTACTCGTGGAACGGACAATCGTAACCGTTTATTACGAAAGTGGGACGGACCCGGGGATTATTTGTTTCGATGGCAGGCGGAAGCCACCATGCGAATAGGAAGGAATCGATCACTTACTTTCGTCATGTTGTCCCACGACATTTCGCCGGTTTACACGATCAATATTTACTCCCATCGGGTATATCCTTCCCCGGCTGGTTGTATACTCGTCGTTGTCGGCAAACGCCATTTTCGTACTTTCGGGGGAATTAATGGTGAATAAATGTTGACTATCGCGGAAAATTAATGTCTCAGACAGACGGGATATAAAGAAACCGACGGTGTAAATAAACGACGTTGGGGGTCAAATTTTGTTTCTAGGCTTTGAATATATTGTCTAATGCAGTTTTATTGGAAAAGTACGATTGCAATATAGGTCACAGAGGTGATCGTTAAGGGGTTAATTAAGTAGAATAAATAATGGCCGTAATGGAATGGTCTATTATTTTGTAATTATTGCCCGATGTGTTTTTGTTCCGAAAATTCCCAATCGTTCCGGTATTAAACTTGTACTTGCTTTCATCGTTTACCTGGAGAGTTCCGGGCGTTGTTTCTGAAAATTCCCTATTCACGAGTTGAATGCTTAATCTGCGTACGCCGCTTCTGGTTGCGTACGCAATATATCGTTCGAATCTCTTCGTGATCCGGAACGTCCAATATTCTCCGGCCTTTTTGCAATTCGAATTTTCACAATCAAGCGGCTTCTGAGGAAAAAAAAGCTGAGTCCGCGGGTGTTTATCTTGACACCCGTGGAAAATACTCGTCGCCGTGAACCGTCCGCGAAACGTTAACCGAGACGAAGCAAAATTTCGAAACTCTCTGGGAAACTTTTTAAAAACATCGTTGGTCCGGTTCTCTGTCAGAATTTCGAGTAATGTACATATCAAATCGTGGAAGTTGAGCCATCGATTTTATCTATTGGAAAAGGATTGCACGTGATCGCATTGAAAACTGAGAAATAATTCCTGCAGTACAAGTATATATTGGATTTACCTGTGAGTAACTCGTGGGTATCGGCAAAGGAAAGTGGTATGAATCATTTGAAAGAAAAGAGAGGGGTTGGTTCGTGCCTCTGAAACGACAGCACCCACGGTGACTCATTGGTTTGTTTAAGTGAGATTGGCATGTACAATCATTCAGATTAAAGACTCTTTTTTTTCTGGTGTGAATTCACCGATAATTCAATCGTGTGCATTGTGACTGAGACCGTGATGACGATTGCGCTTTTGTGAATGAAAATATTGAACTTAAGAGAAGGAAGGATTATCCAAACGGAGCAATTTTAGGAATCGTATTTATCTTTACCTGTCACAAAATAAAGTGTTTCCTTTGAAGATATTATAGATTTTTTTAATTCTCTCATTTTCAATTGGCAATGTATTTACATAATCATTTGGCAACTTTGTATAGCGTGTTGGTAATTATAACATGTAGGTACTATCCTAGTGGTGCATACCCTAAATTTAGCAAATTATTAGCAATCTTTATTAGATTATATGGATCTTCTTGGTCTAAAGTTACATCATATGGATGTTTTTTTACGTAATCATCTCAATATTGAAATAGATTCTTCTAGTAGTCCAAACTGTATAAACCTTGTTATATGCGTGTTGTGTCGAATAGTTAGAAAAAAAAATTAACAAATTTAATTTCTAAAGCATCAAGTACATTCGTGTATAGGTCACACGAAATATTGTAACAGTGAAGCTCGAATATTCTGACGGAGGAGAATCTGAACCGGTAACCTCGGCCCTGGCTCGCACACGGTGAAGCCTTAATTATCCCCCTCTATTAAGAATCAGTGCAGGACGCTGTACATCCTGCGTAACGTGCACGCCGAACGGTCTGCTTAACGCGGACGATGAGTGACCCAATTTCCACGTGACCGGTCAAACGGTTCGTACGAACCGCCCCGAAGTATATAATGGCCTGTGTCCAGCGTGGTGCGCGCAAGACTGAGAAATTTAAGAGCATTGTCGTGTCGCCGCGACCGAGTCGGAAATAAGAAAAGTTTTGAATGAAACTCTTTGCACGGTATATCCGTCGAGGAAAACTCGCTCCGTCTCTGTCCGCCTCTCTCGGGGCTTGATTCCGCATCCCTCCCGCCGCGATATCAGAGGGCGAGGAAGGGGTTGTCTGTAAATCTCGAGGAAACCATCTCCTCGGGTATCTGTGCCGAAGGAGAACGATCCGCGATGGCACGATAAAAAATATGGCGCGGAAATGATGAGAAATAAAAGCTCGGGGGAAGGTTCGTTTTTATGCCGTAATCTTGATGTTACGCGGGGATACATGCGCGCCGCGGCGCGTATAAAAGAACGCAGATGTATTGCTTTACGAGGGAAATGAGATTTTTATTCGTGACTACGCGAGAGACAGAAAGCGTCAACGGGGCGAATTCTAAATGCTACCAGGAACACACAGAGCATCGGATTCGAAAGCTTGCGGAAGCGTACCGCGTTTATCTGTTTAAGTTGTTCGTTCAAGTATTATCACCTTCGTATTCTGTTTGTTCGATTAATTTCTGAGTGATACAGAGAGGCTAGATTTCTTTCTATTTACCTTTGCCTTTTACATTGCAATGCTGTATACTTCATCGATATTATCGGCGCTATCTCACTCTATCGTGTGATCCCCATGATATTCGTTACGCTTTAACCGCGCCGCGAGAGAAAACCTGGCCGAACACAGCCAGAGGGAACCGGCTTTGACGGAAATTACGGAAAACTATGTGGGCGCTCGCACGACTACAGTGAAACAGCGGAAGATCCAGCGATGTTTGCTCGCGAGATCGAGAGGACCGGCATCGTTCTGGTTTTAACGAATGAAACGATAGAGAATTGGTTATTCTTGTAAACTGACGAGAAACCCACTCCTCGATTTACCGCTGTGTTTGACTTCCTTTACTTCCGAATTTCTTGAGCTTTTTTTTAACTTGCTGGATTATATTTGGACTCCAGAGCTAGAGTATATTAAGTCGCAGTTATCAAACTTTAAAGAAAAGCAAATCAAAGGCGTACAAATTATGGAACTTTGTTTATAAGTATTATAGCGAATAAAACTTTTCATTTAACAACTCATTTCCAATAGTATTCAACAGGTAATAATAATGAATATTCGTAGCAGGGCATCAATCGACAAATCAATTATGGTCGAAGTTCATCGACTCCCCGGTTACGACGAGAATTAACACTACATAGAACTACCGATGATAAACGCATGTTTACTTTAATCGATCGATAAACATGGCAAACTTGAAAATTTACAAACAATAAATTAACTAATTTCTTCACTTTCATATCGTAATAAAAGTTCCAAAGATCTTAGAAAATGTATTGGTATAACATTTTAATCATCGTTATAGGAGTGCACTGACAAGTCATTTTGACTTGTTTGGTAGTTCTAGCGTTAAAGGAACGCGAGGTACGGGCCACAATGAATATCGTAACGGTCAGCTTTGCCAATGATAATAATTAACGAGCTATTCTAATTGCGGCTATTAACGCATCGGCGGCTAGAGCGAAATAATTAATTACTGGCCACGATTGTGTCTCCGGACGAATTAATTATACGATCGTGTGGCGCGCGAAATTGGGACGCTCGCGAGAGACTTAATCTCGCGTTTCCTCTCGAAAATTCGGTGCTACGCAGCTCGTAGTATATGTATACGTTGTTCGCGATCTAAACAGCCGGTTCCGTTACAAATGGCCGGGTTGCCTGGCGCGGGAGCTGGTACCCCCTACCGAAAGTCCGTCATAAATCAGTCGGGAACAAGTTACCCTCCCGAGAAACGTATCCGGGAGCAGGTAGGAACCGAGACGTCAAGAGACGCGAATACACGCGACGCCAAGGATGAGAAGCGCGAAAGTTAGCGGAACATTTGCGTTTTACATCCCGTTACGTCACAGCTAAGCCGTGCAACGAGGATCGGGACAAAAAAGAACGATCCTTGTCGTTGTTGTCGTCCGTGTTGTAGTTCTCTGTCCCCGTGTTTCGATACGGAAGACGGTCTCCGACTGGTCGTACGAGCAACGTTAGTCGCGACATCAGCAACAACGACGGCCGGAGTATAGCGGCGGCAGTTCGAAAGTTTCGCCCGAGCGCGTAGCGAATCTCCATAAGTTGAGGGATAGCTTCTTCTTCTTCTTCTTCTTCTTCTTCTTCTTCGCAAAGTGAGAAAAGATTGTCGCGAGAGGCGAAACCAGCGACGGCGGGGCCCTGGAGATGGTGCGCGCGGATATAGCCGCCACGCCAGTAATACATTACTCGGTTGTCTCGGCGCCGCCTGGATCTTCAACGGCTATCTCCTTTAAGTTTTCTCTCGGATGGTCCTTTCGTTCGTCTCACTGCTGCTGCGTGAACCTGGTTCCATCGTTTTCATTTCTTCCACGTTTTGCCTCTTCTCCGTTTCGTACGTCCGATTCATCCCGTGCTCAACAATCGAACCCGCGTACATTTCGTGCTGCCGTTAGGAAACCACGCGAAGACGACTCTTCACCCGGCGAGTTGCGTGTCTACTCGAGCGTCTAAACCGGCGAACATAATCGCTCCGAGTAATTCGGCAGCATTCGCGGTTTCCACGAGCGTCTAGACTGCAGACGATGCAATCTGTGTATTTTTCTGTGTTGTAACGATGGTCACGTTACGCGCCAGATGGTCGGTTCTGGATCGAACTGGTAATTCGGACAATTATCCGCTTCGGGTTCTTTACGCGATGCGTTACACATGGACATCGCGAGCGACTGACAATCGTCGATATTAAAAACAGAAACTTGGCTTACCCTCGTGATACGTTGGCGGCTTGTCCTGATAACGTGTGTGACGTGAAAATATTGTATCGCAGGCCTCCTGCAGTTTTCACTTCCTCCAAACGCGGCTGTATCGCGGTCCTGCGTGGCCAGGAGAGGCTCGATAATGACGTTAAACACGTACAGCTGCGCGCGAGCCTGCTTCGAAGGAGTTGAATCGTTAGGTCACAGACTAAACAGCGGGGAATAGATAAGGGCGACGCGAAAGCACCATATCGGTTGTTGTAGAACGGCTCTCGACGGATAGCCCCGCTCTCGCTCACGCGAATTCACGTTTTGCGAACGTAGGGAGATACGATCTCGTATATTTCCCGCGGTGATTTCGCGCCCTCGTATCGATCTAACTTATTTTATGTTGCTAATAAATTAAAAGGGGGCCGGTGTTAATGCACCGGCGAGCGAGACTTGGACGTTTCTTTTCTTTGAATCTCAACGAGTTCCTTGATCCAGTAGTTTCTCGAATAAAGATTCGTATATGCCAGTTGACATGCTAAAGGCGGAGTTTGTTTTACTTTCCATTTGGGCGAATACATGGGGTAAATTTTGTAATTACTGCCAGTGTCCCTAATATTGCCACTTAATTTGTTTTTCTTAATAAAAACGTAACGTGTAAAGAATTGTGTACAAGAAATTTTATTATTAAATTGGAACTCTGATTTACATGAAAACAAGGAAACACATGTACTTGTGTGTACTTGGTATTTCAGTGTCAAAAACGAGACTACGTAAGCAGGTTATGGTGAAATCATACCAAAGAGGCAGCCGTAATTTTACTATTCCACCTACATCTGTTGTACCTGTACAAAATGAATTGTTAAAGTATACATTTAATAGTTACTTTAATTTTCGAGGTGAAAATTGTAGGGACACTGGGATTGCTCGCAGATTTTAATTAATTATCAATTAATTCTTCATATTTAATGTATGGAACTATTTTAATGAAACTCTACAATCTTGAGGTGGCAGTAATTGAGACATCTAGTCTATTTCAAAATTGTACTAAGAAAGTCGTAACTTTTTATAATACTAGGAAAACCTCATTTTTGTTAAAAATGTTTGAATAAAAACGATTAGGTAAGTGTAAACGTATTTTTTAATATTATGCGAGCTATAAGGTATTATATTTTAAATTTGATACTAATTGTTCGGTCTCCGTGGGCCGACGCCGACTAAACAGAAACTTTAGTGTCGATCCCCAGGGACCGAAATAGCGTTTAACGTGTTAATGCTACCTCGAGTAAATTAATCTTGAAGTTTAATTTGCGTCTATGCGACTTGCAATAATTTTTATTACTTCGTAAATCGACGAAATATAAAAAAAGGGAAGCAGTATCGTTACTGTTTTCATATCAGAAGCTAGTGCATCATATTTCTTCCAGAAACAGCGAACATTTCCGAGTTGGTGTGAAATATGGGTTTTGTCAGTACAAACCCAGTCGGGGTGTACCCGCATAATTATTACAACTTGACAGTAACAGCCAGAAAAAGAAGACCATTGTCAGTACAATCGGCCTGAAGAACAGTGATATTTCACCCGGCTGCTGCAGATGATCCGAGCCCATTCAGTATCGAATTCGGAGACAGAGAGGTATCCCGTCGCGAGCGCGTAACATATGTTAATTCAATGGCTCTCGGGCGCTTCCCTTTCTGATCCGGCACGCACACGGAACGACATGCCTTTCTCTCGAGTAAGCAAATCACGCGTTTTATCCGTGTTTCCGTTTGCGGGTGCCGTTCGCGCCCGTTTACGGCGTTCCCCGTATTACCATAGTTGGCATTACCCTGGTGCGTGCCAAGCACGTCTGTCGACTCGAGTGTATTAATACAATTCAATTGCCAGTTCGTTCGACAGATACTTGTCGGTCCTCTTCGTTTCCTCCGAGCTCTTGAGAGAGGAGGGGGAAGAGACGTTGATTTTCTGCCATGATTAGGGTCAGAATGTAAAGCAACAGTGGCACCGTGATTAACGCGTATGCTAATATAATCAGCCCGGAGAGAGAGAGAGAGAGAGAGGGGGGGGGGTAGAGAGCTCGCTAATTCCGACAAGCGAAATCTGGTCTACTAGTCTGCAATCGATAGCTCGCCGCGCGACACCCGCTCCGAATTATCCTAATCCGAAGTAAACTTTGCTTCTCTATTCTGGTTAAGTGCACGGTACCGTATTGAAACGATTGTCGATCGATCGTACCGTCAAACGTATTTTTCTTACGGATTATACCATTCGTGTTTCGGTTCTCTATAAAAGTGTTTTCATTTCATAATTTTAGAAAAGTAATTTTTCGTGTAACCATTTTGTTTCTGAAAAAGTATCCCCCGTTACGCAGCGACACGAAGCTATATGAGTACACACCAATCTCGGTTTAGCGATCGTATCGACGTCACATCGATTCTAGCCGAACACTTATATTAATAACACGTCCGCAGTGATTCTGTGTTTATCTGATCGCATGCTCTTCATTACAGGTTGTGCATAATATATCTGATAATAGGCAATATACGCTCGGCAAAACAGAATTAACGAAACCCACCGTTGATCGTACACATAGTCTATAATTAATATTACAAAGAACTTGTATTACGTATTCAGTCGGTTAAAATTAATGAAACGTCACTGCAACCATACACGATACACCACAAAGCGATATCTCTTTCAATTAATACCAGTCTTCCAGTTCGATTAATTTATATTCGTGTCCGCGCATTAAAATATTCGGAATGCTAACGGATTGTAAACGATACAAGACGGAAAGCTTTTACACACACGCGCACGGCTGTGAAATTTACAAATTCTCGACTCGAAATGGTCACTCGCATCCTCGCCTCGAGCATTCGGCACGAATTCCCGGTAACGAAATTGGAATCTAATTACGTAAGGAACTTACAAGTAACTACGCCCGCCGCTAATAAATTGCTCAATCGCCATGGGAAACATGGCACGGAGACCGTTTCCACCAGAAACATCGAAATTATTTCGATGGAAACGTGTGTCTCGCGCGGGAAGAAGATTCCATAGAGTCGCGCGCATACACACGCCCACGTCGTCTTATCGCCTCCCCCGTGGCGCGCGTGTTAATTGCCTTTAAATTCCAGCCCGGGGGCCGAAATAGGCATCGGCCGATAATGACAGTCGGGAAAAGAATGCTAATGGAGAGAGAGAGAGAGAGAGAAAAAAACGAAGTTCCCCGGGTACAAACGCGGCCCGCCGATTTGTAATTTCGTCATGGAAACGCCAAAAGACGCGACAGAAGGTAGGGGGAAGGGGACAGGATGTGGCGAAGAGAGATGGGACTAGGTGGAGAGGCCACAGATCGGGGTGGGACCGAAAGGCGCACTTACAAATTACGGACGCAGCGGTGTCTCGCGAGCTGGGGCCCCATACGCGATGGACAGAACCCAGCAATTTGGGGAAGGGCGACGAGATTAAGCTGCGTCCCAAAAACCATGATTTCGTCGCGACAGAGGTGCGCATTATCCGCGAGAATTAGGGGGGACAGGGACCCAGGCAACGACGAAGAGCAGCATCGCTCTTCTTTGACTTGCTAATTCCGGATCGGTCCCCATGGGTCATTCGACGTTTTCGCTTCCTGTGACCAATTATGGCTCATGAGCAGCCTTCTGGCAAATGAACACCATCGTGTCCAGCCTCGTCGTGTTTCCCTACGATTTTTCTTGGAGGGGATGGAAACATGGCACAGGTGTTTACTTTGGATGTATGTTTTATATACTCTTGCGTTCTCGTTTTCGCTCAAAAATGGACTTGCGGACCACAGCTTTGACACTCTGGTTCCAGATATTTCGTCAGACTGGAGAACTCCTAAATATACCGCGTGATTGTTGAAGACGATTACCGTTGCGGACCCCGTTCCTGATCAGAACGGAATACCTGATCAATTGAGTATATACACATCATATATTCATTATGATAAAAGCTTTTTCCAAAAAGGTACTGAATATTTATTACCCGTATTGAAATTTGTATGTAAATTTCGATAGCTCGAAGTAAGAAACAAATAAATGATTTAGGTGATCAGAAATTTCTCCCTTTGCAATTCTAACTTAAAAAGTTAAATTGCAATGTAATTATTATTATCTTTGCACTTTTGTTGAAAACCAAATTAATTATAAAACATTGATGTACTCGGATAATAATTCCTTTGGATTTGATAGTTACTCTTTTAAGTGATATCAGAAACTGTGGTTCGTAACGGTACTCGTGTCTATGGTACAGGCGGAACGGGTAAGACGAGATTACAGTCGGTGAATCGTAATTCTAGAATGCATAACTGCATTTCGTAATCCGAATCCACGTTGTGAATCTCAAATCGAGTTTAATAGAAATTCGACAAAAAGCGAAATCTGTTTTTTCTTTTTCACCGCGATTGTTTGCCGCGTCAGAAAACCTGGAAATTTACAGTACGATAATTAATTGTGCCGTTGTTTTTTTCAGTCACCCACAGAGAGATAGTTGGGGGATGCTTTTGACTTGGTAATTCGAAATTGAAATTGCACGGCGTTGCTCGCGAGAGAAAAAAATGAACGGGAAGGGTCGTGTGTGTTAGCTTTTGTTCGGAGAAATTTCATCGGTGGGAAACGTATTGTCTGGCCGGTTCCGTCACGCTTCGTTGGTGTCCATCGATTCACGCTTTTGTCGTGTGGCGAGACCTCGTGGTATGAACTAAAATGATTAATTGAATATTGGTATATCGTGACGCGACCGAGAGAGCCCCATCGACCCTCCTCCCCCTGGGGGTGCGTCGCGATGTAACACCTCTATTTTTCGGTCGGACAAGTGGACGAAACGGTTGGTGAAAAACAAAAATGAGTGCAGGCAACAGAGAGTCGTCGTGGTATCGGGGTCGTTAACCGTGATGAAAGTTCTGATTGCGTGCCTTAATAAGAACCGTTGTTAGCGCACGATGGGTACGATGCGTGTGATACGTTGTTATCTCCTTGTTATCCTTTTATTTTGTACCTCGAAAGGGCAAAAATTCGACCGTTTCCTGCGAGGGAACGTTATGAAATGCGCCATTCTCTGTCGATGGAGGAGGCATCCCAGCCCATGGCGAAATGTTTATTCACGAGAAATCGAAAAAGGTTCACGGGCATATTAAGCTGTGCCCGTCTGGCGTAGGGGAATTTTTGCTCCGGAAATAAACGTGTCTCTTTTTTTTCTTTTTTTAATTTTTTTATTAAACGTTTTGACGTACGATTCTTTTTAATGTAAGCATAAAGCCGAATGTTCCCGAGCGTGTGTATACTATAAAGCTAACAGATTGGTCGCGCGTCATCTGCGTCGTATAACAAATGCTGCCGCGAAGAAATGGACGAGCGGTTCCATATATCACTTAGATAATTATATTATGCCGCTTCTGGTGTATATTTATAGTCGACGTCTCTCCTCGTCGCTGCACGCTGCACACACACACGTACACCGAACGCCACTCTGTCACCCTATCTGCTCTCATCCGGCTCCTCGCGGTACCTAGGGAGATAACAACGGTGGGCTGCGCCGCGAAGGGGTAAAATATTAAATTGTCCGTCATTTATACCCTTCATTCGTGGGCCAGGCCATCGTCGGGAAGCGCAGATGCTTTCGTAAAGATAGCACTTTTCCTATTCTTTTTCCATTTTTTTGTTTTTCGGCGGAACGCCGTCGTTTCCACTTTTATCTGGGCTCGTCTATCGCTGGAGGGCTGAACAATTAACCGCATTTGTTACCCTGTGATTCCTGCTTAACTTGGACCCAATATTTCACTTTCTGATTCACGGAACGATTTAAAAAAGCGACTGGCCACCATTACCGTGATGGTGAATCGTTACCATCCGACGTTCCTATAAGAGAATGGAGACTTGAATTAGAGGAGGTCCTATCACGTGGAAGACTCTTCGTACTTGGGTGACCTACTTCACGCGATGCGACCGAGGCGAAGATTTTCCTACGAAACGTTGAGCTTTTTGCCGCGAATAATCTGGTATTATTGTTTCCTTTTGTCCCCTTCTTCTGGATCAACTGTTCTACTTAACATTTTGTCTACAACGACACTCAAATATGGGTGATACATAGATTACAAATGGGCTGGATTATTTAAATACCGCTACTAAATTGATTACATAAATTAATATCGTGGTATAGTTTAAAACACGACCAATAGCTTCCATTACATAAACACATATAGTTTCAACGATTTGTGACTTAAAACACGAAATAAAGTATGTCTGGCTACGCACGACCTTTTTCACTGTAGCAGTCAACGTGTTAATACTTTTAATTTATTATAAGAAATGTATCATGTCACAGTATTTATTTAATTCATTTACGTGCTTCAAGTTATTATTTTCAGTAATTTAGGTATTATCCTTATGATATTCGATTGGAAAGGAATTATACATGAACAGGTGATACTCGAAACGTCTTAAAAAATCACTCATTTTATACGAGGTGTGTTAGGTAGAATTGTACAACCGAACAGAGGGTGATTCTATAAGAAAATATAAGTTGAAAAGAAAGAATAGAATTTTTTCGTCTGATGCTTCGTTTTCGCGATAATCGAGTTTGAAAATCTATATAATAGGGCTTGGGGTTATTACCAAAACAAATATACTCGCGTTTCAGATCAAATCCAATTTTCTCGAAAACGAAACCTCAAACAAAAAAAATTTATTCTTTTCTTCTCGACTTATTTTTCCTTCCACAATCATCTCCTGTCCGGTCGACACACCCTGTATATCGTTGTATCTTTATTAGAATGTAACGCAACGAAGAAGAATTACCATTATTTTAATGACTTGTGGACAATACGTAATTTAACCCTTTCACGTAACTTGTTCCACTTACGATGAAGGAAGCTGTATTAAAAGGGCGGGTCCATAGAAGCGGAATAAAGCGTGCACGATTCGTTGTTCCCCCGTTGGAAGGGGTGGGCCCTACTGTGTGCAACCCGTTCGTTCTCGAGGACGCATTTACGTGGACGTAATCGCGGCTGCATTCCCATGAGTACGTACCACTAATTCGTGAATCGTCGCGGCCCGGCACGACGAGTCAAGAGACGCTCTTGAAGCCGTCAAGAAAACGAGTCGTTGTGCTCTTCTCGGCGTTGACTTCGAGATCACTCGATGGCTCTCCTCGAGGGCCACGAGCATTTTTCTTTTTCGCTGAGTCGAGTGTTTCCTGGCTTGCGCAACTATCGAATTGTCAGGCTGCACGGGGCCAAACATCGATCGTCCGCCAAGCACGAGTTTCCTCGGCCCTTCGCGGAAGATTTCGCTCCCCTCGCCCTTTCCCTCACCCTGTCTTGCCTTACTTTCCTAGAGGCTGCTTAACGAGGAAACTTTAAGGTTAAATCGCGGAGGTATCGCTCTTTCAGCCTCTCGTTTAACGGCGGGGGCGGGGAGGGGGGTGGGAGTGTGCTCCTCTAGTGTCACGCAGTTCGAGAGAACTAAAAACAGTTTAAACGATGGACTCCAGGAGAAATGCAAATAGGTCCTACTTTCTTCTCGGATTCCTTTCGAGTCTATGAATTATAAGAAAAAAAAATCTAAATCGAATTACACGTTAATATACCGTATTAAATCAAATTCCTATTTATTTTCTCTATGATTTATTCCTCACGAATATCGATTCCTCGAAAATCAGGCGGCGTCCCCTAATTCGCTCGTGTCATGTATAGAATTTTTAATTGTAATTTGCATTTGTACGCCTGCATTAACGACGCAATCATTTCGTTATTAGTGTCGTTATAAACGAATTAATAATTAAATCACAATCAGCGTATCTGGGAGAGCGTAGGACGCGACCGATCCCCCGGCGATGAAAACGTCTCCTTGAAATCACTCCGCGTAATACGCACACTCGTTTGTTTCGGTATTGCACAGTCATTACTTTTTAATTATCTCGATCGCGTTCCCGCGTACAAATAACGTCGCTATACAAATTGAGAGAGGGAAGGTATGCGCGTGTGTGTGCTCACCGCGCGGGGAACGCACGCTGTAGATAGACGGAGGGGGTAGGAAAGGTGTGGGGGCCACAGAATGGGGGCGAAGTCGAGTAAATAAATTTGTCGAACTCTCTTGAAAACATTCGAAGTATGCGGTTCAATGGGGCGATGGGGGTTAGCGGATAAACGTATAACGCCTCGCGACGACCTGTATCCGCGCGTGAACCTGCTTATAACCGTGCCACGAATGAGCGTGACGTATATTTTTTCTTCTTTTTTTTGTTTCTCCTCCCCCATTCTCTCTCTTTTTCCCCTTCCTCAGCGAACTATCCACTTTTACGTCGCGCGATTTTAACGAAGCCTTCTTTTTTCCGTTTAACGATACGTAACTGCTCCTGACGCGACGGAATGTTCACTCGCACGGGCCCCGTTGGCATTTAAAGGGGGTACTTTGCGTTACGGAAACGAGTGTTTCTTTTCCGCCGGGAGAATGTTATCTTAATCGAAAACCAAGGCGAATTACGTATTCCGGGGGCTCGGAGGGTGACTCGTAATAATATTAATAATCGATACAAAGTAGTAAATTTCAAAACAATCTGGAACAGTGCAATGCAACGAGCCAATTTTTTACGTCCCCAGGTGGTTCCACTTCACAATTCCTTTCTCCCGTTACTATGTACTTTGCAGCTTCTTTGAAGTCTTTGGCTAGCGTTTGCAGACGGGAAGATTCGAAGAAGGTGTCCTAATTGTTTTCCTTGAAAATCTACCAATGTAATTCATCCACAGACTTCTTACTAACGTTTCACTACATTTCTTAAAATTTGTTTTACAATGTCCAGCCAAAATTTCAAAAATGAATATTTCGTAGTATCTGGCACGTTTTATACTTCACGAAATGCAGGCGACGCGCTATGCACGTTATGTTCATGTTTGAGACAGTTGGCATCATTCCAGCGCAAGTGGTTAAGTGTACTTTAAGATCTCGTGTTTTAATTGTTGAACACGCTATCACCTTATAAACTTTCGAAAAATTCCGAATATAAAGAAGTTTCACGAGATCGAGTCGGGACGATGATCCATTGCAGGCTGGAATAATTTCAATCTCCACCGACACTCCCGGATCCCATGAACAATTAAGGAGTCAGTTGAGAGCGATATTCGCCCGGGGGCCGTTTCTTCGAGATAAATCTCCCTTTTAATCTGAATCCCCGTCGCTTTCCTTCGTTTCCCCTTAACGGCTGGCTATCCCACCGCGGTTGATGAATATTACAGGTGAGGAGGGAAGAACCGTCGTCTAATGAGTAAATCGTGCGGCCAACCGTCAACCCCCCCACCTGTGCACGTATGAAAGGATTCAGGTCTGTCGCGCTTATACACAAGCAGCCAAGTATTCCGCGATATCTGTCTGTCTGCGTGCACGTAGACTCGAAGTCTCCTCGCTTGTTAGCTGATACGTTCCGCCAACAGTTATTTCCGCGGATGTCGTCTCGGAGAAATTTGTCTGAAATACGGACAATTATCGGTCTCCGTGGCTCTCCATAATGAATCCCTCATTTTCAGTGTTTAATCAAACGTTACCTTATCTGAATTTGTCTCCGATAATTTCTTGTATTCAGAACACACACACAGACACGTAAAAGAAGATGCAGTAAATCCTCGATGAGTGTTCGAAGGCTCCTCGGCAATGACAAGAAGTGGTCCCCAGGTGTAAACGCTGATCTTGGCTGAAACTTGACTTGACGCCGAATTCTGAAGCCAGTGATATTTGTTTCAGCCGCATAGTTTATGAAATATTTAAAGTCCAGTGCCAAGGAGCCTTCGAACAATTATAGAGGATTTACTGAAATAAACCACGAACGATACACGTGGAATAACGTTGAACTCGACGTTTGAATGAGTCCTCGGTCAACCCTTGTCGGTCCAGGAGATGCACGCTGGGAAAGGTCTTCAGGGATTCGCACGTTTCTCTGTGCACGCTACCGTGTGAAATCTCTTGCTTGTTAGTCGAACCGTTTCACCCCGTTGACGACGGCAGAGTCGTTCGCCGCGCGGATGTCGGTTTAACGTTGAATTCAGATTTGGTAGTCAGAAGACCGGGTGGCGACGGGTCTCCGAACTCGTCGCAGCGCTATCAAGAAGCTGCTGGGGCCAGGGTTGGCGAACGGTTCGACGCGTCTTTTTGGTTGATGGGGTAGAAGTCGGTGGTGCCCGGCGCGCGCCCACCACCGCGATTCTGGTGCCGCCACCGCCCGGTGGGAATTTATCGTTCGAGCTGGGTAGGAGGATGACAATTAGCCCGAAGCACCCTTGGAACAGCGAGCGTCGTTTTAACGAGACCATGCCGTTTACGAGTCGAGTTTGGAGTCGCGGGGATTTCATGCTTCTCGGAGGAACTAATTAGATAAGGGTTCGCCGCTTCCGGCGTCATTCCTTTCCTTCGACTCGATTTCTCTGTTCTCCATCCCCTTTCTGTCTTTCCATCGCGGTTCCAACTTTCTTCGAGCGAATTCAAGTCCTAACCCCCCATCCTCCTCTTCTCAAACCACCCGCGACCCAGAACCATGGTACCCAACCGCGCGGCTCGTTCTTCCCGTTAACTTACGCGACTCGCTTTTTAAACTCGTCGCTTACAGTGCAAGTAAAATATGACCTGTTTTTTCGCCTGGGTCATCCTCTCTTTCGTTTTCTTACGTTTCTGGTCCGCGCGCCGAGCTTAATTCGCGCTAAAAGTGCAGCCGGGACGCAGGAGTGGTGACCTGGAGAAAAATAGAAAAACAATATACTGGAACGTTATACGGGGGGAGGGGGAAAGGGGGATGAAAAACTGGAAGAGAGAAACTGCGCCGAGAAACTTTCGTCGAGTGCAGGGTGTTTTCTCCCGCGCTATGAATTAAGCCAGCGGTGTATTTTTAATTCCAACGGGTTCGTAAAAATCGAGCCTTCAACGAGTTCCGGCCGGCGCGTAAAAGATAAAGGCTGTCGCCCACTTAACAGCACAGCACCCAGACCAACACCGTTCAGTTGTCCACGTGTCGATGTTGTTTGCCGCATACAGTGAATTCTTGATGAGTGTTCAAAGGCTTCTCGGCACAGAACACTAAATATTTTATGAACTAATGGTCGTGTGCGGATGAAATAAATATCATTGGCTTCAGAGTTCTAAGGTCTATCACAGTGCTAAACGATCGGTGTATAGTATCACCGACAAGGTATAAGAATAGACCTTTCATCCGATGTATTTTTTCGGCCCACTTTTCTGGGGCAATGTTGCCCCATTTCCATTATAGTATCACTACTCACCGTGGATTCCCCGTTCTCATAACGTAGAAGTCACTAAAATCAGTTAGGTGGGTACTACAGTTTAGGTGGGCCACCAACATCCATAAGATGAAAGGTCTATTCTAATACCTCGTCGGTGATAGTACAGTTTCTCTTTCGTTCTCTATACTAGCCTTTTAAACCACAGATTAAGTTTCAACCCTTTGTACCTCATTGTCTTTAACCGCAATAACAGCAATATAATGAGACGTATATGAGAGATGTTGAGCCTTTAGTTTGCACACCTTCAGATTAAGTCACGTTCTCCTGTTCTATACGTTTCAGGAATATTTTTCTTTTTGTGTTACTGTTATTAAGTTTGTTTATGTTACATATTATTTTTAGCGTAAATAAACGTATGTTACCAAAGAAAAATGCAAAGATCTGAACTCTTTCGGGGTTCCTTCTTTCAACTACGCGCCTTTTATGTCGAAGTCGCGTTTCATTGGGGTATCCATTTAGATCGAGGGGGGTGGCACGGTCAATTCCGCACGGAACACGTGTACTCTCGGGAACAATGTAACGAGATACCCTGTTGGGACGTGCATACGTCTGTTCTGTCCGCGGTCTACTTTGCAGTAGCGGCGATACACCGTTCCGATTATAGGTATGTTACCCACCGGCTTCCTTAACGAGGCCAGAGCCCCTGCTATGGACTAATCTCGGCCTGTTCTCCGGCAACTATTCCATTGACTCTCACGGAAAGCAAACGTACAGATTGCTTTTCATCGGCTCGGCGCGGGCCCCCCTTTCGCTTTCTACTCGCGTGCACCGGTCCGCTTTCTTTCCCTGAGCTCTGTAACGTCTCATGTGCCCAGTTCCGTAACATCGCGTTTACTCCGCTCGTTTCCACGCGCTATTTCTCTATATTCGAATAAATCACCGTTCATTTTCTCGCGTTCTTTTCCACCCCTGCGTGCACTTATATGTGTGTTCCGGTATACCAAACTGGGCGGACCAATCGAAACCAACGATTACGGTTAAGGAAGGCTTCTCCTCGTCACGGAACCACGCACGATTCCCCTTATATTCGTATAACACGATCCCCGTTCCTGTGAACGTCGCGAAACCCAGGTCGAAATTCTGGCCCGGTTCACACCAGGCTGTGGGTCCCATGCGGCGTGTGTCATAAATACGTGTGTACGTGTTCGGGGCGCAAACGCGTTCTTTCACGCGCGCGATTTCAGCACTCTCCCGGGTGGGCCGCTTTGACGGAACGATCGGGACCGATCGCAAGGTGAAAGGGAGTGTCGCTGACAATCGAACGACTCGATCTCTCGGTGGCAGATATATCGAGGAGCGTTGATACGGCCTCTGTGTGTGAGAAATTCTTGGGAATAGTTTCGCGATGGCGAACGGTTTGCCCCGTGGGCGAGCGTCCTCGATTAACGAAACACCAATGGAAAGGTGTAATTTTCTCGTGTTCTTGATCGATAGTTTCCCACAACTCTTCGCAGCATATAAACCGCCAGCAGACGTTCGAGTATTCGTTTTATTATTTTTATGTACACTCTGTGTAAGTCTGCATCACCCGTAAGAAGCTTAAGAAATACGAAAAAAATGAGGTTTCGCAAGAGGGGGAATAAGAATTCCTATGGTTCCGGCTTCCAACGACATAGGTTTTCCTGCTGCTCCATCCTGTGAAACCTAATCGAGACGCGTATACCGCCGCGAGCAGTAGTGCCTCCGTTCGCGCCACTCTCGGATATCATAAATATGCGGGGACGTGTGGGTCGTCGAGGGGGGGTATGGTACGGGGGGAGATATACTCCCACGTGCTATTGCTGCTGTACTCGGTGCGCGCGATCTTCTGGCGTGGGCAGATGCCAACTTGCACGACAACGGTTACGACGATGTAGAGAGACCAAAGGGGGGCGAAAGGGGACGCGAAAGGAAGAAAAAGAGGCGGAACAAGTGGAAGAAGAAATGTAGGAGAAGGAAAAGAGGATGATGCAAGATGGAGTCGGGCGAGCTTGCTGGACGAGCTTGTCTACATAAACGTCCCTCGTTCCTTCCTTCGCGCCCTCGTATACATGTCCCCGATTTTCTTAGCAGCTTCTGAGAGTACGTGTGTCGTGTCGGTTACACGGCCGTGCCGTAGAGGCGTGTATCTCTCGGGGGCCCCGTAGAGGATGCGTGTGTGGCCCGGCCACTATTCACGTCTGGAATTCGAATCCCAGCCACGCAGCTGTCTGAATGTCTTTCCCGAATGCGGCTGGACAGGGAACGGGATGCTTAGAGAGCTGTCTGGAACACGGTCTCTTTTTTTTTTTCTCTCTAAACGTGTCCATTCGCAGAGGAAATTGAAGAGGGAACCGCAGTGTAGAGGGCGGGGCGTGTGCCTGACAAAACGATTTTGTTTCGAAGGGGCGATCTGTTAGTTATCAAATCTGTCTCGGTGAAATATTATCGCAGACTAAATGCCTTTCCAGTTGTCGATCTTTCTGTCCTTTTTTTTTTTTTATCTAGTCTTGGTTGATGATTGATTATTCAGAATAAATAACTCGAGTCCTCGATGTTTAGGGTTACATGCTCTGGGTTTCTGATTAAACTAGTTAACTAATAAGTTACCGCACGGTTCTTTGTCATCTCTCGAGAGAGACACGAAATCAGCTCGGTAGTAGAAACTGCACGCTTTACGGTTTAAAGACGGTACACCGTGATATACGTAATGAGAAAAATATGATCCTCCGATGGTGGCTCATAGCTATTCTCGTTCAACGGCAACAGACGAAACTGTTCGCGGGGGAGCTGTGAAGCTGTTTCGTCCCGCCTTTCCCTTGCGTTTCCGTGTTTCGTTCCACTTTCTTGGTGAATCGTGTTCTTCTGTATGTGTGCGACACGTTTTCGGGGCGAGTTCTCTCGGAAATACGCGCGCGGCCCGTTTAGCCCCGCGCGACGAATCGGACACGAGGGTTACAGCTGCTTGACAATCCTTCTTCGTCATTCCGCTCGATGGCATTTTCGGCGAGAGGGAGAGAGATAGCCGAACCGGTGGAAAATGTGAACTGCACAAGCAGAGGCAGATGCAGTTTCACGGATTCCTACGATTCTTTCATCGACGCGTGACACGTGCCTTTTTCCCCTGCGAACGTATCGAATTTCCCCCCTAGTGTCTGGAAAATTCGTAGTATATTATAGTCGAATCTGTGTCTTCCACTGAAATATAATATTAAAGGCACCATTGAGACCGCTTGTACTTTCTATTAATACCTTGACCCATTTTATTGGGCGCTTTTGATTCCAGTTTGAATGCAGTTCCTTATCAGGAACTCGAATATTCTATTTCCGTGGTAAAATATCTCCCAAACGAAACTCGTTTCCCGTAAAATTCCTTGTCGCCCCTTGTACGGATTCAACCTCGGACGTAACACTTCGACGATGCCCCGAAATATTACCCAGGAAAGAGGATTCCCTATTGAGCCGTGTGGCGGATCAAAATGGTTTCTCAATAATTCCATCGAACGCAACAGTCACCCGAAAATAATTCACGTCCCGCCCAAAATAATTCTGATGCAATATATTCTAAAACGCCACGAAGACAATGGCACCTCGTGAAGCTCCTTTGGAATTAGAAAAGTGATCTTTTTTGGATCTACGATAATGTTTTATCCCGTGACGGGATCGAAATCCGAATTTGTCGTGTGGAATTCGAATCACGTTGAGGTTCACTCTGGAATCCACTGTGGGCACGATGGGATATAGCTGTCGGTAGGACGGGGCCCTTCGCAATGCGTCAGGTACCGCGGAACGCGGAAATTCGAGCTTACGCGAAGGGGAGAGTCTGTTGGGCTCTCGATACGCGTCCGGCTTATTGACTTCCGGTGATGTGGGAATACCTCGTGGCCACCGCGTATTACCTGCTCGTTAACCCGTTCCACGTACGGTGTGCGTTCAGAGAGGGTAGTGGCGGATAGGTATCGGTGAGGTGATCCACGTTTCTTCTTTCCACGGATTAAGCCTGAATCTGATCGTTGGACGCCCGGAAGGGAATCTTATGCGAGAACTTTGCGAATAATAACGCGCCTAGCTTGGAGAAATAGAGACGGATGAGCCGACTAAGGAGAATGGATGTCGGTGATTACAAGAGGTACTCCATAGATATCCGTGGTTCCGACAGATTGCATAGTGTTCGGCCTCGAGATAAAACAATAAATCATACATTACTCATAAGCAAGGGAGCGGATTCATTATTTTAACGAGTGAAGCAAATGTTTCCGCTTTGCTCGCCTGTAATATATCGAGTTTGATTAATTTAATCGTGATCCCCGGTGAGATTTATATATCGGCGCTCGACGATCTCTTCTTACTTGTTAGTCCTTCGTTTGAAATACGACGTTTCTCGGAGTATCGGTACCGTGTCGCGAGTGTTTACGCGACCCCGGTGGCTTCTTACCCTCCTTAGCAATTTACAGATAATTGCTAAATTTATAGGTTTAATAATCTCCCGCGCGGTTACACAGCCTTGATATTAATTTTAATAATTTTTCGCTTGGAACTTGTGTACGGCTACAACCACTTTAGAAGCTTTTTCCCAACCCCCGGGAACGTTATTATCCTCACGTAGGGTCGTGCGCGCGCTTCGTGCACGTAGCATATGCACTTTAATAATTTCCATGCACTTTGAACGGGCATTTAATTGCGCGAAAGTAATCTTTATCGTTAGCCGTGCTTGGACAATTATCTTCGGAGATTTAAGAAATTAAGTGTTACCGGGCCAAGAAGAAATATTCCTCGTTGCCAACCGGAGTGTCGAAGCGTTAATTAACATCGCCCTTTCGATGTTTCCGTCCCCCGAGTCACGAAATTTCGTCGTGATCACGAACTTCACGATGGATCGCGCGGAACTTCATCGTTTCGCTGCGCCAATTATATTACTTTTATTTTTCCGCTCGACTTGGACTTTGTTCTTCTTTCGTTACAATTAACTGCCTTTCGCTGTGGTATGTACACACCGACACGTGCGACGAACACATCGCTTTTCTTGTTTCTGCGGTTCCGCAGGCTTGGCGTAAACAATTCGTGTCGCGATGTATGCAGGGTGTCCAACCTAACGGGAGCATCGTGAGTATTTCACTTGCTTTTGATTTTCAAAAAATTTATTTTAATAAATGCTCAAAGGGATGTCTATCAAATTCGACACATTTTTGCACTAATCCCTGTATTGTATTAAGTTATTTTATTATTTGAATCTACTCTCATATATTCATAGATTTTTCATACTCAAGGTCAAATAAAGGTCACACTATTATAAGTCATTGAATTGGTCTTGATCTCAACTGTAACGCCAAGCTGATAAAAATATGTAGTCCCATTAAAAAAGAAAACATCGATGGTCTTAAAATTTCGAAAAGTTCGATCTTGACAAAATGTGTGCTTATCATAGTATTTGTTCCTTCTAACCAAATAATACTTTCTTCTCACACTTCTTTGCACATTCAAAAACAAGTGAGATATCGAAGGTGCTCGCGTTAGGTCTAATTGCGAAACACTGCCATTAAGTGGTTCGTTAGCATTAGAATCGGTTTCGAATCAGCGTAACATATACAAACTGATTGCTAATTCAATTTATCACGTGAACAGCCTCCGCGCGTAAACCAGGCTCGCAAATCGATAACGTTAAGTATAAAGTTATTCGATCCGAGGGATAATTTAATAGTACAAACCTGAAACCTTTTATTATAATAATCTTCCGAAAGCTCGAGCATAATAACACTTGAAAAATTTCCATAATTGTTAGTCAACCTAATACGTGTCGCAAACTCTCGCTACGATTACCCCGTATATCAATTGAATGTCGCTGCGAGGCGGCACAGATAGAAGTGTACAGAGTTCGCTTGAAATTGATGGTTGTCCCCGAGAATTAATAGGCCTCAATAGCGTGCATAATGCGTGCAGTTTCTTGTGGCCAGAGGTCGGACAAACCTACGGTCCCCCCCTTCAGTGATCATAGGCGATCGTACGTGGAACCAAGAAAGGTTTTATGCTAATTCCCACACGCGGAGCCCACTCGTTGCCGCGACCCCGAGCATTGTCCGCTAATAATCGCTCGACTCTGAGCCCTTTCTCACTCTCTCCCGGCCCACCGATAGCCTAACCCAGCCGGAAATAATAATTATTTCGCGAAGAAGCGGATAGAAAATTGCCGAGTAGAGTTCGTGCCGTGCAGAGAGAAAGAGACGAAGACCAGGACAAACGGGAACGTGGATGGTACTTGGTCGAGGATTCTCAGAAACGCGTTTGGAGGATGCAAAAGTCTCTCGTTTGCCACATTATGGCCGAACCGTTCATAGTCACTGGCTACAACACAGTAATTTTGACCTCTTTTTAACGACCGCCACGGTTTACTCTTTTATTTTTTGGAAGGGAAGTGGGTACGCAACGAAATTGAAAGAGTTCTCGATTTAAGCAGTTACAGTAGTCTCCGCTTAATCGATGCGTCGTTATCCCCACTAGTTCCTGGAACTGCTCCCACGAAGAGTTCCCATTATTTGTGCTGCACATCGTCACACAACTATTTGAACCTTTCTCTCTAACATCACTCACAGAGACTATGTTAATGAACCGAAGATGGATAACAGCCGGTAATTTCTGAAACGTCTATTTCCCTCGATAATTGTCCCAACGGGGTACCTGTACCTGCAGTCAATTAAGCGGGGATCACCGTACTTCGAAATGGAAGCAACTGTAAATATTCAAAGTTCATTATCGAATTGGCAACCTGATTTCTAACGGTGATTATTATTTAAGACGTTGAGCCTAGGAAAACGCTGGACGAGAGAGACTCGAGGAGAGATAAAGATGATCCGGCGTACAATGGGGTCCGCGATGATATTACCCGAATGAGGTTCATTGAAATACCGGCACGAACCTCGAAGACGACTCATTTCCCTTCTTTTCTCTCCGGTTCGCGTCTTTGTGCCGGGCTATTCTCGCGGGAAGTAGCTTAATTTGTAAATCCACCACGCTGATTCCAAGCTCATGAATTCAAGTGGCGACCTCCTCCACGCCCCCTATTATTTTTATTTCTTTTCGTTTTTCTTTCTGTTCGGATTATACGGAAGGGGGAGGTGGGAGGGGGAGGGGGTTGGCGTTGACGCGTTTTCACTTGTTTTTGCTTTATCCGTCCTGGCGTAAGCCCCTCGAATATTTTGTGTCTACGACTCACAAACGTCGTCGTTGAGTTTCTTGTTACCGGGGAGCAGGCGCGCGCGTTGTGTCCTTCTAAAATGATATCACGGTTCTCGCGTTTGTTACACACCTCCACCCGAGGGGACACGCCCGGCACGTAAATAAAATGCGGCCGCGTAATATTTCGCGATGCCTATTTGTTCAGCCGGGGCATAGTTTCGTTACGTAATGCATGCGCTTCCAGGCTTCTCGGTTCTTGCTCTAGTTGCTAATGTTGTTACATTTCCATTTGTCGGCCGCACTAAAGGGACCCAGCGGTAAAGCACGAATAACTTGATATTCTGCAGCTTCTCGTTCTCCCCCTCCCCCTCCTTCTCCACGCGTCTCTGTCTCTCTTTCTTTCTCTCTGGTCCTATTATTTTTGTTTCTTCATTTCGCGGTATCCGCTTTTCTCTGGTTGTTTTTCACGCGGAGGCGTTGTAATAAATTCACGGGAATGATTCGAAAACCCCGCCCGAGAACCTTTCCTCTACTTTAATTGAGCCCGTGGGACGGGGAGAAGGCGGGTGGAAAATTGAGGGAACTCTGTACTGTGTACTTTTTCCCCGTTTCGTTCTGTGCCACGCTTGTGTTCACAGATTTAGAGGATTTTCTCGTTGAAGTACCGGAACAAACAGTAGCATTGAAAGTTCACGAGGATTTCTTCTATCGGGCTTTAATAAAAATGTGAACTGTTCAATTTCCAACGGTATAGGAAAGGAATGACTCCCCCCAGCTCGTCCTCGTCTATACCGTACGCAAACCGAAACAAGATTACCATCCCTCCGTTATCAATTACAGAACGCAATCGCGCACCGCAAATGGTCACAAACTTCCGTCCGGTTCGACCGAAGATAACGTTTATAACGGTCCATGTTCTACGGGGGAGGTTGGACTTGTCATCCCTGGTTCCTCTTTTTCCCCCGTGCACACGTTCGTTTCCCGTTCCGTTTTTGCGCGCAACCACCCCGAACGGCAGGGACGAGAAAGCGACGGTTAACCACCACCAACACGGTCGTAACCGCCAGCAGAGAGAGAAAGAGGGACAGGGAGGTAGAGGCGTTGTGGTGACGGTGTGGTGGTCGGTGGTCGGTGGCTCCGTCGTTAGTAAAACATCGTCGAGCGGTGTGCGACGCCATTGCCGAGCACAAGGCGCACGATTTAAATTTAAATAAGCGCGACGAAAGGCCGCGATAAAATATAATTAAGTTGCGCCCGCCTGCGACCGTCGTCGGATGTGGCGCACAGAAGTGGCGCGCGGGGGTCTCTCTGCATACAGGGGTCGTGGGATGAGCGACGATAGAACAGTGGAAGAAGGCGAGGAAAAAGAACAGGCAAAAGTGAGAGACAGAGAGAGAGAGAGAGAGAGAGAGAGAGAGAGAGAGGGGGGTAGCGTGAGCGGACGGAATGAAAAGATGAGGAGAGCCTCTGAGAAAGGGATGAGGTCGTGACGACGACGACGACGACGAGAGCACCGGCCCTCTATATGTATATATATATATATATATGCATATTATGCGTATATTACGGCAAGGGTGAGCCAGGGGTATCACGTTGCTACTTAACTTGACGGACTTAATGGCCGGGCGTAATGGGCGCGGCCACAAGAAAAAAAGAACGTAATTAAGAGTGGCAAGGATCCCCCTGCGTTGCCAGTTTACCAGGACCAAGATTTATGTTATGCAGTAATTTCTGCGAAATCCTACCGTGCCTGACGAGAGGAATCTCATCCCCGTAAACGTGGGAGATAAGCTCCCCGTGGCAGCAATGCGGGGGAGGAGAAATGGGAAGGAGTTGGAAGTTGGTGTGGCTCGTTTAACGATTTGTAGAAGGAATTGTTACGGTGTGTCTCGTGTGTACTCCCACGATTTTGTCGTCCACGATCACCGTGGACACCTTTCGGATGTCATCTCTCGGAGGATGGGTCTGTGTATATATACACCCAGGATTCGCATTCGCGTCAAAACTGGCGTTATTTCAGCGGATAGCCCGCAGGTGGCAAGTGGGGTGTAGTAACGCTTGTAAGTTGTAACTTCGTCCTAGGACAAGTTCCGACGACGTCCAGTGCACAGTATTCGCCCTGGTGATTCAGACGATGCCCTGGCGATTTATAGCTCGCGGTAAACGCTCGCGCGCTGGTAGATAGGTATACATACCCGTACGTGTACGGTTTAGATTTATTGTTCTTCTCGCAGAGAGCTCTACGGGTACCTTATTAAACGGTTGACTTTAGCGTTGGTTGGGTATAACTATACACCGTAGAGATTCGCCGAACAAAAATGCAGAGAAATGGAAACATCGAAAGAGAGAGAGAGAGAGAGAGAGAGAGAGAGAGAGAGAGGGTATCGTTTGTCCAGGATGATTTTTCGAACGCGTTAGCCCGTGACGAAGATTTTCCTCCAGTGGCTTATCGACGGAAATTCGAGCCGCGGAAAGAGGAGCAGTTTCATCAGAATCGACGGTGAAAACGCGGTTCGGTCGATCCGAATGGCCGGTGAAACGTTATACGCGGATGGCGCGGGACATTTCTCATCGTAATGTGATTTATGGAACATTTTTAACTCCCCCGAGGTAACGCCCGGCGGCCCCCGAATGGTCGCGCCGAACTGATCCGCTCCAGCCGCCGCGGACGTTGATGGTATTGTATACCACCATCACCACCACCGCTGCTACCCCCGTGCACACTCTCGCGATCGTCGTTCGTGTTTTATCATCCTTCCCGCAATACGAGAGCGCATTGTTCCCCTCCCAGCGGCGAGCGTCTCGCCGATACTTCACGCCCGAAACTAATTACCGGCTCGAAAAATTCTCGGCTATTTATTGCACTTAGCCCGGTCGTCCTCGTGGCTCGTTTGGAACCGGCCCTCTCACACACGCGTGATTTACTGTATTCGTCGCACCGTTCCCCTGTCATTGCTAGGGCCGCATTGACCTCCCATTATTTTTCTTGCAGCCCCATTCGACTCGACCGTTAACATCACTTAGTTCGTTGGTTTATGGTCACGGTTCACACCCCCGCGTCGTTCCTTAATATAGGGGATGGTGGCAGAATTTGGACCATCGCCTAGGTTGGACCACTACTGTAACTTGTCATGCGTAAGCAATTTGGGCCTTGTGATAGTGGATATGTGTATGATAATGGTGATTGCATTAATTAACTTAGTACCTATAAGCAACATATACGGTAAATCATCGATGAGTGTACAGAGGCTCCTCGGCACTGAACATATTCCATGAAGTAATGGCCATATGCGGCTGAAACAAATTTCATTGGCTTTGGAATTCCAAGTTCTATCACTGTGCTGAACATTTTTTAAAAGTCATCGTTACACCTAAGGCCCTATCTTTGTCAGTACTGAGAAATTTATGAACACTCATCGATGATTTACTGTACTGTCTGTTACGAGGCCCAAAATTTCTTGCACATGTCAAGTCTTCCATCGGCAACCTTTGCCTATACTCGCCACGACAAACCAGCCTGGAGAAATCTGATTCATTCCACCTCCTTTCGATGTAGCAACTAACCAGGTAGAGTTGATCTAATCCCCGGGAATGGACGTTCAAGAATTCGATGGCTTCCGGCGTCAAAAGGCGTTTAATGCAAGCACGGGGGCTGACACCGAGGTGGTAAATTAAATACCGAACGGGGCCGTTTGTCCTGGCTTCCATTTATCAGGTTCTATGTACACCCCCACCGGGTCCACTTTGTAATTGAACACAATGCTCTCTCACGGCGTTCGGGGGCGCACGCTTCCAATCCATTGCGATCCGCCGCGCTGCCTCCGCTGGCAGTCTGCGAAAGAAACACACCAGCCCAGCAGATTTACTAGAAAAAGACACAATAGCGTTCGTTCTGCCCCGTTAGGCAGTTGGGTCATCGCTTTAATCCATCGGAGCCGCGCGGATGTGCTCGTGCCACGTACGCGTCGCGGAGGATACATACATACATACATACATACATACAAGGTGGGATTTCCTTCGAGGCGATCGTTACATCAGCGCCCGGGCAGGAACACACCACGACGACCCCCGCGTGTGTGTATCGCGATATTTCCGAAAGAGCAGCGGTGGCGGCCGTTTCGCCTGCGTTGCGTCGAAGGGCTCATTAGTAACCGACATCCCATTATATCCAGTCGTAAATAACGCCGCGTATGTGTGTGTACACCCACCGTACACGGCTACGCTATGGTTTTAACCCGGGCCGTTTGGATCGTCGATGGAAGAAACACTCCAGAGCCAGAACGAGAGAAGTGCCGGCTCGTAAAGCAAAATCGTAAAGGGGACGCCTGGAGGACCAAGGGTCAGGTCTGAAACCTTCGAAGACACCGGACCCCCTCTTACCAGACATAGCTCTGGTATCGTCTTCGTTTCAGTGTATGTATCTGTGTGGGAGCATCGTTTGTTGCTCCGACTTACGACGTCACGGGTCACTATTAGTTTGAATAGGGATTAGCTTGGCCCCAGTCACGCTTCCAGATTGAATTTCCCTGGCGAAACCGTATCTGTCGTCTGAACACACGTGTGTCGTTTGGAAAGTTAACGATTTTCGAGACTTTCCAGCACGGTGAATCTCAGATTTGCCAGGGAGATCAGGTGTGTGGGTGTATTTATGACAATCCTCATTTATGATAGATCGCGATGATCTACTTAAACCGTTCAGGAGAGCTTATTCCAACGGGACGGAACGTTTTATCCGGTTGAGTTTCTCCGATTGGCTCCGATTTTCGAGGCAACGGCCAGTTTCGAGTTTCGGCGCCGATATTTTCGTCGTGGTCGCCCGGATGGGGTTCCTCCGGCGTTAAATTAAGTTAAATCTCGTTTAATCTCGGTTCCCTCCGCGATTCCACGGTATCGTGGCCTCAAATTTAGGCCAGGGCTAATCTAAATTCCCCGATCCGTAGCTCGTAATCCCTCGGCCACGTACTCTGGGGGCTCACTGTCTCTCTCTCTCTCTGCCTTTTGTGGATCCCTTTGTCCTTGGGTGTCTTTCGCGAAACGGTCACAGAGTTGTTCTTCCGGAGTTGTATCGTTGATTGTCCCTACTTTCATCGATCGTAAAAAGCCCTCGGATGGTTTTACGGGCTGATCGTAGGTAACATCGGAAAAGTGAATTTCGTGGCTGGAATTACTGGTTAGCGGTGGCTGGAGCCGACATCGCGTCATGGTAACACGCGTATTACGCGCTGCGTATCATAAATATCTACAGTTAGAACCTTATACGCATAGAAGACCTTTAGAAATAACTTCCCTAATTTTATATTCTTTCCCGGTCACAGCGGCTATTGCCATCGAACAAAACTTCCTTTTATCCATTATACACATTTATTTTCCTTTTTAATATCCTCATCAAAAGGATCAACATTTAGTCGACAGCCGTTGTCGTCCTCGCGGTACTAGCAAAAGTCGAAAAAAAAGGGTCATGAACCTGTACCCTTCGAATACGCGCGCAAATTCCACCCGGTCAAGTCAAACCTCGAGCGACCAACCTAATGGTTTGCGCGTTTTACACGTCGCCCTGAAGGAAAGGTTTTCCTCCTCCATGACGACCTGGAAAATCCAACGGATTTCTCTTCCTTCAGGGCAACCAATCAGCGGACAGTATTTTTAGCAACTGCCTTCACCCTTCAGCCAATCAGGCAAAACGTATATTTTGAATGAATACGTTAATTCGTATTAAGAAACGCCGAACTTCGGTGTCGATATCAATCGTGTCGGAGTTTTACAACCTTCGTTGACTATCACAGTCTCATCGTGAATTCACGCGTAAACAACGCGTGTGTTCGCGGCGCGTATGTAATTCTGCGTGTCTCTCGGGCGTGGGTGTATTTATAATAAGCAATAAGTCGTTCGATGTACGATAATTCTCGAGCGCAAGGACGGATGTGTGTGTTCACCGACGTGCGTAAAATTTCTACCCTCTTCGCGTCGGGGTCCCTTTCGCGCGTATAAAATACACCCGCGCGCGCGCACGATCGAGCGTGGGCTGTCGTTCTGGTCTCTCTTTGTCTCTCTATCCGCATAAGTGTGTGCATCCACCGGGGATATGTACACTGTGAAACGCTCGTCGGCGGCGGAGACCGATTCCCATGAGATGATCCATCCGATACGTTCCAGACACCGAACGCGAGAAGGTTTGTGACAGGAAAATTCAGAGGAAATTAATCTGTCGGCGAAATACCTGTATGTAGTATTTACGGTTGAACGGACGGCCATGGTAAAAAGTTGTGTAAATTCGGTGAATTTCACCTAGAGGTAGTAGACGTTGATGAATTTCGTTGGTAGAATTCTGCTCCATATGGGGGGACGGTTACGGAAGCATATCTGCCTGGTCGTAAATCGTTAAAAAATCTGTAATATTTCACATGTATCAATTGGTAGATCTTTTTTCTCTGTGTGTATTCGTAACCATGGTTACCGAGTAAATAACGTTAACGTGACATAACCATCATGAAACGGAGATTTAGTCGATTTATTGGTAAAATTCTGTTCCAAACCGGGGACCATTGCAGAGACATATGTCTACCTGGTCGTGAACGATTGAAAAATCTCAAAGGTATTCTACAGCTCAATTGGCAAATTTCCCTTTCCTGCTCGTGTTCATAACCGTGGAATAATACTGTGGTCGCTAATGAAATAACGTAAACGGCGATAATATAGCCATCTCCGTGAAACGGCGCGATGACGTGCTCAACAGAAATTAACTCGCGGCGTTCGCACGATCTTTCAATGCCCATTCAACGCTTACTTTTATGACACATTCTCTTCCCCCGCCCGGCGTTCTGCTTTCCTTCCGCTCGATGCCAGGCACGTATGGAACACCCCGTCGGCCGCGGCGAAAAGCGTGGGCGGCGATCGTAGGCGGTGTTTAGGTGCGTCGCTCGTAATTACTCCCGAAGTCCGCGGAAGACTCTATCGGCCGTGAGCGTAGAATTAACCAGTACGTCGGAGGGGAACGGCATAGGTGGAATTTATAACGACGGAAGCCGGAGACAGGTAGAGAGAGGAAGAGAGCGCGGGGCGCATTTGCATGTAGCTGCGACGAGAGTCAGCACTGAAGTGGTTGGAAGCCGTTGAATCCGTCACGTCGAACGAACTACCGTCAGTTCGGGGGAAAAAGAAAGCGTAAAGTTTAAGCTGCTGGCAATTTTCAGCCGGTAATTAGGCCACTTTAGAAGGGTGACGGGTAGCAACGACGACAGTAGTTTCTTTCGTTTTTGCGCAAACATGCCCCCCGGACTTTCATGGTACTTTTTCACGGATGGTACGAGACGTAGTAATACTTCTTACTCGTTCTTAGAGGATCTTCCCGAAGGATCCGGAAACAAGTCGAGTCCGTCTCCGCGATACTGTAACAAAGAGTTCGCGACGGAGAAATGGTTATTGGAACGGTGTAACGGCGAACGATCGCGAATAGCTTGAAGAGATATCGTTGTTTGGACGTTTTCTCTTTTCTGTTATCTCGACAAGTGGATACGTGGTTTGTAAAACGTCGACAAAACACTCGAGACACCGCCGATCGGTCACGGGAATATATATATTTTCCCTCGGTGTATTTTCCAATAAAGCCCCGGCTTCGCAACGGATTTCAGCCACGAGGTAAAATTGGTCGTTCCGTGTAACCGTTTGATCGTGACGGTTGTTAGCTGGGCGGAGGGATCACATCCACGAATGTTGTGTTCAGATATTGAACGAGCAGGTGAGACGGTCGTTGGAGTGTAACGACGGCTCGTAGAGGCCTCTCTCGCGAAACCACTCCGAAAGTTGGCTGGGTTCCTGATATTAGGGCTAGAGAGTGAAGTAGCGCTAACCGTCTACCGTCCTCATTACGTAGGTACGCATCCGGGTACTCTGTGACAGTCGATCTCCAGCTAACGATCTGTTTCTTTTTAATTAAACGTCGTTCCCATTCCGTGTCTATACAGTATGATCATTAAATGGGAACCTGAAATGGGATGGAACACGCTCTTCTACACGGATACTCTTCTCGCAAGATTGCCCTGTCGTACCCTCGAAAAACGATCGATAACGAACCCTTGATCGTACGTAACGTTGACATAATACGTGTACATGCTGTACCTTAGACATCGTTCTACAATAAAAAGTACACCGTAACCTAGTACCTTAAATCACAGTTTTCCATGGAAGACAGCAACGAGTTCCGTCGTAAAACTTGTATCCCACCGCTACAAGCACACGGTTTACAGGCGCCTCGCATGTTCTCGCGAAAGCTGCTTTCGTTCGTTAACTACAGCGGAGTGTAATTCATAATTACAAGAACCAGCCGCAGACACGCTCGACGACCTCCGTTCGCGGTCAATATATGCTAATGCCTGCCATTACTACGTACGCAATAGCGTATCCGTGTGTGTATGTGCGTTTACGTGGTGATCCGATGGAAAATGAAGGGTGTAAATTGTGTGTAAGGTTTCGTGTTATGAGTCGAGGCGCGCGCTTGACCGATTAAACTAGACGGCCACGACTCCACTGCGCGGTCGATACTGCGGATGAAGGAATTAATAAGGCAGTCGGAAATCATGTCCTATATATTATCAGATTCTTCGCGTGCCCCAGATAATATATTTCCTCTCTGTACACCGGTTAAAGGAGTTATTTATCACTGGATTAATTATTAATATCGGAGCGCCCTTAAATAATGAATATCGTGTTTAACGTCGCGTGAAATTATTTACGTGAAAATTACGGTTCCTTCCGCGTTCGTTGTTGTAATATTACCGCGAATTACTGCCGCCGCGCGGACGAAAGCTTCGCGAGAGGGAAGTTCGACAGTTTTGGGTTAATACCCGCTTGGAAAAAGGAAGACCGCGAGACTGAGTGCTTCGGGAAGATTACATCGACCGAAGACACTTTCCGCCGTGTTAACGAGAAAGTATTTACATTTTTGTTCCCCTCTTCCTTTAACCGAGAGAAGTACAGACGCGACGCGACGAGAGTTTCTCCTGTTTTCGATACTCGATAATGTCAGCCGAGGATGGTGAATCGTGCCCGTGCATATTTACCGGTCGCTTGTCGCTGGTAAACATTGCCTCGAAACCGATCTCGAGGCGACAAATGAACGGTTATTAGACCGTGGAGAAACACTACGTTTACCCACAATCAACGGGTGAGCAACGAATGTTTACCCAGGGCACGATGTAAAAATCGGTATCCACGGGAAATTGATCGTGCCGCAGGATATTCGCTCAGGGCACTGTCGCGTGGATTCTAACGAGCATATTTCCCCATTTTCCCGGATTACGATCGCTGAATTCCGTGGGACGTTTTCAATTTGTTTGCCCTGGGAATCGTACTCGATTCATATTACGAAACCAACCGGGGAGATTGTTTTGTTCGGGTACGGACGATCGTCTTAGCGGGCTGATTACGCGCAAGCATTTGTAAATACTCGAACAATACTCTCTCCAAGCTGCAGGCATTATCAACCAATGTATTGTTCTGCTGGAAGTTAAAACCTTGAAGATGAATTCAGAACATGACGATGATGTCGTGTTTCAGTACGAAGCATAGATTCCTGTTTCCGTGCTCCATTTCGAAAGTAGGAATTTCAAAAAAAAAGAGATCTTCGTTTAATCAGGATATTTCGTCCCATAATATGTATTGTAACCATAACTCCGCAACGTTAAACCGTCGTACATGACTCCGTCTCTCGAACTGCTAAGTAATTTGCCAGGGGCCTATTGTACCAAGGTTCCGTTGCTGCCGCGATTATAGGCAAACTCTAATAAGGACAATTATGTCATTTCTACGGAATTCGACCGCCCGCAGCGACCCGGGACAATGCCTTCGTTAACCAGGAAGATTCGGGAACCCCATTGAATCTCCGCGTATACGCGCAAGCTCAGCAAGGACCTCGTTTTCCGATCCTCGCGTTCATACGCCGATCACCTTTTGTACAACAGAAAAAGATACGTTTTCTCAACGACGATGGATTCTTTTATTCGTTCACATCATCGAACGGGGAACAGTAATTGATTTCCGTCCGCAAAGCCGGAAAAAGAAGGACTATATTTAATATGCACGTAAGTAGGTCATCGAAGAAAACATTCGGGGAGCGTGGACTATATAACTGTTTTATTCTATATGACAAGACGGTTTATGACTCGCTTTTCGGTTCTAATTCCGAGGGTCCATAAAAATCCAACGAACGGGCGGCACTGCTCGGCCCCCGAGGGGATGACGCGTGTACACGAGGAAAAAACGCCTCGTACACCCCGAGCCGGTTATTTAAGGAACAGAAACGCGCTCGCGCACAGCATCAACGTCCGCCTTCATCTTCCGGAAACCTTTTTTTACCTCCTACTCCTCCTTCTTCTTCTGTTTCACTTCACAACGCGGCGCGACAGAGCGGCCGCAATCGGGCCCAGGCTATGTACGGCTCGCCACATCAAACAGACGAGTGCCCTTTGAAGATGAAAAGCTCGCGTCGCACAACAATTTAATCTTCACAGTAATAGTGAAACGGTGGGCCGAGAGCGCAACGCAGTTTACGGAAGTCCCCCGAGGTTCCCGTGCCCCCCTTTTCCCCGTTCCCTCTACTCTGGATAAAGAGAAAGAGGCGATGGAAGGCTAGGAAAACCCAGTATCCCCCCCTCGAATTCCGGTGCTCCGGAGACCGGCGTGGCCAACGAGGCGGAGGACAAACGAGCAAACGAACACACCATATCACATAATTAGGTACGGCTGCTGACAGCATAACAAAGTTTGACGAGAGGCCATAAAGTTCTTTTAGTCGGGCTGACCTGGTCCCTGGCCGCTTTCCACGTTTCTGTTATCGACTATAACGTTCTTTGTTGTCTCGGCGGTCGCGATTAAATGGCAAATGATATTCGCGGACTTGCTCTTTTTCACCGCGGAGACTGAAAGCCGATACGGTCGCTGGATTGCAGAGCTGGCAAGTATTCGTTATCGAACAGAGGTACTTTCTTGAATTATACACTGTTCAAAAGAATTAACGAAATAAACGAAACAGAAGTGTTATAGGCTTGCTACAATAATGTCTTTTTTTTTTTAAATACTGACACTATTAACACCTAGTTATATTTGTATAAAGATATATGATTCCTTTAATTGTTCTACGCAAGCTATCAAGGATGAACTGTCTTGGGCCCCGATGAACAGTAAAGCAGTGTGTCAGTCTGATTAAAAGCCTGTTAAAAGACAAGAGTATACAGAGACATACGAAAATTGGCCGTGACAATTTTATCGCGCAAAAGATCTGAGGTGGTCCCAGTAGGTTCCCAAATTCTTTAGACCAGAGTCATTCTGAAGCATTCAACTTACAAAGAAGATATTTATCGGCCAACAGAACAATGCAACTAATTACCTGTAGATATCAGCGTTCGAGAACCATTCGAAGAATCTTTACATTATCACGGTTGCACGGAATAGTTCTGATCCGGAAGATCGATAGGCTCCGGGCAACGAGGACAGACACGTCCGCATCAATTGCGCGACCCCATTGGCCGCGGATTGACCGTAATCGTGGCTTGGCTCGTAGCCTGTGGCCGTAATACCATCGGACGAACGTACATAGCCTTCCTATAGGAATTTTTTTCTTTTACTGAAATCCTGCAAGGAAGAAGTTGCTCTCGGGGGTCTCGCGACCAAGCGCGAGCACAACGGGACACACGTCGAGATCGTTCGTAGACCCCCTCGTCCGGGGCGAACGTGTACCGATCGATGACGAGCAATTTATGTGAAAAAGGTTCACGGAACCCCGGACCAGCTGGAAAGTTAAAACGATACTGTAATTCATGATCCGGCCGGGGTCTTTCTTCTAATGAGGGCGCGGCCGTTTCATTACGAACGAAATGAGAAATTTATTTCGTTATACAAAGAACGAAGGAGGGCGTTCTTTCTTCTTCTTTTTTTTTTTTTTTATTCACTTGAACCGTAGACGTTAACGGTATTTCATTACGCTCGGGAATGAAAGCCTTTAATATCGCGCTCGAATATCCGATCGTTTCACCGAGCTTTTCTTCGCATTATTTTCTGAAACAGAGGGAGACCACCGCCCCTCGACCCAGCGAGAACTACTTTTGCGATTCGCCCGCGATTGTCTCTCCCTGTTTCCGTTCAACGAGTTCCCCAGAACTTCCTACAATTTCCACCGCGTTGATTCCAGAGGGGAACGTGACTGGACGAAGAGACCAGTCTTGGATTTACGTTCGCACGGGAATCGATAGGACTGATAAGGCGCTTTGATATACCGATACGTACATCACCGATCGTAATTCAAGCTATCGAAGGATTCGCGTACAAAGTCAGACCCGGTCGATGGGTTCATCGATCAATCTGTTCGAAAAAAGTCCGCGCGACCTCGCCTGTCTGGTGTGTTCACGGCGCGGAACAATACCCCGTAGGTGATACAACGGCGATGTTGTGTCCCCGTATCCTGTTTTCGTGTAGCTCCGATCAGGTGCCGATTAATTATCGGAGTGGGGGGGGGGCGGCCTTAATTGGTCGTTTAATTAACAGTCGTCGCGAGCCTGGCATCGGGCGTCACGCGACACTCGTTACACCGGAATATTCATTCGGGACTATCGGCCGATCCTGATCCCCTTCGGTGACGTCAACGAACGTCGTGACGTCCTCGTCACCAGTCGTCGCGCGCTTTCGCTCAGCTCAAAGCCAAGTCGCCGACAGTTGGATTCGTTGACTAATTAAGCCCCTTGACGCCGTAATTAGCCACGTGTCATCCCTCCTTGATACTCCGTCTCTCTTTCTCTCTCTCTTTCTCCTTCTCTCCCGGATTCTTTCGTCGGAAGATAAATGCTCGTGGGCCGCTGTCGACGCATACCCTACGTGTCTCCTCCGTGAATGGCTCCGCCGTCTCGCTCGGTATCAGCTTGCCCTCGCTGACTGTAATACGTACTGCGGATTAATCTGTGAAAATGTGTTTCTGTTTGCTCTTCCGGCCATTCTCTGGCGCAGGAACGGAACGACGCGAGCCGCTTTGATACGACGAGAGAGCAGTTACGAGCCTACCGATGATACCGTATCTCGATCCCCCATTGGGACTCAAAGGTCTATTGATTTTCTCCGTCATTCCGCGGCAATTTTTTTTTTCCTCTACCTTTCTACCGGGTCCGCGTTGCATCGGAAATTGTAACGTCGTTCCATTCGAGGCGGCGGCCGATGCGCCAGAGCCGAGCGCGCGCTCCGGCTGCACTCAACGTCATCCGGCTAATCCGGGACAACCAGGCTTTTCCTCGATTTCTCTCGCCCGGTAAAGGTTAGTCCCTCCTGCCCTCCGGGGGGAAACCGTTATTAATTTCCGTGAAGTGGCGTCAAGATAGGCTTTCCCTCTTCCCCAACTCGACACAAAGCATTCTGACGCGCGCGAGCGCGCTCGATGATAACTAGCCTGATGAAAAGCCCAATTGACAGTGTGTCACGGAGTCCCGCGAGCCCTGAACGCTGGTATACTCTGTTAGTAAACGACAGTTATTACCGTGGTTAATTGCGAGATTGCGTATGTAAGAGCTGTACCGAACGATGTATCAAGTTTGCAATTTATTATTCTATAGACCAGTTGAACGCATAAAGCGCGGAGAGATGTAGAGGTGTCGTTTCGTTATCCGTGAGACCTACTTCGGGAAGAGGTGCGCAACGTTCAAGTGTATTGTACGGTTTATGTATCAGCGTATATTGCTTGACACCACGACGACTGGCGAGTCTCGCGAGTACAGTAAATCACCGATTAGCGTTAGAAGGTTCCTTGACACTGAGTGTTCAGACGTCATCCCCATCACTGGATACACCATAGACCCAGTCAAGCGCCCAGTAATGGGGATACGTCTGAACGCTTAGTGCCGAGGAGCCATTGAGCACTCATGGATGATTTACTGTAACTTTCACTACCTCCTGGCTGTTTTCGTGAAGAATTAATCGAAATTTGGTTTTTGCTATGTATGTAAAAGAATTCAGTAACTGTGAGTATCTGAATAGTACCACTTAAAACTCACTTGGGAACCAGTGTCGTGTCGTTGGTCACTAACACTTGGTATACTCGCACGGTGTCACGGTGGCGTCATCGGTCGTCATAGGGTTAAAAATATGTTATGGGTTATTGTAATATAAAGACGAAGTCCTAGATTTCTATGATCTATTCGAGGTGTCCGTGTCATGTATAATGGGTCGAGTCAAAAATAAGTTCACCCCCGAGATACGCTTTAAATACCCCAGGCGCAGAAAAAAGTCTTAGACATCGGATGAATCCGGACGAGGCAGCGAAGCCGTGAACGGATCAGAGCGTGAACCGGACTACTCTCGGGGCGACAGAGAAGCATCGCGTGGCTCGCATTCCGTCGTTTTAATGACGCCTTGCCATTTACGAGCATAGCTGGTCGGGTTCCGGTTCCACTCAAACCCCCCATACCACCCCATCCCCCTCCGCGGAAACCTTTTTCGAATCCTCTCGTACCAGTAATTCACCTTGACAGACCTACTCTTTTGCGCTTCTTTCCCGTTCCACTTCCTCTCCACTAGAATTTTTCCGCTACGGTTGCTCAGCTGACACCGTTTCCTCGCCCTTATGCGACGCCTTTTGGAAGCTCCTTTCCTCTCTATTTCCCCTTCTTCTCACTGTTGCTCCGCGTCAGGTCTTTCTAAATATTCCCGATAACCCGGACTTTATACGAAGTGGGGCACTCTTTCCCTCTCAGTTCCGCGGCAGCGTTGATATTAAAACAAGTGACTCGCGCGTGTTCCGCGCGGCCTTGCGGAATCTCATTTTAAGTGATTAAATTGTACGCTCGTTTCTCGACTCGTGATACATCGGCTCGCGAACGTTCTCCGGGTGATTAAAGGGATAGGTATATCGTGGCTCGTTGCATCGAATTTTTTGATTCATTAGATAATTAAACTCGCGGGATGGTCGCGTGGCACGACGCTTATCCGCGGTACGGGCGAGTCCGTTAATATCCGATAAAATACGGGTGGGCACACACCGATTCGTGGAGAAGAATCCAACGGACAACTGATAGTCGATCGCGCGGAGATAGAGAGAATGAGAGATAGAGAAAGAGGGACATGGAGAGAGAGAGAGAGAAAGGAGGGGGAGATGGCGTAGGTAAATTGGAAACGTGCGCCCGTGGGTAACGAATCGGTACGGTAAATAGTTCCCATTGCCTCGGTCGAAGGTTGTATATTGATAAAACCGTAAGCAGGCATTCCACCGTAAATTGATGCCCGTTGGAACCGTGTGTGCATAGCGGATTGGCCCGTTGCGTGTTTTGCCACATACGGTGTATGTACGTGGCGAAGGCGGGGGGGGGAGGGTAGGGGTCACGTGAGCCGCCGCAGAGGTCAGGAACACTGGTCCTGGTTCCCGTCCCCGTCAACCGAGGCTGTGATGCGCTTGCGAATGCCGGAACCACGGGGCCCCTTTCCCCGTTTGACGAAATGAATAGGGGGGACATCCTTCAGATATATCTCTTCACGGTATCCGTTCGATCTCCCGATGTTCGTGGACTCGGGTGTTAAAGAAAAATACGACATACAGGGTGTTGATGAAAAATTGTAAGATAAAAATCAAACATAGGCTTAGTTTTTCGAGTTGTTGATTGTTGAAATAAAGTTCCACCAGTTGGTTTTATTGAATTTATTTTCTTTTCGTTCATTAGTTTGACTGGGTCGTCGATGGAACCGGGCACAATTTTATTCGATTAATACACATATAGTGAAATGAAGCAGCATCTAGGTAAGAGCGTTATCCTGATGTTTAAACAGTTAATGAGATTATATAAATCATTATTTGCCAAGTTTTCACTCATTTAAATAGAAGTATTGTTTTAGTATAAATATTGAAATTTTCACGTTCGATTAGAAATGGAGAAATACTGTGTTTATCCTATGTGCGTTATTCGAAACTCTTTACCTAAATAAAGATCAGCTGGAAATCTGATGTTCGAGTAGTATAACTAATATCGTCAGACGATTTTCTTGATTTTCGTGTACAATTAGTTTGTCATCTAGAATCCACCCTGTGAAAGTGTCCTAGATTTTTATTAACACCCTGAATGGAAACGTATGGTTATAACCAGTATGTAAGGTATAAATGTGCTTAATGATACTGTCTTTTCAACTAAATATTCTTTCACTAGAACGTACTGGTAAAGTTTAACCATTTAACTTTGAAACATCCTGTATACATATTAAGTATAGTCTAAACGTTCTTATCATGAAAATGGTCGCATGAATATTTTACACGCTTTTGACACATTTTATATGTTCCCTTTTCGTTTAATCGTTTTCATCGCGTCCATAATTCAACTTTTTATTAAACAGATTATTGCTCCTCTCAGTTTGATGAATAAGATATGAGAATCTGATCAAGGGAAGTTAAATTTAAATGTCGATTTTGCAATTAACTAGAAACGAAAGCATGTGGTAGGGTTCTCTGCATTGTCAACCCGAATAATTGGTACGATTTAAAAGCACACGGAATTTTCTGACTGTCGATTATTAGCCGAAATAATGATTTGACTATCGTTCAATGATACTTCAGCTTTCTCTTGTATCGATGCCCGACATTGTTGGTTAATAATACCGACACTGGAACGTGTAATACATGGTAAAATACGTATCGCGCATGAATACGTGTTGACACATGTACGCGCTAATATACCTTAGAATAGACTAAACATCGATAAATCCGTGAACACCGAAATTTCGTCGCAAATTACCGTTTTATATGCTAAAACAACGATCGCCATAGTCCACTATGAATTTTCCGTACGGGTAGTAATATTTTCATGAAAACTTTCTCCAAGAACGAAACCCTAAAAATATAAAAGCGCAATTTTCAAAGAAACCCAATCAACTCGGCCACTGAACTAATCTCCAAAAAAACAGTCCACCATTACCATAAAGATAACAAACCATTACGACCCAAGTACCAAACCATTACATCATCCCAACTCCAACAATTCCAAAACCGTTCGATGTCCACGTTCCGAGCTCCACGACGGAAATCTCGGTATTACGATCGAAAGCTTCAACTACCGAATAAGACGGACGTGGGAACTGTGTAGTACCGAGAGAACGAGCAAACAAACAGGGACGATCCCCCGAGCTACCGGTTGGAAGACAGAGCCAGCAGCAGTTACGCGCGGTACTGGGTAATATCCGCGTCTCTTCGGGGCCGAGATTATCAAAATGATACATTCCGGGCGCTCGCGCACACGTGAGGCACGCCGATACCGCGGCAGAAGCACGTAATGCATAAGGCCCCAGGTAGCGTGGCGATTGGCCGCGCGCCGTTGCTTGCGTGTTCTCTCCCGGCGTACGGTACCTATACGTAGAAGGTTACGTGTTTCGCGGCCGCGACGACGACGACGACGACGACGCGACGAGGACGACGGCACACAACCGGTAGAGTTGCGCCTGGGGTCGAAGTAGGAGGGAAAGGCACCGGGGGAGGAAGAGAGAAGTCCCTGGCCGATCCTGGGTCCCCCCATCTCTGTCCGAGGTCGTGCATTTACACAGGCGGGGTCATCCACAGTCTCTATGGTACCGTTACTCCGCACGGAGCATACATATTCTCAGAGCAGTTATCCCCGGCAGCATCCTCTCGTCCTCTTCCACTCTTGCGCGCGCCCTTCCACCTCCTGTTTTCCTGGCTGTTGCATATTTTTGTGCATCGTGTAAGCGTGCACAGCAGACTCCGGGCAGGTAACGTTGGTCACGTACGTTTCTTCGTGTGTCCAGTGGCTCAGCCCGGCTGGCATGCATAAGTCAGAAACCGTGTGTTGGGTTGGCTGCTGTTGCCACCGCCGCGGCGTTCCCCTCGGTTGTGCGCCCCGTATAACTAGCTCACCTGGATACGGTGCGTATATATATATATATACAAAAACGTACCATCCCGACCGAGTCAGGAAGATCAGCGTCAGTCGTACGCTGTTTATGGATGAGATCGATCGTTCGCGAGGACACACGTCCCCTAGAATTTCTGGGGGGGGGGGGGGGACTAGTGGAATATTATTCCGTGGGTATCGAAGGAAGAGAAGTGGTACCCGCGCTGACCGTCGACGGTTTTATTGACAACCTTTTCCGGGGATTGGAACGAGACATGGCCACGTTCGAACGTGTATATACATATATCTCTCGTTTCGGTGACGCAGAAGTACTGTATACTGATTAGAACGTCGGACGGATGATAATGTTGTTACCCGTACGTGAACGAAAGCTAGCAGAACGGTAATATTGTTGTTCACGGAGTGTTGGATGAAACGCGTTCGGAACAAAAGAAAAACAACAACCGTAAACCGAACATGGAAAATCCGTATTCTTTTGTTGTTTTTCTTTTTCTTTTTTTCCCATATATTTTCGTTCGTATCGTTTGTTTCGGTGCGCCGCTGTGCTAACGTTAATATTACGTATCCGTGTAGTCACGCGACCTGTCAGTTATACGAGGCCGTTTCTTTTACGAACACGCCGGAATATCGAGTTCCCGTTGTCTCGTCTGGAAATTGAATCTCCGACGGTGATCTCTTTTGGCGCAATTTATATTGACTTCGTTGGAGTGGAAACGCTGGGGACTCTGGCGCGCGCGCGCTTGGGCCTGTTTCTCTCTCTCTCTCTCTCTCTCTCTCTCTCTCTCTCTCTCTCTCCTCGCAGTAAGTTTATAATGAGATTTCGCGACTAGACCGGTCTCGTCGTTGCGTTCCCCCCTTCTTTCCTTCTCCTTTCTTCGAAACACTTAATTCGTCTGCGACGATACGGAGAGCAAGGTCGACGATCAAGCTGCTCGCTCGGACGACTACAGCTTATTGCGTCTGTGTTTCTCTGGTCACAGGAGAACGAATCGAGTGTCAGCGGCCGAAGTATCATCGAGAATCGATTAAATCGCGCTTGGAAATAAATGCAACGCGTCTGCCCTGGTTCGATATCGATGTTTCGTTTAACTCTTCAAAACCCCTCGCCCAAACACAACAAGGAAAGCCGTATTCGTAGAATTAATAACAATCCACTTACAAGGGAAGAACTCAGACTGTCCGACTTCGATTTTAACGAGGTTTTGTAAGATGATTGTATATAGGTTCCTAATGATCTCTGTGAAGCATTAGGTGTAGAAATTCTATAATTTTAAAGTTATAAAGAATTACAGTTACGAATCTTCGAGATGTACTATGAATAGAAATCAAAGTTATCGAATTTGCGTTGACAAAGTAAAACAAAAATATTTCGGTGAACTGGAATCGATACCAAGACCTCCAAATTACCAGCCAAACCATCGTATACTTCGATAAGTTTGACTTATACTCATAGTACATAGGTATGTAATTTAATTGTTTAAATCTTTAAAATTATCGAGTGTCTACACCTAATATTTCACACTTATCATTAGGAACCTGTATATCATCATCTTGCAGAACCTCGTTAAAATCGAAGTCTGACAGTTTGGATCCTTCCTTTATTAGTTCCTCGATCTTCCTCAAGTCAGCTTATTGCCATTATCGCACGGTTGGAACGTTTCCTCTAAGCTGAGTACTAAAATTAATACGTATCTTTCCTTCCGTCCAGCTGACAAGGCACGAAACCAGCCACGACGATGATATAAAACGATAACGAAAGCCCCGGGTATCTCGACAGTCCTCGGTGGTGGTAGGGAATGGAAAACGCGTTGGCGTGATCCAGCTTGCCACTTGATATCGCAACGACGCGACGTCGAGCAAACGGGAATGGTTCGGGTGTGCGCGCGCGTGCGGGGGGGCCGAGTAACGGTCAGCGATACGCAAACAGGGAGGTTATTATCGCGGTACTGACAGTAGGCTTAAGACTTAATCGGCCGTTGCGATCGCGTGCTTCTAATTTCACGCTCGGTATCCCCCAACCGTCCCCCGCCCGGTTCAACATCCGGCTAATCGAATCTTCCCAGCCCCGGTAATCACCGTTTGAAGACCAAAACCGTTTGCACGCTTCGGCCGTAATATACACTGACCCACATTAGTTCGCGGAACTTTCCTTTTTCATACCGTTGGCACATACACAGACACACATAGTTACCCAGTAATTTAACCGGGTCGTCCTGGGCCCCCTTTCGTTCTATCGGTTTTTCGTTCACCCTTTTTTCCGCTGTCTTTACACATTCCATCCCCCGAACAGGCAACACATTGGACTCGTACACGCATACAACGTTCCAACTTCGGGTGTCCGTGTCGGTACCCGTTAACCACGTCCCCGAGAACATGAAAAAAAAACCTCGTTGCTTCGTGGCTGCGCACGAAAAGCAGTACTTGCTCGTCTGGGGTCATTTGTAAACGAACGTCGAGCAATTGGACGAAAGTTGGCAAGATCCGTGGTTAATTTTGCCCTGGCGTCGTCCGTTCTTGGTACATGGGAAGGTGGAGATAGAGGAGTTGGAGGGGGAGGTGTGCTTAGGAAATTAGGAGGAAACTTATGGCACGTAAGCATCCATTTTCCGGGGACGTCCGTGTTACTCAGACACACGGGTACAGCAGAGAGCCCCGGCCTGACGTCTCATCCGTCTTCCAATGCGCATATGTCCCAGCCAGAAATTACCATTACGATGGATGCCGCCTTGGTTCCGGGCTTACGCTCTGTACAGCCGACTTTTATGACAGTTGCTCGGTAATAATGGTTGTCGTCGCGACTCGCGTTGCCGTGGTCACGAAATTACGTCGTAACGCCTTCGGGTCTCGGTGCGCGAAGTGCACGCGGAAGAGAGGATGGGCCGAAGGGTTCGCCGCGAAGTGGGCTCATGGGGAATCGATACGACGAGCACAGGAACGGGGGAACGAGTGCATGACACCAGCCTATTGTGCGCGATCGAATGACATTAGGGACATTAAACCCGCATCGTGAATAGTCCCATCCTCCTCGCTCAATGCCGGTGGCGCACTTGAGATATTCCCGTCTTACCGCGTCTGTCCTCCAGCTCTCTTCGAATTAATTAGACGCTGTTTCTCGCTCTCTCTCTCTCTCTCTCTCTCTCTGTCTTCTAAGGAGACATGCTGGTCTAGGCGTCCTCGACTCCTAAGTTCACACGTACTCTCATTCATTACGTAAACTCGTGCCCGAGCGTTCATTCAATCTAAGCGCGATATACATTTCCCTAAAGCTGAATGACGACAAAAATAAAATCCCGTATCATCGCTGACAGGCAGAGAAGGCTTTTCACGGAGGGGCATCGGTGATTACAGGAATCGCCTGTCCAACCGACAAGGGACATCCCATGAATTCTTTTGTTCTGACATTATTATATCGTGCATCGTTGTGCACGCTACTGGAGGTTTCAGCGTGGTCGTTGTCTTCGCTGCGAACATCCGGGGCATCCGAGCAACGATGATACTGTAGCGGGAACCCGGTGACATTAGCATGGAGACAGCGTGTGATGGTCTCTCGCAGCCACCGTTCAGGTATGCGGTGGTTTTCGCGCTTTCCTACGGTCGACGTGCCGCTGTTCTCCTCCCTGCCTTTCCGGTAGCCGCGGCCAATTACGGAATGTCTCGGTGGGTTGTTTTGTAGGCCGTTCTGTATTACCCTATTATGCTACCTCTTGGCGTTTCCACGGAACCAGATGGCTCGTGCGGTGTCGAGGATAATTTCGCGAAGCGTTCCTTGCACCCACCTTGTTTCACCTTTTCTTTCTAGCAGTTTCTCTCCCTTTTGTTTTATTCGTCTCTATCAACATCCAACCACCCCGCATCGTTTTCCTTTTATTCTCAGCTTCTTTATTCCTGATCTTTTTCTCTCTCTTTCTCTCTCTCTCTAGCACACGCAAATCCATGATCTCTCTTGCCCAGCGTGAAAATACAAGTGACCGTGTTTCGTTACAGTTAAATTGTGCCCGTATTTATTTTGTCCCCTATTCCGTTCATCCCGCGAGCTCTCGGGCCCTCTGTACGCGTTTTAACGACTCTGAAAGTGGCACTCGTATTCCGTTTAGCATTACCGAATGATAAACCAGAGGACGGAACGTGGAGGGGACCAAGGTGATCTATACTTTCTTTTCTCACGGGATGGGAGTTTCATTTTTTGTTTCCTGATAGGAAATAGGATCAACGTCGGTGAGATAGCTTTGAGTATCCAGTCCTTGGGTAATTTTCCGGCTGGAAAGTTTTCTCATTTACAGAAGAGCCCTAATTTGATCCGCGAGTATTTCACCGACGCACCAACCCGTAGCGATATCGTTGAACGGCGGGCTTGTCGATAAACGTTCCCGTCTGCGGATCCCGACGTGCGCTGTGACGTTAAATACGTTACCGATGGGACGCAGGGGGGGGGGGAGGGAGGGTGCGTTTGTTCGTGAAATGGAGGAATGTATTTGTTTCGGGCGGAAAAAGCACTGCAACATTCTCCATAGAATCGCATGAGCTCGTGACAGGGAAAAATGCGGTGGATTCTTTTGCTGGAAAAAGTTCTTCTTGGAATAAACAAATTTAAACGGTTGGCACATATACAGTGATGTTGATTAAACGATCTATCTATCCAGCGATTCATTATTGAAAGTTGCTCTTGATAGTTTAAAATATCGTAAAATCACGTGACTATTGGTCCGAAGTAGAAGAAGAAAATAAGAAGTAAAAACCTCATCTGGCGAACAAAGCGGAATTCGAAAGTAGATCATTTATCACCTTGGTGAATTTAAAACCACTCATTCGGGTCATGGGAAAGCTTTGTCTTCGTTAATGTAATACTCGAAGCAAATTTGCACGCGCAATTCTATGTGCCTTGGATTTAGGACAGAGTAGCATTAAGGTTGAATTGGAAATAAACAGGCAGAAGGGTAATTTCAACGGAATTTTTTCTCGGTGGAAAACAGACAAAGAAGTACTGGACAAGGATTTCAGACTTCTGGTTTGCACGGAAAGTCGTATTCATAAACGCTTCCACGTGATTATCCACCGTGGCGAACATCGGCCGGTGTAATACACGTGTGTATGTGGAACATCGTCGCTAATTTAGCCCAGGGTTTCGCGTGGAGGAAGGATATACAATATTAGAAACGTGAATAGAGGAGCTTCGTGTACGAGAATTGTTGGGAAAGTGCGACGGAGTGTAGGGCCGAGGAGAATAGTAGCGAGCTCAAACATGTTTGATATTAACTTCGTTTATGCCGTACAGTCGAACAATTTTGTCAGTTTGCGAGCAGTGTAACCAAGTATCGCGGGAAATGATGCATTAATTAGCCAGTCGGCTATTATGTTCAAATTATTCCCGGTTACGTAGTGTAGTAATTTTCATGGAACTTTTTCGTTGAAGTTTGATGCAACTCATTGTCAATTAGCATTCTCCTCCCACGTGAAACGTATTTCGCTGGAAGGTAACGGACGTTGCTTGAAGCGCAGTTATTATACAACAAAACTGATGAAACATTTTCTTTATGTCTTCCGAAAATTATTTACTTTGACTGACGAAGTTTGTTTATTTTCTCTGTTTCAGGTAAGCATCCCTTTTACATTCATCGCAGCGACGAGAGGAAAGTATCTGTACGTTCTCGCCATCTTTATCGTCGAGTGTCTCGGAGAAAGAATTTCATCATCGGCTTCGCGTAGCCGTAACGTAGCACTTCTTATCGCCTGTATTCCCAAGGATTTAATATTTTAATTTCCAGTCGGAATTCCGATAGAGAAACGTGTTTCGAATATCCCGGAAGCCTTAACTCTCTGCAAATTTATTCCTTAACCCGCGAATCCATCGCATACTTGAGATATCTCGCCGTTCCCGAATACAGCCACGGTAACATTAGTATATAACCTCGCGACAAAACTATTCGAACTACGATTTTCACTCTTTTGCCCACGTACAACATAGACCTCAACGGTGTGTCTACAGTAAATTATCGATAAATATTCGAAGGCTCCTCAGTACTGACAAGAAGAGGTCCTCAGGTGTAACGCTGACTTTTGAACGAAGTTTAATACAGTGACAGAACTTGGAATTCTGAAACCAGATATTTGTCTCAGCCACATATGACCATTAGTTTATGAAATATTTAATGTTAAGTGCCGAGGGATCTTCGGACACTCATCGATGATTTACTGTATTTACCCGCAGACATTAACAAAAGAAAAAAAAATGGTGTTCCGATACCCAAAACAGGTTCCAGTTTATTCGGTTCAAACGGTGTGACCTCTATTCGGTTACGTAGAAGATACAGTAGCTTTTTAAGGCATTTATAATCCGTCGGTCTTCACAGAAATACCGTTTTGTACTGTGGAAAAACGACGCGACATCCGGGTTAACCAATTTCATCCTCGGAGATCTAATTTCCTGCCGTCAAGATGCGTTGCGCGCGCTCGGGACACCCGTGTTCCTCTTTATAATACGGCTCGTTTCCCCGTTGTAAACGCGTCAGCCGGAATTGCGTCCTCGTTGTAAATCTCGTTGCATTCTTGCTCGCGCGGCCGCCTGGCCCTCGGTTCGGTGTGTTGCAGCCGCCCATTTTCCCACTCCTCAACGTATATACGTCGTGGCACGGTGCAACCGAGCAATTTAAGGCGCGATTACCTCGGCCCTGTTCCCCGTTCCCCCTGGAAACTTCATGCGAATATTTTTGATACCGTATTCGAGTTGTTTTGATCGTGACGAATGTCGGTGTTCCATCGATGTTCGAAGAGATGGTAGGGATTCTAAGTCCCGAAAAATAGTCCAGGGTACCTATTACGAAAGTAAATATATTGGGGTTGTTTGGAAAGTTCGTAATGTTCTTAGGGTCGGAGTTAGTATCATCATATCCTTATTTAGTTCTTTATTTTTTTTACAATTTCTCTACATTTTTCGATTATTTTCATTGTACTATTATATGGAGTGCTGCAGGTCGCGTGATACAAATAAGCAGGACGTGATTGTATAAGAAAAAGTGTTATTGAGATAATCGAATTTGAGAACTTGTTGGATACACGGGCAGTAGAATAGGACTCACAATTACTTGACATGTATGTTCGTTGCAGGTCGTTTCTATTTATTGCCAGCACAAATACACGCGTTTTAGAAGAAATGTTCAAACCCAATGTTCTCGGACTAGTATTATCGAAGATTTTTCTTGATACAGAATATTCCAGCTATTTAAGGGTATAACAATACAATTTTCAATTAATTTCCAAGTTTGATTACGTAGATATTGCTATTTAGTATCTTGCGATAATTGTACGATAAATGAAAGTTTAATTACAATCTTAGTCTAATAAGCAATGAATATTTTCTAGTTAATTGTTTCCATAAAACTTTAGAATCACTAAACTTTGCTGAGTGAATCGATTTACAGTGTATTCATCGATGAATCGCCTGTTGTACCCTCGTTACAAAGGTATATTCAGCAGTATCAGTTACGTATTGTCCGGTGGATTCTTTGAAATCCCATAGTAGTATTCATTACCATTGGTATTCTGTAGAGATACATAAATCCCAAAAATAATATTAAATTGATCACGAAACGGTATGCGCAAATCATTCCGGATCATCATTATATTTCAACACTCGTCGAACACTCTCGAAAGTGATTAACAACATATCCAACATATTTTATCGAACAGTAGGCGCAGAAAGCTCGTCGAGGGAAAGGCAATTATCAGCGGATAATCGTAAAATATGAATTCTTTTTCGTTCATTAATGGTACTACCAATCTACCGCCGATTCCATTCTCAAGGCTGGATACCCCGTCAATTTCACGGCCGTCCGAAATGGTTATCCCGGTAATCAGAATTACGGGACGATGATGCGCACGCGTGCGAGGGCAACGTATAACTCAAACGAGGAATCCTGGAAGTTTTCTAATATTAATGAAGCCTACCGTGATTTAGGATAGATCGAGAAGGCCGGGGCTAATGGTGTCGGTTCAGCCATAACCTCTCGACTGAATATGCCTGCCATTAACATGCCATTACAGGGGCCCATTAATGGTAATCGGCGTCGTTCCTTTGAGGTGATCCCGAAGGCGTCCTACCGCGCGCGCGAAAGGCATCGGGAATAATCATCTGGCCGGGTGTAAACTCGCGACGATTAGCATTTGCTACCCTGTGACGATTATAAGTTTGCCTTGGGGTTCCCACTTGTATATACACGCGCTTCCTGTCCCCTTCTGAGCGATCAGTGGATCCTGAATCGACGCGCGAAATTGAATACCGCAAAAAAATCGGGCACACATCGAACAGGTGTGATTTCGAGCCGAGCTCACTATAGTAGAGTCTTGTGTATGCATTTGATGCGGCATCTGCCTATGATTTTTCACTGTGCACTACTAAAATTTCGATTATATAAAAGAAGTTCGTATAAACGGAGCTCCACTGTATTGTTTTCTGGGATTCTTGGTACCAGTCGCTGTGTCAATAATCGTATCGAAGACAATGAATATTTTGCACATGATGTACAGATGTCCAGGAATCGCCTATTTATGATGACTTACTGACATATTGATGGCCAAAGACGCAACAATCCTTGGGACCATCCCCTACCCGCGTTAGGTCGCAACGACATCGATCCATACCGTATAAAACTTATTTGCCACTCCCCGTACTCATTACTAGATATAACACGATTCCACTTTCCTCTCATTTGCTAATGACGTCGCGTCACAATGGAAATCGACTGTGCCCTGTCGCGTATTCCCCGAACGACAGGTTGGATTAAAAAGAAGGCGAACGCGTGGGGAGTGCTTCGAACCAATCTATTCTGTCACTCCGATGAAAGCACATAGGTCGACGATGGAATGGCTTTTAGAAGTATTCCCCTGAACCGTTGCAAATCGACGCGACAATACGAAGATATTTCCGCGAGCCTCCCCGTTGAAACAGGTATGCACGATTAATTGGAGCGCGTGAACGCACCACTCCACGGTGGAGTCCGCTTTGTACGGTCTCTCTGAAATTTAACTTACTACTTACCCCACGCCACTCGACATAATGACCGTTCCACTTACGCGAGTTCCGCGTTACTTTGCGTCAGTTCGACGTCGCCTCGGTACCCCACCGGCGGTTATCGTTAATACACTTCCACGGACGAGAACCACTACAGTGTTCCACGGTAGCAAGGGGGCTCCTTGAAAATTGGATGACGATTTCGCATATTTCTGCGAAGTGTTTAAGAAACGACGAAAGTTATAACCCGGACCACGTTCAAAATACTTAAAAAATACTATATACAACGCCATGGGCGTAGCCAGATTATCAATCGAAGGGAGGCAAAAATATTAACACACCGACTGCCACAGTGGAAAAGGCAGTATGTAGCCAGACACACTTTATTTTCTTTTTAAAGTCAGAATTCGTTGAAAACGTATGCGCTCTGCTAATAGAGGCTGTTGGTCCTGTATCAAATTATCCTGCAATATTAAATACTATGCAAAAATTTTGTAACTCTGGGAATGGAGGGGGGGGGGGGCAAAATCTAATTTTTTTCTTGTAGGGTGGGGCAAAAGTCACTTTTTTCTGCCCCCCGTGGCTACGTCCATGTAAAACGCTGTTTTCTTGTATCGTGTTCCTTGCATTTTCTTTTTTCTTCACGCCTCCGTACAGAGGCTACATGAGACGCAACACGCGCGGATCAGCGCTAACGAAAAACGGTATGGTAGTGCAAGCTTCGTAATTATTCGACTAGAGGCCTGGCAGAGAAACGGTTAAGTACACCGCAAGAGACATCGAACCAGGCCGCGGAAAAACTGGATTCCAACACTGCGAGAGAGGGGAGACATACCAAGACTCGACAAAAGCGCTTGCCCGAGCTGTAAGAACAACGAGACGGCCGTCAAACGAGACACGCGCTCGGAACAAGATAAATTTTGCGACCCCGGTCTCTCCCTTGAATTCAATGTAACACTTACCTGCATCCCGCAGCATAATGGCTGCTCCAATTACGCGAATTCCGCGTTACTTCACGCCTCTCTGCGCGACGGGTGCCCCCGGTGTTAATGCGCCGTTAATACGCGGGTAGACCAGGGCTGCTCCCGCCCGTTCTCCGCACAGACCTTATTTCGCCACAGCGGAACCACACTCTCGCCCCCTTTAAGAACATGGGGCTGGAAACCGTTTGCTGTGTGTGTGTGTGTGTCGTCGTCATGATCGGGCGCAAAAGGGGTCTTTCCACTGGTAGTTGCTCGCGCTCCTTGCTGCGAAGAAAACTACGTTCTCTAATTGTTTTAATGACACCGGTTTCGTACCTCCGCCGGGCGCTATTCTCCATCGCGTTGGGATCCTCCTTTTTTTCCTCTTCCGCCGCTCTGCTCCACATCTTTACTCGCTGCTTCTTTCGTTCACTCGGCGCACCACTCTCCCTCCTTTCATCATCGCTTCTTGTTTCTTATTCGTTGTCCCTCTCCTTTCAACCGCTTCAACGTAGTTAGAACATCTCGCGCTAAGTCCCGGAGACCTGACTGCGGAGAGCTCTGTAGCGTTTCTGCCAAGTGGTCTTTTGCGGTCGGTCGATTGCTCAGGCCCGACCATCGGTGGTATATACACGTACACGGTGTTTCTTCATCCCGGGTTTCCTAGACGCGAATCGTTCCACTCGTCTCAACAACGTCTTAATTAGGATTTCATTAACTCTTCGCCGCGCCACGGTCAAGCGAGTCGGCTACGTCTGACCCCCGGGTGTCTTTCGGGTTCTTTTAATCGCTTCATGCTCGCTCGAGCCTGACTCTACCCGCGAATCGGTCCAGGTTTTTCGTCCCGCGAACGGGGCTGAGTCATCGTGCATTTTTATGTGACACGATCGGGGGTCGATGGGAACGGATGCCTTTTCGATACGGTTCTTCTTCTCTCCGGGAACGACGAATTCGATGCCCCGGGATTGTTAGGAAAGATGTCTTCATTCGATACCCAGTGGTCCTGAAATTGATGATGGTTGAATATTGTAGGAGTATCTACAATCAGAATTCGTGTAATTCAAAGATTGGTGAATCCTTTCAGAAAGGTCGCTGTCGTATTTCAGTTACGTTGATCGTTAGAAGCGGAAACTATTCAGCTCCGATTTATCGTCATCAGTCTAATCCCATTTCAGCTTCCACGTGAACGCCAATTGTCCAAGGAGCCGTTCAACATCCGCGGTTTATATCCTGTTACCCGACGATAATTCACGAAAGAGACACGGTTCCTTTCGAGTCTCCGAGTTAGCCAGTGTTCCGTGTTAAACGGGGATTCCGTGGCGTCTTTCATAGTGCCCCTCGTCGAGAGAAATTCGGCCAGCCGATCTCAGAAGTTGTCGATCGTCGAAGAATTCTCCGGGAACGGAAGTTGGCCCGTAACTCCGTCAGCTACGCGCGCGCTAGGTCGAAGTTGTCGCTTTGAAAAGCGAAGTGGAACGCAAGAGGATCGATAGACTTTCCGTGCAATAATTCAGAGCGCATCTCCGTAAAACTAATGCAAGACGGGCGGGTGATCTTTGAAGCGGATAAATCTAGTAGAGCCGGTTGTCGGTTTCCAGCGACGTTTCCTGGCCCCGGTTTCACGCGGCACAAAAAGCCGAGCCATCGACGCGAGGTTACCTTCGGGATCGCCTATTATACCCATATAATCCTCATGGGGCTGCCTGATCGTTTCTCTGGTTCTCTCTCACGAGAGAAAAAGAGAGAGAGAAAGGCTACCGGTACCGATCCACCTTTTACTCAGTGGTGTCGTCGTCGCCGCTCGAAATACACACAGGAGGCGCAGCGTTCCTAAGCTGGGGCCAGAATCTTTTTCTCCACGCCGCGGCTCAGTTCCCACTTTTGGTCTCGGCCACGGAAGGAGGGAGGATTAGGGTTCGTCGTCCACGGTGTCGAAACTAAGCCCCCTGCCATGATATGGGATTATATACACGGTTGAAATATCGCGCGACCAGCCACCGCTGGTGTATCCATTTCAACCGTTCTGTGTTCTCGGATCTACCTCACGTTTCTGCTTTATGTATCCTCCCCCCCCCCCCCCGTACGTCCTCCGTTTTCCTCTGCATCGAGCGCTCCATGGATCTTGCGCGTCGCGGAAATATAGGTTCGCCGCTGATACGTGAACGCCTGACGTAAAAGTCTGTCGATCTTGTTGGTCACGGTAGCCCCGCGGCGCAAACTCGCCTGCCATGGGATTTTAGTATCCCTGGGAAAGGCGTTACGTTTGGAAAAATCGACGCCTGCGCGTAACGGTAGCTCGACGAGCGGGATCTGCCTCCATCGATGATTACGTGTTTTGTCTCTGTTATTATATTGTTCCATTCGATATTATTCTATTTACTTCATGTTGAACGTCCACTGAATTCTATATTTAAATAGAAATCAACGGTTTTTTCGACTTTATCGTTCGCCAAGTACAAAATCGTACGTACGAACCTATATTCTAAATAGACTTTGGCTGAACACGGAAAAGCTAATTTCGTGCATCAACGGTGACGCATAATATTAGATGAGATCGATACCATTTTCGTTGAATTAAACTTATAACTAAATTACATGTTCTCAATCGGTTCAGTTGGCATAAAATAGATAAAGAGCTGTTTTCCCCTCAGAAACTGTTATGTTCACGTTACAGTTCCAGACAAATCTTGATTTAAAGAGAATCGATACTGTACCCGATAAAATTCTTCCGATTCCACGAAATTTCCTTTCGAGGAATCGTTGTGCAATGTATGGTGTATTAACGTCGTCCAACCGGTGATCGCTATCGATCCAGGATGAGAAAAAAGAGACGAACCGACCCTAGAGGGGCGTCAAATATTATCATATCGGTCGGTTGACGGTCAAAGGAGAAGAGGAGTACCGGATCAAAGACAGCCCTAGCCCCCACTGTCGGGCCGGCCCCACTTTCCGGTGCGCATTTCGCAGTTCCGCCAGCGTCGAGTCGCGTGTGCTCAGTATCAACATTGCATTGTGCGTACGCATCGGGGTCCTCCTCCTTCCTCGGTCTGTATACATCGTCGTGGCATGCATATGCGCGCAGCTATTCGACCCCCAGATACATGTTTACAAAAGGAGTGGCGGAGTACGGGCGTCTTCCAGACAGCGTTTGGTATTGTGTGGACGGTGGTGGTGGTGGTGGTGCCGGATTATACTTTATATGTAATACGAGCCACCACCAATACACCGTACACCCCGGGCCCATTCTCCAGTGACGCTTAAACAGCCTGCGCAACGACAGAGACCCCAGCTGCCATTGAACAACCGTGTGGTGGCTACCATGGGCACACCAACAACACGGACTGGCTAGAAATCCCACGTGCAAATGTCCTCATCGTTTCCGCTGACACGATCCAGTTTTCTCGACAGATAACCTGGGATCGAGCGGTTATCTGGTCTCCTTTAAACGTCAGCGACTCCCTGGAACTCTGCCTTGGCCCACGTGTTTATTTATGCCCCAGGGCGGGAGAGATGGCTCCGAGAGAAATCACACTGGGGCGCTCTGTTCTGCCGAGTATTTTGGAGGATCACATTGATCCGTGTAATTGGAGCCTGCTGCGGACGGTTGGATCTTGTTTCTGAAGTGAGCGCCGCCGAAGTTTGGAAAAACTTGAGAACATTGATCCTCCTGTCTTCTCAAGTGGGATTGTACGGGTTGTGTCTGGTGAGAAAAATGTGTTTTGTGCGCAAGAAGTGTTACATTAGGATTGTTGGGAATACCGACTGAACGGTTCAAATGAATTCTCCATTAGACCCTGTGTCGATTGGAGGATAAAGTTACCAGATTAGTGGAGCTTGTTGCTCTGAACGGAATTCGGGAGTGAAACATTTTCGAGCAATGTTCACGGTGTTTAAAGAGAAGCTAATGCTGATTAAGTGAAACGAGGGAAGAACCGATAAAGGTATTAACATATTCTGGGCGTTGTTTGTTCTCGGAGTTTCGCGGTAATAGCTGGCGCAACAGCAAGGTGGTAGGCGAAAAATGACATTTTTGTAGTAGTTCGCTGAATGGCCGCAATTAGGCCGGCTACGGAGGTTCGTTAACGACCGCCGGTGTTTGCATTGCTAAGAGTCACTTAAAGCTAGCCGGTGTTCGTGAAATTTTGAAATTATCGGGACCGAGAGTTTCCCCTGACCGAAGCAAATTTATGTTAATCCCGCCCTCGAGTAAAAGTTTTTTCAAGTCGTAAAACTTTACGCTTTTTACCGGTTTAACGTCGGTCGACAAATTTAACTATTTACTCCGGCTGAACGCCGGCTTAGGTGGATGACCGAGGATCGGGTGAGGGGGTTGGGGTCGTGTCGTAATTCGATTCAAAATGAAAGAAAACAAAAGACAAAAAGGCAAACAAGCGAATGGATAAAAAAAACGAAAACGGTGGAAAGAAGAACGAAAGAAGAAATCAGAACGAATTTCCGTGATTCGTCCCCTCTCCTCTCTGCGCCTCCGTAAAACATAAAAAGTTAAGCACTCTCCTTTAAATTGCAGCGGCGCCCTTTGTTCTTTTTTCCAGCGTTTTCTTCCTCTTGCATTTTCCAAAGCCTGGAAAATCACAAATGGGCGAGGAGGCGAGCAACTGTGACCCTCGCTGAAACTCGGAATAATTTTTCCACCTTTCCTCCCCCCTGGACCATTCAGATTTTAATCAAGTCCGACTGTCAGCGCGGAAAAAGGAAACTTATGCCTGTTGCAACCGAGATGGCCAGGGGGGTGGAACTCTTGCTCTATCGGGGAATTCATTTACCGAACTTTTTAATTCGAAGGATGGTCGAGCGTATGACGTGCATGCGCGCGCAACTTTTCTCGTTGAAACAAAATACGCGTCTTCGATTTATCTTGCCTGACCGAAGATCGTCTGGAACTGGATTAAAACGAAGTTCACCGCGTCCATTGCGCACATCCGAAGTGTACTTAATCCCGTCTAATCGATCAACGTAAAATATCAGAACTCGTGGTTCCCCGTTTACCGCGGTAACGAGGAAACTTTTTGAACGTTCAAACGGGGGTTTCGTTTACAAAAATAATTGTGTGTTCTATAATTTATAATTTCATCCCAGAATCGTTTTGTTCCATTAATTAAAGCATTAAACAAAATAAAATTAGGTTTTTCAATCGTTTGGCAATTAACGTTTGCTGTTGTTTTACTTTACTGGCCGAAATCACGAATAATTTATAATGCTGTTCGGTGCAACGAATATGACCCGCGAATGGCACGAATGAAGCAATAAAATTTCATTCGGGCACCAATTCAGATAAAAATTCAGCCAATTAACGACTGTCCTCCACTCTTCCTCTCTTCCTGCCCACGCGCGAACAGCGGCGAGAGAAGGAACGACGAGGCTAATTACTTTCGCGGATTTAAGAAGCCTCGGGAACCGACGAGCGCGCAAATATTTCCAGCTCACGCCTTATTAAGGTTCAATTAACGTAATTTTCGCGATGTTAACCGAAAGAGAGAGAGAGAGAGAGGGGGGAGAGAGAGAGAGAGAGAGCGGATCTCCCCATCTTGGCCAGCAACAGGTCGGCGAAAAATGCAACCCGGAGGAGGCGTAACCGGATAACGCGACAATAAAGTATAATAGCGCGACGTGAGAGACGGGGGGGCTGGAGAGAGAGTGACGATAAAAAGTACGGAAAGGGAAAGGAAGCCGTCTATTGTCCAGGGTTTTGGCGTCGTTTCGTACGGGAAATTGATAAGGCGCGAATTTAATCGTTCCCCCGGTGGATATGGTACATGACCGTTTTGGAATCACGATGGCGGCGACGGCGGCGGCGTTATGCTCGAGATCTCGCCTTTGCCTTAATTACTCGCGCGTATTCCCCCCCATTAATGGAGGCTAATTCGAAATAACAATTTACCTATCGTCCGGGTACAGGGAGATCGTTTCCTCCGTGCGTCGTATTATGCAGTTACGTTTCTTCTCATTTTCTCGCCCGGTAGTTTCGCCCTCTCTTTCCTCCCAGCCCTCTTAACTATTCGAGTTCGCGTCGCGACCGGTAATTTGGTTTTTATCGCGAGTCTACAATCGCGAAAAGTTTTCATCGTTGGCTGGCTAGGCTAGCTGGCTGGTCTCTGTGTTCATGAATTTTATTAAGATCCACGGATAAAACGGCCTGCGTCTGCATTACCCGCGGATACGTCGCTCGTCGTCTACGAGCTGACGCATCCCTCGTGACTCTTGACACAATTCGCGGAACGCCAATGGTTTTCCAGGCTCGCCTCTCTTCCTCTCCGAAAGCTATTCTCTTTTTCTCGTTTCTCTCGTTCTCTGTTTCTCTCGGCGCGAGACCGACCCGTTTCCGCTTCTTTTTATTCTACCGGCGGATTAAATCGAATAAATCCCTGACGTTAGTCCGGATTTCAGCCAGGCCGCTTTATTACGAGATTCCGCGGAATATATCGCAGCCGACAAAGTGGCATGCTTGTTTTTTGCTTGGAAAATATCGCCCGGACGCTCCTCTCCGGTCCAATTACCAACGCGATTTTAACCGGCACTTGAATTTACGCGGCCCTCTTCGCCGCCACCCCCTACCACCTCGCGGTGCTCTCGCTCGATCTTTTCCTAACGCGATCTATAAATGGCACCACCACTTGAGAACGTTCATCTTGAGTGACTGCGTTCAATTTGAGAAATTTTATCATTCCAGGTACACACCGATACGACGAAACACATCGGTGAATTAAAATCTATGCGTAAAAAGTCGGCTGAAAGATTTACAAGAATAAGAAGTATTAAAAATATCTGACCTACGTGAAACGTTAACGTGTATTCGGTCACGTTATATCTTCGTGTGAATAGTCAAATGAAACAGAATCGGCTGTACCAGCACGGTTAACATTTCACACGAGCGATCGAACTTAAATATACGTTTATTTGATTCACACGCGATTGATATCCAGTATCTACCGAACCATTGATTCGATCCTGTGTTATTGATAATACATATTACAATCAAATGTTCGCGTGGAACCGTTTTTAATTAACAAGAGCACGTTTCCAGTCGTTAATATCCCCTATCACATTCAACTATATTATAACGTATATTTCTATCCACCGTTTGTTATTTCGCGTGTCCACCGATAAAATTCAAACTCAATTTCCGTAAATTCCCAGAATAATTACCTGTTCTTCTATACACGGTGTCCTAAATAACGTGAGCACCTAAAATATCTCACTTGTGATTTTCAGAAAAATTATTTTAACAAATGTTTCAAATAATGTCCATAAACTTCGACATATTTTTGCACCAATTCCTCTATCGTAATTGCTTCATTATTGAAATCTACTTCCTTGCATTTCTGGATTTTTCAGGCTCATGGTCATACTACTATAGGTCATTGATTTGGTCTTGATCTTAACTATTACGCCACGATAATAAAAATATGCAGTCCCGTTTAAAAAACCACCGATGATGTACAAAATTAAAAAAATACAAACTCGAGAAAATTTTTTTGCTTATCACAGTATTTGCTCCTTCCAACCAAATAACATTGTCCCCTCACATTTCTAGGTATCTTCAAAAAGCAATGAGATATCAACGGTGCTCCCGTTGGGGGGGGGGGGGGCACCCTGTATATATCCAGTCAGCGTGTATTTCTACACCGACTCGAAAAAATGGTTTCCTAATCGCCGTTCTTCCCACAATCGCAGACTCCGAGTAATAACGCTCGAATAATTACAAACAGCGCCACCCCGTAATTGGCCGACATAGCGTTTCGGGCTGTCAGAAGACGGAGGAGAATAGAATCAACTAAAATTAACGTTGCGTTGCGAGGCTAGACAGCAAGAAAACGATTGCAAAGCGTACGAGAACGGTGGCGGCGTGTTCACTCTTAGACCCCGACGAACACAATCGCTATATTTATCGCGCGTTGCACGTTACAAAACGCGCTAATGATCGCATTAAGGAGTTCGTTTTCTCCGAACGGGCGTAACATTCCAAGCGATCTAGTTCCCTCTCGCGTGGCTCGGCCTCGATTTTTGCCGTTGTTCTCCACCGCTCGTTCCGCCGTAAGTTTTTCTTCGTCGAGTGGTGGTTGCAGCACAGGTCTCTCCCTCCCTCTCGCCGTTTTCTCTCCTATGTATACGCGTTACCCGACTCCGTACGACGATAATTAATAATACGTGCCCGGAATAACGCGCGATGTTACCTGAAATTTCTGTGCGCGCGGCCCGTACCAAGGTGAATGTCTCTTGGAATAGTGTCTGAATGCAGGAAGAATAAAGTCGAGGATACAGAAAAAAAAAAACGGTGGAAGAAAGAGTGGAGTGGTAAGAGGATGACGAAGTGGAGTGAATGAGTGAAGAGGGTATGGGGCGGTGAGCATTACTGGCGGGACGGTACATCGTATTTGCAGATTTATAACCGAGCGACCGAGCAAAAGGTGTCGCCTGGGGAATGAGTAATGATATGTTTGCCCGCATGCGAGCCGTTTTCGAGATCGTCGGATACGCGAAGCGAGAGGCGGTCTCGCGATCCCGAAAAACCGTGGGCGAGGGAGTGTTAGGGAAACAACGTCGTATCTTTCGATCGTCGCGTGTATCACCATTCTCCGTCGCTCGTGGTGTCTTTTAAATACATCCCGCGAGAGGCGAGACAAACTGCAACTCGTTCTTCGGTGATTTTCTACCTGTGTGCTCTTCTGTTCCTCGCGCGCTTGTCCCTACGATCTATTCTTGTACACGCATTTGCCTGGTTGGTCGTTTGACCGGATCCTTTGAATCAGCTCGGTTCAATCGGTTCAGTTCACGCGACCTATTGGACGGTGACGCGCAGTACTTGCGCGATATTTAATGAGTAAATGAGTCTTTTTCTGCCGAGAGAGAATTAAACGTGATTGCAAGTGGAAGGGTACTCGAGGAACAGGCGCAAAGAGGGAGGGTGTTGCCTGGAAGGTGTCTTTTTCGGAATAAATAACGGTAACGTTTCCTCGGAGTCCTTATTAAAATTGCAAAAGCTCCAGGCAGTAGCCTGGGACTGTGTCACGAATTCGTCGAGCCTGGTCTCCCTCTATCTCTATCTCTACTCGTGTCTCCTCCGATCGTCGTTCCTTTGAGCTCTCGCGAGCTAGCTACGAGACACATCTTTTACAGAATATTAACGCGGCTCTTCCCGTTGATCCAGATGTATGTCGACCTTTCACCCGGTGCTCCAGTCTTCGCGAAATTCGAGCTAGCTGGACGTGTCTCGGGTTCGAGGCACTAGCAATAGGAAGAAGGAAGAAGCAGAAAAGAGGAGCACGATATACAAATAATCCGAGGCCACGTCGGAATCTGGGAGTGGTGCTGGTGGTGGAAAAACTGGAGTGCTTCATTTTACTAACAAAAACTTGGCGAAGTAGAGGAAGGAAAGTTTTTCCGCCGGGCAGGATCCTCCTTTGTATCATCCGGCGTGTCGCAAAGACGTCCCTTGGTCCGGCCGGCGGCGAGCGTGGGGGAAAGAAGGGGTGTGTAAATTCCGCTGCGATAAATTCACGACTCTAACGAGAATTAAATTTTTATCTTTCCGCGATTGCTTCGCTTCAATCCCCCACCCCCGACTGAAAGAAAAACGTACCGATGTAAATTACGTTTCTTGCGGGATCGCGTCGCAGCCCCCGCTGAACACCCTCCGGAATCATTTCTTACGGCTTTCACGGGGGGCAGACAGGGGGAGGCGTTGGGAGGAAAACGCTTCGCAGACATACTAAGGGAGATCCTGGCGTGTTTTACGCAAGCGTCTCGATCCGGACGATCCACTTGGCGCGCGAATTATTCAGAACCATATGCCCCCCCCCGAGACGCTTTCAACGAAAAAGAAACCGACAGGCTACGGCAGATGTCTGGGGATGCACGCTCGAACGATTTTCCCGACAAATAGCGCCGAAACCGGAGGCCCCCGAAAACTGGGCAAATACCCGGCCGTCCGGTCGAACGGACAAAAGGGAGACAATTTTGCTAACGCCGAGCGTGAAAGGTCCCGGGTAAACACGTCGGATTGTTCCCTCGTCAAACCGCATGAATAAATAATAGTGTGCCCCACGGGGGGATTGTACCCACGCCGGAGACTTTTCTGCTACCTAGCCTCGACGAAAGGGAACATATAAATATTTCTCTTAAAACCTCCTTAAAACGATCCATCGTTCCCCCATTCAGCGTTTGCGAGCGTCTCTCTTCAAACGATCTATCGCCGGTCCAAGTGGTAGACCCCCACCCCATTACCTGTTCTGGGTCCTGGGCATTTGCAAAGGGCATTTTGTAACTGACAGTACCACCGACAACATGTGCAGCTTCCGGTACCGTGATAGTTAAATGCTGCTGCGGTTGGTTCGCCTGACAGACGGAGGCCTTCGTGTCATACAGAGAGGATTGGGCCCAGACGTGTTAGAAATAGTCAAGGGAACACAGCAGAAGGGGTTACGAGGCAGACCAGAAGGGGGAACGGAAAAGAGCATAGACGTGCCTAGGCACAATAAACGCCTAGTCGAGTGCAGGTTCACTTATTACGCCTGATAGTTAAGCCACGTTTAATGCACTTCCGGCGACCGTGGAATCTTCGATCGGTTATTTGTATGCGCGATGCAGCCGATCCTCTGATCCCCTTGATCCTTTAGTCGCGCATATACCCCCTTGAACGATCTTTGATGGAGAGGAAGTCTTCGCTCTGGAAGTCCTTACATCTTCCTTGCTAATGTCCCTTCGGAACATTCTGTCATCGACTCGATTACGTAATATGAAACTCTTGGGCGGGTTTACACGGTTCCTTGATGTGAAAAGGCACCGTGATTGGCGGACGTGGCACAGGTATCGAATGATTCAAGTATTCTGCTGAATGTAGGTATACTGATCTAGTAATTGTCTCTGAACGAAACCTAGTTATTAATAGTAGATCTGATATTCAGATTTTCTGGATTGAAACGTAAACTATTTCGTACGAGATTCTGTCGAATAATAGAATCTATATATAGTATATAGCCTCTGGAGAGGTTTTATAGTCTCATGTTTTATTTCATGGAAAAATCTTGTATTTCACGTGCAAAGCGTGTACGAGATCCTTTACAGCGACTCGGACGAAGTCCACACCAAAGGTGTACATACACCGAGTATCTATAGTCAAAATATTTCATATACTCGATATTCTCTCGATGCGTTCCTTCGCCGTCTCCTCTGGCTGGTGTTCAGGTTCGACTGCGACTCGACTGTTCACCTGAGAATCGCTGTCCTCTTCGAGTGGTTTCGCGTCTCCATCGTCCCGTAAGACGGTTTATATTTCAAGGATCCTCTTTTCCGCTGAGAAATCGCTTTTTAACATCGTCGACCGGCCAGATCGTATTTCCCCCCGTCACCAACTCGATACGTCACCTAAACACAATTCTCTTTTTGATCAATCTCCTCGACATCCCCTCCGATCATGGAATTTGTTTGCCGATAGCCCTCCGAAATTACATTTTCATTTTAACGTTTTCTCCCTCCTACGGGCCAAGAGGACCGAATTTTGTTCGCGAAAAGTTTTTCATAACACGGGGTGAAAGGGTCACGCGAAGCCTTTGACCCTCACCGCCCCCCTGGTGTAGACCTGTGAGCACCTTTGACGTATAACTTTAGGAAAAGATTGGCGCGATACGATCGGCTCTTTTATGCCGTGCGTTTTATAGGAAAACGCTGGCAGAAAGAGAGAGAGAGAGAGGGGGGGGGGAGAGGAGTCTTGGGCGCTTTCGATACAGCCGAGAGGGTTCCAGGCTTCCACCGTTAGCCTCCGGCTAGATCGCAGATGACCTTATTCTTCGGCGCAACTACTCGCGTATATACGCAAACAGACTTTCCCCGCGACGCCACGAAAAATACAGGGAATTTCCCCTCCGTCCCCATCGTCGAGAAGCGAAACAAGCTTAACGAAAAAGTTGGGGAGACTTTGCTCCGTTCGGAAAGTTTGATCAGCGCCGAGTGGGGGATAGAAAAAAAGTGTTAGCGAGTTGCGTCGTTGCTCCTTGAGCAATTCCAGGCGCACGACGTTATTCAACGATCAGACGGAAATAGATTTCGACACGTACGTATTCGTTACCAGAACACGGTGCATTTCTGACGAGCGAGAGCTCGCCGCATGTACGTACCTACCTACTTGAACAAATTGCACGGTCGGCGGATTAATTGATTGCTGGCTGGCACGGGTGATTTATTATATTCCCGGAGCATTCTCGATCTTTCCATTGCCATTAGCAGCTCCGAGCGACGTTCTACCTCAAGCCGAGAGGGAGAGATCGACCGTTTCCCCGGCTGTGTTCTTCCGTGTCTCGTTCTCTCGCTTCCCACGGAAACATCCTTCATCGGTTGCGTACCACGGTCCTTTCGTCTCGCAGCTGACAATTCTCTTAATCCAATTTAGTCCCCCTCGCCTCGCCTCTCCTCTCTGGTCAAACAATTCCTGCCGGAGCGACGTCCGTTTAAATTTACAGAAAAGTCCATCGCGTTTCGTACACAGACGGAATCTTTTGCATCGTTTCGGGCGTGTATTCTTAGAGCGCCGGTGTCGTTCCTCTATGGAATCAGGGTGGGAGGAGAATGGTTACCGTCGAGTCTCGTTAGAAATTCATGACTATCGACAAGTCAGACTTCTCAACTAGACGGGGGACATTCCGCGGGTACATCCTTGCCACGGAAGTTGACGGGCCTCGGAGACTTTTCAGGGAATATGACACAAGAAAGTTATTTGAAACTCAAAATTGATTGAGGAAACGTAGTGATTGTTATAATTTGAATATATTTAGAAATGGCAAAACGTAGTGATAGAGGAATCGGTATATACATTCGAATATGAAACTTTCCAGTGGTAAAGCATGGAAGATACAGTTTCGATGTAAATTACATCCCGATGAATATAAAGTAAATCATGGCACGAGGTATACTGGATTAACTTAAAACCTCATATGGACGAAGTCGTACACCCAATGTAGATGATTCCGATTCGATCCCACCGGTTAGCCTCCCCTTTTTCTCGTTCCGCTCTCATTCGTTTATTGGAAGCACTCGTTTCCTTTGAAGTGAATCCACGATGCTTTCTTAGTCCTTAACCCCCCAGTTCGCCGCTTCTGTGGCGCTCCTTCGCCTTCTCCGTTCGAAAAGCGATTTTATAGGTCAACCACATTCGTCGACGAAGGCAGCCTGCCTCCGTTGGATCGATCTAGCCGCAGACGTAGTCACGGTTCCAATTACCAATCGACGCATGATATCCTCCCTCTGCTGCAACCTTCCCCAGAGTTATGGCTGAAGATTAACGCAAGTGGTGTTAGCACACCTGCTCACCCAATCCCCCTGTGCAGCGTCCCTGTGTTTGCTCGAGCACGCGAGCTGGCGCGCACGCCTCGCGCCGCGTAAACGCGTGCAAACACGCGTGTGACGCGGGCCAATGAATCGTGTATTGCTATGCGCGACGAAATTTGTCGTGGATAGATCGAAGGCGCGATTAATCGGCGATTCGATGAACACCCCTGGGACGATGTTTGCATGATAATTGAAATTTGCCCGCGGTGTTGCGGTGGGAACGGATGGCGTGAAATTAGGTTAACGGGTCGAAAAGACTTGAGATAATTGGAATAATACGCTGTGAAAATATTGCATGTACAGTATATCCTTGATTAGTGTTCGAAGGCTCCTCGGTAGTGAACGTTAAGTATTTTCAGAACTTCAAAATTCCAAGCTCTATCACTGTGCTAAATCTCATTAAAAAGTCAACGTTACATCTGGGAACCTGTCCTTGTCTGTATAAGGATATGATATAATATCTATCTGGGCTTTATAAATCTTCAAATGAAAATTTATACCTGTGATCTAATATTGCATTATTGAAATTAAATTATCCAATAAATGTGGACCCCTACTGCAAGCCAACGATAACATTGAACTGATTGAAACCAATGGGAATAAAGTGTCGGATTGACTGAATTGCTCGACGATCCATTGGACTCGACATGTTGGAGGAACAGTATGGGTCTGACAGGATTTAACGATTGGGGCAGTCAGATTAAAGTACTAGCACCGCCTACTAGAGCAGATGTCACTGACTCAAACGATTGCTCAGCTTGATTACTTCATATACTAATCGTAGATTATCGATACACAACATACGAACAACACGAGAATCTGTTTGAATGAATTTGAAACACACACAAGATGAAAATACTCGAAACTATTTAACCACTGCTCGTATTACCAGCAGCAGAGTAAAAAGAGTTTCTAGACTCTTCGAGTGCACACGGCTGCAAGGCTCGTTGGATTCCAAGTTTCGAGGTGTCTGCGACTCGCGTCTAATTCCAAACACGGGGCTCATTATAAAATATGCAGCGGAACATTTTCACCGCGTACATACAAGTTCAATATATCGTACACGCTTCGTTACTTACTCGGCCGTCTTATAAAGCGCGCGTACACCAAACACACTCTTGCATAAACACGGGGCGGTGGGTGAAAGAGAGAGTGAGCTCATGCACACGTACGAGGCGCGAACACGCGGCGTCGAGGACACACGCGTAGATGCGTAACAACAGGGTAATTCCGGAGGCGCCTCCTCTCTCATCCAGCGCTTGCGCCTTTAAAATAATATTTTACCAGGATTATTGTCGATGGAAATGGTAAAACAGCTTACGCTTCGCAGTCGAGCGAGCAGACGGCATTATGCAAACCGAGTTCACCCCTCGTCTTCCATCCTCTCCTGTGTGTGTACGTGTACGTTCGTTCTCCCTGTTCGTCCGACGAATCACCGACGAAAATCGCGCTCGCGTTACCATCCACTCCTTCCCTCCCCCCTGAAACTGTGGGCGCTCTTACCCTTCGCTCGAATCCCCTCACATTCATTTCATCCCTTTCTCCGGGGCTTCTCATTAGGGGGAGGGCAAAAAAGAGATATCCTTCGACAAAGGTATCTCAGGTGTGGGTTCCGTTGTTCTTCAATCCCGTCGTTCGAAGGGAACGGGAATCGAATGCGTCTGGCCTCATTGTACCGACACGGTCCGCGGGTCGCGTTTTTCCTATAATTAACGCGTGCACAATTAAGTGGCAGCCTGTCTAGTGGGGAAGTGAAGAAGACCGAGAAAAATACAACGGTGCCACGGTCCTTTGTGTCTCGTATTTTTGTCTCGTATCCGTTATCCTTCCAGCTATCCTGTTTCTAATCGAGTAAAAAGGGCGTCGGGATAAATTAGAGCCGAAAGACCGTATCGCCCTTTAGACGCTTGGGGGAAAAAAAATCGAGAATATCCATTATGCCGTTTCACGAGCGAAGCCACGGGGTTGGGGGAAGGGGTGGCGAAGGGGGAGGCGAATCCCCCCTGAGCCTTGTCTCCGAACTTCTCCCAACATTGCTGACATTTTCACCCTTGCGATTTCTATCTTTCCGCCACCGTCGCCGTTCGTCCCAGCCCCGGATCCTTTCACACCCGCTAAATCCTTCTTCTCGCCCTTGGCTGTGCCGAGAGGTGACGGGTTTCCTCGTTAGGAAAGAAGCTAACCGTCATGGCGTACTCCCAGAACGAACTGCTTGTCGTCATGGTAACCGGTATATCTGGCGATGCCAGGGGCAGATGCTCTTCGAGTTATGATTCGACGTGTTACCACCCGGCTGATATACATACATACGTCCCTACGTGGTATATTGCACACGCGAATCGGCACCTGCGTGCATGTCCTCCTAACACACACACATACACGCGGCGCTTCGGTAAACGTGTGTATTTATCGCGTGGCCGCAGTTGACAGTCCACCGTGGACCAGCTCGCAGGTGTCGTCTCGTAAAACTGGGTTACACCGTCCTTCGTCGACAGACATCCTTACTAGGGGCCATTGCCGCCGAATTTTCGAGCTTATTGATTCCACCGACCCTCTCCTCCCCTACCTTCCGTGACGCTTTTCCAGCTGACACGGAAACGACTATGACCCCCTTGTTATATGCGCGAGAAGTCGTTACTTTGATGTCGGCACCCGGTGGTTTTGCTGATGCGCGTTCGTAAAAGCTCGCCTTTGACGATGCAGATAAAGTAGCAGCAGTCGTGGCACCCCCCGCCAACCCCCTGTCCACCGACAGAAGTTAGTCACGAGAGGGAGGACGACGTTTCACCTTCTCGACCCCTCAGGTGGTTGGCGTGCATAAAGGGACACAAAGTGTCCTGTTTTTCGGGCGTAGAAGAGACCACCGTAAAAGGAGATCCGGCTACGTGTGGTCCGTGACCATCCTCAATTGGCTTGGTTTCCGTGAGTATCCTCCCGAATGACCGTTATCTCGGCGTGAAAACACTCGTCGCGAAACGTTTCTCGTTCACTCTTTTCATTATCCTCGGATGTACCAGCAGCTTTGTCTCCCTTCGTCTTACCTCACCGGTTTGAGAAGTTGCTCCCATCGACGGAAGAAGATCGAACGAACGCTTCTCCACCCGGGGGAACGCGGCCTCCTTCAACCTTCAGACATTCCACCTCCCAGATGGAAAAGGTTTCCCCCGATAGGGAGGGGGTTGGCTTAAATGGATTCAGCCGCTCGCTCGGTTCTCTATATTAATCAAACTATAAGTGGATACATTTATTTAGAGGAATCTACCCGACGTTACGCGGGGAGAGTACATAGCTTAAGTCGGTTCGATCTCTACAAATCGTGGCTTAAAACTTTTACCTTTGCCGCCGGAGGTGGTTGAACGCCGTTGCAACCGAGATTCTGGGCACAAGATACGCGAATGAAATTGAGCGCGGTTTTAACGGGTATCACGGGAAGAGTATTCCGCGATTTATGGACGCATTTTTATTGGAACAAATATTAGATCGCTCTTGAAGTTCTGTTTGTTGGTTTTTCCTCGTTCGACGCGTGTAACATAATAATCGATTTATATAAATCGTACGGTTTCCACAGAAACAACAGAGTATACCACAGACCGGTTGAATATTTCGATTCTAAACGACTTTACTTAGCTTCCATACCGCTTGATCTCTTTATAAAGTATTCGGATAAAAGTACAGTTCTCTTTCGGCACAGAAATACATAGACGATACATAGTAAAAACATAGACGAGTCCAATTCTGAACAAAAAGTATTTCAAAAAATTTTAAACCGAACTAACTAATTACTACACCCAGAACAAAAAGTTTGTTTTTCGCCGCCGACTGTCGTCAGCCGAGTAACTTGGTCGACCATTGGGGGAGGCGTTCCACCGCAAAATTCAACTTCCTATTTCGGATCGATTCGATCGGTCGATCGCGTTCACCGTGGTCGAAGTTTCCTCCCCTTTTTCCACAGTTGTTACGGACCACCGGGGAATAGTACGTCGCGCGTATCCCACTCGTCTGAACCGCAGGAATTACGTTGAACCGGTGAGATCGGGCGCGTATGTACATACATCAGCCGCCGTCAAATATTGATTTTCCTTCATGGATATGACAATGATTTGTCACCGTGCGACGAGTCGCGCTCTCGTGCATACAAAAGTTTACGGGGATCGTGTCCGGGGGCCCGTGTGCAAATAGAATGCGTGTTTCGTGGCCAGGGCGCGAGAAGAACGATGAGACGCGATGGCGGTGACTCGAGGGGATTGCTCCTCTTGAATCCAAAACGAGTTGTCGTTCGGTTTTTGTTTGCTTGAGAAGTCCCGGGGAAATCGGTGGTACCGGGTGAGCGAGACAGAACCAGAAAGAGAGAGCGGGAGAAAGTATTTTGTAAACGACCGTCGTCGAATGAAAAGGCAAGCCCGCCACGGCATTATAACGAAGTCCGCATCTCCCATCAGGTAAAACCTCGCTAAATCCCCTCTCTGAACAACGGCTTTTTTGTTTTATTCCACGTAGACGATCCACCGATATATCCTTCAACGAACTTCGTATCGCGTAACTTCCGTTCAACCGAGCGAAACATTCATCCCCTATATCCGCGGGATCCGAGCTTCTTCGGTAAAATCCTAGGGGGTATCTTTTTTGTCAAGACGATCACGAGGATTTTATTGGAAATTGGTGTCTGGCATCTTCGTCAAAATATCGCGCCTCCCGCACCCTCTCCCGCCTTCTGCGCACCCCTTCGAACGATAGGGTGGCTCTCGTCCCATTGAAATCGAGAGTCCATTTAGGGGGGACAGGAGACGAAGATACGGAAATCCATTCCCTTCCGTTACCCTAACTCCTCCGCCCAGGCGTTCCCCGGTGAACGTTCAATCAGACGCTGCCGGTGTCTGAAATGACTTTATCGCTAATTCATTTAACTTCGACCGCATCCTCTTAGGGCTGAAATTTCTCTGGGCAGGGGCTGGGCCCGTGGCAGTAGAGATCAACGCCGTCGACTCTCTCGCGCGGAGCCCACCTTGGTTAATTAGATGCGACTACACAAAAGAGGAAGGCCTGAGCGAGTACGCGCGTACGCCCTCTGAGTAGTAGTGGTTTAACAGAGGGAACAGTGGCGCGTCGCTGAACAGCCCGAAGGTAAAATTCCAAGCAGTTGCTTATTACACCGTGGCCTTCAATTTAACGCAGTCGAGGCTGGACGCGCGGGGATCGCTTTAAATGGATTTCCAACGGATCGAGTCCTGTACCCGCTGGCGTGCGCTCGCGCATCTCGAACTCGCTCACCGGAATCGTCCGAAAGATTCCCGAAACTTTCGCCTTTGTGATCTCCGCTACGAAATTGCCGGAGTTTCCATTTAAATAGTTTGCCGGGCTTCAGGGAAATGGCGGGAGGGGAGGGGGCACTGAACGTCGAGTCCTTCGTTTCGGTAATATCTAGGCTAATTAGATACAATTAGAGAGAGGGAGCTTTTAGTTGCTCGTGCAGTTTCGGGGGATGACAGAAATTTCGTAGTAGTCTCTTTCCGTCTGCAGGTACGACACGATGTGTACCCTAGTTTACTAGAGTCGTTTCTTAAATATTCGAAATTTCCCGCGAGGGTTGCAGGAGAAACAGAACGATAGATAACGTTCCTCGTGATGGTGGTGGATTCTGGTTGGGCCACCGAACTGGACAGTTTAATGATCGATTTAAACGGATTTCAGGCATAACCGCCCACTCGAATCTACAGAATGCAATTAATGAACGCGCTCTGATCGATTTAACTGGATAATCTCGAGCGCTATTTCAGCATCGAACTCCGTCAGAATTCCGTCTCCTTACTCGTCATCGCGCCACGCGCTCTTTCGTCCCGCGAGCCTGCATAATTGAGTTTCCTTTGGGGGAGTGAAAGGGATAGGGGCAGAAATTGGCCAGGTTAAAATGAATTACTGGGGAACAGCGACGCGCGTTTGCCTCCACCGACAGTGTATTGTCCCAATTCCGATCCCGTCTGGAGTGTAATTGCAGGAAGTGGCGGTCAGACAGAAACGTGAAATGAAAACGTAACCGACTCGGGGCTGTAAGAACCGGTCGAGTTCTCATTTCTGTTTGTTTGGTTTTGGTAAAGAAGACAGCACTTCTGAAGTATTTATAGTTACCGAAGGACTACCGTTCAGTTTCATTCCTGACGAATTCAAGTTTACGTACAGACGTCGATGATATTCTCAACAGTGTTTAATATGAAGTATGTTGATATAGAAAAAGGTATATTACAATGCATGGCATAACTATAAAACCACCTTAAAATATTCAAGCCTCGTGTCAATACATTTTCAACCACTTTTTTATTTAAGGAATGTAATCAATTCTTTTCTGAAGAAACATTATTTCTCAACACGATTTCAGACATGGCATATTTGGTTCGTTTTTATTTTAACCACAATACATAAGAATTGAAACGTTTAGGCTGATTTATAGTTATGCCACGCAGTGTATAAGCATGTAGTTCTTTTGTTCAAAAAGTGTTATTAAGGAATTTTTTGTATCAGGTATAAAAGGTATGTGAAAGTTTACTTACTTTCTATTTGTATTCGGTAACGATCTACTTTGTTAATAGAAATTTATCGATAGCTATCGGTGTCTTGTAATTAATAGTATCTCCATCATTAACTATCCCCTTGATTTTGAAATATGGACGAAGTTTTAAATTAATCGACAAACAAAAGTTATTATGCTATTAATTAACATAGTCGCTATTGAGTGGAATAAATAGCAGAATCAAAATTAGTATCAGCTTGCCGCGCGTAACTACTTCTCTCCGGAAAATATGGATTTTCTTTTTTTAATTTAAACTAACACCGTGTAATATAATTAATGTCCTGCAGTGGCTTTGTTTCGGAAACTTTTCTTCGATAAACGTTGCAGATGCTCCAGTTTCCGTGCGATAGCTAGCCTTTATCCTATAAACTATACAGTATCGACTCATCGTAACAGTGTTGGATGCACGTTATAATTAATTCGTACATCAAACGAACATCTTATCTTGAAAGAAAACTCCCCAAAAATTAGCAAAGATTTTAAAAATGAGACTATGATTACTTTCGTCCTTTTCTAACCACCAATAATTACAAGGACTATGTAGTGATTGTTAAGACTCTTCTTGTGACTATATGAATATCACCAAAGCGGTTCATAGTGATATTTCAACAGGTGCTTCTTAAATTCGTAGGATAATATGAGTATTTCTGAATTATCAACGGAACAATCTTCACATACAATTTTCCTGTTCACATTTATAAATCATTTTCAATGTAACAGTAATCGGATAATCGTTAGATACACTTAACATTTATCGAATATCCTAAAGCGCATCGTACAAACGGTTATGCCAGGATATCCCTAAAAGCCTTTTTATTTTTTTCTCGCTGCAACATAACGGCTGAAAAGTATAACACCGCGGCGGAACAGAAAAACCATGGAATCGCGATTGCCGCCCGGGGTCGTGATTTCGATCCTCTTTTTTTTTTCACCCTCTCTGTCTCTCTGCCGGCAAACATATCGGGCACGAAATATCGTAACCGGCAGCTTGCAATTTTCGTCGGCCGACAACGTCGCCCGAGGGATTAGCAATGCAATCGTTGACACGGCAGAGATACTCTTTCGACGTGCCATCTCGATTTCGGGATGTAACGTTTCGTTCGTTATAACGCCGAAGAATGTGCTCGATTCGATGCCGCCCGTGGAAAGAGGGCCGGACGGAATACTCGCGAGAGAACGCACACCTCGCGGAATCGTGCGTGATCACGAATATCCAACGGATCCAAGATTATGTCCTCGCCAAACCACGTCATTCTCCCCCCTTCGTTCTCCTCTGTAACCCTCTTCGAATATCCACCGCGAGGAATCTTTTATCGAGCGTTTCCCCTAAAGAATTATTCCGTATACCACACATACATAAATATTGTACAATCTGCATGTTTAATGAATTTCCTAATTACACGGTCTTCTTCGTGTTCCACCTAATTTCCAGTGATCATCCTCGCGCTTGGTAACGAGATACATAACGATGCATCCGGTTGATAACCGTGAATTTAAACAATTCCAAGTCTCCGAACCGGTGATAATTTCTGCGAAATTTTGCAACGTGATCATCGCGAAACAAATTCTTTATTCTACTCTGGCCCTCAGGCAGAGCGAGTATAATCGGAAACACCACAATTTCCCGGCAGCGTGTTCTGCCCCCGATAGCCGATATCAAACGGGGTATCGGATTATTGTAAACCTCGAGACTGTTCCAATAAATTGCTTGTTTAAACTTGGTAATCAGGCAATTTCCATTAACCGCGAAACAAACTCGCGGGAAGATGATGGAAGGTGGTGGGGGAGGATTATCGGCGATTAATCGAGTCCCTCTGTCGTGGTAACATGTCCCTGGCGGAATTAAGAAATGGTACGAGTTCCTTTTTCATATCGATGGAGATCTGTTTAAGTCTATAGCCTCTCCTTATAACGCGAACCGCAACATTATCCTTGCTTTGTACGCCTCGATACGCACAACGCCTCGGTTGCGTGACAAGCCATCGAAGCTACCTGCCCCTTTTTGAATATATTATCCTTTCTTATTGGTTACTTTTCTTTTTCTTACTCTGTTCATCTTTTCGTTAACCGCGTTCACCAATGGCTCCTGATAGATAGAGAGAGAGTGTGGATCGCGGCAAAAACCGTTGAAACTTCATGCTCGGTAACCGGCGCATAAAATCGAGTATCATGGTGTTTATCCCCTCCTTCACACACCGTACGGAGTAAACCGTACGCCACCGTCTTCGTACCCGGGACATCGATCAATCGGTAAATTTTCACGACGCATGACATCCTAAGGCGTTTTTGCCCGGCGTCGGATATTGGATTTCCGTGGCGTGTACCGTTGTACCATGCCCCCCCCCCTCTACCCCCGCAAGAGCTGATGGCTGCCCGGATAAAGAATCCTCCAGGATGGATTGGATCGTTCGAGTAACACGTTGCGATTGATTTTCCAGAGCATGGTTTCGATCGTGCCGGACAGGAGACAAATTGCTCGAATTCTCGACGAATTTTCTATCGAACCCCCCTCCCCCGTGCGCTTCTTCTACTCCTTGACATTCCACGATTTTCGCGAAATTTTTGATATCTTCACTGGAAAGTTCGGTTTCGGTTAACTTTGGAAATTTTGTCGAGAACCTGATGAAGTTGGAGGATTTTGGATCCGATTATTGGTTTTCGTGTGACTTCACTCGACGAACAGTGGTGTCTTATTCCATTTTAAGTTACACTCTTTAATACTCTGCCTGCCACGTCATCCAAATATGAGTCACAAGTACCTACGGAATATTTAAATACCGTTCGAAAATTTTTGCGTGAAATTAATATCACAGTATAATTTAAAACAAGACCAACAGCCTCTGTTAACTGAAAAAAAAAAAATTAAATTATGTCTGGCTACGTACGGTCTATTTCCCTGCGGTACTTTTAACACGTTCCGTGCTACAGTGAAAAAGCCGTACGTAGCCAGACACTCTTTGTTTCGTTCTTCAAGTCATAAATTACCGAAAATGTATCTTTTGTTAATAGAGGCTGTTGGTTCGTGTACCACCGGTGATACATGTGGCACGGAACGTGTTAAATATGATCGAAGTTATCATTAAGCGGGACGATATAGAAATTTTGTAATAATCATTATTTGTATTAAACATCATTGTGTTAAGACCTTATCTTCGAAATTTCTGCGAATAATGTCACGACAGGCTCTTGAAGAAGGACCGTGCAGCAAAGGAACGCCGACGTTGCACGCGTTCACGAATGACAAGAGAAATTGTATTTCGGTTCTGGTACGCGGACGGCGCAAAGAAGACTGTCTTTACGAGCGTATTTCACCGCGTTGCTAGCGAGCGGGATCGTTCATCACGCTCGCGGTGATTTATGCAATTATGCGAAGTGCTCACGAATTCCTTCGTGAATACTCTATTTAGCCGGTTAATGATACGCACACCGTGCGCAGGCTACACTAATTACGAGAAAAAGAAGCGCACGGGAACATTAGAGCTCCGGTTGAAAAATCGGTAGATTCCACGGGAAATAAACCCGCGGTTGTATCTAAAAAATACACGGTTTCATTTACATATTTTTCTCTGAATCTTGATTTTCAAACATATACTTCAGTGGTGGCGTTGTGTCACGAATAACTTCTGCTTTTCTGATTAAACGGAATTATTATAAAATTGAATTATTATAAAATTAACATATTGACGACCGATGACATCACAGTGGGAGTCATTCGATTGCCAACTGATGGTAACCCATGACGTTACACACTCGTGTCATGTAAGTGTATACATGATTATCCCTTAAAAGTAATAATCTCGAGTGATTCACAAACGAACAGAATCGCACGAAACCATTCCATCGCGGTAGGAACGAAAGGATCGGCCGTGTTTCTGTTAGCGCGGCAAACCGGTGCCGCAGGTGCGAGCTCTCTTGTCACGTTTCTCGAAGATTTATATTATTATACCGAGCGGTGTTTGTTAAGCGTTTACATAATCCTCTCCGTCGTTATAGCCTGTTGGAGGAGGGTTAGGCAGGGGTGGGAGGACAGCGAGTTTGCGATTCCGCGGAAAGGAGCAACGTTTGTCGGAACTCCCGAACGAAAACGCTTGAATCAATAATCCTCACCGTTGGACGTTTCGCGGGCGTTCAGAACGGTTGAGGTTCGCGCGATTTCCGACGGCTTAAGTTACGGGAAACGATCGGTTGACACGCGGCCGAACGTAGGAAAGCACACGAAGGACGACCTCTTTCTTTTTTTTTTTTCTTCTCCTTCCCTGCCCCGAGCATATTTTACCGGTGTCAGCTGAGTTGCGGGGACGCGTACGACCGAGTCGTTTGTCACGCTCTCCTAGTGATTTACACAATTACGCGGAGTACTGTTTGCTAACAGCGTGTAGAACGACGGGAGGGCCGCTGAAACGGCAGAACTCTCTCTAGTGTGAAAGGGCCGCGCGTCGTCGCCCCGCGCTTTACCGGCTTCGTCCGAATTTGTATTAACGGACACATTGTGTGTCCACGGCGGTAGAGGAAAAGAGACGAAGGAAAGGGGAGTTGGATGACTAGGGGGAGCAGTGGGGCACGTCGCGTTACCTACGTAGCAATTAAGGTAATGTCGCCTTCGGCGGTCCAGCGACGAGCGAACAGTTTGTCTTTCGCTTTGACCGCCTACAAGAGCCACGTCTATTTACCTGAAAACTGGCGGGTGCCACCATCGGGCTATACTAACTCTCTCTCTCTCTCTCTCTCTCTCTCTCTCTCTCTCTCTCTCTCTATCTTCCTCTGTCTCTTGGGTCGGTTTCGGTATTAATTGAAATAATTGCGAAAGCTCTTTCCGAGGGGACCGAACGATAATCACGAATCTGTCGTGTGTCGCGTCGATTCCCTCCGGTTCCGCGGATATGACGTTCGACGGAGAGTTAAATAATTCGACAAAATTTATTTATCCACTTTTCGACGTTTCGTTCGAATCGAACGTTTTCTCACGATATCTAGACTCTAACTATCCTGTCGTTCGATAGATCGGTGATCTTTACCTACTCGAGCTTTTGTCTTCCGAGACGCGTTAATTACTCTGGATATTCTACCAATTATCGCGCGATATTGCCTCCCTTCCGAACGGTGCGTTCTTTCGTGAATTATTAACGCGTTCCACGGCGTACGAAGGAATAATCGCTGGGGAATGATAATTGATGGAACGATGCCCTTGTACCTATGTAATGTTCGATCGTTGAACCTCGCCGATCGATTGGCGTTCATAATCGGCCGATTGTGTACGGTGGCGAGACGTTGCTGATCGTTCACCTGGTGCGTCTGTACGCTCCGGTTTTCCCCTTGACCTTTTGCGAGGCTATCGATTCGCGAACGTAATTTCGAGAGCAGCACCGTGTTTCGGGATACGTGTACACGCTCGGAAGCCATAAGCTTTGTAGGGGAAGCGTCTTTCGCGATGCTCAGCCAAGTGTTCAGAGATTGTTCTACCCAGTTCGCGACGAGCGGAGCGCGATGCACGCAACGCGAACGCGTGCATCGGGATCACATGCACCCCCACCCACCTCCCCTCTCAGTTCAATTAAGGTTTCACGAGCAGGCTTATTAGGAGATTGCGCGCGTGATAAGAATCTTATTATGCCTGCATTGATTCGCCGGAGATTCACGAGCAGGCTTCCTACGCGAGCGCTTCGTCGTTTGAAACTGTTCTATCGCAAACGCGAGACAATCACGACGGGATACGATGGCGGGAAACAACGAATCATGGTGTGGGAAACTTGCCATTTTCGCTTCTGGGGTTCGTCCAATTTCGCCGTGTTTTAAGTTAAGTGTCTGTATTAAAAGCGCTTGTTCTTTTTAATTGGCCTGTTAGCCACTGCTCGCTTCAACAATGAATGTAGTAACTTACAAATTCGCGGTTCACATGTACAATATTTTTTCGTATTTCGCAACAGTGTTAAGCCTTTAACGCTCAGACTCATGAATCGTTATTTCAGAATTGCGGTGACTGATATATTTGGTGTATCTTGTTATTTTGATGTCGGAAATATCGATACTAAATAAACCTATTTTTCCCCATCTTTTTCTTTTTTTATTTGTTTCTCGAGGGAACACTTTCCCAACTGAAGACGTGGAGATCTACTTCACATCAGTGAAACTTGCTGATTCTTCCTGACAAAAAGTTAGATATTAACCGGCGACATTAAAATGAGTGTTACAACCGGTGCAACACTAGGCGTTACAGGGTTAAAAATCAGTAATCACCCGTGTAATAACCCCGTGTGTTTATTACGGAATCTTCGAAAGACGCTGCGAAAGGAAAGGATGATGCTCGGAATAAGAAAAATCCATCAATGGATCTCTAACTCGTAGTAAAGTGAACTACCACTTTGGTCGCCGTAAAGCCTCCCCCAGATATTACGGAGTCAGCAGGATAATAAACTCGTCTCTGGTATCAAAGCACATTTATCTTCCACTCAACGACCCTCATCGTGGGCCGTTACCTAGTTGGCCTAGCCGCTATCGACGCTCCGCGTCGAAAATAACAAGATCACCGAAAATTCCCGGTTTCACAGATACCGGAGAGGAATCTCCGCGGCACGTTTTCTCCTCGTCCCCCTCCCCTTTCTCGCCTCCACACACACACACACACACACACACACCTCTGGTGACTGGATAACGCGATATCGCTCGTGTCTTCGACGCTTTTTAGGGCGGGTCGGACGATTTAAGGTCTCTCCCCGGTTAGAATCTTCCCAACGAAATGGATTTCGAATCTCATTGTCGCTGGCTCCAGCAACGTCCTCGAGCCTCGGTTCCATCCGGGCTCGTCTATCCGCAGCGAGGCGGTCTGCGGTTTATCCCTCATTACGTGCGATTCGTTTGCGGTACGGACACTCGCATCGCGCGATTTTCTTCTGTTCGTTTTCGCCCCGATTTCGAGCAGCCGCCCCTTGGAGGTACCCGCACACCACACCACCGCGCCCCGGCTTCTTCTGTCGACCGATGCCGCAGTTATTTATCGATTTGCAACTCGCTTCGAAGCACGTGATAACAAGGCTCTCGGTAAGAGGGAACCGTGCCTGATCGTTGCCCATTGCCACGAAACACATGGATAGGGTATGTATAATATATGTACATATATGTGGACGGTGAATCATCCGAACTAGGCTAGAAATCTGCTTGTTTCTCTCGGGCTTGGTTTCGGTATTACCATGAAGAGTGGAAAACGTGTGATTCTGCGTGGCAAATATTGTGATTATCGGTTCTGTTTCCGATGAGACGAATAACTTCTTGTTGTTTGAAGGTAATTTTCAATTTGAGAAATTGTAAAATTAGAAAAGAATCAGATTATTCGACGTGGTTTCGTTGAATTCAGTTTTTTTGGTCCTTCGATTGAATGGCGATCGGTACGCAATTTCACCGACAGATCCACGCTCGTACGGTGTTTATTACGGACTACAATGTTCCTGTTATTTGTAGACGAACGGATAATTGAAAAAAACACGGTGCAATCAGCATTGAAGTGCCAATTCTGCGGAATACCATACCGAAGAAAAATTGATGGTACGTCCTAATTGTTATGAAATTCGATGTTGCATGCACAATAACGCGAACTTCATTTGTTCCGCGGTGTGTTGTATCGGCGGTCAGATATCGGTAATTTTTCGCTGCCGATCGCGATGAAGGTTTTAAGCCAGAGACCCGAAAAAGTGGCCAAAATTCGAGTACAAAGTTGATAACAATTTAAACTTTGAGAAAGCATATAAAAAAATGTTTACAATTGTTTAACATGAAACTTTCTTTACATGAAAGCTTAGACAATTCTGAACAAGAACATGTAAATTTCTAGTGCAATTCCCTGCAATTTTTACCTCCGGATTTTAATAAGTAGACGCTCGACGTTTTTTGGCGATCTGGACGCGAGTAGCTGCATAGCCGCTGGAAGAGCGATTTCGAAAAAGCGGACTAAGTTAGAAATTGTTCGTATATTAAAACATTTGAATAACATAGAATTAAAATCGGATGAATTGGAATAATTTATATTTTTGTATTTATATTTCGTTATTTTTTTATGTTCCTTATCGTACTTTAGGTATATGAATTACATAAAACATATTTTTGTTACAAAAAATCAATATTAAAGTGTTCTTAATTTTAACCACAAAAAGTCGCATTCCAGACCACTGTTTTAAATCAGCCATCTTGAAATTTCGTTATCAACAACTTGAAAACCCTTTCGTTACCATGTTTCGGAAAGATCCGATGAAATCTTGACTTTTGGCCATTTTTTCGGGGTTCCAGGCCACTGTGCGTCGCCTGGCTGCTAGTCGATGACGAGAATCCCATTTAAACCTACTACCACGAAGGGGGAAAGATAGACAGAGAAGTTCCCCGAAATGAATCGCCACAATTAAGCTCGCAATTATTCGCATCGAAGACGATTCCCTCCCCGGCCGCCAGCCGTTAATTTAATTTGCCTCGCGGGAGATGTTACCCGAAGAAAAACGATCGACGATATTGGCGAGTCCGCGGCAACCAGGCATCGAGAATCCGTTTTTAAATGCATTTTATCGGGCTCCCTCCGCTCCCGCAGCCTTCGTGAATATACGACGCCTAGAACTTAGCTCCGATCCAATTGCACTTAGACCAGCCGATACGACTAATAATGCTTCTGCTCTCCTCGTATAAATTGCACGGCTAATGTATCCGACATCCGTGGAATACTTAACCGCGCCTCTCAGTCCAGACTTCCGAGGGTTGAAGTACAGCGAGCTATCGCCGTGCTAAATATACAGCCATCGGTATTTCGACTTCGAGTGGTAATTATTCAGCCGTTCAAAGTGAACCACCACGCCGCACTCGGTGGTTCCTCCGCGCGCGAAAGATGTCTTTGTTGACGGATTTCAAAGGGACCAGCATCCCGTGCCGACGCTACAGCCACCGGTAGAAACTTGTATTGCTCGTTCGATCGGAGAAGGAACTCGCCGGGTATACCACCCTGGATTCTGGATTATTTTTAGCTCAAAGTGTTCCCAAGTTATAGGAGTGTGTTACAATATCGCAGACCTTCGTCTACCCAGTGTTCCCTTAAAGCAGTGATGGGCAACTCAGCGCCCGCCAAACTCACTAGCGGGCAACAACGTGCAGCATGCGGGCATATGGCAGTGCTGGGTGAAATGTGTGAACGAGAGCACGTATCTATCATTTTCTTCGCACACAAGTATGTCGTGAATCACGACTCGTGACTCGTGATGTGTACTGCTTCGCAATCCCTCCACAGGAGTCCGACATCTATCGTGTGTCCCCAAGAATGAAAATTTCGACGACAAATGTATGAAACTATTCCATATGAAGTTTTGAACATCGTACGGAAGATTTACAGGTTACAGAAGAGGGAATTATTTTAATGTCCCATAAATTCCCAAATTTTTCCGACACTTTTCTGAATCCAAGATGGCGGAAAACCCTACTAATTCTGTCTTTAAAATTATCCGAGACATACTCTCGACGAATAAGTATTTACAATCCAAATATCCGAAGCTTCCGCCCTGTTCACCCGGCGTGTGTATGTGTACATTCGCAAAAGAATACGCGAGTTTTTGTCCATTGTCTCGAAGGCAGTGTAACGTAGAGGCACGTCTATCGCGGACGGATCGCGAGCGATAAATCGTTCTCGATTTCTCTCCCGTTTCCTCTCGCCGGTCGTCCTCGCTGTCAACGGGGAGGAGACCGTGCGACTCGCGGACTTCCGCTCGTGTTGCAGGTGCGTGTTACACGCGTGAGCGGCCATTGCAGGGCCCCGTTGGACAAAAGGCACACGCGGCACACGTCTGGAAACGTGTGGTGGTGCAGGGCAGCCGGATCGTACGGGAAACGCGAATCCCCTTGGCCAATCGCGAACGTTCCACGGTCGAAGCCATTCCTTCGCAAAAGCTGCTTCTTCGGAGGTGTGCAGAGGCGATAAAGTGTACGAGGCAAGGGCGTGGTCCCCGAGTCCCCCGATTATTTCGTCTCCGTGTCGTGGACAGAGAGACGGGACAGGGGTCCCAGAGAGAGCTATGATTATGCTTGCATAAAAGGCTTCTGGGAACTCGATTGGCTGAGTCCCGTGTGTAGGGACCGGTGTTACCTGTGAGGACTGTTCAACGGATTCGATAAGGACAGAGAACGATAAGATAAGCTCAGGGTGGTTACCGCGTGAGAGAGCAGTTCAGGGTAATCTTTGATGTGAAACGACGCGAACATATAGTGGTGGTCAATATTGCATTATAAGGGGAGGTAACCAGCCATCGATCACTGCTGCTGAAGTTTTCATGTTTCCCGTGATTTCGCGCGTACACGGTGATTTTGCCTTCGAACGCTTGTGAAGGATGTCTTGGCGGGATAACTACCAAGGGATTACGGGTAACAAGTGATTCCACTGATACAGGGGTTTTCCTACCCCCGCGTCGATACGAAAATCCGTCGAATAGGGCGTCTGTCTATATCGAATAAAGTATCCGAGGATTTATTACATGTATAGAATGTGAGGTGCATGGACCGCAATTTTTTTTCCAGCCCCGATATACGATACTCCCAACGTATCGGTGGAACCTTCGTAAAACTCGGCGACCCGCGGATTAAAAATTGATAGAAATACGGTCCAATCAGGTGACACGAATAAATGGATACCGATCGAATGTACACTAGGTTGAGCAAGGTGACGACCGAGTTTCCCGGTTGGTCGAACTTCGCCGGCCACGGATCGCCGATATAAATTTCGACCCCGTCGAAGCATCCTGCCCAAGTTAACGTAAGAAATATTCCCGTCTGGTGGCTGGTGATCATAAGCACGGGGACGACCGCCATCATCGACTTGGCCGTTGGTTATCCACGGATGACGCCTGGCCGCGACCTCACTTTAAACGGATAACGCGTTCGGAGACTTATCTCATAATATATTTACGCTTACGTTACGACGGTTATATATTATCCTGTCCCTCTCTCTGTCCCTTTTCCCTTCCCTCTACACTCTCTCCACCGACTGCTGATGTATTATGCATTCCGAACGCGATGTATTCTCACTTGCGCGCGCGCGTTATACGGCTCATACATTTTTGACCTCGATCTATCGGGCTCATTTCGCGGTACCTACGTGGCCGTGTGGTAGCAAACGCGTTTAACTCGCGTATAGGCACTGGTCTTACCTCTGTACCTACCGCAGAAGAAAACGCGTGAAATCCCTTCGTACCGGGCTGCCGGCACTAACGTCGAGTGCACGTTCACCGGTGCCATCGACCTCCCTCTCTCTCCCTTTCATTCTCTGTTCTGCCTGCTGCAATTCATCCTCCGTTTTGCTCATCCTTCGTTCGTCCCTTTCCCCCATCGTCCTCCCTCGCTCCATCTTTCTCGTTCTCTCCGATCCTATGTGGTTAAGAGTTGGATTACCCTTATGGTGTTCCGCGGGCTAAATCACCTATTATGCATACGCCGGCACTTCTGCGAGGCAAAGAGAGGGAGACTCGAGTCAAGCCGTGTAGAGCCCGTAGCCACCCGCAGTAGTCGAGGTTAGAGCCCGTCCGCGCGCGCTGGAGTCTCGAGGTTCTCGGTAGCTCGAACACACACTCTCTCTCTCTTCCTCTCCTCTTGTTCTCTCGGTGGCAGGCGGAATCCTCAGCCTATTACTCCCTCATTTGCCCCGGGTCCATAGAAATGTAATTAAATCCCCCGAGCGAACGCGAAACGACGCGACGACGCGAGCTGCCGTGCGCACTGACTCGTGGGAAAGTCGACGAGCTTCCGGGAGGGGCGGGCGGGAGGAGAAGATGGGTGGGTGGTAAGGGGAGGGTACTTTTGACAGGCAAGCGTTAATTAGCGCCGCCAGGATCGACGACCTCATCATTTTTTTAAACTTAATTGGGCAAGCACCGCAATTAGAGGAGGCGAACACCGGAGCGACGCGGCGTGGTGGCGGTGGGTGGTGGGGAGAGCGCATCCACCGGACGATCTTCTGTTCCAGCGGGACAAAGAACGTCCAACGGAGAAACGTCGTACAGTTTCTGTTCCCGGTTTTTCCTTCTTTTTGTCTTTCCGTCCTCCGACTTTGTTGCGTTCCTTTTATTCCCTTCCCAACCCCCTACCCACCACCCCCCTTTTTTTGCGACCGCGCGTCCTCATCGTTGATATACGCGGGTTCCCCGGGACACAGGGAAATTAATTTTACGTTTGCAAGACGACTCGCGAACCTTCCAGTTTAGAATTAATGCAAGACACGGGAACGGTGGTCCCCCGTTCTCCCCTTCGGTGTCCGTGTCTACGTGACACGTAGAAAAACACTGGCGAAACACATAAAAAGAAAAGGTATCCTATCCGTGCGCTGGGTTTGTGACGTTTGCGCACAGTTTCATTTAAAATTAATTGCTTTCGCGGCCCGCTCAACGTTTCAACCCCCGTGGTCGGCTACGACGACTCCCGTCCCAGTTTCATTGTCGACGCGACGAAAACGCAATTCGAGAAAGTGCGATCACCCTCGCCTCCTGGTTTCCTTAACCCACCCTCAATGTGCCTATCGGTTTTCCGCGGCGAAGATAGACGAGGTTCCCGAAACAACGGAAGAAAAAGAATGATCTACGGGGACGGACCGGGTTGCATCGATGCAATTGCATTCCACCCACCAGCGTCGACTTCGAAAGTCAAAACCCAGTCTCGTTCCCACCCCCTTAGCAGCTACGTTCACCCGTGTGCATCTTCTCATTCGTCCCCAGTCCCCCACCGCTAGCTCGATGCACTGTTCAAAATCCCGAGTCTCATCTCTTTTCTCAGAGTTCCCACTCAACTTTTAAAGTTTATCTTTTCCCGCGTCGGCCGTCCTCGTCTTTCTTTCCGCGGCCGAGCCGCGCGTTTTCCAGTCTCGACGGGGGCGGGAAAGGCAACATCGTGATTCCTCCGGCCGTTTGCCGTTGCCACCGCAGCCGCCTAGCCAACTTTACACTCAGTACATTATGAATACCAAGGTTTCGCGACGAAGTTATACGGTTGGGTCATTTTTAAAATGGAAAACTGCGGGAGAAGTGGGTCGCTCGCTAGCTTAGAGCAGCCGACGCTTCTACTTGCCTAGGCTCACCGATGCTGGGAATCCTCTTATCGGCTTTCCAGCTCGCGAATACCTCTTCGCCGGATGCACGGGGAAGCGTGCCATATTTTCACCCGTTTTCTGTTACTTTTCGATGTTATATTATTAATTAGCGCCACTGTAATTCTATCCTATCGAGACCGGCTCGCTGCTTCGATCTACCGGTTGGCTGTCTCGAGAGGTCTTTGACGATCTTATCTGATGAAAATTGCTACAGTGAATAATTATATTCTTTCGTTATTGTCACCAATTTTCTACCTGATTTATAATGACCACTTATTTTAACCCTCCAGTAATATGGGCGAAGAAAAAAACATATGAAAAGCAATATCCTCTTGGGTCCCACAGACCTAAGACCTACACTAGAGGATTAATAATTTGTTCTTTTATTAAGGAAAATGTCCAATTTTCGGTGGTGTAATATTTAATACAATAGTATTATGTTGTTTCAAATGGAACAGTGCTCTGTTTCCAGGACACATTTCATTAACTAGAATCGGTGGAATCGCGAACAGCTCGGAATAATTAGCGTTTTCCGGCGAGGAACGAATCGTCGTGCGATTTAATAATTTTCGAATAGCCTAGTGTCACGTAACGATACAACGTACGAGTCGTCCAGGCCAGCCGAGGCGGTGTTTTTATCGCTCGACGGGGATCTGCACGCGGGCGCTGCTTTTCGTCGTGGATCTCTCTCTTGCATGGTAATCTGCAGAAATATTAGAATGCTAAACTCGGCCGGTGTTAATGCTGGAACCTTGTATCAAGGCTCATTAAAAAGAAAGAATTATTCCCGTACGCCGACTATATCGGGCAGACTGGGGGGACACAATGCGTTTAGTATGACGTGGTACGATATGTAATCGCGAGAGGACACGTGACTGTGTCGAAAAACACGCGAGAGCAATGCAAGAACCACCGATAACGATACCGTGTCTCGTGAACTGAGGAATGAGCCACGTTGAAACCAGACGCGTTATCGTTCGCAGTCGTTGGCTACGCGGTTATCGACAAGTTTGACTGGAAACGGCGACCGTTATAGTTTCGCAGCAGTCGTTTAAGTCTACGGGACCTCGTCACGTTCGTTGGCACGTTGACGAACGAAAGTGCACGGACACCGCGACAATTTGCCGCGCGCACGGTGATAGAGGGCAGCGACACTGTTAATTGCTCGGGGACACGTTACACGTAATGAATATTTTATTCGGCCGTACTATACGGTCTTCCTGCCTGAAAACGGAGAGGGTGGTGATGTTAAGAATTGTGTAAGGACTGATTCGAGAATATGGAAGGGACTTTAGGTTCTTTAGGTGGTGATAACGAATGGAACTGTTGGCCACACAACGACGCGTGTGCAAATTGAAATAGGGATTTTTAACCCTTTCGTTTCTACTGTTGCTACGTACTCAAAATTATGAAATAAAATGTAGGTATCATATATTTTCTTATACGTGTGAGTATAGGTATAATAGTTTCTTTTAGTCTTATGTAGGATGGCATGGCATAAATTTTGATGTGCTTCAAAAAGCTTATCGGTAAAATAAAACATTATTGGCCATTTGTTTTTTTTTCATTCGATGGAATTCAAGTGTTGAGCATTGTTATGAACACAATAGAAACATACAAAACTCAAATTTCTTTCAAATATTTCAAGAAGGTTTATCGATCCAAGGTAAGAAATTGGGTTATATTATGTATAGAACATTATAATGGGAATTATTATACGACTGCGATAAACGTAAAAAAGTTGTCAAATGGTAACGAATGAAAAAGGAGCATTAGACGGTTTCAAAATATTAAAATGTGCCTGTGAATCAATTATATATCCTGTAATACACCCAAAAACACGAAAAAATATTTCATTGGTAATTCTTAAATAATTCGGGAATGAAAGGGTGAACTGAGTCATATAACTCCTTTCTGTCCGCAGAACAAAAATGGCGTGGTAGGGATTGTCGGGTAGTTCATTAGCACGTTGAAACGTTGTGAATAAACTGTTGATGTTTATGCAAACTTTTGCGAGACGGTCTTACGAAAATCAGATTCACGAAGCAAGTAATTCTAGAAGCTTAGTTGTTTAAAAATAATAAAGAGACTTCGTTTATCCTCGTCAAAGTTTTCACTTGCATATGGTATAAATGAACAAAGCTTACAGTCTAGTTACAATCTTCCCTGCTTATTAAGCTGTACGAAGCAGGGATTATGTTTTATAATCGTTTCTGGAGGACAATGAGTTAAATTGAACTGGAAACTCGATATTGCTTTCGCGCAAACATAATAACCCAAAGGGTTCAGAAAGAGAGAGTGAAGTCTCGTACTTCACCGGTGTCGTAGCTGTGAGAGAACACCTTGTCAGAAATTTAATGATCGATTGATGAACGATGGCTCCGTTCAGCCTCGAACTATAGTAATTCACAGACTCTGCTCGGTCCCATTAACGCGTCTCTCCCGTTCCGCGGCGTTAGATTCCATCCCGTCATCCTTTAAACGTTGAAACGTTTAGACCTCGGGGCCTGGGATCCCGCAACAGAGAAGGCAATTTACAGAGGCGACGCTTTTCGGTCGTCCGTTGCGCGACACCAAATGATTTTACGGGCGTTAATTGGTGAGCCCCTCGTCAGCAGGTATATGATTTTTTTTCTGGAAAAGAGCAAGACGCGCGGTGTCATGTTGATGGATGAATGAGACCCGAGAGCCGGGTTGCTCTCCTCTTCTCGGACGATAAGGCTCAAGGTTCGTTGACCTAGGGGCTTCGTTTAAAACTTTCAACCTCGAAAACTTGATACTTGCGCCAGCCCGGCTCCCATCCCATCCCAATCCCTCGAGCATCGACCGATACACGCGCGCCTCTATACTGTTTTTAACTAGTTCCCGATAGCGGGCGGAATTTGTCCGGGATTAAAGGCGAGCCGATGGGGTGGGGAAGAGGCGTAGCTTTGTAACATTCCATGTCACGCTTATCTCCGGTGTCATCCGCAGAAATTACATTTCAAGATCCTCTTTAGCGTATACCACCGTCGGATTTTTTTCCAAGCGACTCCACCGATACAACGTTTCTCCTTTTTTTCCGTTCGACAAACTCCACACGGGAGTTCGAATAAACGGCAATAAACATCGAACTCGACGCGGTTACCGAACTTCTTCCATTTGCTTCGTCTCGCAACCTTGAGAATCGTGGAAAGGTTAAAATACGAATGAAACCCCAGTTTACCCCCAGAGAAGTCGAGACTACATATTTCCCTGCGATTCCGTAAATACCGCGATGCTAACTCGTTGCAGCTGATCCGCAAATAGGAGACCTTTGCGCGAGTAGGTACTTATCTATATACCAAAACCGAGCTCTTTTCGCCACGGCATGTCGCATCATCCAAGAGTGGACGCGAGCTTTTGCTTTTGACAGCCGCCCCATATGCTTTGTGCTTTATTTATCCGGGGCCGAGTGCTAGCAGCCCCGGCTGCCCGTACGTCGACGACGTTTCACTAGCTGTAGTTTCTGGCAAAGTCGCAAACGACCGCCACCCTGTCGCACCCTCGGAGCTCTACAGCTGCGCGACACGCTCGACCCAAATCGGCTAACGCAATAATTCTAAATAAAAAGAAAATACCCCCCCCCCCACGAACGGAGAGATAGTGTGAGAGAGATACATAGAAGAAGAAGAGAATCATTCGCAATACAACGGCTTTATTTCGTATCTACTTCAGCGCCCCTTTATCGCAAACAATCCCGTCGTTCTATTCCGCAACCCCCCTCCCGGGGGCAGCAGGCCGGATCGAGATCGCCGCGTGTGATTTCGATTTGGCCGCTTTAGCAAGCACTTCGCGATTTATTTAACTTTAAGAGGAGTTCAGCAGTGAAGTGGTGGGCGCCGGAAGGGACGAATGAATCGCTGAGGAGGGTACGGGGTATGGTTACGGGGGGAACAAGTGTCGATGGGGGAAGGGGTGTGTAGAATAGCTCTAGTTTGTGTCGAAGCGCGACAGGGGAAGAATAGGTGGATACGCGAGCGTGCACGGATGGAAAAGCCGACAGGAGCAGGCCCTCTGACGTACGGGGGCGTCAATGTATTGGAGGTGGAGGGGGGAAGGGTGCGTTCCAGGTTGATGCCACCGGCGCTGGACGCAATTTGAGAGCAATCGACTGAACGACACGCCGCAAATCAAACCCGTCCGTGGTAGTCGTGTGTTAGCTAGACTCACCTCCACCGACTGCGTCACCCTCGAATCACCCTGAACCCCCTTCTCTCTGCCACCCCCACCCATCAAACTCTCTCCTCCACCCTTCTTGTGTCACCTTTCACCCATCCCTTCCGCCACCAATTCGCCCTCTGCCCTCCCCACCGAGTCCCCACGCCACCATTTTCGTTTCGTGGACCTCCACTATACTCTCAATTTGAGTTGACGCTTCTCCGTACGGTCGAGCGATTCCAGTTGGCCGCGCGACAGCTGCTGCTCCTGCCGATGCATCACCTAGCATCCGACGCGGCATTACACCGCTGTTACTGTTAATTGAATCGATCGTTTTCAGATTGCCGGTTGCCCCACAAGCACCGTAAAATCGGCGAAATCACGGCCCCGCCCGGCTGCATGCATAAGCGTGGACTTCCGATTGTGGGGTGGGGTGGTTCAGGGGTATGGGTTACAGGCGGATGGGTCCGGGGACACATAGTCGAGCACACACCGCAGATTCGGTGTATTCGACAGCAGGTCGAGCCGTGGAACCGGATAACGAGTGAACTTTCCGATTGTTTGCGCTCCTTTCGGGTACCGACGGGGGTGTGGGATCGTTAAGATGGAGGGTTGATAGCGGTAGACGCGGTTTCGGTTCGTGCGGGAAATTCCACAGCATTGCCTTGGTAGTTGTATCTATTAGATTACGTGTTTTTTGCGTGCACATGGACAACTTATATTCAGAAATTAATATTGGTTATGAACATAGAGTTTCAAAAGTGCACCTTCTTCGAAGCATCATTGTTATTATTGAACTAAGAATTTTATACGCAGGTATGTAATATATGCAAGGGTTCCAAACACGATGAAATATGAAACTCAACTTAATCTTCACGAACCTACATTCACGTGTACAGGGTGTTTTCGGAATGATGGTACCAACCGAAAGGGTGTGATTCTACATGCAAAAATGAGTCGAAAATGAATAGGACTTGGCTGACGCGTCTGTTCATTGCATTCTGTTTTTACATATTGTGATTATGAATATGTGAATTTTGAAAATTTAGTATCTTGAAAACGAAGTATCGTTCGGAAAAATGTTATTCTACATTTCCAACTTACTTTTCTATCTAGAATCACGCTCTTGCGGGTGGTACCCCAATAACGGAAATACCCTGCATATTTGGAAGCTAGTTCTTATTGAGTTTAATGGGAAACCCTATAACATTCGTAAAAATTTATTAATCCTGATTTTCTGCTTTGACGTTTACATGGAACTTGTTTATAAGTACCTACAGTAAACGGGAATTCATCCAACATGCACTGAAACTTGTTGGATAATTTAGGTATTATAGTTATTTCGTTAGCGTAGAAACCGTGTTTCAAACATCTTCAGCCATTAAAAAATGAGCTGCTTGTCAATAATTTGATGCGCACGAAACTATCTGACGTATGCTCGAAACTCGCGCAGTTTCCGCGGCGTAGTTTGATTGCTGGTCGAACTTCAGCTATTTGTACGACCTTATTTGAGGTTTCCGGTCTTTGGAATAGAAGTTTCTCGCGCAGTACCAGTATAACCGTCGCAAATTACTCGCCATCACTTGACCGAGTTTCGGCGGACGAAAAACTACTTTGAACTCGGAAATTCATTCTCCATTATTGTTTATCCGAACTTTGTGTGCACGTCAAGAATCCAGACCGAAAAGATAAATTTAATAAAATCTAACGATCAGAACATTAATTTTGTATTCTATACTTCGATAAAAATAAAATAATCTATTCGAGTTAATGATACGTCGAGAAGTCGAATTGTATTTGACATTTATAACACGTTATCGTTCGTCGCCAGAAAGTTCCACTATCCAATGATTAACCATTTTGATATACACTACTGTCCAAAAGTATGGGACCAGAGTTCATTATTGACGGAACAGTACCTCGTTATTCTGTTATGATATAATAAAGTTACGAAATAAGTACATATAGGGTGTCGCATCCTACGTAACTACCTTAAATATCTCACTTTTGATTTTCAGAAAAATTATTGCAACAAATTTTAACAAGGTGATGTCCATCAACTTCGACACATTCTTGCATTAATCCCTCCATCGTAGTTGCCCTGTTATTTAAATTTACTTCCTTACATTTATAGATTTTCTGTGCTCAAGGTCAAGTGAAGGTCATATTACTATAGATCATTGCATTATTCTTGACCTCAGCTATCACGCCACGATGATAAAAATATATATTTACTCCCACTTTAAAAAAACACCGATGACCTAGAAAATTCGAAAAATGCGACCTTGTGAAAAGTTTTTGTTTATCACTCACATTTTTTTATATCTTCAAAAACAAGTGGGATACGGAAGGTGCTCACGTTAAGTGGGATTCATTCTGCCAGTACATATTTCGTACACGAAATATTGTTCTCGTCCGATTAAAACATAATACATAGAAAAAAAAATATATTTTGTAATTCCATTAAGCTCGTACCAAGAATCACCTGTTCCCGGTACAAACTTTGTCGATCGATAACGTAAAGGTTACCCGCGCGACGCGTTTATACCATTGTATCCTGTTAATTAAAACGATCGCTCGCGAATCTGCGGTTGTTTTGCAGGCCCTCGAAATTGCATGGAGTGACCACGTGGTCCTGAAACGGGTCCCGCGAGCGTTCGCCCCCGCGTGTTCGCAGACGGCCGGAAAACATCGGACGCATTGGGAATCGTGCCCCGCTTGCGTTCGACCGATCAATGATCTCTCTCTCTGCGATGCGCTTAATTCCCCGCTTTCCCAGCCGCGCGCGAAACGAATGCATGGAGGGGGGGGGGGGGGGGGGGGGGGGGGGGGGGGGGGGGGGGAGCCACTCGTCCTCGATACTTGGTAACCGCGTCCCCGTCGACCCCTCAATTTGCATCGGGGAATCCCGTTCAAGCGTCACGGGCCGAGATCGTTACTATTAATCGATTCGATTGCTTTCGAATTGACAGTTCTCTTAACAGCGTCCTGCTGATTTACCAAACGGATGTTTGCATACGATCGAACAAAAGAGAGATTTCGCCCCGATTGGACTCCCCTTAGTCCGTTTTTCAATGCTCCCCGCCCCTTTTCCCGTCAGACGATCAACCGACACCCGTTCGAATCATCGGTTTCATTTCATGACACACGGTCCACGAAACGACCATGGACGATTTTTCCGACCACCAACGGCCACGGTTGGTCCACGTATTTCCACTTTCCATTTCTCGATCGTTGTGTTCATTCTCCTCGTGTGTCGTTCCTTTTTTTTTTGTTCTTCCGCGCGATTTGCAGATTCATACGCAACGAGCGCTTATTCCGCGACCGTAAATTGACTTTTCTCGTTCACCCTCGAATTCGTACCCGTTGGTTTTTCTTGATTGCCCTCCCCTACCCCCACCCCCTGAACACAATACAAACGACACGTATCAGTCGGTCTTTCTGGCGGTTTCTATCTCTCTCGAACGACCGCTCGCAATTTTCTCCCTCATCCACATTCGCACGGTTCTATTCAACTCAGACATTAATTACGTTATTCTTCTTCGGTTGTGTGTGTGCGCGCGCGCGCAATGGCATCGGGGGATACTCCCTTGGTAACAAAGTGAAATTGATAGCGGTAGGATCGACGTGACTTCACAAAGAACCGGATAAGAATATATCAGCGAACGGAACGCCGTCTTTGATAATCGGATCGCTCAGTTCTCTCGATCGAGAAATTAAGGTCGACGTCGATCATTGTTAGGGACACTGAATCGAACGGAGATAATGGCCACGATTGGAACCGCTTCGTTATTTTTTGAGATTATCGAGCTTTCATGGTTCATGGAATTTCAGGGCTTTAATCATGGTTTCTTCTAGGATCGGTCGTTTCTGACCCGAATATCGATCGGATGTATCTTGAGCTCGTCCACGGAATATTCGTGGACAATCGTGTACAAACAGGACAGTTAAGGCTTCCGTGATTATCCCGCCCCGGTGTCTTTTCATTAAGGTTCTTCTTTTTCGATCTGGAAACCTTCTCAGAGACCTAATTGCAAATGGCAAGGTTCTAATTAAAAATCTGTTGGACCCTTTCGTGCATCTATTTGAAACTCCGAACTCCGATGATTGTACGACGTTAGCTTGACCTGGAATTCAGAATAAAAAGCGACAATTAAAGCGTCCTTAGTACCTTCGGCTCGATTAATTGGTTCTCCACCGGCTAGCTGGTCTTCGATTTCTGATTAATTGGAATACAACGTTGAAACGGGCTCCATCGATCGAACATCGGAACTTGAATAAGAAATGGACGCTTCAATCCGTACGAAAAAAAAACAGGTCGAGATTCTAGAATAAAGTTTTTGCAAATAGAACTTTTACTTGGGTACGCTTACCATTTAAATATTACTGTTTTTTAATTAATATAAGACACGAAAGAATGCAAGCATCGGACATTTTCAGGACCAAAACTTCAGAAGGAACAGAATGTATTCTGAATTTCAGACTTATTCCCTTCACTTAGTACAGACAATACGTAAATACAAATGTAGAGTGAAAATCACAAGGTTCTACTCGAAGCCCCTTAAACTAGAATCTTTCTACATTTCCAGAAACCCTCTAATTTTCGAACCACATACTTTAATCGCCAGATCTGCCACGTTATAATCGCGTAAAGGTCCACTCGAAGAAATGAATCAGTCGAGGCGTGTCCGCCGGATTAAACGGGGAACAGACAGGAATTTTCAAGCGGTGACTTAATTTTCCGGGGGTGAGACCTAACCCATTCTCGACGTGCTCTCTCTCCACCTCTCTGCCAATCTCCAGGCGGCAAGTGGGGCGAGCAACGGGGGACGATAAAGAGGTTAATACGGTTTTATGTGGGCGAACGGGTGAAAATACCGACGGGCATGGGTTGGAGTGCGCGTACGTACATGGTAGCGCGCCCTTAACCGCGATAAAACGGGTCGCACAACGAAACAGGAAAGATCTCGGCCTGGCAACAACCGGTCCGTGTAGCGTCGTGCCGTTTACGCTTTAAAAGGGGGGAAGGGTTGGGGGACGTTCGCCTGATCCGTGCATCGCGCGGGAACGACGCGGTTAATGGCGAAACCGGGAGGTTGTTAAAATATTGAACGGAAATATGGGCTCGCAGCCGTCTATGGCCACGTAAAACTTCTAAATAAACGCCTAACGATCAACCATGCGGCGTGGAAACGCGAGTTTACCGGTACCCTGCGTTCGACCGTCGATGGGGACGCTCGGCATCGATACACGTCGGTCCCCGTGTTAAGGACCGCGAGGATCGCTGAGCCCTTGGAAAAATTGCTGCGTTAACGGCGTTTCTCAAAAGGGAAGGGGGTTCGTTCTACCGTGTAAGGATTCGAAGCACTTGTAATTGCGGCGTTAAGGTTGTTACGGAAGCGGCTAGTCGACGCTCCGCTGCTTGCAAATTGGTGAGCCAGGAGGTTAGGATGTGTGCAAGGTGTTTAAATAGCATGGATTTTGTTGCCTGTGGAAATGTGCGTTCCTTTTTTTTTTATTGGATTACTTTTGGACTTGTAATCTTATCGTTTTTTTTGCACAGAAGTTGCCCGAGTTAATTACAAAAATTTCCCCGCATAAAAACATGAGAATATAATACCTGGTGGTGTGGTCGTAAGTTATTTTCATTGTATTCATTGTGATCTGTGTTAAACATGGTCAATCATCGTCAATCATATTTGTGATATAGTAGTTCATTCCGCGTGAATTATTCTAAAGGCTCCCTTAGACGATACGATTTGTATTACGACATACATAGCTTCGGGGGTTGGAACTGTCTTTCAGACGATCGAAGCGACGTATGTTGTACCAGCAGTCGTACAACAAATCATGTCGTGTATGGGCCGCTTGAAAGTGTTAGCACGGTCTCCAACATATAATTTACGTTAGTTTTCCGTCTAATAGTAACAAGTCTTATTACTTCTTTACAGTCTCGACTGGCTGACTAACGAGCACACGTTTCCTCTGATTGCAGATGTTTTGAAGCGGATCGGTCGCAAAGATGAAGGCCGTAATCGCGTCGTGTTTCCTCCTCACCCTCGTCAACGGCGTTCTCTCCGTCGAGTGGAAACACAGCGCCGCCTTGGACAATAACTTCTTGGTTCTTTGGACGCCCGGCGAGAACGATGTTATGTTCGAGATTCAAGTGAAAACTCTCGGCTACGTGGGTCTCGGTTTCACCAAGGACGACGACAGGGTTGGCGCTGACATGGTCATCGGATGGGTGGACAACAACGGACAGCTCCATCTCCAGGTAAGTGTCCTTAAGGGATCGCACTAGTTCGTGGAAAAGCTCTTGTTCGTTTCTGGAACGGTCGAATTTCCGTCGATTTTCTCGGAAGCTCTTGCGCTGGCACGAAATTATCCACATCTATAGGTCCGTGGATATAATGCACGGAGGTAAAAGAACGAGACAGAGAGACCAAAAAAAAAAAAAAAGAAACGCTCCCACGTAATTATCGTCCCTAGTTTCGTCGACCAATGTGTATCGAGGACGATCGTCCCGCAGAAACGATTACTTTCACCCTGTACACGTTCTAGCAAGATTATATTCATTTCCCGAACGTCGACGTGGAATAATTTCAACTAATTACTCTTATGCTACCGATCCCGATGCGTCGAACGTTGCGGTGCATCGGTCTGGAATACACACCGTGGGGCCCAGTACAGGCCGGGGGAGTTGGAGGAGGAGAAGGAGGAACGCGCATAATGATAGTCCTTTCGGAGATAAGTAATGGGTTTCTCGTTTCGATCGGTGCATCGGATAGTTATCAATCTTACCAACTGAAGCCAGGCGGCCTGTCATTACGCGTGCTCGTCATTTTGTACGACACTCTGTCGTTTTATTTTTCGCGGGAACGATTATCTTGGACAATTTTCAGTCACCGGGGCCCGTATGATGTATTGCTTCTATCGGAGCGGTATCCAAACGTGTTCGGGCAGAAGATCCCGGCATCGCGCGATGATGGAGAGATAACTTTCGACTGGAAAGGACGTGAAAGACTGGAACCACTGAAAAAACGAAAGAAAACTAGAGACATTCGGAATAGCTGTCACGGTTTTGAAACAACAGCGTACTAAGACGAAGATCAACCTGATAAATGTATATCCACAGGTTTCGTCGGAACCGGGGTTCGGTGGAAATATCTTCCGGATCCGTGGAAGTCCTTCAGTTGACAAAGTATAACAAGGGTAAACATCGTCGGTCGGCCGGCTTTCGTTGTGCCAGAGATCGTTTCGAACCGGTTTAATTTCGCTAGAAGAGCCCCACAAAGCGAACGTGCATAGAATTTTGTTCGTGGCTGACAGCGCGCGCGCAGGAGGTTTATTTTCGAGTACTGTTAAATTTAAAACGCCGTTCCATCTGTTGACGCGTACCCTTCTCGAAAACCGGACTCGAGAGGATTACGCGGTATCCTCCCTTTCATCAGCGTTACACGGCTGTTGTCACTTTACCCGGTTCTTCATAACATCGGGGGCCCAGCAGAAAGAGAGATGGATGTGACCATCCTCTCTCTGGTTGTTTTTTTCCCACCTTTTCCAGCGTAGCTTTTCCCGTGACGCAAATGGGACGAACCGGCGTTACACGAGCAACCATGACTCGGTTCCCGGTTTCCGTCTCTGTCGTTTCGACTCTCTCATTTGTAGGTTCGTCGTTGAATATTTCTTTTACAACAAGCCTCTCGCCAACGAGCGCATTTCGCGTCGGTACGTTTCATCATCGCCTACCGGGGTAGGGACGGTGGGCTACTTCGCGGCGGAATTTTCCCCGCGACGACAAATTCGCTTGGCGTCATGCTGCGTCACTGTCAACCTCCCCCTACCACCTACACGCCCGCGACAGATGTTCTTTCTTTTCTGATTACCATCCACGATTAACGACAGCAATTTCGCCCCCGCTAAACCCTTCGCCGTGGAGACCGGCCGTAATTTCTCTTCATCCTGGGTTCACTCTCTGGAGAGTGTTCGCTTTGATCGAAATAGTACCCCTCTTGACTGCAGTGGATTCGAGGTTTGCTTACGTAGGAATCTATACTTCAGACACGAAAAAATTAGTTTCGACAGTGCTTCGAACAAGTAACTCTATAGGGAACATTAGAAAGCATGCTTGGTTATTAAAAATTGATACTCTTGAAAATTCTACTTTTTAGGCAGGTTTCGCTGATTAAGAAGGGATCGATGATTCAGCAAGCTTTTACAATACAACACCAATGCTATAAGGGACACTATAATTGATTGGGGATTATAATAATTCAGAGAATATACGGTCATTCAACGGTGTTCCGCCAGAAGCTCGTTCAGTTTGTGTAGAATGTCGATACGGGTTTTTTCAAGCGTCTCCGACAGGTATCTAGAGTCACGTAAAAGGGTGACATGAAATCCCGGCAATCGACGGAAGTCGGCAGACGTTCGTTGGCCGCGTAAACAGCTCCCTTATTGCCGGCAAGTGTATGATCGGGTCCGGTATCAGCGGCTAGCTAGGGTTCGTGTTATAGAGATCTCTCTCGGTCGTTTCTTCTGAAATGGAAAGGGAGAGACCGTAACAGAAAGGGTGGGATGCAATATAGGAAAGCAATCTTCTCCGGCGACTAGCGCGCACGGATAGCAACCCTGGTCAGAGTGAGAGAGTGGTAGCGATAGGGGTCGGGTGCTTAGGTACATATCTACGTAGGTAGGTAGTCAGGCTGCAGATCGCGTCCGTCTCGCGTGTCCGCAATTTTTCCGGTAGAATCGTTGCCCGCTCGTTCCATAATGCATGCCGTGCCGCGTAATGCTCTATGCGATGCAGCCGTCGCCGGACGTTCTCATACGAGGGAACGACGCCAGGAAGAAAAAGGATGGAAAGACGCGCGCGGGTACGAAAGAGTACGGGGACAAACGGGGGGTTAGAAGGATCGGAAGGACGGTCGAAGGAAAGAGAGAAGGGGATAGAGTTGACGGCCAATGAGAGCGAGAAGGTTTTTCGTTATGATCGTAATCTTAGAACCAGAACAGCCGCGGGGCATCCAGACCAGCCCGGACAACTGACCACACGGACTTCTCTTAGCGTTGCTCTCGATTTCTTGTCCTTATAGATGCCCATTTTACAACCATCCCACCTCCCATCCCCTTAAACTTCCTCCTAACTTTCGAATGCTCCCGTTCCAATCCTACGATTCTTTTCTTCGCGTGGTTTAACCTTTCGCTTCCGGTGCCTCTCTCATCGTGAAATAAACGAACCGAAATTCCGTGCCGTATGGTAACGACGGAACCAGAAAGTGGTTGAAGTAAATAGTTTCTTCGGGTGGTTTTCTCGTTGGCTTTGTTGTTTCTACTTGGGGGTGGAGAAAACGAAGTTAATGGTAATTGATCGAAATGGAGGTGGTCCAGCACTCCAATCAGTTTACGGTTTCTTTCGTACTCGATCAAACGGTATCGAATCCTGTTTTTAGATGCGGTTGCTTTTCACTCGGCTTTGTTATGGTTATTACCAGACCACGTGAAGGACAAACGGGCGTAACGTGTTCGATAAGACGAATCGAAGTTGATTAAAGATCTACGGTTGATACACTTGCCGGTTCTAGACTCTGGGCGGCTGTTGTGCGCTAAACCACTTCGGCTATCCGCCGTCTCTTCGACCCAGCTGAATTCAATTTTCCTGGTCTCTAATTCTTTTATTCGCTTCGTTTAACTTCCCTGTTCCGTTCGACACGTCGTTTCACGGCGGATCCGTGGCTCCATGTTTATTTAAAGTTTTCTCCACCTGGAATGCTTCTCGAACGAACGACTGCGCTGTAAGTCAACCGAGGATTCGTTTTATTAAACAGTTCCGATTCGGCATTTTGCGAAAATAAGGTATTACTTATCTGTCGTCTATTTCAGTACCGTGCAATATACAGTAGATATAACAATTCGGTTAGTTTCTCCTTTTCCTCATTATTCAGTATCGATCTTGGCTCTTTGATCATTCCGAGAAACTGTCGAAGACGTGAATTTCAAATAATTCAAACCAGCCTGCAAGTCCACCAGTGTCGCGAGAAATTGAGTTTTCATTCCGATCGAAAGATCTCTTCTCAAACGTGGTAAGAGGAAACTAGTATTCCATGCATAACCGTTCCCAAAGAATAGACGGAAAAATAGTACGTATCCCGATACGTACATATTACTTAGGCGATAGGTCGGCGGGTGGTGGTGGCTAAATTCTAATTTAAATTCCGGCGGGTTTAGATCGGAATAGATTCTGTATGCAAGGAACGCGCGCTCGGTAGTATCGCGGGTTCGACGTCGGGCCACGTTGGGCAACGTCCAAAATATCGCGTTCCTTTGTTCACCACCCACCCTAGTTCAGTCGAGTATCCCAGACCAGGTCCCCATCCCACCGTCTGTCGGTTCCACCGGCGGATTAAAAAATTTCCACGGCGAATTAGAAAACGCTATTTACCCAACCATCGTCTGAACCCCGCTCGTTAATGGATTTCTCGAGCAAGTGTTTCCTCCTCCGACGAAAATATGCATCGTGGAGGGTAGGGGGGTTGGGATTGTACGGTCTCGCCTTTCGCGGCATTTTCCATCCCTTGCCTGCCGGCCTTTTTTCAGCCACTTTACCCGACTGCAGTGGCGAACCGCCGACAATGCCGGAATAGGGAATTTCATTCCGCGGCGAAACGTCGCTTCTCGTTTTTTCCTCGACGAAGCACGCCCCCTCCCTGTACTGCATCCCTGGTCCTGCACCGTGATTACATTCGAGACTCCACTCGACGTGCGTGCGCGCGACGAGGTAGCGTAGAACGCGTCGCGAGGATACCGAAATTAACTACAGCGCAAGATCTCATTACCATTTCGCCGGCAGGCTCGTTCGCCCGCGAGGTGTCGTACCCCGTGCCGCCGTGGGATTGGCTGAACCGATACGCGCCAACGAGTTTTTCGCGCGATCTACCGTCTCCCTCCGCGCTATACTTTTCTTTTCGATCCTCGGTGTATGTATATACCGAGGCCAAGACGCTCGACTAAACCTGGAGAACGATTTATCATGCTGCATTATTTATCCGAGTGTCAGCCGCAACCACCCCAGAAGCATTCTCGGTGTTTCTCGCTACCTGGGCGCTGTGCTCCATATGAGTCGTTAAATATTAACCATCGCCCCCGGCATTCGCTCCACCTCCCGCGTTTTCATTCTTTCGCGCGCCTCTGTTCGCCTGGTCTGCTGCTTGGAATCTCCACGGAAACGCGTGTCCCACTCTAGTATCCGTACGATGCAAGATTCCGTTGAGCGGCAGAAAATACGCGGGAGAATTAAAAACGGAATGAATTCTCGTAATCCTCTGGAATAGCATTGTCGCGGTGAACATTGTCAAACAGTAGGAAAGGGGGGGGGGTTGTGGTCGAAAGAACGCGACGAAATACAGAAACAATGACTAGCGGCTGGCCGATCGCGCGTTCGCTTTGAAACCTGGACAGAGTGGTGGAAAAATAACGTTTTTCAACCCCTGATTCCGTCGTAGGATGGAGGAGAGGCACGGGAAGAATTCCCGGTTATTTGCGAACGCGTATGTTCGCATTCAATTCCATTCGATGTCCGCAAACACGTTTTGTGCCGAGAGGTGCACAACGCCAGGGTACAACGCTAACCGGACCGCGACGTACGTGTGCGTTCCGACTGTTTTGGTGAATAAATGATATGTTTAGTAATACCGGCGTCGCAGTGCGCTTACTCGCGCCGGCATTCACGAGTCAGGGGAACGCCGTGGACCGGACAAATAGTCGGAACGGACGAATAAATCGAGAAAGGAAAAAGGAAGGGCACGGGGATTTACGAGGCCGATCGGTGGTTCGTTGTAAACGGTGTAATTTTCGATTCCCGTGTCGATTGTACCGTGAATACAAAGGAAACACGATATTAGCAACGATGGTGGACTCTGTTAGGAATTGTAATCGACAATGAGGAATACACTCTGCTTTTTACTCCTGTAGCAATTTCGAATCGTTGGATCGGTTCCAGTGTATAAAAGGCGCCTTACAATCTGACATATATACGTTTGTATTCAAATGCGATTAGTTCAGTTCCACTCGTATTGCATTATTTTCAGACACATTATGGTAAAATGGTCCATCCAAAAACGGGGAGGACATGATCAGGCTTCCAAGGATGAAACGTGTACAGTAAATCATCGATGAGTGGTCGAAGATACCTCGGCACCGAGTGTTCAGTCATCATCCTCATCACTGGGCGTTTAACTGGTTCCACGGGGGACCCACTCAGTGGTCGGGCGACGTCTGAACACTCACAATCAGTGCCGAGTAGCTTTCGATCACTAATCGATGATTTACTGTATCGTTCAAATTTCAGTGTGCAGTAGACTCACGATAACTGTCTGCTGGTTAAATGCTCGTTAGAAATGTCTCGCTGCGGAACACCCACCACGAAAAAAATAAACAGACTATCACACACAACAAAAATCCTCCGAACCACCGTATGAAACTTCCAATACTTCCCACTCAACCCCCCGCGAATCCTCGATTGCGTTCAATTTCGCACATTGCAACCGACTGCCATCAATTCCTCCTGGCGTGCTCGTTTAAAATCTCCACGAACTGTCGGTTGTTCTATTTTTTTTTTACTTTTTCGAGAACGCTACTGGCGGCGTATAAAATCACCGGCGCGCGTCTGGGACTCGGTCGTGCTGGCATCGATAAAAAGAAAAGGAGTCGGCCTGAATGGAAAAAACTGGGTGATGGGGGGGGGGGGTGGAAGGATGATAAAAATACCGAAGCTCGCGAAAGTGCTTAACGACGAACGTGCAGCGTTCTTGCGTAAAAATGCTTGCGGTGCATCTGCACACAGGCGGGGCTCTCCGTTGCTGCGCCCGATGCACGAGAGGGGGATTGGAGGGGCCTCTATAACTGCGCGCGGAGGCTATTCCCAAGGCAGTTCTACCATGGGAGCACCCCGATGCGATTTTACCCATCGTAAATAGGATTCAGCGTAAATGCAGTTACGTGTACAGAAGCGAACGTTCACGTGAATGTTGTGTCGCGACACACTGTTTAAAAGTACACTCCCCTCGCGACATACCCATACGCTGGTTCCCGTCTACCATATCTGCGCGATACTCCCATTTCGCGAACCAAATCTGTGCGCGACGATAAGGGGTGTGTAATTGCGGTAAATGCAGATCGCCTTTCTGATACCCTTCCCACCGACCTCCTTGGTGCATGGTGAATAAATCCTTTGTTTCTAACTACGTTCTCTGTCTCTCTCGTTAGTAGGTCAGAACGGCGGTCGCGATTTCCAGGCTTCATCACCTCGGGGGTGGTGATTTCGCTGAGCATTAGTCGCCTCCGTTTCGCCGAGCCGCGATTTCTCATGGATTCTCCTTGGAAAGTCGGCTTTTCGTTGAAATTGGATGAAGTATGTTATATTATAAATAAGATTATTTAAAAGTTCTCTGTACAGTCGAGAGCTCTCGGTGAATTAATATCATTTTCGAAATGGCGTTTGCGCTGTCTGTTATAAATACGACCTGGTATTTTTCAACGTAATGTATTTTATTGCATTATCGAGCTGTTGCAACGAATCGTTGAATTTATTGCAAAGCGTGTCACGGTTTCGTAATGACCGACAAAATTAGTCGGATATAAACGAAAAAAGGAGAAATGATTGTTTCCGTAATTACCTCTATGACGCGTGGTTTTCACGTGTTTATTTAACTCGGAAAAATTCGGCAACTACCGTGGTAATGTTTACAGAGCGCCGCGCATCCACGTCGATAAGCTTCGTGAAAATTTTTGAGGCCACAGGGTCGAGCTAGTCCGCTTGAAAATTGTACGAGTTACGACCGTGAGCCGTGTTTACTTTTTCCTTTATTTTTTGCTGTTCATGCGTTCCGCCTATCGAGGTCGCGTCGGAATGGACAGGAATTCGGGGTATAACGAAACAATCAATACAATCCGCCGGAGTATGCAACATTTAATATCGTTGCTTCGTTTGCTTTGGCCCTCCCCCTGTGTTGCATGTACGCCGCTCTTGCAGACTTCCCATGGCTGTCCTTCGACGAGCAGTCGAATCCTCTTTCGCGCGGATTCAATGAATTCCGGATCGAAAGAGGTTCCAGTTAATGCTCGTGGTTGGAAATAATTGATAAGATTGCGACCAGAGTATTAGGATAACTCCATCGGTCGTTCGAACATCGAAAAAAAAATCGGAGAGATCAATTCTTTTTCCATTCTCCCTCTGGCTCTCTTTCTCTCTCGTTCTCTCCATTCTTCTGCCTTTTTTCTCGCGTAATATCGCGGAATCAACGCGAAACGAGGACATGGGAGATGGCGGGGCCTCGGCCGATCACCTTTTTGACGATAAACCTTTTCAGTTAGAGGATTCCATTATTGACTCTGCGCGCAGGGTACTTATCGGATCAGAATAGGAGAGCCGTGTTATAGCATCAGAAATGAAGCCTGGGTGTTTTTCCTCCTCTTCCCCCAACCAACACTCCCGGGTAGAGAGTGGAGAATAGGTGTAAGAGGTTTTTCCGTTGGTAGCTGCCAGACGTCGCCTCGCATGCCGATTCACTTTTCGAGAGGATTCACCCTTCCCTGGCATTCGACGCGGCCACCAGGCTATCGTGGACGCGCGAGCATGGGCGAAATCAAAATTCTCCTTGCAGAGAACTATTTAGGATTCCATCTGTAGACGATATTATCCCCGGTTTTAGAGTCGCGCCTCGAACAAGCACGGACTTTTCGCACTCGAGTAAAATTGAATACCACAAATCACGCGGATTTGTACGTGTGGTGTCCTTGATACTCGTGGCTTTCCTGTAAATAACATTACCCTCGCGCGTGTTTTCAGAAATATTTGAAAGATGAAGAACGATGGAGTGGGGGTAGGAGGCTTCGCAGAGAATAAAAAAAGGACCGGCTACAACACGAGCAAAGAAACTCGCCTTGGAATATCGTCTTTGCGATTCCACGGTTCTCCGGGTTCGCACGAAAGCCAAGTCAAGTATCTTCTGGGCCATTCGTCAAAAGATAATATTGATTTTACAATGAATACAACCGCGAATGAGTCGTTTCGAGCGTTCCAGGTACCTTTTGAAAGAGAAGAGAAAAAAACGGTGTCGTATTTAGCCGGGACGAAAATATTTGCGTTGACGTTTTGCGCGTTATAAATCGTATTATAATGACGCTCGTGATTATGTTCTTAGTGCTCGAGAGGTGTCCGAAAGAAGTGGCGCATAATGGCATTCAGAGTGGTGGGGTTTTGTAGTCGCGAAATATATGTGCCCCAAGAACGGCACCGTGGAAGTCTCTCTCTCTCTCTCTCTCTCTCTCTCTCTCTCTCTCTCTTTCTTCTCTGTACAAGAGTCGCTTCAAAAGATTCTCGGCCCCGCAGCCATGCCTCGCATGCTGATTCGTCTTCCGACGTCTTTTGGGAGCAGTTCGGCGCCCGGGGCTTCGTCTAGACTCTCGAGACGAGATTACTCAGACCCAAATCCTTCCGAGAAGGACCATTTAAATCTTAAAATTCAAACGAGTATCTCCTCGAACGATTTTAATGGTGCTAATACGATTCTCAATGCGATTTAACGCAAGACGCGAATCGAATTAACTCGTTTCTCGTAGCGTCCCGCGTCCAGAAACAGAGACAATATAAACGGAGGGGGAAGGTAATAATTAATTCTGATCGTCGATGGCGCGGGCGGACCAATTCGGTGGGTTCGAGAATATTGATTTTATCAAATTAAACGAACACGACACAGTTGAACAGAGGGATCTTCGAGTTTCTCGGTGGGCCGGTCGTCGTGTAACCACGCCTACTCTATTTTCGGAGGCAGAAAAATGTTTCTGGGATGAAGCTGGCTTTCGAGTCGGACGAGACAGGTTATCATTTATAATACAAACGGAGATGTGAAAGGTATTTCAAGAATACTAACTCTTCTTAAAGTGGTATCGTGCAGATTCTTTTATTAGTCGACCAAAAACATTTGACACGAGTACAGAGCATTTAACTGTGACATTCGTTGAATCGAATAATTTAGGTTTCCACATGTCAAAACGGGGACAGTAACCATGTATCCGGTGAAGTGTCTCAAACTTGTTTGTAGTGGACCTTAAAAGAACCATGGGGAAGTTTTTTGTTTTTACCGATATTCAGTTCTACAAGGTGAAACCAGCCTTCAAAAGTTCACGTATGTTTTCCTATTTTTCAGTATATTTAAAAACTGTAGTAGATATCAAAAAACTCTCAGCATAAAAATTTAATGGCTTCTTATGCTCTCTAAATCTGTGCAATGAACTATTAAACATTTTTAACAATTTCATTACACAATTTTCTAAAGAATAAAAAAGCCATTAAAATTTTCATTGTAACATTTTCTTCTGTCCATTATAGTTTTCAAGACATATTGAAATATAAGAAAACACACATGAACCTTCAAGGGGTGGTTTTATGCTGAAGAACCGAATTTCAGCAGAAACGAAAAATGGCCAGATGCTTCTGTCGAGGTCTCCGACAAACCTGCGGAGTTTAAAAAAAAAAATCGGAACATTAGAGGTACCCAAGTTCCCTTATAAGCAGTACAGTGTTATTTTTTTCCCTCCCAATGAAACGTTACGCAGAATATAAATGTAGTTACGAGATCAGAGATTACAAAATTGCTACCTCAGACAGATTGAGTGCCGGTAATTGCACGGGTGGGGACCCCGACTCTTCATAAAATCCTCTAGCCGCGACAAGATTTAAAATACGAGACGCGTAAATCTCGGTAGTTCCTCGGTGCGCGCAACGCACCGGCAGAAAAAAAGGATCTCGAGGCCAAGAAGACGCGCAGGACGGTAGAGATAGAGAGGCACGTACCGCTCCCTCATTATGCGGAGCGTACTTCACCGTTCTCCCCGCAATTCCACGGAACAAATATCGTTTTCGCCGCAGCGTGAAGCGACTACGGGGGCAGCGTACGGGCTCTTCACTCTCTTTCTTTCTCTCTCCGTTCTCCCGCGGGTTTATTAAAAGTCCGTGGAAGCGAAGCGAGGAGGAGTGTGTCGTGGCCGTGAAATCGCGGGTTGTCGTGTCCTGTGTGTGTTTGTGTGTGCACATGAAACCGTGTCCTCCGTGCGGATCCGTCGGCTTCCGTTCCATCTGTATCGCGCCTGGTGGCGGCGGCGCGTTTTAGTGCTGTCATAAAGTTTTATACGGTCCAGCGTAGCGGCGCGAGCCGCCGCCCGCGTCATTCCGAGTGAACGATGAAGATCCCCCGGGCGTGCCAGACAGTTCGAAGGGAAGCAATCGTCTGGACGAAGAAAACAATAAAACAACGGAATGGAACGTAACAGAGAGGTGGGAGGGACGAAGAGGCTCTGAAGTCTAGGAGCACACATTGCTGCCGATGATGCAGCGCGTTTCGTTTCACGAATATCCATAGATAGGTATTATAATGCATTCGTTCTCCACGTCGATGGCCTGTCCACCATGAATGGGCGCTAGGCTCGAGCCTAGGCTACTTTCTCGGTGGGGACTTCGATGGGCTGGACCGATACTGTCAGAACTCCGGTGAATTGGGGGCGTGAACGGCCCGGACACTCTGCTGCGACCGCTCTGACACGGACGATTATCTGTCCAACTTCCTCTCGAGCTGATGCGCGTGACTGGTGGTTAACGATTTTTAACGAGGCTTTTCTGACCGCAGGATCAGGTTGTAGTAACTTTTGCTCGTTACACCGATAAGAGCCGCCATTGATGCGCGGATATTATTAAATTATTGTTAATTCGATGGTAACTCAGGAGGGCCGCGTTTAAGCTCGGATTAAAAATTTTTGTGGTCCGTAAAACATACAATAAAAGACATAATTCCTCAAAAACTGAAATTTATTCTAAAAAGCTTAAAATTAAATTGTTTTAAATATCTCTAAGTAACAATGATTTCCAAATAAGTAATGTTACATACAAGACAAACGTCGAAAAGATATTCTTTTAATACTTTTAATTAAAATTTTTTTTTCTTGATTTTAATTTTACAAAATCATTTATTACATCTTCAAAATCGATAGATCGTAATAATTCAGCTTCTACTGCTAAACGTGTTAAGCATAACAACCGATCATTTAACATAGTCGCTCTAAACATATTCTTTATTCTCTTCAATACAGAACACGATCTTTCGGCCTCGCAATTTGCGTTGGGAGTAGTTAGAAATAATCTGCATGCAATATATACATTCAGAAGAACATCAATTAATTGTCGAGATACTATCCAATTCGACATCTTCAAAGGAGACAGTGAATTGTCTTTTCGATCTTGACTTGTCGTGCGATTAGAAAAAAAACCTTCAGATTGTAATTTTAATAATGCAGTGAATTGCTCTAATTAACAAACAAAACTATCCCGTAAATCTTTCGAGTAGATTTTCACTAAATTTAGAGCTTTCATTTGCGTTTCATCTCTGTCTATGGTCAGTTAGTTGCATATAAATCCAAATAAATCAATGATGTGGGTATAAGCTTCACTTCGCTTTTTTAATTCTGATATTAATTTATCAACTATTAAATAAATTTTCTAATTATTTCAAAAGGGAAACAGTAAACAAAAATTCATTCAATTATTTTTTGACATACATAAATGGATGGCTTAGAATGGTGCCCCCCTGGAAAGTACGGCCCGGGGCTATAGCCCCCCTAGCCCCTCCCCCCTTATTCGCGCCAGGCTGCGTTACACGGGCGCTCCTATGCCAGCATCACGCGATATGGTATTATTCGAACGTTAAAATCCGCTGTCATTACTGTCATTCAATTATTAAATTATGCTGTGACCGCAGGATAAACGATCTGACGCGGTGAACACACACACACACACACACACACAAGTACAATCCTATCGGTTGCTTCGGTACATGTCCGCGGATCAGACCATTTTCGAATTGATTGCGAATTTCGAGCTCGATGGGGTTCTTGGTGAACACGGTGTTGTTCGAGCCCTATACAGCGGGGAAAATTATTTTCATGAACATGTCGTTCTTTGACAACACATCGTTGCCTCGTTTCGTTATAAACGAATTCGAAGAAGCTTATGGATTATCGAACGTCATTATCGAGCTATAATTGCCCTGATAGTTTGTCTATTTCGGGGTGCATTATGCGAGCCGGATTATCGTATTTTATGAAGCTGTTGCCGCGGCAAAGGTCAACGGAGTTTGGCATTGGTTTACGCGAAGTAACTATTTAATGACAATTTATACTATTCCGTGTATTCGTTGCATTAATACGCTGAGGACCGGTTCGTAATGATCCACGTTGTCACGAATCCGCGGTAGTCCCTCGTAAATACATCGGTTTGTTATCAGCGACTGATACGACTCCGACAACTGATTCGATACGTATGCAGATTCGTAGACACGTGGACGCATAGTTATTGAGCCGTGAAATACGACACGCCGATAAATAACAGTAACTAACGATCGCCGATCATGCCGAAATTACGTTTCCATGGACACCGCCCGATCGAAGGTGAAACGAGGAGTGTTCCCTCGTGGCATTGTGGATCACGGTTCAGTATCAGAGACAGGAGATAAGGTTCTTGGAGGGTGAGCTTATTGAATTGGAGAATGCCAATCTGTCTGGATACTTCCATAATTTTAATTCGTTCGGTTGTTATCTGTAATTGGACATACGTTAGGATTATAAGGTCCATCGTGGATAGAGGACAGTCTTCATTGCATAAAACGACTTCTGGAACGTTGTAACACGGACGTGACTGTTCAACGATTTCCAACGAAATCAGCAGCGAAGGTATATACTTCAACGATTTCACAAGACAGAATTTCACTGTCCATTTTCGAGATATGTCCAAGGTTCATTCGTGAACCGAAAGTGTCCATCTGTCAGCCGGTTAAGCACATTATTCCACGATTATTCGGTAGTTCTATGGAGAAATGATCGTAAATGGAGTTTCCTGGTCGATAACGTTTTGCGGGTATCATTCTTCGAGGATCGCTAATTAGTCGAAATTAGATGTCGTTAGGTAAGTCTCGGGGTCCAGGGAGGAAAACGAGAATTCGGCGAAACGGTGGATTCAATGCCGTTGGAGGGTGAAAGTTGGCTGGGGTCGGTTAAACGGGCGCAACTTCTATTGGTTCTTTGGAGGGACGGTAGAATTCATCGATTGTGTTGTGGCTAATCCAATTACTGATACGGGCTTTGTCTTTTAGACCGTTGTCTGCCGCTATGTGTCTTCCTAATGGGGGTCGATTCTTTAAACAAAGCCAATAAACGCTGGGCGCTTTTAATTTCCAATTCCACGCAACCCACCCTCCCTGGGGCCCTTCGTCCGCAAATCACCGAATTAAAAAACAAAAAGGGAACCCAGGACTTATTGTGATCCTTTTGATTTCTCTGCGTAATTATGAGCTCGTCGCGTAAGAGGATTAACCGACTCATCCTTCGGGGTTCGTTGCAGGAAGTAATTGCATTTTTATAAACGGACTGCTCGACTTGTGCTCTGCGTAATACACAAAAAAGAAAAGAATCCTTTCCGTTGCGTCTCTCGCGTTTAATCCTTCGTACTCGCTTTTACGAATTACATTCAGAATTGTGCCCGACCAGTCCCCCGCGGGCGTATCCCGGTAATTTCAGTTACCGCGGGTTTCAACGACCGCGAAACAAGGACGAGAAACTAGACGACGTCAATGGAAGAATCGTGGTTGGGGACCGTGAGAATCGTTCGAGAACGGTTCGCGTGAGATGCTCTTCTTCCCGATACGAAAAACCGACTGTTCAGAAGGGATCAGTTTCGATCTTATTGCACTTAGCCGAGAGAACATTTTAAATATCGTCGTCGTCGTCGTGTTCGACGAGGATCCGTCACACGAAACAAGCTGAAGACTTTCACCGGTGACCGAGCGTAGCCGTGCACGAGTGTTGACGTTCCTCGAGTGGTTGACAGGGGGCCAAAGTCTATGGAACACCGGAGACATCGCCATTTTCTCGTGTCCACATCACCGTCGCGAACCATTCCAACATAGCAACTCGTTCGATCACGTGTTCGAGAGCATCTGACGAAATTACGTCCGAGCGAACACGGTTTCTCATTAAAGTTCACTCGAAGGTGGGAGACCGGGTTATTCCGCGAAAGGGATTAATGACAAGAGCGACGGTTCAGGATGTCGCGTCGTTCTTCTTTGCCCGGCAAAAATTGCAATGTAAAAACCGATCGTGACGCGTTTGACGCAATTAATCTACTTTTTTTTATCGCACGTCCATCTCGCTTCCAAGGATGGATATAATACCCCGTGGCTTAATCTAGTAGCGGAAGGATTTCCTCGGAGCGGCGGGTATTTATTTCACTCTCTTGGTAGCTGTCTACATCATCTATCTACTTTATCTCTGTCTCTCTTCCTGACCACGAACTGTATAACGGAGACATCGTTAATAATTGTTTCTCTTGGCCGTCGTTGTCCAGAGGACCGAGGACCACAGGCCAGATCCTCCTAGGTAGTCCGGCCGGTTAAGTGGTCGCCGCGATACAAAGGATCAAATCTGCCAGCTCTTAACGATCCCTGGCTTAGAATGCAATCCCTGGAGGTGAAACTGGCTTACGCGACGCTTGGACACCGGGGTGCCCAAGGCGGGAATGGACGTGGAAGAGAATGTGCCGTCGTGGCAACGAAACGGATAGAGGAGAAGACCCAGTTTCGGTCGCGGGGAGGGGGGAAGGATGGTTGGACGAGTTCACCACCCCCTTCCCTTGCCTCCCACTCCCTTGTTCGTTCCTTCATATCTCCTGTCGTAACAAGCGCCAATGTAAAAGTCGACTTTGCTGAGTCAGCTTCACCGGAGGCCCTCGTGTAGCTTTACCTCGTCTCTTACGGCTTCGTACAACCCTTTTCCGCCTGTTCGTCCCTCTCGGGGGCAACGGGCGAGCCTAGCATTGTATCGAAATTCCCGAGAGCCTTTCCCGCTCTGGGAGAAAACAAAAATGTTCGTGCACGGTCGGACCTCTTCAAAGACCGCTCCTAGGCGCACCACCCCTTCTCTGCCTTCCCTTCCCCTCGCCGCCCCATCCATCTGACATTGGAAACGCCTGAATCGCTTGCGACTGTCGCTTGGGCTCCTCCGGAGGCTTTTACGCCAGGCGATGGACTTACCTTGGCAGCATCCGTGATACCGGTGTATTGACTGCTTTATCGCGGATTACGGGCGTACGCTTTTGTCCGGTAATCCGTCCCAAATGGACCCGGAAATTGTCCGCCGTTCTGAAATGCTGCGCGCCCGTCGCTCGTGGCTGAGGAAAGACTGCTAGACGCACACCCGGGACCTCCTATCGGTCGGTTTGTTTGATGAGTTTGCGGGAGCCTTGGGATTTGAGAAACGGAGGATGCAATTTCTTGCGCTTAAGTGGATCTCGGGAACTGCCGCGTGGAAAATATTTGTTCTGGTGACCAGTCAATGGTTACCTTCTATACTGATTTCTATTGCGCGTGTCCTTGTTCGAGGGGGATACAACGAACCAAGTGAGATTCTGTGGAATATTTTAGTTTCGTGTATTTTGCACACTTGATCGTAAATTAATCTTACTTCTTCAATATCGAACATATATTATCACGTGAAATCGATTGATAAACGTGGAAAAGAAGAAATCAGAATATCTATCACGATCATATTTCTTCCCCTTCGATTTCATACAAGACATGTTCTACGAAGAACATCAGAGGAGATAACGTTGTCCGTCACGTGAAAGACGTAAAACCCTCGCTCGCGTCATTATTACAAAACTATTAAATTAACTTGATCGATGATGCCTTTTAGAACCCAACGGTGTTATTCATCCTCGTCTTTTTGTCGAGTCCTTTTGTACAACCGGGAATTGTTCGCGAAGCCCTCCCACTGTCACGCGGAATAAATAATTTTCGTCATGAAAGTCACGCACGCGCCATTATATCACTCCGTCCAGGGTACTTTTTTTTTTTATCTCGTCACCAGTCCCCGGAGCTCCGAGGTTAACGCGTGGAGAACGGGACCGGTCCCTCCTCCCCCTCCCTCCCTGCCGCGCCATCGAGATTTCAGAAACCGGCTACTTTCTTGCTACCACTCTGCGCGGAGCGTGCGTGACACGTTTTTATGATAGCAGCCCGCGAGCCGGTTGACGATGAGATTCCTCATTTCGCGAGATACATGTTTACGACACGGCTCCCCGGTGTCGGCGCATCACCAAGGACGGAGCAGAGCACATTTCAACGAGACAAGGTAGTTGTGTGCAAGTTCGACCGAAATCATCTCTTCCTGGGCTCGGGTCGATTGTTCGCCATTCCGTCTCTCTCTCTCCACCCCTCCGGCTTTCACCATCCTTGTCGTTGATTTCGCGCGAGACGAATATATACTACGCGTTCGTATTTTTCGCAGTAGCAGCTGCATCCGCTCTTAACGAGCATCCGTCGTCGTTTTTTTTTTCTATCCCGCCAAGGAAATATTAATATCGTTGTAAAAACCGCACCGCGTTCGATGGATCGTAACACGGTCCGTAGAGCTTGGGTTCGTGGAAACCGTTCCCCGGGAATGCACTCGAGTTTCGACCATGAAAAAAAGCAAAATAGCCGGTACGTGTTTTATCATCCTAAAAGAAGACTCATTATCTGTCTTGCTTTTCCTCGCCTTTTTCATCCTCTCCCCTTCTTTGACCTCGGGGCTGATCTCATAAGACGAGCAGCCATATCTCTGGATATAGCTTAATGCCATTGTGGCGGTCGCTCTGCTGGAACGCCGGAAATTCTTAGAGAATTTTCTCTTCTTACACTCTCTCTCTCTCTCTCTCTCTCTCTCTCTCTGTCCTCTCTTCTTCGTCGGAGCAGGCCCTTATATGGCCACGTAACGAAGCGTAATATTTCTGAACGCCTCTTGTCGATTATCGACGGGCATAATGCGATAAAGCTCCTTTACGGCGAGGTGTCTAAAATTGATAACTCCGACGGTCGAAGATAGCGAAAATCCCGACCGAGGAACAAACGAACGAAACGAAACCACCGTGGATGGTTCGGTGGTGATCGCCATTCAAGAAGGGGAGATTCATCAGGTATCTCGGCGTGTCTGACCCCCTTCCCTCCGTTCGATTCTCATTTCCCGGCTCTGTTTCATCTTATAAGGCAAACGTCGTCGGCGGACCCAGCTGTTCCATTGGTGCCGCGCGGCTGTTCCGAGGACAGAGAAAGAGAGTCTCCTCCTCGAGGTTCCGCGACCCGATCTCTCGCGTCCCTGGGTCCTTTTTCTCGTCCACTCCTCGGGTATAGCCGTGGTAGCCCGCCGACAACCGACGACGGTGTGCGTGTGAATGTGTATCATGGAATGATGCATGGAGGCCGAAGGACAGAAGAAGGTGGAACACTGGGGTGAGTGGGTAGGTGGAGGAAGGAAGGGTGGAGAAGAGGCCTAAGAGGCATGAACGAAGCCAGTCGGCCTGGGTGGAAGGGGGAGGGAACTAGTTATGGTAATGAGGAGATGCAATGATAGCTCCGCGTCCGCTCCAGCTTTGCTCTACCCCGCTTGACTCTCTCACTCTCTTTCTCTGTCTTTCTCCATCTCTTCTTCGCCGTCTCTGCCCGTATGGCAATGATCTTCGAGAGACCGCTTACACCTTTTATGCCTTATTGTCCGAGATGGCTGTTATCCGTGTGAGCCCGCAATCTGTGGCATCGCGACCGCCGTCGCCTGGCTGTATATGCATATATACTACTCAGTATACGTGCATCATATACACACACACACACGCAAGATGCCTCTGCCCATTTCGCTGTCTGCGTGGCCCTGGTCGCGGTCTCTCTCGGACCGTGGTGCACCCTCGTATAATGGGATGGGCTGCTCACTTTAAACATGGTAAATAACTCGCAGTGGCGCCGCATTATCTGGAACGCGGGTCGGGCGGTAATTTTGCGAGACGCTCGCCGGATGGAAGGTTTTTCGGACGCGTTGACTCGTTTCGACGTGGTGGCGTAACCGCGACCGCGCGATCCATGGCACGCTGGGATCGCTCACTGAATTTGATCTTGATGCTCGTCTCTGGGCATACAGCATGCTGCTGCTCGCCGTGCGATGATTACGCCGCGTGCTCTCACGTATCCTTCACGGACGTATACTGTGCTGTTTAGGTCAGACCAGGAAGATTCTTGTATTTCGTTATTCGTACGACGTAGAGGGGCGCGGTTTACACGCAGAAATATCAGAGGGAGTGGAAATTGTACGTTCGAGATGTTATTAGATAGCGTATACCACTTGGCAACGTGCGTACATTTCGATAATCATTTCTTGTTTCCCATTGTTTGTTTGGAAAAACATTCACGGTAGGTTAAAACTGCCTGGAGATCAATGTATACGTCCACGTACCTTAAGGGAAAGACTGTGTAAGGTGATAAAGAGGGTGTTTCGGTACAGAAGGGAACTCGGTACCCTGAATAATTGAGTCGATACAATTCGCAGGCGTTAGAGATTAATTTCACCCGGTCGAAGAATTAAAGGTGTATCGAGTTCCCGTTGAAAGGAACAAACTGGCCGCCGTGCCGGAGTCACGATCGGCGTGTTAACGTGTACATGGGTGGGAGGGAGATTCCAGGAGACTCGTTGCCAGCAGCACACCGATACCATCTCGGGGAATCTTTCGAATTCCTTCCTGCTCGGCGGCGAGAACGAATTATCTGTAAATTCGACAAATTATCGACCGTATCGTTCACACGCAATACCATCGTGAAGACCGCGGGGGCATCAGGGATACACCCGTGGCTTGTTAAGATTATCGGACTCGAGAGAAAGAGAGAGTAAGAGAGATGATCGTGAAAGCCACGGGTCGGCGGTTTTCGTCGAGTCGAGATAAATTCCAGCTATTCGGCTACTTAACTCGTATTACAGCTAATTGGTAGGAACGGCTGCGTCCGTTTAATGGCTCACTCTTAACGACGTTTCCGTTTCTACCTCGTGCACTGTTCACCATCTCTAGCCCCTCCACTACCGCTGTTCTCTGGCGTTGTAGTGTCACGCCTCAAGACCAATTAGTCCACCGCTACGTCGGGGAAGCAATAATCGTTAATAGATTAATTATCCCGTGGCACTTATTCATCGGCCTGCCCGGTTTCTTCCTGGGTCTGGCCGAACGATTCCCATAAATTAAGGCGTTTGAAGTAATTAAGAAACATTGGAGCGACCGCGGCCACTCGCGATTGCGTCATTTTTTCTCTTCCCCTTCCCTACTCAAGCCTCTTACGCTTGAATCGTGAGACTGCCTGTGGAGAAATTAAGGGCGTCGATTACGCGAACTGGAACGACCGTGTAGCAAAAACCGTAATTCGTAATATTCCTTCTTATCTCTATCGTGTACTGCCTCCACCGAGGGGGAGGGGGAGAGACGCAACAGAGCCCGCGCAATATCCGAACGTTTAAATCGGCCACAAAAAAAAAAGAAGGATTTAATTAAAAGCATATTTAATGCTTCTCCCAGTCGAGTCGAAGTCCGCAGCCACGCTCTCGGGCCGATGTGTTCCGTTCTGCCCCGACAACCAGGTCCCGGCCAGCTCAGGCATGGAATTCTCATTTCTATCCGGAGAGACGCGAAAGCATTCAATTCAGTTTCTCGAGTAACGAGACTCACGTAACTGCGGTTTTCTATCCGTTCCCATTGTGCCGCCGCCGTTGAAAAAAAACCGGGGGTTGGGATTTTCTGCGCGGAGCCGTTGTCATTCGATTATGACGGTAAGAGCCTCACGCCATTAACGGGTTGACAAGCGAACGGTCGTAAGTTACCTTTTTTTGTCGTTCGGTCGGGGGGAACGATTCTCGTACGTCCACTGTACGGGACGGATAATGTATTGCGTTCGCGACGAAGAGAACGCAGCCGGCACCTGGCGTTCGGCTCGGTTCGCCGACGGGACAAACCTTTTGCCAGCCGAGGACATCCTGCGTGCAGTAATGAGCCGCAATAAGATGGTCAGAAGAAAAACAGGCCCCCCTCTCCACTTCTCTTCGTCTTCTTCTTTCGTTCCTTTCTCGATCTTAGCCCCTCCACCCCACAGAAGACCAAGGCTGACGGAAACAAGAAACAGCGAAAAGAGACGTCGAACTGTGACGTGGGAGGAAACGTAGCGTGATACCAGACCACTTGCTCGTATATAACGTTATCCATCCACTCGTCCTCGTCCACCCTTTTATCCAACCCCTGCCCCCTCCCTATCAAGCCGCCACGTACTCCGCCACTGACGCTTTATTTCTGTCCCGGGCAAGATAGCTGTGTTTTTCCTTCGTGCCGCTGATAGTTTTGCTACTCTTGCTGACGGTGCAGTTACTCGGGGATTGGCCGACGGGAACGGACAATCGGGCGCAATTCGCTCGGTGTTTCTACTTCGGGAGAACAACACGCCGTGTTAGCGCGGGGGGAAAATGGCCACCGGGGAAGCTGGAACGAGAAACGAGAGCCCGGAACGTCGCGAGACCCCTCTCCACCTTCTCTGTAACGTCCTCTTGTGATGTGACCGTCTTTGAAGCTGGGCTTCATTGTACATTGTGCCGGGTATTTTATTTTCGAATAAGCTGAAAATACAGAACCGTGTGTATGTAAGTGTCTGGACAGTCTTCTCGGTTGATTCGTTTGTTATTGCTGTATTTTGCGTTTGTGAGTGTGGACAGTGGTCGCTCGAGGAGAGAATTAAACACTTTGGATATTCTGTTCCATCTGAACGACGATTATTTTATTCGGTTACTGAATTATTTAATTTTCTTCGACTCTCGAAACTACATTATACGATACACTGAAACCCGTTCCACGGTTTCTATCGACTCGTACTTCAAGGAACTATTTTATCGGCACACAATTTCGCCCGATTTTCTTCGACGATAAGAAACACCGTCGACATCGTCCGCGCCATCCGGATAAAATTCAGACCCCCGCGCACCGCCTGCGGTTATCTATATTGGATGGTACATACTCCTAAAAGCTCTGGGAACGCCATCGCGATGTCGTGGAAACACACCTACGGCGCCGTAAAAAGGGCCGCCCTTGGCGCGCGAGAATCGTCCGCGTGGAATCGGGCTTCGATAAATCCCCGGGTCCCCGGGGTGATTTATATTTTACGACAGAACAATTTACACCTTCCTTATCAGTACGTCTACAATCGACGGAGGGATCGCCGAGAGGAGCGTCGTTTTTGTTTATTGCGGCAATAAAATTTTATCAGTCATTCCTCAGCGGGATTGTCGGTGAAAATCGACGGATCGAAAACGATGCATCGATCCTGTATTAATTCGATCGCTGGTTACCGATCCGCTCGTTACGAGATCTCGGCCGAGAAATTCACTTTCGTGCGATGAAATTGGTAGCGGTGTTGGCGGCTGAGGGGTCGGATGCAGGGAACTTGTATTTCCCTGGAGATGGATGAAAAAAGTGGCGGAGACGGAAAGTGGGACGGATAAATGGACGTCATCCGTCCGACTGGCTGGTAGGAGGAAAGATACATAAGTTATCACAGCATCCACTCGCTGTATATTGCATTTTGAACGATCAACGAAGAATTAGCAAAACTCTCGTGAACTTACCGTTTAAGCCCAGTTTGGTCGTAAATAGCCAATTGTTCGTGTGAGTAGACGCTAACTGAAGAAATTTGGTAAATGCACGACACCATTTTCTCACACACGTACGTTCCAATAGTTATCTTCTACTTTTATCACGTGGACGAACATTGTCAATAATTTTTCCAGTGTCACTCAACCAAGGATACTGTTATTTAAAGCTGACGTAGTTATCAAACAATGTATCAACAGACTACGGATTTAACACATTTATCGCTTACAGGATTATCCAAAACACACTATACCGTTATATTTTTAAATATAGTTTATCAAAGCAAGATTCACAAGTTCAGCAACAGATTGTGAATCTTGGTATCGAACAATACTATGTTAACACTAAAACTACCGACGATAAACGCATATCTGTTTTGATCAGTCGATAAACATGACAAACTTTCGATAATGTACTATTTTATAAATTAATTAAATTCTTCACTTTTATATCGCAAAGAAAGTTGCATCCGAGAAAATATATGGTTATAACATTTTAATCATCCTTATGAGAATCTACTGACAAGTCAAATTTTGACTTGCTTGGTAGTGCAAGTGTTCAGCAATACTCCTCCTCTAAAATTCTCCTCCACGATTATTGCCTAACTTCACTTGGAGCAGAACTTTTGCCCAGCCCAGTTACTAGAACCGCTCTCTATACAAAAAAAAGAATTTCCATTTCATTCCACTCTTTATAACTTAGTCCAGCAAAACTTGATATTTGCATAAACATTCGTAGTATGCCTATCGTACAATCCCTCTCGGCTTCGAATACGTATCATCCAAGAGTCTTCCCCGGTCCCCTAACTTTCCCAGAATCCATTCAAGCCACGTCCTCAGCGAACGGTCAAGTATCGTCAAGCGACACGCAATGGAAACCGCACAACGGCTGTCATTCTGTCCTTCAAGGAAGCTGCAAATTATCACTGGGCCCGCCGTTCGCGACTTGTAAACGAAACCCTCTCATCCCGTCATCGGTCTAATCTCTATCGGAATCGTATCCCCGATGCTCCGCAACTTTTTGTCCCGACGCACCGGCGGCGTCTCCGTCCCGTGAACTCCCGTCACTCTCGTTTCCCAGGACGAATCACGGGGGCGAACGCTGTGGTCCGTAACCGCGAAACGATATATCATATCGGTTCCGACGAGATGCAGGCCCCTCGAAGCCAAAGAAGACGCTTAGAAGATGATTCTCGCGGGAGAATTTCGCGGTGGCTCGGTAACGGAATCGGCGAGTCTAATTCTGCGCGGCGGCGTTTCGTACACGGTGATTGAACGACCACACACACGCGATATGTGTACCATAAATGTGTACATACATATACAGGGGGTTCGCGATAATTTGTAACATCGTTTTTTTCGTAAACGGTAAACATTAGAAAAAAAACGAGGATGAGGAAGTTGTAGTATATTTTACTAGTAATATGATAGCGTATCTAAAGTTTTTGTATTTTTAATATTTTTCTAGACACAAAAGTGACCTACATTTTTTTAAATGGAATGCTACACATTTTTTTACAACAATGTAGTATACTATGGTCTTCTTACAAGGGCAGAAATAAATTCTCAAAAATGCATTCCTGCTAATGGAAGTAACATTGAACACTAGATGTAGTCTTATTACTACACATACTAGTAAATACAATATTACGAAATGTTCAATTTTTTTCTTTTATTTATGCCCTTGTACAACCCTGAAGACCATAGTATACTACATGGTTGAACTCGCTTTAATGCCCGCTTGCATACGATGTAAAAAAATATGTAGCATTCCATTTAAAAAAATGTAGGTCACCTTTGTGTCTAGAAAAATATTAAAAATACAAAAACTTTAAATAGGCTATCATATTACTAGCAAAATATACTACATCTTCTTCCTCGGTTTTCTTCTAATGTTTACCGTTTACGACAAAAACGATGGTACAAATCATCGCGAACACCCTGTATATATGTACGATAAATCGTTCTTTGGTCTCTCGAAGGAAGAGGAATCGCGGTCAGCCGATTTGGCGCGGATGGTAGACTATACATAAGTATATCTCTCTACCGTGAGTCGATTGCGAATCTTCCGTATCGATGGAGAATAATCGAGGCGTGTGCGCGTCACCGGAATCCCAGCCAGGATGGAAAGGTTTCACGGTGGAGGTGGAGAATTTCGGCGGCTTTATCACAGTAATCTCACAAAGGAGCCGAAGGATTTTCGTGCTGCTTGACATTCCTCGCGTCGGGAGGCGACGAGCGTACGCCTGGTGCGCCGAACCGTCGTCGATCGTCGCTTGCCATTTCGGCCTCGTACATGAATGCCTCGCGTTCAACGGTGCATACGCGTGCATGCACCAAAGGTCACGTAAGTGGATTAGTATACCTACCTGTGCGCGCCGGGCGAACTGCATCCACGTTCTCGCTCGACCACGGGAAATAGTTCGGTGACGTTCCGTTGATTCGATCGGAGTTCATCGGTCCCCTACACGGAAAGAAGAACTCTGTTATGTACGAGGCTTTTTTTATCTATATTATTTCACGTTTCGATATCGCCGTTCATCGAATAGATTACACGCGAAAATAATCACGGACTCGTCGGAACATCTGTTTTCACCTTTCGGATAGGTTAACACGTTCCGTGCCACAGTGAAAAAGGCCGTACGTAGCCAGACAACCTTTATGTCGTTCTTCAAGTCATAAATTACCGAAAATGTGTGTCTTTTGTTAATAGAGGCTGTTGGTCTTGTTTTAAACTATAGTTCAACATTAAGACGTTCCGTGCCACATGTACCACAGGTGGTACACGCAGCCTGAATGGGAAATTTAACGTGTTAAGATGATTGGATAGACGTTAATAGGGGCGTAGAAGCGGGCCACGCGAGACCTTGCAATTGATACCAGCGGATCGAACGGGTACCGTTCGAGTTGCCGTTTTACGTTTATCTGTGATCGATTTGCCGATTAATACACCGGGGTCCGTTCCCGAGAAAAAGTCCCCCAGGTTCGTTAGGTCGTGGAGTTAATGAAATAGGTTGGAATTGAGCAAAAGGACTGTCGCGAACGGTTTGTCCCCAGGTAGCTAACCTATTTGTATTCGCAAATCCTTCGTGGACGGGTTGCAAAATAAAATTAGCATCGCGAAAAATGTCAATTCCGATCGGTGCGCAGGATCGATCCGTTTAATAACCGCTTTACCGTAGACAGCGCAGCGCGGTCGAGCGTTTTGCGACCTCGGAGGTCGTCGGTCGCGGCCGGTTACCTACGATCAGCCCCAGCAGCCAAACGAATCTTCGCCGTGTATCAGTGATACCGGTGGAATTGCGGAATATTCTGCGGCCTGGCAAATCGTTTTTCAATAATTGCTCGCCACCGCGCACCGCGAGTACGAGCCATCGCGAAGGCGATAAAGGGAAAAATCATTCCTCCCCCTCCCGCCAAGGTTCGCCTGACGTGCCTTCGACGTTTGCGAATTTACGTGGAATGTCAATTGTCGAGGCGGTTTTTTAACCCGTTTCATCGGCGCGGGAACGTTTCAGGATTAAATCGGATGTCGATTATTCATTATTAACGACCGTGTCCAGTGTCTACCGCCGCGGTACGTTTCAGAGACTTTGTATTTATAGTAAATCCTCGATGAGTGTTCGAAGGCTCCTCGGTACTGACAAGGAGGGATTCCCAGGTTTAATGCTGACTGTTTTAATGAGGTTTAAGACAGTTATAGAGCTCGGAATTCCGAAGCCAATGATATTTGTTTCAGCCATATATGGCCATTAGTTTATGTAATATTTAATGTTCAGTATCGAGGAGCCTTCGAACACTCATCCAGGATTTATTGTAGTATGAAACGACTAATAGCCGGGAATATCTCAAACCTCCCCTATATGTTTGGGCTACGTCTACATGTTTGATCCGAGTAATTACCTGCAATTAGGAGATCCTGTTGATACAGTAGTTACGAAGAGCTTTTGAACTGTCCCTTGATACTTCGGCGTCTACGTATCAGCGGCGATCGATCGATGAATCTACTCCCGAGCACAACGTACAACCTACTCTTCTCGACCGGATCAAATTCTTCCGATTCATTCCAGATGGACGGGACTGGCAATCAGAACTGTACAGAACGAAATTTCAATTACTACCCGATTGGAGAAAAAAAATATTCGGGGGTGAAATATCGTTGATTCTGACGAACTGGGAGTTCGTGTCGCGCGCAAAAAAAGGCCCTTGGAAACGGCGCGGACGAAATTCGTTAGAGTATCGGATATAAGAGATCCAATAATTAGATTGGCCTACTGTTTTATCAAGTGACAGGAGGATAGGTTTTAATGGAATTTTATAAGTAAATTGTTGGAAATCTCAGCAAGTGTAAGGGAAATACAGTATTGAAATTTCAATGGAGAACTGTATTTCCAAAGGGTTGCAATAAGTATATACGACTATTTCGCAAACTGTCGTGAACGTGATATTGAAGAGCGACTCGGAGTACTATTGCCCTACGATTGTGATGTATGTGCCTGTGATCATAAAAGTGTTGTAAGACATGTATTTTTCTTTTCGAAAATTCTTTCTTAATATTGAAACGTAAATCGATGGAAAGCAATGACCTTAGCCTTAGTCTCTGCACGAGTCGGCTTTACTGGTTCATTTTCTCTTGGACTCGATAGTTCGATCGCCTTTATCAGATAGGAACTTTAATGAATCAAGAAGTTGGTCATCCAACAAAATACAATGTAATAGTTAAACAGAAGAAACTCGTCAGCTGTAAAATATAAATTATAATTGAAAATGCCAGTCGTTCCAGTTGCTCGTCCAAATTTCAACACTTTCGCCGCTTCTCACGGTTCAGAAATCTTCATCAGATTTCCTGTTAACCCGTTCTCGTGGCCAGATGTTCTCGGGTCTTCCGTCAAGTAACTTTTCACGAAGGATTCATGGTGCCGCGTGTCGGAATGTCATTGACACCGTATTCCACGGAAACCCCAGTAGTTTCGGGGAGGGCACGCCACCACCAGGACAGTTCATACGCGCCTCGTGGGAATCGAGCCGAGCTCGGTTAAAGGTGTCGTGTTTCATGAAAACGATAGAAGTACACCCGTGTACCTGGCCGAATGTAGCGGCCGTCGGCTCCGTCTCCCTTTTGTTTCCCGTGGAATCGCGGCTATGCGTCGCAAAATTTATCACGTCGAATACAGACCAACCAGCCATCGGTTATCGCGGCGGTGGAAATGATTTGATTTTCGAAAAACCGTCGGGCGCCGTTCGAGCAATTTGTCTCCGACGATCGCAGATCGTTGATCTTCCGCGGTCGCGACCGTGCGATAAGTCCAGTAAACTCAGAAACAGCGAGTCCGACGCGGCGTCGCGTCGGGGTGAAAGCAGATTTGTCTCGTCTATCCGGCTTTTTCGTCTGGTCGCTTTGTTTCTTAGGCGGCCGAGATTTCCGTTGAGCCATTCCACACCGACGCCCACGATCTACCCGCGACTCGTCGCTGTGCTCGCGTATTCGGAGACGAATGACACGGGGAGCCTCGAGAAATTGCATTCTGGAACGTGTTCCCGTTTTATCGTGGTCTCATGGAATGCATTCGTCTTCGGTGAATCCATTCGGATAAATTGGAATTAGAGTACTTAATGCATTTCCCAGTTTAAGGTTAAGCTATTGTCAGTGGCGAGGAGCCTTTGATCATTCATCGAGGATTTACTGTAGCCTAATACATATACTTGTTGCACCCGTTTCGACGTACAGTTGGTCATTGAAACTTCAATTGTGTATGTCTCTTACACCTGTGGGTTTCCAACAATTTGACAGACATATTTCCCATTTTAGGTTAGGCAACCACAGTGTCGTAACCCGACGGAATTCCCTGCAATCCGCTAGTACACTTTGCAACCACCATTTCGGAATGACGAGCCCGCGTCATTATGGGTCCGGTATTAGCGCGAACCGTGATGTATCAGGGGGGTGGGGGTGGCAATGCGCGACGTTCACGCGGCGAAGATACAGGAAGAAAGAAATGGAACAAAATCATTACGCTAAAAGCGACACGGAGCTTCGTCGTCGTGGTTGGAAGACAAAAAACGAAATTATTCCACCGGGGATAAAAGGAGCACGCCTCTGGTGTGAGGCCCTTTGGCAGGAAAAATGCTCGGGACCATTTTTCGTCCACGGGTAACGCCGAAAGTTTGCGACGCGACGAGATCCCTTTCGTTCCGTGGTGTGTTGGCTTTACCGCGCGGAGAGAAAGAGAGAAAGAGAGAACTTAGTATTCACAGCGTGTGCAGAAGCTTGCGAGACGAGGTGGAGGAGAAGGCTAGTGGTGGTGGTGGGTAGCTCTGGGCATGGAACGAAGTTTTCAGGGGCTAGGTCACCCTGAAACGCCAGACGTGTCTCGATATCCGAGGGTGCTCTTATCCTCCCCGTACAGAATCGTGTTCCCAAGGGGTGGATGAGTGGAAACGCGCCCGAAAACAAACCACCGACGCGTATCGGCGGTCTTAGTTTACTGGGCCCCCTCCGTCGCCACGGGGGACTTGGAAAGCAAAATTAATAACCGTTTCCCGGTCCTGGTAAAATACCGCAACCGGGCCATACCATAGGCGCGCATCCGCGGGCCACTATAATGGTCTGAGCCGTCGCCGGAGATCCTCGCATCCGCGCGGAACGTCGCTAAGTAAGCTTGCAAGTTGTTAATAAATTATAATACACCCGAGACGTTAATTACCGGCCCTGGATTCGCATCGGGCTGTGCTGCGCTGACGTGCCACGAGACAGGAAACAATTTCTAATTACTCTGGGATACAGGGGTGGGGGTGAAGCCTATAAAACAGAAGTGTGCCACCCGTGTGCGTTTGAAAAACCCGATAGACGGGACAAACCTCTCACGAGACGACAATTCTGTTTGCTTCTACTTTATACAGCTGATTCCGCAAAACCATCGTATGTTGATACATTCCTATTGCGTAATTGAAGGAGCTACATATTGGGAATTGCTCACTATTCAGAATTTCACCCGTCATTGCATAACCAAGGGTGTATATTAATGACCATGTTTGCGCAAGCATTTTCATGTTTAAGAACGTGCTTAATAAGTCGAGAAATAAAAAGGAAAACTTTGAATCGCGAAAAGGTTTTAAAACAGAATCCCGTGGAATATCAAGTTACATTATCTTCCACATTGTGATTACAAGAATGAAAGTCATTACACTATTGAAGAATTTTTACCGAAACTATGTCATGTTTCATCGTCTTCGACTACATAATCCGAACAGTCTCAAAACGAAGCAAACGGTCATGAGAATACTTCGCACGGTATGTAATAAATTGCTTTGGACAGTCGCTCAGTAATGTCTCCCGAAAAGGGTGTAGGTCCCGATCGGTCGCCGAAGCGTCAACACGCGAGGCGGTCGCGCAAAAAACCGGCATTATTTAACCCGAACGATTCACGATCCCCCTCCTGGTTGTCCGTTGTCAGGTCGTTTCGTTTTCTCGCGAAACCAGAGGTTCGTATCCCGCTCGCAAGGAATTCCCAGACACATCCTCTCGTATCCTCTCGACGTCCGTGTTTTCACGGCTGACTGGGCCGGATCTCGTGAAACCTGCTACTAATATTTATCCTCGAAGTGACACCGGAGACCGTCCTTCGACGGGCACATCGTTTTATTTTCCCTCTCTCCCCCCCACTGGTCACGGTTCGTCCCGTCGAGAGCTTGTATGTATACCGCAGTCGAGCAACCAAGGGTGGGCCTTGTGGCCTCTTTCTATCTTTCTCCTTTTCTCTTTCTCTCTCTTTCTCATTCGCCCCCCTTCTCTCGTTACCCGTTGGAAATCGTTGTGTCCGGACCGAAAGCGAGGGCGAAATTTATTTCGCGGATAGAATGTACGATAGCTGTAATATGCAAATCGGCGACGCACACGTGACTTTATTGGCCGTGACACGTAACGTGCGCCCCGGAGTAAGTGTAAGTCGCGAGCAGAGAAAGAAGGAGAATGGCCGCAACGCGTCTCTGACTGGGTCGGTTGGCATGGCCGGGTGTGTGTCGCGGGGACTGAAAAGAGAACGGTGAAAAGGTAGAAGGAGTAAGGTACGGAGAGGCGGGAGGTGGAAGGGGGCACGTAACACTGTCCGGTTCATGAATTTATTATAACGGCTCTGGTAATTAAATTCATGGGATTCCGTGAAGTTTTTACGCAGTTGTTCCCGAGGGCGAAAACTGCTCCGTGGTCATCGTCGCCATCGCCACGATTCCGTCGTGGTCTAGCATGAAATCGACTTCCAACGGATTATCCGTGAAAGAATCCAAGTGTGGCGGCTCCGCGTCGCTGGATGACGGGCAACGAATGTTTTAATTTTATTCGTCGGCCCCTGCAGTCAGGCGTTAGCGTTCCCCACGCACTATCACCTTCGGTGATCTCGCTCGTAATCCTCTCGAGGGCTCTCCGATTCCCTCCGCTTTCGTTCTCTCCATTCCACTTCTTCGTTCTTCTTTTATAGCTCGCGCGCTCTTTTGACACCGGCCGTTATCGTTACCTGTCCCCTGATCTGTGTTGACGCACGGAGGACCGCCGCCGCCCCCCTCCCCAATCGCACCGGACACAAAGTAGAAAAACATACGGCCCTCTCGCGTTTCTTCGGCCCGGTTGTTTCCGTGGAACTCGTCGTCGTCCAGCGATCGGCGAGGTGTGGCGACTGGGATAGACGGTCGAATTAACCGGGCCGGTGGTTCTCCGAGGATCTTCTGGTCCCGATTGGCGATGGATCAGAATGTAAATGGGGAAAGAGGAGACTTTTGGTACACGAGCATTCTCTGCACCGTTGTTGACGGTTGTCGTTCTCGTGGATACGACAGGGTTCCACGGTGTTCTCCTGTTGCTCCCAATCTTCGTGTATCGAAATTTGATCATCGTGTAAAATCTTCGGAACTATCAGCGAACGAGAGGATACAAGATTCTCTAAAGTATGAGAGTAAAAAAAGCATATACCTTGACATTTTACTTGTCAGAAATCGAAAATTGAGACTTCTTGAATCTTAACACGCCTCATAGTGGTTTCACGGTGTTACAAAAGGATCGTACGGATCGTGTCTCACATTCATGACCTTCCTGTTGGTCCCCGTCCAAAGGAAGGACGGAGGGACGAGTCCTCGTTACGATAAGATCGCGCTATTCCGGCAGCCCACGATTAATGCCAGCGGACGTTTAGCGTATGTACGAAAAGGTAAGGGTCTTGTGTGCACGTAGCCGGGGCCCGGTCGCCGCCATTCATTTGGACAATTTAGGCGGGCAAGGAGAAAACAATCGGGGATCGGGATCGAGTCGAGTTTTGGTCTGCACAAAAGGGGGGAACCTGGTCGCACGGGAGGACGCGCGCGGTAGCAAGAGATGGCAAGCGAGGAGGGCCACCTCTGGGCGAGAGAAGGTGGAGACCGGGGGACAGGGTGTCTGTGCGCCCCGAAATCTCCGTTGAAGCGAGACAAACGATGCCGTGGGGGTTTCGAGTAAAAAGGAGGAAAGAAAGACGGGGACCACGGCGAGCACGAGGAGGGGGATATAAGTGGAAGAAGAAAGACGGAAAGTCGAAGAAGATGGGACCCGTTATGGAGATGAGAGAAGGGGGGATAGGGGGCCGGACGGACAATGGCTTTCGGAGCTGGGCCCCCTGAATTCATAATCCTCATTCCTACGGCGCACCGCCGGCGCACAATGATCCAAATATGTTTTCTGTATAACAAAACGCTTTTATAAATGTTTATCATCAATTTAAATATTATCTGATGCGGGTGGCATTTCGCCCGTAGACCCGGGCTGCTACCATGCGGATCGACCGCGGTCTTCGGGACGGGGTCCACCCTTTCTCTGTCTTTCCACGGGGCGGAACAGATGAGGAATGGCTTTGAGATTTTTCACTGCCTACCGCAGACTGCTTTTACGTCTTTTAGCTTTCGCCTCATCCCATCCGAGTCGACGACGACTTCTTCTTTCTCGGTCCTTACCCCTTCCCTCCCGTCCTCCGCCCTCGAAGACGGACGGAAAGAAGTTACGAATGAATTAGACCGAGGAGAAGAGCAAACTCTTCGGCTTGGAGCCGATGAACGATGACTTTTTAACCCGGCTCTACCCAGCTCCTTCCCCTCTTTCAGTCAGTTTTCTTTGTGCGAACTCTTTCATATCAATCTTCGAGGCTATCGATACGGAATATCGCGACACGTCCGAACCGTCTTGCTGAACTCCATAACGGACGACAATGGGAGGCAAACTGTCTCCTATCCAGACGCGTAATGGCTGGAAATTGAATCGAATTCGCGTGATCCCCTTCTCGTCCCCGTTCACCGACTTGGCGTGAATCGGTCGACTGTTTTCGATCGAAACGAGGTACCGTGTTCCACAATCCCCCCGGTGAGATTTATTCCAACTCGATCGTCCGTACACCGAGCCGATGCACCGAGAGCAAACCGCTTGAATAGGAGCGGGAGGAATCACGATGATTATTATTCCGCCGCTGGAGTGACGTCACACAGCTCGACCATTTTTCTTCCAGCTGGTATACTCGTACACCCGCTCGAATCAACCGATGTATAAGCGCGATATTAAATACGATGGAAGTGATTTACGAGCGTGGAAACGCTTTCTCGGATTTTCCATCGGCATGACGGGCGGCCGGGCCCCGATCGCTCGCGATACACACCTCGATAATTTACGAATACCCGCAATTATAGCGAAATTATCAACCGGGACGGTTTAAAGGGGATACGCGTGTGTTGTTGCCGGCGTTATACGATAGTCTGGCGAAATTGGAGCCGCGATTATCTCTCGGGATGGTTTCGAGCGTTGAATTTTAAACGAGCCAGCGCAGGACTCTTGCCCGAACCCTGGCTAGCTGGTACGTGCGTATACAACTTTTAACCGTGGTTTTCGTGGTATCTAATTAAGTCTCGACTTGTCACGGGAACTAATATACGGAGTAATGCGGAATCACCTGTTTAGAATTACTTACGACGGGGTAGAGAACTTGTTTTTAGCTAGAATTATGCAAAAGTGGCCATTTTACAGTTCCGCTAGCTATGGTGTCCAGGCGAGGAAACGCGTCGTTTGATAGTTGACGAGGGAACGCGACAAGGACGATTGCTACACGGTTAGATGTCGTCTCTCGTTGGCAGCGATGCTGGAGCTCTTTTAACTTTCATGGAATTCTCTCTCTCTCTCGTCTCGGATGCAAAGAGTATTACCATGGAAGCGTTATTTCGCGGTTAATAATAAACGATGTATCCGGGCTATTCGACCCGTTCGAACGGCGAATGGATCGAGCGGAATCATAATCCCCGCTCAGAAATCTTATTAGGCTGGCGTGGTACAATAACCGCGGAGGAACGATCGCCGATAAAATCGAACGATCGAACGCCGTTGTTTCGCGTGCTTGCTCGGCTGATGTCCCCGCGCGGACCGATAACGATCAACGATGCAATTGTACGGCGCCAAGGATACAAGGGGTGGGAACCGAGGGGGGAGGAAAATGGATTCGAAGACGTCGTAACGCGAAACATCCCGGGAAAACAAGTGGCCCGGATCTCTAACGGTCGGGGAAAGAATCGAATAAATTAATACTTAATCAGAATAGAAAGGGGACAGAGTCGTCTAGGGGCGGGGGTGTGGAAACGGGGGTCACGGAAGAAGGAGAAATTTACGGCGAGCGAACCGTTTCGCGTTTCCACGATAATATCCTCGGGTGTCTCGTGATTAATGCAGCCGCTCGGTCGGTGTAAAGGCGACGGGGGCTTACGCGAGGATCGACTCGTGATCCAGAAAAACTGGCTGCACGGGACGGAAAGAATAATGGCGTCGCGCGCTGATGACTCCTTTCGTAGTAAACCACGACGTCGCGACGACGACGACGACGACGACGACGACGGGGACGTACGTCAAGGCTGGCACCTCTCGTGGGAAGGTTCAAACTGCGAGGAGACACGAGCGTAGTTATATGGGATCCTCTTGCGTTCTACCGCTCTCTGCGACAAGGATCTCTCTACGTGCATTTAGAGTATCACGCGGTGGAGTTCGATTCCTTGGAGCGTAACACAGGCTGCAACGTATCAAGACGCGTCGTCGCGCCACGGAAATTTAGTATGCAGTCGTCTGGCCGGGGAAAACGATTGCAGGGCACGAGAAACCAAGGAACCGTTCCAAATAGAAATTTCGAGTATTGGCCGGTTGACCGAACCAATTTCGACGCGAGAGGAACGAAACCATTTACGGTGGAACTGGTGGGTTTCTGGAAATTATTTGTTGCGAGTAACTGGAGACTTTTGGACCGTTTTGTGTTTAATGAAATTCCTTCTTTGAATGGCTGGTGGATGGTTTGGGCGATGGTTGAGGCCACAGTGCGATGGGCCATTTAGGTGTCCGTGTTTTAAATATATTCATACTGCTTGCGTTTAATTTTATTCTTTAACTCAGTGAGGTTCGTAAGCGGGGCTACTATTTGAAGCATTTGCTTTTAGTGTCAGTTGTACAGGCTGCTTAGGAGAAATAATAATTTCAGTTCGTCGGGTTGAAAATTCTCGTTATTACATGTAGAATTATTGTAGTTATAACTGTTTTAGCGAAACACGCGCACGAGTAGTCAGGCGGTTGTCAGTGGGTTAACCTTATGACTCAATGAATAAATTAAAAGCTTAATATGTCACGGATATTATTATTAGAGACCATAGGAGCATGTTTAAATCAATAATTAGGACACTCGTGTGCACTCTTGTACTCTCTTATCTTGTCCACACACGAATCAGTGTATAATGAATTCCCTCGTTGGGTGGTCCAGGAAATAGGCTTGGAAAGGTTCTGAAGTGTTCCATCCTGCAGGAGGAAGGCTAATCCTGAAGAGTTTTCCTTAGCCTCGAGTGTTCCTTCAGGTTTTATGGATACCTCTTCAGTTTCAGGGAAATGTGTACGTTTGAGCGTGGGTGGGCTTGCGAGGGACAAGTGACTGGATGCATATGGAGTAAAGGGCAGATCCTGTATACATATTAGAAAATAACAATTAATCACAGACCTCTATAAATATGTCCAATTAAGGTTCAAGTCCAGAGCTGGGCAAATTCATTATCTAGATAAAGAGTTTCCAATAACGAATGAAAAATAAAGAAGTACTTTGCTATAATAAAATAACACTTCTTCTTGAATAATAGACACTTGACAAACAACAATTTAATTTCGTTAACTGTTTAAAGATCAGGATTGCGTTTCTACATACTGTTACTGTTCACTGTGTATCATTCGAATCAAAATCCGCCCAACTCAGTTCAAGTCAGTTCAGATTTCAGAAATCATAAATACCTCTGTATTCCTTCAGCATCGTCTATAATGTAAACTCTATATTCTTTCCCGCCCATCAAAATCTACTTTACTCACGAAATAAACGTATCGTCACAATTGATACAGAAGCCCGACGAATTACGAAGTATCAGCCAAGTTTCCGCGGGCTGATTAAGAAACACCGTGTCATCACCGTATCGTCTTGAACCAGATGATAGGTGGCATGCGAGTGACAGGTCCGTGGCTCCCTTGAATCTAGGTTACCGTGAAATTTGTAGCCACGAGCTTCTTGATATTCATGAAACTTTTTGCTCCTAACATCCCTCTTTCGTTTTCCCTACCATCCCATTCCCTGTCTTTCTTTCTCTCCCTCCCCCCTCTCTCTCTCTCTCTCTCTCCCTCTCCTTCGCTCTCAGACTCTGTTCGTCCCGCGGTAATTGTCTTCATCTGTAACAAGTCCGTAGCTGCCGCTTACGATTCCGAGGCAATACGGGGCAACGTCTTGAATAAAATATTTCTACCTTGCCCGGTAGACGTCTGGCCGCGTTCAATCCCCGCGAAAACGATACGTTCGCGCTTGCTGCGCATCCATTCGTTCTTCTTCTGTCGTTCGATAATTTCCAAGTGAATTCCTTCCGAGGTCCTGACAACGCGCGCGCCCACTCGACGCTCTGCCAGCCTCAGCGACGGCATAATCCTTTCGGAGAATGCCTCGTGGACCTTTAAAGTGGTACGTCGGGAAACGAATTGATTTGCAAATGGAAGAAATTCCAAGCCCCATTGGCTTTTCATCGCCGGCTACCTTTGACTACTCGACATGATCTCAATGGCAATTTATGCAATGTCCGTGAAACGCACGATGCTCTTGGTGAACAAAATGGCCAGAAAAGAAACGATTCATTGGACTTCATCGTGTGTTTCTTGAAGATTCTTTGTATTGTGCTCTAAAAATCGTTCAAAACCCAACACCGTGGACCAGGTTGTGCAATTTTTTCGTTGAATTTTAATTCAACCTGTCTCCGATTACCTTCAATTATCGAGACTCACGGATTCGCCAAGGGATTGTAATCCTTACGACGATAAATGGAACGGGAGAAATCGAAGGTCGTTGTACTGGTCTGAAACATCGATTATATTCGCGGTTTCCGACCGAGCTTCGAGGAATCGTGCTCCGTTGGGCAGTGTTTTGTATCACGATGGGGACCAGGGTAAATTATTAATGTACAATCTTGAAATCGTTGGGTTAAAGCGAGACACCACGAATCGGGCTTTTCTCTGATGTGTTTTATGTATTTATACTGGATAGTTAGCCCTTTACGAAAGTACGAGGGGATGTTACGTGATAATAATATTTTTTATACATATTCATGGACAGGAGCAAGCGATTCGATATTAAATGAGATGGCAAGATAAAGTAACAGAGAGTGAGGTACAGCTGTGGTGTTTCTAAATTTAACCTTAATGTTCCCGAAAATAGTAGATTACGATACAATACCATACAGATAATTTGTTAACTTTGTAATACGATAATGAGAAGTGAATAATCAAGACACTCACATGATGAACATTCGACAAAAAGGTTACATTCTGTTTCACCTCCCATTTGCACGAGTTTTTACGACCGGATTGTGGGTTTTGTACATTCATGAGACATCGCGAAATGAACAAATTTAATTATAATTAGGTAAGTTTCAGTCTCGTTTTAAATATAATAAATCCTTTCACGGATGTAATAAATCCTGTTTTAACTCAGGCTTCTGTAGAATAGTTTTCTGAAAATGAGAATTCCCACGAACGTTCGCCAATCTGCTTACGATATTACACCGAAAGAACATTCCTGAACGCGAGTCTGACGGTAATACGCGACATACAGTTCATACATATTTCCCACGTTGCAATGTAGAAAAACTCGATTCGCTTATCACAGTGAGCAAATTACGTGTCGATGTCGTCTCGGTCGCAAGTTTCCATAACAAGACACCCCCTTAGGAGAACTTGCGTGGCAGAATTCCGTTACAAGACTTTCTGACAAGTATATACGCGACCTAAAGCATCCGCGAGCAGTCGCGATGCATACGTTATCGGATTAAATGCATCTACGACTGTTATTTACTGTCGATGATCTCCCGAGGAGACTTCCGCCGCTACGCTTTTTCATCCTCGCGTGTCGCCCTGCCAAGGATGCATGATACCCCGCTCCCTATTTTCCGGTAATTTTATCAGTTTTATGAGTTCGAAGGAGCAAAAGAGAGTAAAAGAGAGAGAGAGAACGAGCCAGTCGCACGTTCTACGTCCAGGAAACACTAGTTGAAGCCAGCTCGGGCTGGATAACATCAACGGGAATAAAGTTGTTTTCCGTTTTTGCCACGGTTCTTGTCGTCGATCCGTGGCCTGATTCTCGCCGTTTCAACCTCCACCCTCCCGGTACCAACGATCGAGCCGATAAACTGGAAAGCTCTTCCTGACTTCCGTTTTAATTAGCGAACCTCGACGGTATACGTCTCCGCGTACCGTTCAAACGATTGTATCGATTTCCGGTGCTCTCCGCGAAACGTGTCAATTGCGACACACGCGTCTGGTTCATTCTTTGGAAGTCATTGTTTAACCGGATGAACAGTGTGTTCCGGCGATGAATTTATAGAACGTGGTACACGTTTATCAGCATTTCCTTTTTTTTTTTGCGAGCGGAGGGAATTTTTTAGCCGATAGGGATCGGGAATATTTTGTGCTGGAAACTGTTGGTTCAAGGAAAGCGGTGTGGAAACTCGTGTTAACGAGAAGAATCTATTCAACGCTGTATTATGACAGTTAACAAAGTAAATACGGTCGGACACGCAATGTCGTATTAAATTACTGTAATTAACTGTATGCAACGTGTATATTTCTGTTACAACGGCGTTCCGCGTGAGGCAACCCTCGTAGACCCTCGTACAAGCAATGTAATTCGGGTCAGTTTCTCTCGAAACGGAAATTACGTATAAATTAAACATAGGTGATACGGTATGCAAAAATATGTACTGCAGAGTTTCATATTTCCCCCCTGCGTCAATTATACGCAGATATTGTCAGGTTTCCGTTGTCGATAACGAAGTAACCGAAACGGGTAGAAAGAATACCGATCTCGAAACGGATAACTATAAAAATTCATATCTTCGAAGGTTTGACTTATAAAAACGAAAAATTTCACAAAAATTCAGTTTCTCCGTTAATACGACGTTTCTCGAGATCAAGATACAGTGAAAACCATTAATAAAACATAACATTAGGGTTTTCAATTCCGTTCTGTTTCTCTGTAGATTCGTGTTCCTTGCAAATGCATGAACTCTGTGGTCTTAGTAATGATTTATAATGGGAAACGTATGCTGGAGTATGAAACCAACGTGAACGTCATCACTCAACTTCATATACAAGGTGGACTTGGTTAGAGTGTTTTACTTATTGTTGTATGAAAAAACTTTTCAGGACAAAGTTGCTCTATGTAGCGGCTGAAACGACTTTTCTGAAAGTCCTTTTTTTACGTGACTTCAAAGTCTATCTTTTTAAATGAAACCTTATTTTATTTTTTCGATATTCTTATAGAGCATGAACAAAAAATTCAACAGTCATAATAACCATACCGTTCCGATTATTTAATATCAAGATATTTGCCTCCAACAGTAATTAAAACTTTCTAAACATTCACGACGAACATCTTCGCACATCCATAAAGTCTTTTCACTGTTACATGTACCCCTTGAAACAGAGATACATTTGCCCGCGAAATGTTCTCACGCAACAATAAATAAGAAAGATATTCAAGTGATCCTATTTAGCTGGGCCAACCCTGTATACATGTAATATAAATACTAGAACTATGTGCAGTCCAATAATGATTTATAAGGTAAAACACATGATGCAATACAGAATCAAGTGAACGTCGTTACTCAATTTCATCCCCCAGGCATAAAACAATACCTTTCTTCAGACTGCAAATACAGTTATTTTTGTTCCGCTAAACAAAACTATCGAGGACTTTCACAGAATTTCCCGTGACACCAGATCGACGCGGTCGGGTTCCTTGGACAATGACGCGGATAGAAAGGAAACATTTGAGGCCGCGCGCGCGCGCGAACTCGTGTTTCGTTTCGCGGGCACGCAATCGCTCGTGTCCAGGTTTTGTTATCGCGTGTAAGCGTTTACCATTAAACCCCCGGCGGGGCTATTTTCGGCCGAGAACCGCTTCTCTCCTCCGGTTCCGACGGTCGACCAGATAAACGGGGACCGCGGATGCGTGCGGTTGTCGTTATCAATTTTATGATTTCGGTGGAGAACGACGAGAACCAACACCCCCCACCCCGTTTCCTCCGGCCCCAGCGGAATGAATGTTTCACGCCTGAGGAGCGCCGCCGCTGGCCGCACGGCTTCGCGTTTATTTATCGGTGGGGGGACCGGCCCCGATAGGATCGGCCGGCAGAGGAGGAACACAACCGGGGCATCGTTAATGATTACGTGGACACTCGTGGAAACAAGCCGCGGTGAATAAAATCCACGATCCACGTATGTACGCATTGCGACAAACGAGACGAGGTTACCGCCGCCTAGATCGTCGCGCGACGATAACTGTTTTATGACGGAGGCGAGTTGATGTGTATACGTGTATCTACGTGGGTGTTTGTGTGTGTTGAACTACTCGATTGTGGTCATAACGCTAACACAGAGACTGGGGATGTGAATACGGAATGGAAATCAAGAGATCGTTTCTCCGTTGGAAGGAACAAAGAATTTGTGTACGAGACCAAGTTGGTTTCTCAACGTGGGATATTTCCGTTGGGGTTCGTGTGGATTCTTCGGTAGGATCTTTTGATTAAAGAACTCGCTGAATTTTCTGGTTATTGTATATACGTACGTTACTGCTCATTAGTGTTTGGATACCTTGTTTGTACGAAGAACATATGTTGTATCGTGAAACTTCTATATTTGGTGTATAAATTCGTCATTCTTTCTTCGAGAGGGAATTCGCCAACTGTGTATTTGATAGAAAATCAACGGGGAATATTTTGAAGATTAGATGGTGTTTTTTTTTGTAAATAAATAAGAAATCTATGAAAAGAATGCTACGAATTAATTTCTATATCTAATATGTATTTTAGGCTATTTTCCAGTGTCCTATAGTAGCATTAACGTCGTCCTTTGATGTTCAATGTCCCTTGAACAGCTGAAGAACGCGCCTTTCAAGTAGAATAAACTGTCCCACGTATTTTACCCGTATTTCGTCCACATTTTCCTCGGAAGCGAAGCTTCGAACGGAATTTTGTCATTCCTGTTTTTCGTCTCACAATCAGTTTGGTATGTAGAATTCACCCTGTGAAAGTGTCTCACGTCTTTATTAACACCCTGTAGATATTAAAGTAACACGCTTTTCATTGTCGCTTTCAATAGCGTGTGCTCTAGAATATTTCCAGTCTGTATCCATACATGACCATATCGTGTGATATAATACAAATACCCGATTTGACGATCGTACAATCCGGCCAGACAAAGACGGAGTCACAATTGCAATCTTCGATCCTCGATTTGAGCTTCGAATCGCTCTTATCGTTGGAATTTCGGTTATCGATCTCGTTCTTGACGCGATACAAGCCCATTAACCGGCATCATTAGCCGGTACAGTAGTAGAATGCCGCTGTCAGCGTGGGTGACGTCGCGTCGCATTATCGCGATCGACGAATCGCGGTCGGAGTAATTGACATAATTGTCCAGGATGTGAAATCGATCGAGCACAGGGCGTTGATAGAGGGTGCACCTGAAGAAAGCCGCGTATCTGCTTGCGAAATTCTTGAAATAGCCAAAGGTCGACGATAGTATTATCATCTTTATTTTTCAGTTGTGTAGGTAAAACTACTTTGTCAGTTTTCGTGCAAAACTGTACGTTGGTGTTCCACTTACGCGTCGTGACACGTAAATTGAACATCTGTCAAAGGTTGAAGTGGAGGGAACCATTAAGAAAACCAACATCGGGTCGTTCACACAGAAATAACCGAGACGATGGGTCTCGGTGAGTGTCATTCATTTCTCAACGCATCTCGTTGATTATACTACCCTTTTTTTTCCCTGGCCACGAACGTGTGTCGTTCACCGAATCGTTCACCATTCTTGAGGGTGACGTGCAGCAGTGAATGACGACTGTCGAGCTGTGGTATCGCGGCAAATTGGCATAATCTCTCGTTATGCGGATCCGTGGCACGATTCGTAACACGATTCGAGTAATCGTGAGAAGTGGCGGTAGGACATACATAATGGCTCCACCGAGGGTAGAGCGCGCGTACAAAGTATTACAAAGCCACCTTCGTTTATTTCGTGACACACGGAGCGTACGGCGGAGAAAAACTTTCCGTCTCGCGTCGTGGAATTTCCGGAAACGTTTTTCTTACTCGCCCACACCCCCGCCGCCCGTGTCGTTTACGGGGTTTCGTGAGCGTGGCGAAAGAACGCAACGACAATTTATTAACAATTACCGCGTCCGGCGATTGTTTCCGTCGCGGATACGCTTAGCCGCACGCGTGATCCCGTTGGCAACCGAAGGTTCGTCGGCAGGCGCGAATTCAGATTTCTGGGGCTTGGGGCTGTCAAACCTTTGAGGGCCTCCTTGGTTAAAAAGCGTGGGAGACAAACAAATTTTGTAATAAAACATAAAATAAAGTGCCCACATACAGATTCAAAATTATTGAAATTTATTCTATACAAAATTAAATATCATTTAACCAGAACAAATAATTCTTTGGTACATTTTAATAACTATGTTCCGATTTATTTCGACATTTACTTCGATTTCTAGTTACTTCGAAAGGGAAACAGTAAACAAAATTTCATTCGATTATTTTACGGCAATTGAATGCTTAGATAGATTGATTCTTATTGGATGATTTTTACATTGATCTGGCACCGTTTGTCGATCTGTTTGCATGATCGTAGGGTTGTTATTGTAGCGGTGTGTTGTTGTCATATCGAGGATGATGGTCCCAAGGTTCGGAGCACACACAAATTCGGTCAGCGTAGTTGTTATGATTTGTCCAGTTGCGCGCGGATTCTGTCGTTGTTGCGGACCTGCGTGCACGCGTATCGGTCCGTTGGACATCGAGGATACCCAAACTCGACAGAATGGCAAGACAATTACCCCGCCCGTCTAGTAGCTACGTTGACACCCAGGAATGTACGAACAGTAGCGGCGTGTTGGTTGCGTGAAACGAAACAATTAAATTTACGGAAGCCTCGATCGTAATTCCCGGTCGTCGATTACCAGCCCCAGATTGCGGGTTAAGCGACACAGGACCGTGTAATTTAATCAGCGAACGATCGGAAATAGCAGTAAGAAGCGGCGAAAGAATTTACCGATCGGTCAGTTGAAACAGTTCCGAGGTAACGAACTTCTTGTATTCATTGACCCACGCCGGATCGAGGAAAATTCAGTCCAAACTCGACACGAAAGTCGACCCGAATTCGAATCTAATCCTACGTTTACTTGTCCGACGTGGTGTTCCAGTAGCTATGCTTCAGCTTTGTGATCGATGCAATCGAACCCGTAAGTCACTCTATTTTTGCTCTACACATATGTGTGCCAAAAGAACTACTGGGCCACTAGGATGATTGTAGTTCGGAAACAAGATTAAGTAGGACAGGTTTTTGTATCCCGACTTCGTTCCCGCTGTCACCTGTATTACGATACGTCTTGCGCAATATCGTTGAAACGACTTTAACCTACTTCAGATAGGAACATTTCAACCGAACCCCGCAATCTGCTATTTTGGTCATACGAAGGAACAAGGAGAGCGATGCTTTGACGTGTAGGCTCATTGACTTGGTTCTTCGAGTCTTTCTGATGGACAGTGTGGTACCTTACATGTCGTATCAAGTGGACACGAGACAATTAATAAATGATAACGCTGTTGTACCGATGCAACAACTGTTTCTTACGGTTGACTCGAGTTGTAGAAGCGGGAGTCGTGTTTTTGCTATAGCATGACGCCCCCGCGACAATAAATACCGGGGCGACAGTCGATGGAAAGGAAAGACAGTAGCCACCGTGGGACGCGGTACAGCCGCGGACACGATGTTTCTATCGCGATAGCATTTTATAACAGCGTACGCTTCCTGATTTTTTCAGTAGCCCCGGATGGCGTATGTAAACGCGCAAACAATGCACTGCACGCGAAGCGGAAGAACTACACGAAAACTTTCTCGTTACGGGTCGCGAATTCTTAGTGGAATCGATATCAGCTTGCAGACTCTGACTCGCGTATCCTGTGTGTTTCTCGACAAGAGAAATCGAGACGGATGAGTTGTTTCAATTTGAGAGTGATAACTGCACTTCGGATTTTATATTTACTTTGATGCTCTGAAAGGACGGAGTGAAATTCCGTTCGACTCCTACATTTGCAAATTACTGTCCAGCCAAGGAGTAGCGATAAAACAAGAGGTGACACTCCGAGCGGAACCCTTTGATGTTACTCGATGCCTTGTCCCTTTAAATTGGTTGTACAGAGAAGCGGGATATTTAAAATGAGTAAACTCAATGTGTCTTTTTATCGCACCTTAACCTCTAATAATTAACAATGTATTTGTGTTTTATCACTTTCTATATATTACGAATAATGGTTTCCTAAGTATTTATGTCAAACTTATAAAATTAACAGGTTAGGAAATAATAAATATACTCGTAGCTTTTGAAATAATATATTACAAGAACGTTACAGTAGCATATAATAAGTATAAATATTTATGTATGGTATAAGCATACCCGATTTTCAATTTTCTATCTGCGATAAATTTCCAGTTGATTACATCTCGGGTTGTTGTAAGGAATTTGATAGTCCCTATTCTCATACAGGAGGAAGACTGTGGAAAGAATGGACATTTAAATTTCTTGTATCACTTCGTCCCTGTCAAGAAGTGGTTTCTCTCTCAGGAATGTTGATTCTTGTTGTATCCCTACTTTCTGATCAAACCATGTGATACTGCATAAAGATCCATTAATTTCATCTTCTCCTACTTTTACCAGTTAATATCCCGGTTATCAAACTCCAAAACGAATGGTATCGTCGTTTAAATGCCTAAATGGATACCGGTAATCGGAAACATTTACGTTCACCGCGTTATTCCCGCCAGTTACCCGATTAATTACCGTTCAACCGGGCCACCCTTTGAACGGCTAAACACACGACCACCATTTCCCTCCGCGCAGAGAGATAGACAAAGAACAAAAAAAGAGTCGCGTGGACGGGGGGAGAAAAACGTTTTATCGGAACGACGCACCGGCCAGTTATAACGATGTACAAGCTCCGGTGACGAGCGTCGACAAATTCGATAATACGGTTCCGAAAGAGTCGTCCACTCGTTCGAAAGGCCGGTGAATCGAAACGGAAGCCGAAACTCGCGTCTCGTTTAAATCAGAGCGGTTAAACTGGCTCGATGGGTAGTAGCAGGCACACGCGTATTCACGGCGCGTTCACGTCCTTCCCCCACCCACACCCCTCCTGTTTTCGAGCGGAACGCGGCGTGCCACCGAGAAGGTATTGTCCCGACAGCGTTCGTTGAACGACGCGGGGACATAATTCGTATAATTGCGGGACAGCCGGCACACGGGGATTTTTATCGCGGTATCCCGCGGCTTGATACCAGAATGAGCGTGTGTGTGTGCGTGGATATACGGCAACGAACAGCCGGTGACAACCGCCTATGGGACATCAGAAGACAATTGCACGGTACATGTGTGGGTATGGGGACGCATCGGAAACGGAACACTCGTCGTCCGCATGATTTCCACGAGCGAAAACGATGTTTCCCCCTCGTTTCGCTATTCCTTTCTCCGTATGTTACACTCCCCTCCTCTCCTCCACCGACGACCGAGAACTATATATCCGCGAGTTTACTACCGTACGTGATTCGATCCGATTTCCTTTTATCGTTCGACGACCGCGTTCTCGCGCCGGGTTTCGACGTGTAACGCCACACGGTGAACGAACCGTGCCCTGGCTACACTCAGCCGGCTGGAATTCCGTTGTAAACTGCCTGCCCCACCCTTCCTCTTACTCTCCTGCATCGTGTCCCCGTGTACACGAAATTGATGACGAACGTAGCTTGGAACGAAAGTGTGTATCCGCGAAGCACGTAGATAGCCTAGGTCGGGACGGTGGAGGAGGTAAGAGCGTCATTGAAAGTCGGACTTTTCGATCGGATCGTGGTGAGCGGGGGTAGCGAAAAAGTATGCTCTCCCCCGTTTCCGACGCGGCAGCGGAAATTGAAGAAGTTGCGCGAGACGGCAGTGGAAATTATTTATTACTTGGTTGTCCCGCGCTACACGGTACCAATGCCTCCGGTTTTTAGGGGCCGTCTAGCGAGCGGTTTCCCGGAGGTTTTCGTTATTCGTGGAAATTTAGAGTCTCGCCTTGGACGCGTTCAAGGCGCGCCCTTCCGCGTTGTTGCATATTACGAGGTGGAGGTTCATTTTTCTGTGGGTACGGAGGAACGAGGACACGCGGGGAAATGGAATGTTTTTGAAGGAATTTTTCCCTGGTGGATATTCGGGCAAATGTCGATTGGTATGAATAGGTTATCGAATTCCCATATGAAAGATAATACTGTCTAACGAATTAAGATCTTTTTTTCTGATCTGCAATATCCACTGGGTAGTCTTTGTAGAGTTTTTTTTGTCCCAAACACGAATCGGAGCAGAATTGTTATATCACCCCTATCTTTTTGGGAGACGTGTTTTGGATAGTGGATATTGCAGGTTAAGATTTGTATTGGATAGTTTAATTTTTTTTTAATTCTTTAGCTGTTCGAGAGTTTTAAGGATTCTGTTCTCTCTGGTACAGTAAAGTATACGATCGGCAACGCGATATAAGATTTACAACGACAATTTAGGTAATATACTGGACTCATTCCTATGGTTACAGAAGCCAATGGTGTATAGAGTCGTAATGAATGTTACCACCAACAATTCGGAAAACACTTCAAACTGAATATTAATTTATTTTCCTTCTCATGGTATGTTACCTTGATAATGTATTACAGAATACCTCGACGTGCAAATATTATTCGAGATTCCAAAACAGTACGTGCATGGTGCTAATGTCCGAGGGCAGTTACCCCGAAGCAAAGACAACAAAGTGAAAGCTTAGGTAGCACGTAACGAGTGTAATACGGGAAACAACGTTGTTCTCCAGAGGGACAGATTTTGTAATGAACGAAGATCAGAGTGGTATAAATACTTTTCCATGTCCAAAGTGTGGAAAGACACGGTTATCGAGTCGCCGCGGGAAGTTTAAATGGTATCTTTATCCAAGCAACTTCTAAGTACGTTTAAAGAATTTAATTTCTTTCTCAACTAGTTACCGATGTACGATTAAACTTGGCGCTCATCTGGCAATAAAGAGCGCCATTATATAGCTTACCCCAGTTTAAATCCGTAGCATCTTATTTTCAACGAGGCGGATTCCTCCCCCTCGGTTGTCGAGACAGGGTGCAGTTGTTAGCTATCAGCGTGCACGAGTCCGACCACCCCACACACCCCATCTTGGGAAGCCTTTATCGAAACGCTAAACGCGGAAGCAATATCGACGGTGACTGCCGGTTCAAAGCACGACCGTTCGCGCGCGCTCAAAGCGAAAGAATGGTTCTTGTTTCCTTGAGGAATTCGAATTTTCTCCCAGATTCACTGCGTTACATTTTCAAGAAGCCAGCGTCCCTGTTCATTGGAGACACCGAGGCTGGGTGAAGTGTACCATGAACCAAAAGAAAGGGAATGAAGACTAACGAGAATGCAAAACCAACTCGTGACCAATCACAGATCCTATATTCAACCTATATATCACCATCCTGAAATCGTTAAGTAACTTTGACAGTATCGTTCCCACCCCCTCGACCGCTGATTTCCTACACCTGCAGGGGCCCCGGTGATCGTTTTTTTCTTTCTTTCATAATTCGCAAGGGTTTCTTGCTTTTTTGCGAGGTCGGCCCCTCTCGCGCGCGTACCAGCAGGTTTTTATTTCAACCGCTTTATATTTTATATCCAATCAGGCCGTTCTCGAACGCGCTCGGCCAGCCTCATTCGTGGAGCCTTTCACGCGTCCGGGGATAACATAAATGGATATTCCGGTGTTCTTTTACTTCTCCTTCTGTCCCCTCCCAGCCGTGTTTTCGCATTCACGCGTGACGCGTTGGGGCTCACGCCGCGTGTACCCTCGGCTCCCGCCTCTGTTGCCTCGGCGGTAAATTAAATTCTAATAAAGCTCGCCGAAACCCCGGAGGAAAAAAGCGGCTCGGTCGTTTACGGGACGAACAATGGCGAATGGAAGGCGTCGTCGTCGTCGTCGTCGGTACCGAGCCAGTCGAGGGCCAGCCGACGCGAACCGCGGATAATTATATCGAGGCGGCGACCGGGAATCTCGCAGAAAAACTTGTCTTCGAGCCTCTGCCGAGAATACGAACGCCGCCTCGAGAGGGTTAACTAACCCGGCCCTTGGTCCTCTCGACCGTTCAGCTAGGTGTGTCCTTTCCTGGGACGCGTTGAAACCGAGGAAAAAAAGCGACGCGGTTGAATAGTTTTCGTACACTCCTCTCTCTGCCCGTCGTCCCTAAATCGCCCACGGCTCGTAGGTCCTGATTCTGTCGCCTTGTTCGGACTCTTTGATAGTTTCTCGTTTCGGGAATTCGTGTGTCGTGAGAAATTGTCGCCACGTGACAGAGACGTTTCAAGGTCTTCTTGGTTTTTATGTTTAGAATCCTATTACATTGTATGTTAGGATTTAATCGTCTTATGAAATATCATAGACGCCATATTCTTGGGTTTCTGTTTGTAAAATTGAAGTGACGAATAATTATTAACGTATCCACGTTTTGTATTTGTCCATATGGGAGTTGTCGCGTCGCGAAGTAGCGATTTATAGCATCTCGACTGTCTAAATTGTTTTGTTGCCATTAGATACTGTGAGCCTGGATTTCTGGATAGATGCAACCCGTATTTGAAGACTTTTACTAAGTTTTAAGACAAAGGCTGATTCCAGGAATCCAGGTATAATGCGTAATGACAAGGACGGAAGGTTTCTTGGTTATTTTCCATCTTGCTTGGATATGACCCACCTTCAACCGACCAATTAGCTTTAAGGAAAGCATCGACAGCTTTTAGCCAATAGCAAGGACTCTCCCTCCTTCGTTGTTTGTCTCGACGTCACATCCAAATAGAATCTTTAGTTGAATTTCAAACATCGATCAGTCATCTTCTCTGTGTGTACATAGGTCACGTCACCTCCGTTACTCCGTTATTTATTTTCTTGTTTCAAGAAATCGTTATTTGTTGATTCACTAAGTATTTGTTCTCTTCTTTGAATTTATATTTTTGTTTATTTACGTGATAAGGATTCATAATTGAGTTATATACCATATAAGTATTAAACGTTTACTAAATAATCAAGAAATATTTTAAAACGAAGATAATAAAAAAATAATACAAGATATAGTGGGAACAGCACAAGAGAAGTTATAACTTTGGTCTGATACGAGCCGGACCTTACCATTAGAGGGTTATGTAACGCGTCTCATGCGACAGTTTTGAAGGTAAAACACCTCTTAAGTAAAATTACTGTTATTCCCTCCAAGTTCTCTGTATGATTATGACACAACAGTCGTATCCCGCTATTTAATAATAGGTTTTCTACGGGAACCTAAAACATACGAAGTCTGTATACCGCCCCGATCGGTGAATGTTCTGTGTCCCTTCAGAAAAACGACGGAAACTCGACTCCAAGAGGGAAAACTGGTCCCGCGACGTCTCGTACATTATCCTAATGTTTTTTACTGGTCGATTGGCGCGGAGTTTAACGGAAAGTTATTGCCCTTTTCCAGGACCGGCACGTGAAGGACGCCAGCAAAGACCCGGAGATGGACTCGAGCCAAGACTATACTCTGCTACTGGGTTACGAGAACAAAACGCACACGGTTCTCCGTTTCTTCAGGCGATACGATACGTGCGACCCACGAGACCTCAAGATCACGGTAGGTGGTTTGATTTATGTGGCCTTCCGCCGCGATGGATAATTTCCCGCTCGCGAAGTGCTTTTACACGGGGATCATTTGATGGATTTACGAGAAAAATTGATCGGCCGAGCGTGCGATGCCAGCCTCCCGGTGGGGTGGAATTATTTATCGCGGGGCTCTTTGGGAAATTGAACACTGTAGCTGTACTGACGTAAACTGATTAACCCGATCGCTAAAAACATTTCCCTTAATCATACTCTTTTTTTTTTTTCCCCTGTAACTTTACTGAATTTTTTTAATTACACTGGAGTTTCCTATAGCTACGGATCATTCTGGTTTCATAGCCTTAAATTCTAACTTTCAGTAAAAAGAAAACAGACTGTTGGTGCAGCTACAGAAAAAGTTTCCCTTAATTGCAACACGAAGATCGATAAAAGAGACAGGAAATTCATTTTTACGTTGCAATTAACTCGTATTAATCAGCACTTGTATGCGTTACTCGCGCTCGAATGCCAGCGAAAGTGCCCAGGCATTCAACTGTTCACGGTCGGCTAATCAGACGGGTGCCACGGTCCAGCGGATCGTCACGGGCGACGTGTGGGACGATCGGCTTGAACGTTTTATCGGTTTCGAAACGGACGGCTCGTTATCGCACGGGCGGTTCTCGTACTGGTTGTAGAACGCGCGCTCATGCGGCCCAGTTCTTTATTTCATCGATAATTAACTCAGAAGTAGATCGCATGATATAGCCGTTCGTTCGCCAGGGGGAGGCTGGGAGGCGCCTCGGCACGGGCTTAACTGGAAGAAAAGAGATTACGCGAAGTATTGCGATTTGCTCGAAACGGGCCAGCCTACAATTTATGGCTGCGAAGCGGGAGCACGAGCGCGCTCCCGTTGCACCGCTAAGCTTCGAAAGGGCTGGTCGCTCTCCGATAATGGCACCATTGATATGCAGTTAAGGCTTTCTACGTCTTGGAAATGCTTCCGAATACCTTCGTGAAAAGAACTAACAGGCAGGTATTTTCGATACACGAGATTTCATTAAGATACAAGAAATTATTATTATGGGTCGCTAAATGTTTTGATTGGTAATTGTTTAGAAATGCCTTTGACCGCTTAACAGAAGATCTTCGGAAATTTCCATTTGCCGTTCATTGAAAACAATTACAATTACAATCCACGTCCGTTGCTTATTTTCTGACCAAACGAGAAATTAAGATTTTTTCTTACGGTGAATTCTAGCAGTTTATAGGCACCGGATTGCATGCGTGGCAGCGATTGGGACTGAATTTGTCTAGGGAATAATTACACGGGTTACTGTTTCGTGTGTCAATATCATCCGAAGTCGTCGATATTAACGTCCCGCGGCGCGTACCCGAAACGGTAGCGATGAGTCGCGTCGGGCGAACGTTGAATATTCCCGTTCTGTGTACGCGTAAATAATCAACGCGTGCAGCGCAAATATTGGTCGGCGAAGTTGAAGAGAAACGTTGACGAAACTGTCGTATTGAATTTCGGCAGGGGCGACACGGTACGCGGACGAAAATACCGGAATAGGATTGCTTCGTTTGTGCGGTAATTACATGATCTTCTTTGATGGTGAACAGCTAATACAATAGTGTCAAAAGAAGCAAATTAATCATAGTATTGGCAATCAGTCTTGGATGGAATAATTTTGGTTCGATCGACTGAATTAATTGATTGTTCGTTTAGTTACTGATTGTCCAAGAAACTTATTTATTCATTTATATTAGAACGACGGTATGTGAGGTGCCAACTATTAGTGGTCAATGACCCGACACTGACGTCACGTGAGTGTCAACTGGCACTTTTTGGATATTCAAAGTTATTGATTTTACAATTGTAATTTTTTCATATTTTGTTAATTCTTGACAAAAAATTTACTCGTGGTAATCTCGGGTCGTCGATAATATCCAACATTATTTCATACGTTTACAATATGATCAGATATACAGTCAGTAATCTCAATTACTCCTTTCTTCAGGGAAGTTTGAATTAACTACTACAACAATACTCATTGCTGGAGACTGTAGGTATAACATCAACTGAGCGGTCGGCCACACGTACGCGCATTGTCAAGAAGCAGAGGCCAGGTAGCTGGGTCTCGCGTACATGTAGCCGACCGCTCAGGAGCCGCTGATTGGAGTTCGTTCAACTTCTAATATCTCGGCAATGGAGCTTCATATTACAAAACAGTAAAAGACTTTTCGATATGTATTTGCATAAGAAATATAGCTGTTACGGCTTGTCCAATCATTTTTGGACACCCTGTACACTATATTCCATTGCATTTGATGAGCACTATAATCTTCTTTTATAATCTCGACACGTTCTCTCGTGCAGCAACCACGTAGTAGGTAACCGAACTCCAGTTTCGCGACGTACGTCGACAACGAAAACACGTTAATTCTCCGGAATGACGGGATTATACGGATGAAGATTTCAGAATTCCGTTGTCGCGAGGCCCGATCTCCTTCACGTAGCCGCTAACCACGATTTAGAAGAAAAAAGAAAGACGGTCGGGGAGCTACCCCAGGTGATCTTGATCTCGGGGAATCCGTTACAGAGAAACTGTATGTCCGTTGCGGATGGTAGTCCCTCGCGGGTCGAGGGGACGTCCATCTAGCAGTTGAGTCATCAAAATAGTTGGGTGCAAAAATAAAGCGAGCCACCGCGGGGCCGAGAGATTCTATCTGGGACGACAAACGACGAAGTCAGCTCCCCTTTCCTTTATCTGATCGCGTGATGTATCGGTACCCTACATGATATTTTTACGTGTCACGTTCGCCCCGGCAGAACGGCAAAACCCCAACCTCCCCCCATCCTGCATTATGCCTCGCGAAAGGAACCGCTGAATCCGTAGAGTAGGGCCCCGAGATACTTTAAATGGGAGCCTCTGCGGACTCGGTGCATCGTACGTTCCTACAAGGTTATCGGTGATCGGGGACGCAGAATGTATGGCGAGGGCCACCCTTGTTTTGAAAAGAAAACCGTGGTGCCTTTAGCAGCTTGCTCCCGCGGGTTACAATAGCGCTAGATAATTCTCCGTGGACATGTATGTAGATAGTGAACTTTGAATGAATTCTGTATACGGAGTTTCACTTTCGAGGAGATCTAATTTAAATCCAGTATGTCATCGATTCTACCATTAACAGAATAAATGGCATAAAATGTCTACAGACTAAAGAGTCATAGAAAAAAATTGCACGTCGAAAGATATACACGTCACTTGCATATCTTTCGCGCCAAATCCGGATAATAATCATGACATGACCGATCAAAAGAGAGTCATACATCGTTAGTGGATGCTGTCGGGGAAAGATATTTTAAGGTCTGGCGTCAAATTCTCCGTCCTCCCTCGATGTACACGACAGTCTGACAATAAATCGACGTTTCACCCGATAAGAGACGAAGATCGAGCCAGATGAACACGGTGGTGGGGGAACGAAAACGAATTTGAAAAGCAGGCGTCGATTTCGCGTCAAATTACCGGTGTACAGACGGTGTTCGCGTGTATACGAGGCGGTGTACTCCGATATCGACCGCCATCGCAAATTCCCAATACAGGTCTCGGGCCGCTTTGAATCATTGTTATTTTTACCGACAATCGCAATCGAATTAATCGAATGAACATCAAATTAAGCGATGCTCCGTCGGTAACCGGCTTACCAGGATGGGGAGGAGTCTAAAGGGCTTCGATTGCATCTTAATATCGCGCACGGTCCCTCCTTCGGTTTAATATGCAGACAGTCTCATCAACGGTATGTGAAATTAAGCTCGAACTACGTCGCGAATGACACACAACCGCCAGGAACGGGTCTTGAGGTCGTATTCAGAGAGAGAGAGAGAGAGAGAGAGAGAGACAGAGAGCGTGAGGCTGGTTCTCCCATGCTTGTGTACGTTTCTCGTGTGCTCGTAATTAGTTCGTTAACGGGGGACGTGGAGGATACGCGTGACATCTCGGCACGCATTGAAATCTACATTTTTGATAATTAACCACCTCCGTCTGGGTGCAAATTACAAGACAGAGTTATGGAAACCAGTAATTATTTCGTTAGCTGGCGTCGAACGCAATCACACACGAGACGCAGGCCGGTCAGAGAATTTCAAACATCGGGGTACTTTGAGGCACAAAGGCGTTTCCTGCGTTTCCAGACCGCCTCAATTATTTTGGGGCATTAGTTTGGCGTACACGGTACCGCACGGATAATTGTCCCAATTGCTGTCTAGGGATAATTGTCCGAGAAGTGTTAACAGGACGTGTACACGGCTACGGTAGATTTTAGCAGTGGTTTCTAATTCGATACTTACCTGTTCTTCTTGTGTAAAGCACTTATATTTGTTATTACGCTATGACGATCAATGACGCCACAGTTACGCCATGCCAGAGTGCCAATTGTTAGCACTGATGTCACGTAAGCGCTGACTGATACTTTTCAGATATTCAATGTTATGCAATTTTCTAACATACATTTCAGAATCCATATTCTGTTAATTCTTGGCAGAAACAGAGGGCCACTGGTGAAAGTTATTCGCGAAACTAGCCAATTGTCATAAAGCTACTGCTAATAATATCACGAACGGCTGAAAAGCCTCGAAAATCCTCGGTTGTTTGAACCGTTCTGCCTTTTGGCAGACTCCAAGGCATGTAATTCTAGCCTGTTACCTTTTCTTCCAGTCGGATAGTATACACAGATACAGCATAGTCTCGACGAATTGCTCCCCTGCTGACTCTATCGGGCACGAAGAAATATTCAGCAACCGTGAGGATCGAGCATTGCCCCAATCCTTGCGTTTGTTCACGGTTCGCGCGGGCAACGCAAACATCCGTCCATCCTTTGCATCCGATAAATTTCTCCATACGCGAACGCGGTCCGCGACGTGGGGTCGCAGTCGGGATACTGGAAGTCAGCCGTCACCGGTGGCGAACTCTCGGTCTCTTTCCTCTGTCGGACGTCGACGATGGAAACCGCAAAAGTTCCGTGGTAACGCAGCAGAACCACGGATTCCCCTTTGAATCCGCGGAACAAGCCCGGGCAGAGGACTTTGTGGCCGAGTATTATGCAATCCGGGGGGCGGTGCTGGCAACGGAATCGACGTCACCGGGAGTTTCCACTTTGCAAGATTCGTGGTCCGGTTTTTCCGTGGGCCGTTGCCGTTCGAGCCGTCTCTTTTCCACGTGGAATCCTCCAGAGTGCAATTACAGGCGCGGAGGAAGGAAGGAGAATCGTTGGAGGCGGGTAGGGTACTTGGTAGGATAGGTGCGATTCCGTACGTATGTACATATTCGGGAAAGCGAATGGAAAACTGAGAAATTGAGGAGGGAAAATGCAGAGAAACAGAGGGTGGGATGCGGGGAACGTGGGAGGGACGCGGAAGGGTAGCAAAGGTAGCTAGAGGGATGGGTATACGCGGGAGCTCGAGGATGTGCACGTGAATGTTACCGGTAGGGAGATTGGTGTGCCTTGCAGAGGGGATTGGCTAGCTGACCCGGTTCTGCTTCTATTCCCTTCCTATCTGCAGCCGTATCTAGTTTACCACTTCACTTCCCCCCTGGCCGGCTCGCTGGCTGGCTGACTGGCCGGCCCTTTAGTAGCCAACGCGAACTTCCTGAATAAGGTCCCTCCCTCGGCACTAGAACTGATCGCTATTCCGAATGATTCAGTTCGGTGTAAAAGGAAAATCGAATTTGACCGATGCCTTTGGGAGTGACGAGGAGAGAGGGATCGGCCGTGGAAAGGGGGGCGGGAGGCGGTGGAAGAGCAACGGGAGAGTCGCCAGGTGCGCTGACGATCTTATTGGGTGGATCCGTATACTCGTAGCGCCGTAGCAGAGGGCGCCAGGGGGATTTCGCTGGAAGCTACTATCCGGAGCGACGGGAAATCGAATCAACGTGGAAGGAGATTCCACGGGCACCAGATTACATACGTTTGGAGACAATAATTGTCGGGAATTCAATTTTCTCTGTCACATTGGCCTCGGTTAAATGGTTGCGTCGATCGGTCATTTAGAGACTATCACGCGGATCGGAACGATTCACAGAGTTTCCTCGATTTTTCGGTGCGTGCCTTCGAAAAGATTGGTCCATTCGTTTGATTACTTTTAGTACCTACTTTTGTAGTCGTTTGCCCTCCGAATACGTAACCTTCTGTTCCAAACATACCACTCAGCCATATCCACGGTAAAATATAGTGAAAATGAAACAGATTAAGAAGTTCGTACTGATGTTGATCGATAAAGGGTTGAGACACGTTAAGTTGTCTCGGTTTACCGAACAATTCAATCGGACCGATTGCCCTATGGGCCACAATCATTTTTTTTTTCTACTTGCCTGGGGAGCTTTTCTTCCTCGATCGACGTTCCCTCGACAGACATTAGGGAAACATCAATCTAACCGAACGCGCAACAAAAGCAACCGCTTTTCCGCCAGTTCTCTCTCCGAAGCAATCGGAAAACAGAGACAAACATCACAGGGGCTGGAAGGGGGCGAGTAACTTCCAATTAAGAGGATGCCTGTTCGCCCCCTTCGTTTTTCGCGGCCGGCAATCTAGCCGTTGTCAACATGTTTGTTGAAGGGAGCCGGACGGGCGGGATTGAATGAAACCGGACAGCCTACCGCTACCCAGGGCCCGGCAACACTTCGGTAACTAATGACAGTTCGGAGGAAGTTCCACCATCCTCCCATCCCCTCCACCTCCCAAGTTTTCCAATCGGCCAAAAACTTGCGAACTGACATTTACGTAGAAGAATCCGGGGGTCCGCCAGACACCCCGGGATTCCCCGACGCCTTTTATCGACGCGGTCGCGGTGACGCGATTCTCCCGCGTCGGACGGAGCCACGATCAATCGGATCGCGATGCTTTCCAATCAGTTCGGCCTCCCTTTCATTTTCGGTCCGTAATGTTGCACCATTGAAACGACGCGATAAGAAATCGAGAGAAGTTTCGGAAAGTGGCGCGATTCGAGAAAACCGACCGCGAAAATTGGCCCCTTTTCCTTGGTCCCTCCCCCTATCCCTTGTCTTCGAATGTTTCCAATCTAGGAATCGAATTCCCTGCCCCGAAGACATTCCTGACTCGGTAATGCAGTCCATATTCGGGATGTTAGCGTCGGGGAGAATGGCTACAACCCGGGGAGGAACAGAGAAAATTCAAGGGAAGCTGTGGATATTGGCTGCCCGGAGAGAGAAATTGGAATAATTACGGCGGAACGGTGAAATTAAATTATCGAACTATTTTAGTTTTAATGAAATCGTTTAGCGATGAAATGGACCCTATCGGGGCCGGGTAATTTACCTCGTGTATTATTCAGCGGGAAGAACCGCCTGGTACAAATAAAAGTGTCGCCAGTAAATCGCTGATTACAACATTTTGCTTTTACCGGAGATGATTAACGCGGTCAGATGGAATTTGTGTCCGTGTTCTCAAGATTAAAATGGTTAGCTCCTTTTTGTTCCGAGTTCAGCGTTCCATTCGGAGAATATGAATGGGTGTTATCGGAAATACGTCTTGTTGATCACTGTCTACACATGCTTCCATATCCAAATGAAAGTTAAACGTATGTAACGCGTGCCATTTCGATTGAAATAGAAAAAGTGTATAGTATTGTATCCCAAAATTCCAGCATTAACTACTCCTCGACCGAATATTCCCAACAAATTCGCTCCCTCGGAAACAATTGCTTTCGGATCGACGGCCAAGTTTCAGGATGGTAAACATTCTCAGACGGTTGACCGACGAAAAGTGTAATTTTGTTTACGTATTACCCTGTAAACATTCAGTTTGTGATTGTATGAGGACTTGGCCATTAAACTGGGGGGGCAGATTAGTCGAAGATTAAGCTGTTGGACACGTTACTGGCCCTGGCTGCTGGAAGAAACTTCCTTCGGAGGTTTCGTTACGGAAAGCTTCTTTCCTTCGCGAGCGCAAAAGTTATCGACGGTACGCTTCGGGCTAAATTGGATAAGCATTGCGGGAGGGAGGGCCATAACTTCTTCCCCCTCTGGTGAAATGATGAAAGTAAAATGGTGCGGAAAAAACGGCCAAGGTACCAGGGAGAGTCCCCGAATAATTTTTTATCGGGTTCGAGCACCTGGAAATCTCTTCTCTCGTGGACGTCGACTGGAGATCGCGGCTACATATTAGTCTTTATAAATGTGACGGCGACTCGTAATTTTATTCACCACGCCGCCTGAAGAATGGCATCTGGAGGGTGAGAGCGAACTCGTGTAAAATTCCCTGAAAGAAATTCCGAGAGCCTTTGAAAATTAAAGTTTATTATGTGACCCCATTAAGAAAGTGCCCGGTCTGAATTAAAGTTGAAATTGTAGTTCCGTAGGAAATAGCAGGGAGATGTAATTCAGTGTTCAATCGTTCTGCTTGAAATCAACCTGCAGGAAACAGCTGATATAGCTTCTTCTTTCCATTGGAGATTCGAAAAAGTGTTTATTTATGTTCTTCACGAGTTTTAGTGATATTTTCACTTAATGTCAGATGAATCTGTTACAACTGACCATGTACGGGATTCCATACCTTCCGTTTTCGAATTTACAATACGCGGACTTCGGAATAATCGCGATGTCGATGTTACATTTCCAAAAAAGGACTCGTTCCACGGCACTCTCGCCGGCCCGATAAACGGCATTACCGTGTATAATGCGAAAACGCCGACACGCAGGTACTACTCATGGTCGGCAAAGGAACAACAACAACCGGCCGAAATTACTTTTTACTGTTCCACACTAATTTCGTTTTACAAAAGAAAGTGGGTCGATGTGGAAACCTCGTTAGCTCGGGAAGGACGAATCGAGAGAAAAGCTTTATGCATATATAGATATAGCTCTGTACTGCGGTAGATCAATATGCGGGCGGACATATTATAAGGATCACGTCCAAAATATGTCTGCACGACAGATACGCATGTGCGATTCGAATGGATGGGAAACACTGAAAATTAAAAAGCAAGAGAGGTATGGATATTTACCAAAAGGAACCCAAACATTTCCACCGGCGAGCCGTATCGATGGATGTTTGTAATTCGTCGAAATAAAAAATCACAGATTTTTCAAATCGCAGAGTACTGAATTTTTCTCTCCTTTAATTATTTTTTTCATACTGTATATTTTTTTACGTCTCCGTCGTGATTCTCTCGTGCTATTTTTCTATTTTTTATTCCATTGTTTACATACGCTTAGCGGCGGAAGCGACTTCTTGCAACCCGCGAAATCAATTAACGATTTTACGAATCGGGACAAGCGAATAACAATCCGACTGGTTGTAAAGTTGGATTAAAAGTAGTGGTCGTCGAAGCTTCCAGTCATCCCCAGTCGCACTGGTTTATATACACGGGAACAAACTCGACGCTATTAAATCGTACCACCGTGTATTACAAAATCGGCCACGGAGCTTAACTGCTTACACCGAAGCTTAAATTAGGTGGCGTTCGCTCACAAGCTCGCAACAGCGTTAACCAATTTTATCGTGGCCGTTAGACATGTAAATTAGCTGCATACAAAATAAGCTAATGTAAAGCGGAAGCGATCGTATTCAGGGGGTGGGTGAAGGGGTGGAAGGGGGGGGGCGGCTGCCGCGCCGGAAAGGGACGTTCGATGGAGAAAGAGCTGGTCATGCAATTTTAAGCCGCGTTCTTAACGGTAGTCCGTCGCACGCATTTTGCAAATCAGTCCTGTATCGATTGGTCCGTTACTGAAAGCTCTTGCACATTCTCCATTTGCCATTCAACCTGGTGGCTTTGTTCATCACGCGACACCTTTTTGTGTATATACCAGAGATGGGCAAACTCATTATCTAGATAAAAAGTTTCGAATAACGAATAAAAGATAAAAAAGTATTTTGTCATTTGTAATTGTTTAAATGTTGAAATTTCAATTTTTATATTAAGATAATACTTCTTTATGAATGAATCGACATTTCTCGAACAATTATTTAATCTCATTAACTGTTTAAGACTCAAGACGACACCCTTAGATACTGCTGCTTTTCACTGTGTATTATTCGAATAAAATTCTGCCCAACTCTGATACGTACACACCATGGACAAGATCGCGATTTACGTACAGAATCTGTGGAGAGATTTTCTTTTAATATTTTCAGAAACTAAGGTTTATGAACTCGATTTTTATCGACGAATCACGAGCATATAGCAGTTTCTTTTAGTAAATATGAGGTTCTTGCATAATAAATGTAGTGTTTAAAATCGGATGAACTTCTCTCGAAATGAAGATTTTTAATCCAAACAATTTCCAAGACATTTATTCTCTAACAACCGAATAGTGGAAGATACTTTCCGGTTGACAGAAATCGTGCGATACGAACGAAAACTCTCGACACCGTTGTTTCTCGTCATCGGCATGGAAATTACCGGGTAATCGTTTGATCCCACAGCGGGATTTTCTTTGCCGTGGGGACGGGGACGAATATTGAATGCGGACGCAAAGTCCCCCGTGGCTGTGCATGTTCTTTATTGAAACACCGAATGGCCAGATTAAGGCGGGCTTATAACGATTATGCGTTATGGCTCTGCCGAGGAAACAATTTCCATTATCATTAATTGCGGTTTTATATGCAAAAACGTGGCTGGGTCGACCCGGGGAGGGCGCGCGACCCGGTTTCGCCGTGTCGGCCACTTTGGAGACTGCGAAACAGAGAGAAAAAAAAAGAACAGCAACAACGGCGAAAGGAGGTAACGGGAGAAAACTGACGGTGGTGTGTGGTAACGTCTCACGCAATGAACAGAGGGCGACATTAATCTTTCGAAAGCTGACGGGGTTGTCATAGTCTTACCGATCGCGATCGCTGACCACCATTAATAAAACTGATCCCCGCGAACGATTTCACTTGCGCGGCCCGGAACGTATATGTACACACACCCACCATCGCGGCATCACTTCAAAGTCACACACGGAAGTTTATAGTTCGTAACGAGGTTTACCTAGGTTCCGTGCGCGGAATGCGATTATGATTTATGATCCATCAGAGGGGGGTCAGTAATCGAACGGCCGAAAGCAATTTCGTTCCGTTTCTTTCGTGTCGGCGGAATTCCTTATCGAACGAAAAAGAAATTTTCATTCCATCGGGTATTACTGGTGAAATCGCGTGAATTTAATTTAATGAAGAAGCAATTTTTTTTTCTTCGATAAAACTTCGATCTGATAATCGTATGAGTCGGTCGATACCGCATGGCGTTTAACTTCGAATCTTCTTTTTATCGGTTCTATCGGTATCGAGTAACCGAGCCGCAAGAGTAAAATAAAAACGGCAGCGTCCAGATGATCGCCACGTGCGCGGCGCGAGGATGAAAGAAAGAATTCATCGAGGAAGGAAAAAACGTTTCCGGGCCGTGGCTGTTCGAAAGAGATAGGGTCTGGCCATATGGAAATCATTTATCGATCGCGCAGGCTGCAAGATGAAATAAAAACGTCTAATGGTCAAAGACCGTTGAATAAAAATAGAAAGAATTGGTTCTTCTCTATTATTATTCCTGAAACGGTATCGAAGTTTCAGGAACTGTCGGGCAAAGTTTGTGGTTTGATTTTGCCTTCACCGGTCGCGGATATCTATCGTTTTGATAACTACCGCAGCCCGATCGATTAAGTGTTGGCTGAACGTTTAAACTGTCCGATCATCTCGACCCTAAATGCCAGCTAGGAAATACCCGTTGGCAGCGATAATGCAACTATTATGTCTGCGGCTATGCTTGCGAATCGGAGTTGGCGCAGTTAACAGCCACCAGATATTGCAAGTTAATTTAAACTTTCACCGGCACGCCCGCCGGCTCTCGGCCTCGTATTCTCGACGAATTCTTTCGGTCCGTGTGTACAATAGACATATATATACAGAGGCGCCATGCAGAAAGTGTTCACGTTACAATTTACCCTTGGTTGCCTGTTTATCACGGTTCGCCGAGACGTTTTAATTTCAAGACGATCTTGGGCGATCAACCGCTCCTCCCATCGCTGATCCAGTTTCCTTCGCGAGAGACAGACGTATCGCATTAACGAGAGAACCGGTTGCTCGAAACAGATTTTTGCCACCGTGGGTTCCCGTGCATTAATTTAATCCCCCGACCGGGAGTAATCGCGAACCATTCGGGACGAAAATGTAAAAGAAAGTCGAGCGTTGCAACGTTTCACGTGTTACCCTACCTACCAGATTGCCAGTATGAAATGTCACCAGTCGTTCGCTGTTGTTGTTCGACCTGTATCGCCGCGTGGTCTCGGGCCACCGACGATTACCGCTTACTTTCAGCCCTTAAACTACAAGCCTTGTTCGTTCTATCACTGGCTCTAATTTTCTTTCTCTTGAACAGCCCCGACGCGCCAGAAGCCGTAATGTAGCAACTAAAGCCGACGCGCAAGTGGTACCTTATCCCGGGAGTATCTGTTAACAAGCACATGTCATACCGGTAGAGTGGGAGCAGTTGTTTGAGTTCCGGTCAGGTACGTCCCTGGAGAGGAAAATAAAGAAAGATAGAGTTAGTGGTGCGCGAGGTGAACGACGAAGATATATTTTTTAATGTAATTGAATTTCCCAACTATCATCGTCAAGAATTGGATCCTTTTTTCTTTATTACTACGCCCTCATTCCCCCTAGGGGGTAACCTTCGCGATCTGACTCGTCAGGAACCAGAGGTCAGAGGTTAGAATACACTGGGCTCTTTCTCTCCAGGTTTATCAAATCTCCGAGATTCCAGTTGCTTCTCCAGGTTCGTCACGTCAACTCTGTTCCACCAACAAATTGCCCGACGTACCGTGCAGCGATACCTAGACGGTAAAACTAACCTTACCCCGGGGTCCTTCGTTAATCGCGACCAGCCATCTTCCCCGTGTTCTTGTTACCGTACGGGAGGGGATGCTCCCCAAGCATTCGACTAGACTCTAATGATCGTAAATTCCTGGCATCGCGGGGATCTGGGACGACATTCGAGTTCCGGTCATGTCGCAGCCACCCCCGTAGCGTGTGAGAGAGGGAAAGATACCTGACTGGAGAATAGACGGGGGCAATAGTTACCCATGACTTCCCCTGTGATACGACCTGCACATCCCACACGTTGAAAACTGCACTTTCCACGTTTACCCGCAACCGTACACGTGGATAGAGTTCGCGTTGAAGTTTCGCGCGTTACTTCCCAATTCTCATCTCCACCGGCTTCGAACTTCTTCCCTTGCCTATTTCCTTCCGCCCAGGACGTTCGGGTTTGACTCGTTCGAGCGTTTCCATAGGACGATGTCATAGCCAGGAAGATTGCGTTTACATATCTCCTCTCTGTCTTCTCGCACGGCGTACGACATATCATTCTCCTTCCATCGTTCTCTGCTTCTCCCACGATCTCTCTGTTCACTCCTCATGTACATATACACACATATGCACGTCCCCTGGTTCTCCTGCGGCGAACCATCCCCCAGAGCACACGGAAGTTAAACGAAGAGGTAATCCCGAGCAAATATCTCGGAATCAGCGATAGTTCAACTAAGTTACGGGTCACCTCTTTCCCCTGTTTCCGCACTAGCGTTATCGCGCATAATATATCGTCCTCCGCGAGAATATCGTATCAGCCGCCCCCTCCCGGCGGCGCCGCCGAGAACCGGCACGAGGCTTTGGGATGGACGTCCGACATTCATTTTCCAGGAATTTCAGAGACGATTTCGAGCTCTTTGGTTCAACATTTGCGATTAAATTCCGAAACTATCCTAATACTTTGAGCGCTGAGAAAAAAAGACAATTTGAATATTATTTGAAAATGTTTTTATTTTGGATGTGGGAATGTATCTCGTCGCAAATTCATTGCGAGTAGGGTGATACGGTTACTTAAGCAATAATTAGAATGAAATTAAAATATGAGGTCGAATATTTATTGCGAGTTACTGTTTACAAACTGAAACTATTAACTGGATAATAAAATAATCACTTGGGCTTAATTTCTTGGGTAAAATTAGCAATTAAACAAAAAGTACTTTTGACCGATACAGCAAATTATTCTATGAGTGTTCGAAGGCTCTTCGGTAATGATGTGGACAGATCTTCAGGTGTAACGCTGATTTTTTAATGAGCTTCATATAGTCATTGGTTGAGTCCTTATCCACTGCATTCTAAATGAGCTCATAGGCCAAACGTATTTAAGTAATTATTTCATCGATTATGTTAAAATTAACTTAAATTGCATTATACAAGCAAAGTATAGCATCGGTGTCATGTAAAAACTACTAAAAACCAAAAATTCTTGTTAATTCACGAATACATAGGAACAACTCAGCAAGGCCGATTAGGTGTGCAGTTAAGAGTATTACGGAACGTAAACAGCAATAATTGCACACCTTAGGCATTTCGTTTGTAATAATAGTACTCACCGCCATTACCCCATTCAATCCTAAATGGTATTTCATGCTAAATAATAAATGATCTCGCTACACTGGCACATTCCATATTTTTCGGAGAATGTTTTATATTAAAATGAATTATTTTTCGCCTCCTTTGTCAACGTCTGCCTGGTGCCTAGGGTCGGTCGAATTCCTGCGAAATAGAGAGCGAGGGAGGAAGGGCCGCGCGATGTGACGTTAGGATATTATAGAGATTCCTCGTCTATAAATCTCGTCGTGACGCGGAGCATCGGCCGGAAATGTGGGCCACCGATTGGATTCCATTCCATGCGTGAAAGCGCGCGTCGAAGAAATTGAGAAGCCAAGTTGCATATCGCGAGCGAGCCTGGCCCCGGTTCAATCTGTATTCGCAATCGACGCATCCCTCTTATGCCACGGTCTTTTCGCGGGCTTCACTGGAAAGTCTCTGCGTCATTACGGCGTTTGATGATCCAGAATGACAAAATCCGCCTGGTTTGTATCGGTAGATCGCGATAGGGGACTGAGTACATATACACCGGACTGGGGTAGCAATTAATCAGCGCAATGAAAGCTTGAAAATCGCTGGCCCAACGATTATGGAAACTTTAATTAATGAATAAGGGATGCTTGCCAAGCGGTTTTCTCGCCGGTCGATCGCTTGTTTAAGATTAATTGTTAATTAGTCGGTGTACCTATGTCGTTTCGTGGCCGTTGGAAAATTGAATCCTGAAGTATGAATCATGTTTTAGGCGAACGTTACGTTTCTTCCTTATTAATGCAGAAATTATGAATTATTATGCACAGGGTTCTGACGATGCAATTTTTAGGGTAATAATAGTGGATATAGGTTTATCCAATCGGGAGTTGTAAGTCAAAATTGAACCTCGGAATGACTTCCACCAGCGTCTAACCCGAGTCAATAAATATTATACTGTTCTTGGAGAACAGTAATTGTAAATCCTGCTATAGGTACCAAGGGAACGATCGCGGAAAATGGGGCTTGGGAGTTCACGCGTTAATATTTATGCGAACGAAGGTATTGCGAAGTTCATTCAACATTTATACACCCAGGGTAACTGTATTATAACTTATTATCTCATTTACGAAGAATAGATTGCTTTGACCCTCGTGCACTGTTCAGTAAACTATTGCTTTATTTATTGAATCAAATTGGGCCTGAATTACCCTTTAACTGGTGAGGTGGGCTCTGAAGAACCCCATGAATATATTTAGAATATTTTTCTTTTATTCAACAGTTACTTAAAGAGATGCTTGTACGTTTCAATGTTCTCTTACATGAGAATGTAAAACAACTAAGTGTGTAGAAAGTAATAAGATTTGTGTATAGTAACATTTGCGTAACAAGTAATAAGTAGTAAGATATATATATATATATATATATTGATACGTTTTATATATAATGCAATATAGCATAATATAGTACAGTATAAAATGTGTAATAAACTAAAAGTCAACGTACATTCCTACAAAAGCACCTTCATAATTTCAGTAATTAAGAAACAAAAAACTTAAAATCCATCATTTTCACGAGTTGTTAATTGCAGTGCTAAGAAAATATATCTGCCTATTGTTACATTACACTACACATCAGCTATTGGTGTTAAATTAATTTCTAAATTTTTATAATACAGAATATAATTAAGAATCAAAACATTGGTTCCGACTCAAATTGATCCCAACAGTCCACGAGGATTTAATAAAAAAACTAATTACGCACGGTCGAGCGTTTTTAATACATCGAACACAAAATCAAAAATATTTTCATCCGAAAGTACAAAAACGAAACCTCTTTGCGATGGTAAAAATTTTCGAATATTTCCAGGCTGGATATTTTCATAGAGGGGAATAGTACTTTTTTTCCACGACCCATCGAGGGACGACCAATGTGAATTCGTAAAAGCCAGGGGGAAGACAACACACGCGGAATTACCGTGAGAATGAAAAAACTCGCATTCCCCTGGTAATCTGCTTTCCCCGTGAATTACGTGCTTATCGAAGGCCCTCTTTCTCCGCGGGAATCCTTGGATTAATATATGTTAAGACTGCGGCAATCCCATAAGCTTGTGGCTACGGGCGGTACGGTCCTAGCCCACGAATTCCATCATTCCCTGTTTTTCCTCCGGCTCGCCACTTCGCCACACCCACATCCAGGTTTGGTTGGACGTTTTTTCTTCTTCTCATTTTCGTTGCAACGCTAGCCCAGGTTACGCCAGTAACAGGTGTTCACGCGGGATAATGCCCTAAAAAGCTTCCAGCATCGCCCGGGCGTTTATAAAAGCGCCTCTCGAATGCCGTCCCGGCTTTTCACGACTCTCTCTCCTTCTCTCTCTTTCTTTCTCTCTGTCCCCAGGCCCACCTAGACAAGAACCGACAATGCGCGGCCGCAAGAGTCCGCGATTTGCCTCGGTGAATAGCGGACACGGAATAATAAAGCGGTCGTTATCAATTCTTCGAGTGGAGACATTGTCATAAAACGTCGCGTCGAGCGTCCACGGACACGTGAAAGCGTACGAGGAGGGAGAAAAATAAAAGTAGACACGCGAACGATCGTTTAGGAACGTGGAATTGGGGGGGGGGCGGGGGAGTTTGCGGAAACGTAATCGTTGCCTCCAACGACGGTTTCATCGGCGTCGCGGTATAAATTTTACCGACCTGATGCGACAACGGGGCAGTTTGTGCTTATGAATGTCCGACAAATTTGTATACGACCGCGATTCTTTTTAGGTAACAGTGGTTTGTTACGTTGCGATGCATCGTATTGTGTTTGTACGGTTTTGAAAGATTCCGGTATTACAGCCGAATCTTGCGTTTTGGTGGAAGGTGATTGGATATGTATAATTTAGAATGTAAACGTTGTTTTCGGTAAATCGTGTTTAGATATACATCGATGAGTGCTTCAAGACTCCTCGGTACTGAACATTAAATATTTCATAAACTAATGGCCATAAGCGACTGAAACAAATGTCATTAACTTCGGAATTCCATGCTCTATAACTATGCTAAATCTCATTAAAAAGTCAGGACCTCTCCTTGTCAGTGCCAAGGAGCCTTCGAACACTCATCTTACACCACGATGCTTCACCCTCTGGTTTCAATGTGTGTATCACAACCTACGTGTCCAATATACTGCCGTACTCTTCCGTTACATTATGCTGCAAAACAATTCCAGAATTGCTATCGTGACTCCGACAAACTGTACTGTGAATCCGAACGTAATAATAGAGCCTCGTTTCGTTCGAAGCCAAGTCAATTAACGCCACGTGCAAACGTTCCGAAACTTTAAAGACTTAATAGTTACGTGCCCTGAACAGTGTAAAAACAGAGCTGTAATTCGCGTTCGCGGACATAAAAGCTAGGGAGTTTCGATTGAAGGTTCATTCGGTGGATCGTACGTCATTGTCGTGGGATATGGGGGACGTTAACCCTCGGGGGCAAAAGACAGCCGAGACCTCGGTGTTATTTTATGCAAAACTGTTTCAACGCGTTGCATTTATGACTGGACGAGGGTGTCGCGATATCGCGGCTACGGGCGTGAACGATTCGAACGAAGAGCATAATTAATGGCCCGTTCGTTCGACCAACAGTTTTGCGCGCTCGAATCCTACTAGATTTTAAATGTCCCCCTAGCTCGATGTCAGAGTTGATTTCCCATGCATGGAAATGTGCCGGAAGGCGCCGGCTTGCGAAACTACAACATAGCTTTATCGAGGCCGCGTTAATAACGTTACAAGTTGCGAAATTTCGCCACGGTATACGATTATATACTGGGTGCTCAAAAAGGTTCAGACGGCATCGTTGCAGTGAATACAGAGGTTGAATGAAGTATTATTCACAGGTGACCCTTGTATGAAACTGTATTATTCTATAAAATTTTATTACCATGTCAGAGTGAAATTGTGTTTTTGAAAACCGTGTTATTGGACGGTTTCCTCGATTGCTCGATCGTGTTAGAAAAATTCTTTGTTACACGGAGGTTACCTGCACTATTTGATTGTTATGATCACAAACAAGCAAGTTGCAATGAATACATACCACTTATCAAGAAATGAAAAAACATTATAAACATTAATCCTAGGAAGAAAGTTGGAAAAATCAAGACATAACCCTTGACGATAACTTTTTTACGCATTAATCCACCGACGAATGAACGTAGGTATCGGCGTGTTTCAAAAAATTTTAACCCAATCAAGTCAATTCATTATTTATCCTAAGCAACCTAGAAAAACTGAGAAAAGAAAATGAATATTTCAAACAGTAGTGCCAAGATAAACTGGCAGATAAATCAATTTGACATACTGGTACGCATAAAATCGTCAATGGAGTTAAGTATAGTGTAAAAATTGTCTCTGAATCTTTTCGAGCATCCAGTATATGCGCACACGTGTACACCGACACGCGTACATGTGTTCCGCGACAATGGATCGCGTAAATTGAATTCGACGTGTCCTGAACGCGCTCGACGCATTTGTTTTTCCAGTGATGTGGTCGGCGGACAAGCTCTCGCAGATATTGTACACAAATTGCCAGGCGGGAATTATCGACGTCGTTGTCTAATCTGTCGAGAGACAGGAATACTTTCGTCGATTCGTTGCGTGAACAGAAAATAATATCTGGGAACTGCGCCGATAATTGTGCAGAGACAAAAGGTAGACGGAGTTACGAGCGAACGTGCGCGCGCGCACATTGTTCGCGAGCACAGACAACGAGGGTGGAGAATATATCGCGTGCGGTTCATATGTTTCATTTGCACGATTCCACTCTCATCAGCTCCCGCGTATTATTTAGGGCTATCCGCGAGCGGTTCTCATCAGCTTTTTGCAGCCTGGATTTATGCGCGCGGAAACGCGCGACAACTTTGAAATTCTAATATCGATTCGTCGCACGCACACCAGCGTCGTCGTTCTCGGTAGAATAATGGCGTATTTGGGTCACGTCGTTTTTCCGCAACAAAAATCACGTTGGTTGCGTCCCATCGCGCTCCTCCGATCGCCGCAGGTCTTCCGTTACGTACGCCCTCCCACTCCTCTCTTTCACTACCTGGCACGAAGAAGAAAGTTTGAATTAATTACCACCGGCTGAAATCGTCGCCTTTATTTTCGTTCCGATAGAGACGTCGGAGAACTGTCGCAAAAGGATACTTTTGCAAAACATCGACTGCTTTTACTGCTAATTAATATTGTAAAAGATAATAGCATGGCTGGAACGTGTTATTCTCCTTTGCGTTTCGTTTATGCAGTTTAATAAGTTTCGTGTATCCAGGATGTTTCAGTATTATAGGTATATGAATTGGTCGATGGAATATACGAAATATCACTGTGTCGATTAATTATACGTGATGGTATTGAGAAATGTGATTGAAATCGGTGAAATTGGTTTAACACGTAGACTGCCACAGTGAAAAAGGCCGTACGTGGCCAGACACGCTTTATTTCGTTTTTTCAGTCATATACCTATAGTTATGAGGCTGTTGGTCTTGTTTTGAATTATATATAAATTACATGTAACGGTATTTAAATAATCTATCCCCTTTGCAATGTACGTGTTAATCATATTTGGGTGACAGTCGAATTGTTAAAGGAGATAAATTATATAAAGGAGATACTTATCTAACGAAGACCAATCTTAATCTAAGATTTCTCTCAAGAAGTACCGCATTTTTTAGCAGCAGTGCAGAATTAATCCTTTGCGGTTTACTCTCAGCCACCAGATTATACCAGTGTCTGAGTTAAATACGACCGCATACGGTTAAAGGATCTATGGTTCTTCTATCTAAAGTGTATTATCACACAGACGTCTTTCTGAAAGCGATCGCGAAGAAAGCCGGATAGGATCGCCATCTGAAATCAAGATCGATCTCTCTCAAAGTCAATGCTTGAATCATCGTTGAAGCGTTCGAATAAGAATTCACCAGCAGCGTCGCGGTACGCGGTCTACCCGGCCTCTCGTCGTTCGGGATTCAATCAGAGCTGAAAATACGGGATAAATCGCGTCGTATAAAGGCAAACACATATTCCATTCCTATTACGCGGCTTATTCATAGCTCCAATCTGCCCGGGTCCTCTGCAGGTTCGTAGGCGCGTATATACCTGTGGCCCGGGGAGAGCACCATCTCCGTTTTCCCTTTGCAGACGGAGCAGCTTCGGTGAATACAGCCGTTTGCACTTCAGAGTGGCAGCAGCCACTCTTCCGGTATTCGCCATTCGATCTTCAATTTCCACGAAACCCGCGCCTATTTCGCGCTATTCGACTCGCAACCAACCGGTGTGGTAGCCGCCTCATCTTCTATCCTTTCGTATTTGCAAGGTGGACTTCGTGTTACGCCATCGTTCACGGGACTTTGAAAACCATACCAGTTCGTCTGTGCTTCATTTCCACCCCTGTGCTCACCCCCGATGAACTCGTGACCATCATAAGGTATTCTTATGTTCCCTCTGCCTCTTCATCCTAGGCTCAACGAAGCCCGAACCTATGCGCCTCGGAGTTTCGACTTCGTTGCTCGTGGCTGCTCGACTTTTCACGATCCTTTTCCTCATCCACCCGTCTACTACCTTGGTTCGTCTTTCACAATACCGTTTTCCTGGCTTGTTACACCGGCCGCTGGCTTATCCGCCGGCTAAATGGCTGGGCGCACGTCTTTTGGTTCCGCTGATTGGATGGTTTGCCCTCCATCCCCTCCTAGGTACGCATGAATGAGTCGACGCGAAACTTCTGGATCAATCGCGGCGCTGCCCTCAGCCGAGGGCGATTCGATTCAGAGCGCATAAGGTATTCGCTTTTCGAGTCCCATCTTCCCTGTGTACCAACCTAGACGAGCGTGTGTATGCACGCGCGTAATCCTGGCGCGCTCTCTATCTCCTATATCGCGCCACGCTGATCCTGGCCACCCCCTCATCGGTCTCCCTTCTTGTCCTATTCGTTCCTTCTCTCATTCGTTTTCCGTTTTCGGGAACCGTTACGTCGAATGGAACACTTGCTGCGGATCTACCGGAGGGGTTGCGAAGTTTATTTATCCGGAACGTGGGGAACATTCAAACCGCGACTCTGGTTGCGTTCAGTCGAAGAAGAATACCGAGGAAAAGATGAAAAACAAACGAACCACGTGGTGAAGAACGAGGGGGATGGCGAGCGGATGCAAAGAAGGGCAATAGCGGTTGATAAGTATTCTCGTGGATCGGATCGTGTCGGTTCTACCCAATCCCGACGTCTGGTCCCGCATGATTTCGTTCCACGATAACACGCGCGCGCACCGTCTGCGCGCTGTTCCGCGCCATTGCTCGACCGGGACCGTGCCTTTTACTTGTTTACTTTTCGCGTCCTCCTCGCTTTCGTTTCCCACCGCTTCGATTGACATCGTCGATCGTGCCGTTTCTCCCGAGGAAATTGAAAGAGGCTATCGCAGACTGCCCGAGTTACCTAATATCGCAACAAAGGGTAGGTACTTCATCGATGGACCGTTTCTGCTAAATGTGGCAAACCCTGTTACACTGGGTCGTGTTTACCTGAAACTTCTCGAGGTTCCGGTTTTTTCCGCTGGGTCAATAAGGGCATTCTCTTTAGAAGCACAAGGAAGACACTTGGAAGGGGATGAAGAAATCGAAAGCGAATTCCGACGTCGAAATGAACGCTAACGACGCGTGGCGTGTGGTTAAATAATAATCCGCGACACGCGAGCGGAATCGTTCGATGGATTTATTTTTCTTGTGGATCGCGTACGATGCGGGGGCGCAAACCGAGGAACACCGTTAGAGGGTATGTGTGTGCAACAGGACGGTGTCGATAAATCAAAAGGTGGAAAAGAGGCATTCGAGTGCAAGTTGGAAACGAGAAGCCTTAGTTCGTGGAACGTTCGCTGGAGGGAGCAATTGAATCGGTTTCGCCCAATCAGCGATGCCGTTAATAGCAATCAACGGCCTTCCCTTTCGGTCTCTGGCAAACGATCGGACTAATTACTGATCGGGATAAGGCGCAAGCTCGTGCTTGCGATATGTGCACGGATATCGGACGTGCCGAACTCTCTTCTCTTCGTTTCTCCTTCTCTAACCGTTTCCTTTCACCGCAGTTTTCCCTCCTCCGTAATTCTCCGCTAGGCCCTAGGACATCCACTTCCTTTTCTTGAAATCAGGTGGCAGTGATAGTAAGCACGCATGCGCCGCTTTCGTGTGCCTGAATGGAGAGAATGGAAGGGTGGAATAGAACGGAGCAAATGAGGCACGATACGGCCAAGGGGTGAACGAGAAGTACGCGGAACCGGGGGTAAGGGGATGAGAAAGACGGTGGAACGGTGGGGCAAGGTAGAGAAAGACGGTTTTCAGGGTGTGCGATAACGACTGGCATCAGCAGCGCGCTTCTACCACCTCCGTAGCCCTACGAGCTTAATGTACATAGAGATGGAGAGGGTAAAATCGGAAGGGGTGAAGCGCCGAAGACGGAGAGAAAGACAGGGAGGGAGACGAGGAAGCACGGCGTACTATACGTCAAGACAATAAGTACCATTAAGATAACCGTGAGGAGGGAAGGAGCTTAGATAGCCCCCGTATGAACCTCGGAGGTCCGTAATGGAGGATTCCATTTTATTCAAGCGTTATTTTTGCCGTATCTACTTGCTGGTCTAGACGCGTTCTCTGGTTTTCGGTAACGATCCAATCTTTCGCGGGTCGGATAAGCCGGAGTCTAATTCGTAGGTTCGCGATTGAATCCTCTCGGGCTGTGGATTCTCCATAGAGCGACGTGTACGCGCTTACAGGTGTCCCATAAAAGGATACGCGCGCTTTCTTTCCCTCGAATATCACATTTTCCAGTCTTGTTAGAAGGAGGCGACAAAACGTTCTGCGTTCGAGGATCCCACCCTATAGCACCAGGAGACTCGAAATTTTCTCGTGTCATATATACACTCTATATACCATAAGACCCGCCTGCAGTCTACGGTAATGACAATGATTAATATTGACCCACGTGCAGGGTGAACTGAGTAATACAGTCTCCTGTAGAGAGACGCGGTGGGGAAACTTTAGTGTCTGGCAGCCCCACCTACGCTCAAGTCCTCGGGGATTCCGTAGTTCGTCGACATGACAGTCGCCGTCAAAAGTTACGGTATATTTCGTGCTCTCACCCTGTTTCGAGAATTCGACGGACTTTCGGATTCCCTGTTAAGCCGTTCCTTTCCGGGCGAAATTAGAATTAAGTAGATTCGTCGTGAAATTCATTGAAGAATTCTCAAACTCGGCGGAAATCCATATTGCTCGAGTGAAATTCCGATCCCAATTTCTATACCTTGATGCTAACTACCCATTGAAGGGTTCAGTTGCCAACCATTTTCGGAATATTGATTGGGCTTTGCATGGTGATATTTACGTTTTCTATTCAGATTCCTTCGAAGAATGCTTCATGCAATCTAGCAACCAGTTGTGCCAAAGCGTATCGATAGTCCAGCCTCAGTCAGCCGAATGAGAATTTTACAGCTGTGATCGCCAAGTTTATTCTTGCTCCGCGTCACTCGTTATCGTCACTTTTCTGTCGCCGAACGGTACCGAATGTAATTACACGGAGGATATTATGACCTGGGCTCAGGAATAATTCATAACTCCTCGGTATAAGTAGCCTCCTCATAAACGGACACATGTGATTCCGAGGGGCTCCCGGATGCCAGGGGATAGCGAAAGGTCTTCTATGTCATTAATTATACAAGTACCGTATGTACTTATCCGATGGCTTGCTGACGCGAATATTCAGCCCTGGCTCTACATAAAGACGCCGGTTACTCGAGGAGATGGAGAGAATGGGAGCAATAAACCCACCTTTGAAGTGGGTATGCACCGTACACTTTTAATTTCAGCCATCGATCAATCCGGCCGGATATCAGCGCCCACATACACTTTGTCTTACTTTTTTCCATCGCTGGCTAACTATAGCCGGCAGGTAGTAATTTTGGATAGTCCGCCGGGAATGCTTGATTCCGTGCTTCATCGAGCTTCTAAGTAAAGCTATTTGACACAATTCCCGGTGCCCGGTTTAAAACGATACAGCAAGAGCTAACTGGGACGCCCCCCCCCCCCCGTCCTATCGATTCCATTCGCCTCTTTCAACTGGATAATATACCAGTCCCTATTCGATGGCTAAGATTGATCGTAATTGGTGTATCTTCGTTTCTATAAATTGACTTCGTTTGGCTAAAAGAATAAACGGTTTGATGAAGGAAAATTGGCTTCATCGATCCTGTTCTCTTATAGGGTATATCGTGAATTAGATGTCCCTAGATGGCACGATACTTAGGCATAGTTACATATATTTGAATACGATGATTTTCATAGAACTCTTCCTTTTAATAAGATTGATCTTGTCGGAACGGTGGATGCAAACAAGCGCAGTGTCTTGAACTGTTTCGCAGTCGGTCCTTAACGGGATCCGCCGGAAGTTTCGGTCGAGTTTACTCGTTAATGACTGTGTACGTACCGGGAGCGTGCTCAGGTGTATACTCTGGTGGCCACGTATCTGCTGATGTTGGCTCATCGGCATCAGCTTGATGAAGAGAGGTACCGGGCGATACGGCCCGGTCGAAGCGATAGAATCTTGTTAGCGCGACTGTCTCTTTTCGAACGTGGCTCTGTCGGCACACAACAACGGCCAATCGATGTCTCCTCGTGCATTTATGTTCTATCGATCCACGAAATAGGCTTTCGATTGTTCGAACTCGCGGAAAGATCTTCCCGTTGTCTGGCGACCGAAAACGAGCGAATTTGCAAGAAATTACATCTTTTCGTTTTGTCGAGTCGGTGGAACGAGGTTCCGAACGGAAAAATGTTCATAATAGGCGATCGATACCGCGAATTTGAATTTTATCCAAAGTTCATCGGTTATCATTTAAAATTCAATTTGTTTTGCTGGCGAACGCGTGGCCAGCATGAAAATAATACAGCCAAACGAGATCAGCCTGTGTATCTTCGTCGGCGGTACACGCTTTAAAGTCATTATTCACGGCCGGCCCCGGGAACTTTAATCGCGAAAAGTTTAATCACGCGATTCTAAAATTATCTGCCCGCCCCCGCGAAAGGATTTCGTAGACTTAGCGGAAGCTAAAAGCTAGGCGCGGTTCGGTGAAACCGAGAATAGCTACGGTAAATGTAGAACAACGTGTTTGTTAATTTACACCGAGTACATCAGAAGAATCTATTTCTCCTAAATCTTTTTTATTGCAAAAGCAATACTTTCGAATCGTTTGCAAATTTTTCTATAATGACATCCGGACACAATGGAACGGATTAAAAAATTTACTCATTCGATCGCGAGATTCTGATTCTTCCGTTTCACAACGCTATTCATCGTCACAATGAAAACTCGAACTGCACGCGTCCACGGTGATACGAACGATGGAATGTAAAATATTCACGATAATGACTCGACTCCATTTAAACGCCGATCGAAAAGAATTCCCAGCGAGGAGAATTCGATTCTCTCTGTTTACGGTATTCGCGCGGTGCTATTGCCGCTACAGGCGTCGAATTCCGGCGAATCGCTCCCAATACGAATATAATCGATGTTAGACGTGCCAGCTTGTAACTATGGAAGCGACAGTTTCAATGGGGCTGTGTTACGGATGACTGCGTCCGCGAGAACGATATGCATATCGCGTTCCGCCACTCGACCGAACGCACGATCTCTCTTTCTCTCTCTTTCAGTCTTCCACAGGAGAAATATTAACACGGAACGAAGAAGTCACCCACGTTACGAAATTTACGTACATTACGTACATGCCGTTCGAGAAAGTCTACCGTTTGAAAAGCCGATTCGATTCGCCGGTTAAATCGTCGCGTACAAATGCTATTGATTCGAAGTATTTTCCCATCTACGGGAAAAAGCGTTCCGCAAATGTGTCGAGATTACATCACCGGATGTTTCATGAATGTTTCAACCGTCGACTCGAAAATGCTCTCGAGCGTATATAGAAAAGTTCGAGTAATAATTCAACCAGCCATCCTTCCGTTACTGATAAAAATTCCAACGTTTTGAACATAAAACCGTAACTACGTAGGTACGGTGTGTCCGATTCCCGTCGTAAGTTTATCGGTGGACACAAAGAAAAGTAACAAAGTAAGTCTCGTTGGCTGGAAATGAAGTCTGAACTGGATCATTTGACACGGTCGTTCGTCCGTACGGAACCGGCTAAACGAAGGGAGCTAACAGTAATTAACGCTGCTTTCCGGGGATCACTCAGCGTCTTGACGTAAATTCTCGTTGGCTTTCGAGGAACTTTGACCCGTGGTTTCGGCGCTTTAGTCGAGTGTGCCCGTCGCCGGGTTTCCGGGCTGGCATTCAACGCGAAATTCTGAACGATAACGGAAGAATTCTGAGTACTCGTGGATCCATGGAGGAGACAATAGGGCTGTTTTCAAACGACACGGACGACGTGGCCCAGGCAAAAGAGAAACCGCCCGGCCGATGAGCGTGGAAAGAGGAGAATCGGTCGTTCGGTCGGGAGGGAAGGTGGCGAGGACTGGGCGTCAGAGAAATAAGGGTTGAGAGAAAGGAAGAATGGGGTTTGTAGCGGGAGAGAAGTAAAGCGTCGGAAGTTTGAAGCCCTTAATTGCTTTTTAAAACTTTCAAGTTCGACTCTGGTCCTGCACCCCTCTTCGGTTCTTCATCCCCCTCCCCCTTCCCGTCCTGCAGTCTCGTCTCGGTCGCACCCTTTGCATTCCACTTTGGAATGTTCAATATTAGTTTTCCCTATCGGAGTTGCAAACACGTTCGGCGCGGATAGGGAGGGAGGGCGAGCCACGAACGACTGAGAGGGTGGCGATGCGCAAGAAAATAGAGAAAGGGAGAAAGAGAATGGAATAGGTTTTCGTAGAGAGAGAGTACGGAGCCGTCGATAACTAGCCGCGCCTCGGTTTTTGCACTCGAAGCAATTAACGCGGCCCCGGGAAAAAGAAGCCGCGAGTTACCCCGAGGGGACGGTTCTATTGGTTTCTCTATCCTCCGGGCGTCGGGTTCACTTTTCTTCTCGCGAAAACTCCCAGGGAAACCGTAAAGTGGCCAGTCCACGAACTTTCGACCGGGCGGGTCGGTGGTCCCTCTTTTCTTTCGTTTCGCACGCGTCCATCCCCCTCCCGTGCCGAGTTTTCAACCCCCTCCAGGAAGATACTTTTTATTGGGTCCGAAAGTTTCGTCGCGGGAATCAACCCACACCTCGTCCCTGAGATACCAGGAATGGGTCATCGGCGTCGATGAATCGCGCAAACCTATAGCGATTTTTTTTCCGTTTTTTTTTTTTATTTCGTCGTTATTTTGTATTCGAAGCCCACTCGGAATCGATTCACACTTTTCGCGACCGCGTACCAAAACCTTCCGGCCATTTTTGTTCACCCGCTCGAACACGTGCAGAGGACTTATTTAAGGTTCCGGCGAAACGATACGCGTTCAATCTACATTTCGATCCATATTGCATGAGCGGCCGCGATACTCTCCGAGAAACGTCCATTCAAATGCGGGGGTGGCCGAGCCGGAATCGCAAGGGGTGGTTCGCGGTTCCAGGGGAGAGACTGCTCGTATACTCTTCCCTCTAGTTTCTCCGCTGTTCGACTGGGGAATCCTCGAAAGTCCATTCGCAGGGGGTCTATTGTCGTCTTAAGACAGGTATTTTTTTTGGCGGGAACCAGAGTGGTTCGCGACCGACATCCCACGGAATTGGGGCAAGTCATCGCGCGTTCTTCGAGTTCTGACGCGGAAAGGTTAATCGCTGGCCCACGGCTTCAGTAGCGTGCGCGCGCACTAGTACGGGCGCTAGAGAATGGAGGCGTTGGGACAAAGAAAGGGAAACAAACGAACTTACGCCCGACGGAAGAGAGCCGCTTCGACAAAAGGCTTCTTCTCGCGATCCATTATGGTTCGTTATATTTGAACTTCTGACTAACCTTCCTTTCTCCCGTCCTCTTTGTGATCGTCGGGCGCGCGCTCATTGTCGCCGGAGATATTGGAAATTTCTGCCTCAATTATCTGTAATAGCGTTAAGTAATTCAGCAGAAACTTTTTCCGTTGTACCCGTTAAAACTACAATTATAGCGAACGGAGGTGTATGTAGGTGTGTGTGTGTGTGTGTGTGTGTGTGTGTGTGTGTGTGTGTGGAGTTCAAGACTCGCTCAATTTCGACGTTCGATTCGACGAGGATAGGGGATCAGCGAGGTTTAAATATTTCATTGTACGACACTCGAAGGGTCCGGAGCCATTTTACTGGCATCGTGAGTGACATCTTGAACTTTCTAAATTGGATCTTCTCTCTGGGATTCAATATGACTATTGGGAAGGATAATCGGGTGATGCGAGTTCTTGTAAGACAGACGTATCAGTCGGGGTAAGAATCGTGGCTAGAGTACGGGTATAGGGAACGAGAGGGAGGACAGATTTCCACGTTTCAAGGACGAAGAACAATAAAGGTTTCTTAATGAAGAATAACGCTTCGGCCAAAGGAAAGATATTTCCACTTAAACGAACGCCCTCCTAGTCGTTCCTCCTTTGCTTTCTGTCGATGGGAATTGCTCCCCATTTCTCCCCTAATCGTTCCCCTCGCCATCCTCAAAACCTGCCCTTCCCGACCTCCTTTATATTGATAGCGCCATTACCTTTCGATTGACTCCCACGCACCGTCTTAATACACCGTACCCCTAAGACACCGGCGACGAACGAACCAATTGTTCTCACGGTATCCCCTGAACTTTCTTCGACTACGCTACTGTATGTACACGTTATATCAACTCCCCCAGGACCTCGAGTAATTCAAAGAAAACACGTCCGGTGCTTTCCAAACCTTTTTTTCACCGATACGTATTGATATCCAGAGTATCGATACACATGTACGTCGGGAATAAAATATCAATACTATCGGTATCGATACTTACAATTAAATTAGAAGTAATAAAATCCCAAAGTCAAAGTAAATCATTACTTAATTATATATTTACTAAGGTAGATTATCAGGTAATAACTGAAAAAGAAATCGACCAATGGCAGACTTTATGGAAAACTCGCGATTTGTCCATTTTTCTTACGACATGTCGCGTTACGACAAATGCAGCGATTGTATCGTAATTTCGATATTTATGGGTTAAGTATCTATACTGGAACACATTATCACATTAAACATCGATGCAAAATATTGATATCCGTCTTGAAGGGTATCGTTACTCGAAATATCAATCCTGCGTCGCCCACAAGTACCGGGTACCTGAAACTGGTCACGATTCTCTTTTGCGCCGTCTGGAGGATAGGTCTCGATCCCGAGAATTCCGGTCGGGCTCAAAGACTGTATTTCGTATCGATCGTACGTGACGCGTTTAATTTTCTTAATGATCGGCTCACGGCTGTTGAAAGAGGTTCAGACAGAAGCGTGGCTCTGTATGACGTCGTCAAACAGGCCCCCTCTCTCTCTTTCTTTCTACGTGGCAGAAGGGACGATAGCGTCGGATCGCGTGATTCTGTCGGGGCTTCACACGCGATGCCCATTTCCTCCTATCGACCTTCCATCGCCTTCGCCTTCTCCGACGGAATCTTTCGATCTTGTGGGATCTGGGTCGGTCCCCCGCCACCATTCTCTTTCTCTCTCTTCTGCTATGTATGTACCTATCCTCAACCTATCCAATTCAGGTAAACGGCGCCCAATTGTCTCGGTCGGAATGAACGTAGGCGCAGAAACCGGGTGAAGTCCAATGATTCCCGGGGCTGAAGATCGCCACCCTGGCAACGACGATTGTTATCGAAGAACGTGAATGTCTGACACGTGAGTGGCCTGCGAATACCTGCATGGTCTCGCGATTGGACGACTGCGTAATTCCGTTGTCCGTCACTGAATCACGGGATTGCCCCGAGGGCGGTTACCGTGGGGTGGAGATCGGCGGCGATTTTTCACTGACTCCGCACGTTCGCCCGTTACCGGTTGGAAGTCACGGTTGTTCCCTTATCTGCCCGGTATAAAACGATAACGGGGGATCATTTGGCGGACTCGCCGCCTCTGGAATACCGAATGCACTCTTCCGGGCGCGCGGTGTAATGAAATTTTAAGAACTGCGCCGGTTGCTTTAATCGTCGGTTATATTTCGGGGCCAGATCTGGTCGGATACGCAGATTCCGATTGTTCAACGTGAATGTTCGAAGATGAACAAGTCAGATGATGGACGGAGGGCGCGATATCAGGGTTCGGAGACATTTGTATGTTTTCAGAGAACTTGGTTTATCTTCGTGTAAATTTAATATAACAGTGTTTTGTTGGGTAGCGTATATGTCAGGTTACCATTCGGTTGATAGGATGAAAGGATAATCAAATTCTTGGGAACGAATAAAAGCTACCGCGTCATGAAAGATAGATCCACAAAGGATCCATGCGACAACAAATCCCATCATTGTAATTAGTTTTGGGCTACCTTGATAAGGGCCCTCCCAGGGTCAAATGAAACATTAACGAGGCTGCATCTGGCCAATGCTCCCAATCAACTGTGATTGTTCGAAATTGTGAGTGGTCGAGGAGACACCCTACTGTGTTCGGACGCATAAACGCGGATCGATGCGCATGTTTCGAGGTCGACCACGACCATCGGATAGGAATACCATCGCCCGGTATTGTTGTAGGGCAGGAGAGGGCTCCGCCGTTCTCGTCTAGCATGTCCCTTCCTTTCGAGGGTGGGTGGACGCGCAGCCTGTGCGGGTGCACGACAGAAACAGATTATCGGTATACACAATGCGGAATTGATCCCTGAGGCATGCCTGCACGTAAAACTTTCGGAGATGAAAATGCTCCGGATTGATTGCTCCGGTGGCGCGGCCCCCGCGCACGCTTCACGTGGGAAAATTCTGGTCGCGTCACGTGAACAAACCAGACACGTTTCGTTGGTATATTTATTAAACGGGAACAAAGCACAGGCCGGATTCGGCAATCCCGTGGTGGCAAGGTGTTGGTTGTAAAGCGTAGGCGTCTGATAGTGATCCTAGAGGGATTTAAGCTGTAAGCTCGTTTGCCTACAAAAATTCAATCCTTGATCGAGAAATAAATAAATCTATCGACCCCCCCCTAGTTACAGCTTGTTTCATAACGTACGGAATATACTTAGTCTTTAAATCTTAACAAATCTGATTGTTTTTTTCTATTTGAACCCTATGTTTCCTGAACTGGCAAAAGTCTACTTCCCCCGTAAACTATTCTCATTGCGCTTTCGTTGTCTATCTATTTGCTTTATCCTCGAGCAGCGTGTAGAACCTTCCATGCTCGAGAACAACAAACATGTCCACGGGGTTTATTAATATGCCGTCTGATGATACTCCAAGATCGGAAACCCGACGTTAACCTGTAAACTGGAAGTTTCACGCGAGCGCAGGTTTCATGCGCGATTTCAACGAAAAAGCGTTGGCTCGTGGTATACGGTGCCCAGCTACTAATTCGTCGGCCGCCGTAGGAAAGTAAGCGTACAGTATTTCGCGGCTGGAACCGCGCCAGGTATCATGGGTAAATACGCGGTATCGCGAGGGGGATGAGGAATGACGTCGGCCCTTGCTTCTGGAGAGGTGAATCGTAACCGAGGTACAGTTCACTGTCCTTAATTCGTGATCGAACCGATCCACCCGGCGTTGTCCCGTCAATACACTCGGATTACCGAGAAAGAGACATTTTTATCGACGAACGAGCGCGTTCGCGCGCTCAATCGACCGGGATGGGTGGCTCGAACGCGCTCCGGCGATCCGTCTTCTCTGCCAATCAATTCTTTCGCGTGTTGAGCTTGAGCACCGAGAGCAATCGAATCGCGGATTAATTAATTTCAGCCCGATAACGGGGCATCCCCCGTTGTTCATCGTCGAGCACCCCGGGGGTGTTGATTTCAAGGATTGCGAGGGAAAAGAGATAGATTCGGCGGCCTATCTAATTTCACGCCGGTCGATATAATCCAATCGCGATTAATTTCACGCGAACGACTCAGCCGCCGTTGGAAATATATATATATATACAATATATATACGTATGTATACATATAACGGGGAGGCGCGGCCCTTCGAATACGATTTATTCGATTCCGTGTTATTCGCCACTCTATTACGAATCGGTGTGCCCTGCTAATCAACTTACGCCGGTTCCATTTTAGTCGGCCGCCCTGGTCCGTGGAAATAAAGGTGAAACCTCGACGGATGGGGTTGGAGGCGACAGGCTTAACCCCCCTGGAAAACGGGGATGCCTCGATAACGGGGACACGGGTTAACGCGATGTACACGGGAACGCTTTTCTCCCCGCCTTTCGGGGGGGGGCGAGTGAGTCTCTCGAAACACTGCAATATGCGGATCCGCCGCCGCTGCTATCGCTGGGGGCGGATATTTCGAAATAAAAAGGGTTAAATTAAAAATTCTCGGTCGAGTGCTCCGGTCCTTCGAGCGGAGTCTAGAGAATATTCCTGCGGAATTTGAACGTGAAAGCACGAAGAAAGAGAGAGAGAGAGAGAAAGAGTATGCGCTTGAAAACCTTTCTCTTCTTTTTCCCTCTCCGCGTCGTTGCCTCTTCTACCCGAAGGCTTCGACCTTTATAGCCAGCTGGATATAAAAGGCGGGGCTTTGTGCCTCTGTAAGCCGTCCTTATCGATACTTTTCGATAACAAAAATGAACGACCGTGGCCCCGTAGCCGCCACCGCCGCCGCCCGCTTCGCCCCGACATAGACTTGACTCCACTCTCATTTTCTCTTTGTGTTCCCAGAACGACACGATGCAAGTGGTTTGGCAATATCACGTGGAGGAACCAGTGTCCGCAGCCGGGGTTCTGCCCGCACACGGAGCGGTACGTGGCTCCAGGCCGCTCTATCTGGTGCAAAGGGACTCGCAGCCGAGGCCGAGCCCGCGGAACCAAGAAGTCGAGCAACCGCTTAAAACCTGGGACATATTGAACGAGCAGGTTAGTATCGAAAGTCATTTATCCACGTCCCCTTCGTGGCTCCCAGACGATCAATTACCAGCCCCGCGTTGTATTTTACCCCCTTCTCACCCCCACTACCTACATTCCTCCCCTTCACCCCTCCTTTATGCAACGGTGTACCCTTTCGTATAGCCGGGACCACGGCCGAACCATCTCTTCCCCCGGATTCGACGGTCATTCGATGATGTGCGAAACCGGGCGGATCTCGCGTGGGCGTAAAATTATGGTGTAACGCGAGCCATTGCGTGGCGAATATCCCATGATATGATTATACCGCGCGGAAGAAGGATACGGCCCGCTGACGCTGGTGTGCACGTCTTGCGTATGCATAATGATAGACCGTCGCGTAGGTGGTAATAATATAATGTATAGGTGCGAGCGGACGAGATTTTGGGTGTTAGAGAAATTAACGGATGATGGGTTCGGACGTATAAACGAGACGAATACCTTGGGTGTAGACAACACGGGTAACAGCTTTGAATTTTTCTTTTCTTTCTTGGTAAACTTATGTTTGTTAAGCCTTTACGCCACGGTGCTGGACCACCGGCTTAGGAACACGCTTGTCCGAGAGTGTATACTTCTTTACTTCTCTCGAGTGCTTCTCAGCAGGATTTCCCTTGTGTTTCAAAATTATCTGACAATACGATGTTCATATACAATATCTATCTTTTAAATGATCGATACTGTTGCAAGTTCTAATCATTCGATAATTTGCGTAAAAGTTGGGTATATGCATGGCCCTGCCTGCGGTTTCATAAATGGGTTTTCGGTCAGCTACGAAGTGTCTCGTCGTAAAATCAGTCGGTGGTTCGCTCCACGAAAACCTTACCACCAACTGTAATTTCTTTCGAATAATGTGTTGGGAAATCCACGAGTGGAAGAGAAATACATTGTTGAAATATCAAAAAGGAATTGTATTTCCAAACGGGTACAATAAGTTGTATACGTGCTTAATTTGGCGACTACAGTGAACGCAGATATGCAATCATCTATTCATGGGTAAGCTACCGTTGACACGTTTATGGTCACGGCAGTTAAACGACAAAGCAGGCGGTTTGCCTCTCGATCATAGCAGCGAGCGATTCACCCTGTATATGTCACTGTTTCGCCAACTGAGGCGTGAACGTGATACCGAAAAGCGACTGGAAGGTACTATTGATGACTATACATGTGTTGGTATTATAATGTAGGTACATCCTCTTTGGTAGGGAGTTGATGATTTTAGCCCTTAGCTATGAACCATATTTACCGATTCATTTGTTTTCGAGGCACAGTGGCTTAATCGCGTTTAGTAGTTAAAGCCTTTAGTCAGATGGTGGGTCATCCAACAGACGATTAACTAACCTTCATACGTTCATGTTCAATTATCTGATGGTAACGCGGGAATCACACGGTACAATCCACTTTACAATATCGATTCCAGTAAAAGCAACGGAACAGAAGGAATCCCACGATGAAAGCCTATCCCAGAATCAGGAAGCTTCCAGGCGCTTTTATCCCACGCGCTGCCTCTAACGCAATTTTCCGCGGATGGCCGTTAATTTCGTTGGGTTGATGCTCGTCGACCACTGGTCGCAGTCTGTCCCACGCAAAAGGGGGCCATTTAATATTCGTCCAATACTGGCCACTCGAAGGAGACCGGATTTTTGTGTTGTTCCGGCGATACTCTGCCACTCGATATTCGGTCATGCTTCTGCTTCGCGAGCGCGTGCACAACACACGCTCTGCGTGCACGACCCTCTACCCCGCCAGGGGAAGTACAGGTGTGGGGGGCTGGGGAAGGACGACTGGGGGTGGCAGAGAACGCTCTCGGTTCGCGCGTGAGATGAATGTTCGAACCCCGTTTAACGTTCAGAACCGGGCACCGAGTGGATTTTTATCGGATGCAAGCCGCGGAGCATTGTGACCCGTCGGATTTATGACGGCATAAATCTTAACCGGGTCACATCCGGCAAAAACTATTCGTTCATTAGCGTCGCCGGGTCATAGATTATGGGTCGACGCTATCGCCCGGGATCAGACAATGCTAATTCCACGGGCTGCGCCGGTGCATTGCTTATAGTTTATACACACAGAGGCCCGGGATGGAGCGAGGGAAGCAGCCCCGGTTTAGAGAGAATTTACGGGATCCGTGTACACGGTGGAACGGATCGATCAAACGGCGAACGGAGACGAAAAATAGACGATTTCCGATTCAGAAATATTTCCCGTCGTGGCACCGGGCACGGGAAGAAGGGGGAGGGAGGTTCCTCACGGGGTTCGATGAGCCGGACGAGAGTCGTAAAAACAGCAGAATTCGTAAATGCGGAAATATCGAAGGCGCGGGAACCGCGCGCGCACATACAGATCGGTGGAAATGTACGTATCGAAGAAAAATCGTTGCTATTCAGTCGGATCTCGTCTTCCCTCGAGGTTTAGTGCCCCCACACCTACCTCCGAAATCTTGAATTTCGAAAGGAATGCTTTATTCACGGCGTCGTGAAACTCGGTACCGTATACCGAGGCTTATCGTAAAATAATATGTATTTTTTTCTCTCTGGAAATAGCCGCGACGATATTGTCTTTTTTTGTTTTTCGTTGTATAATTCAATCAAACGATCCGCGTCATTGGGTCGCGTAATGCAGCGATGAGCAACTCAGCGCCCGCCAAACTCACTAGCGAGCAACAACGTGCAGCATGCGGGCATATTGCAGTGGTGGGTGAAATGTGTGAACGAGAGCACGTATCTATCATTTTCTTCGCAGACAAATATGTCGTGAATCACGACTCGTGATGTGTCCTGCTTCGCAATCCCTCCACAGGAGTTCGACATGTGTCGTATGTCCCCAAGAATGAAAATTTCAATTCTGTTTACAATTTATACATCGAATTGGATCGCCGTGTGCCGGAGTGTTGCGTTGCTCATCACGCTGTAACAAATTACCGCTTCTCCGAACTGGAAAGAAATTACCCGTTCGCCCGGCAAATGAAACGATTCCAGCCCCCGTTCCCTCTTTCGCCTTTTACTTCGACCGCCCGTTCATTCTGAAATTGTTTGTCCCCCGATCGAGCTTTCGAACTCGTTCGAACGTTCGACATCTTTTTCAAGCGTCGACTGATTTGCACCAATGCATTCAGTTTACAGTTCGTCTTTTTTTTTTTTACAAAATGGGTGAATCATCTATTCATACATAACTGTTGCCGATCCAAGCGACTTCACATATTTCCCGAATATTCTTCCGAATTATTATTAACAAAACTTTTAAACATTTGGCTTAAGGAACGATTGTATAATGTAGTAGAGACTTTGATAAGTATCCCAGTTTTTTCTGAGCTTTTTCGAAAACTTAAAAAAGTCGAACAATTAAGCTTGGATATAAATGACCCAGTGTGCCTATGAAGTGTGAAAAAATCTGTTTTCCAACGTAGAATAAAAATCTATGGGCTCCTCCTCAAGAACAATTCGTAGGCGTAAGAATTCGAGGCTACTGTACTCTTTACTCATCCATTTCTTTCCTCAAGTACTCAAGTACAGCGCTAAATACAGTAGACTCGCGTTAAAGCAGGGCTGTCGGAGCAGTAGCGCCGCCTTTTCCTGGAAACAGTACTTTAACAGGAACCAATGGCATACCTGAATCTCATGGCAGCTCGGTCGATCCACCAAATCTTGGCTATAGAAGGCGATCGAAGTGAGCTGCACGCACGTGGGTGAGTGATGCCTGTGGATTGGGCCGTTCTTAACGCTACATTAACGCGAGTCAACTGTGCGTCGCCCGCGAACTTCTTAATTCCGTCCACGGCCGATTACCCAACACACGTTCCCCCTGCGGGTCGGCGAAAACTTCAGGGGCGAAGCAGAGGCGTCGAGCGTCGCGATTTTAATTGTCTCGGGCGGTGGGAAGCGTGGCTCGTTTATGTTCGAGGCGGACGACATTAAAGTTGTCGGCGTGCCGGTTATCTTACCAGCGGCGGCGGCGACGCACTCGTCTTCTCTCCTTACTTCTTTCTTATGCGAATGCCACTTGTTCTTCGCTAACTACGTACGCGAAAGTTCCGCGCCAGTCGAATAACTTTTGTATCGCGCCGCGATGAATATGAATGTCCGCGGGCACAAAGAGGAGCCAGCTTGTTAGAACGGGTTTGCATTCATTCAGCTGGTCCCGACGGTTTCGCCAACCAGGAACGATACCTTTTTTCCGCAGTGGTCTATTCTCGCGACGAATCGAAAAGGGAAACTTCGTCAACGAGAGCCGAAATTTGCCCGCGGCGCGCATCCACGTTTCGTTGCCTTCGCGGACCACGCGGCTCGTTCCTGATAAATATATTCGAATTTCTTTTCCGAGAAGTTGTAACGTTGTTACAGCGACGCGACTGAAGGTAGATTTTGGAGGAACGATGTCTGTATATGAATCGATCTTGTGCATCGGGAGGAGGAAATTGATTTTTGGTATTCGTATCTTGCTTTTAAGCATCGTGCACTGTTCAGTAAGTTGTTGCATTACTATTCTTTGAATTGACTTTGGTTTAAGGTGAAATCGATTTAAGGAAATATACTCATATAACACATGTATATATAAAGTAATGGATGAAGAATATAATTAAAAGTTGAAGTTAGAGTTTGGGTTAAATTGACTCGAACAATGCACGACGGTTAAAATGGATTAATCGAAACACTCATGAATATAAATAAATCGTTTGCAAATATTCACGTTCACGATAATATTCGTTTTGTATAAATGGCTAAACACGTTTACTACATTGTAGATACTCCATTTGAACTGTCAAGATATTTACCGAAATTTCGTTATAATTAATTGTGATCTCTGTATGCAGACAGAAATTTCGAGCATCCCTTGTTTTCGATAAATGAACCATTTTAATCAAAAATATGCACGCATTGAGTGAAAATTGTGGCGGTACGAAATACATACATAGAATGGAAATTGTAATGAAATCCTACGTATTACGATACGAACAGCCGTATGTTGTACAGAAAGAACAAGACTGCCTAAAATTCTTCATCATTAATTACACCGAAATATTCGATGAAACAAAGATACAAATCGAAATTATATTATACATTTTCGATGATCGACGATCATCCTTCTTGCATCACAGAGTGGGGGGGGGGGGGGGATATACTGGCGCGATATTAGCTATTTACACGAGTAAAAGGCGTGGGTAAAAAGTTGGCGCCGTGCGCTGAGAAACAGGAAAGAGCGAAATCTGAAGTGGCCTACACGAGCGAGCCAGTCGAGCAAGCAGCATAAAACGCGTTTTTATGTGGCCCCGCGGTTTCAAAAGAAGCCAGCCATTTGAACGCATAGCACGCGAAACGCGGCATACCCGGAGGATAATTATCGTCTCCTCTCGTTCCAAGAAACGAGACGCGTCGTTGGAAAAAAGCGGCCAAGGGTGAGCCGCATCCATGAATCCCTCGCACGATGACGTTTGCTCCCGCTGAATTCACGAAAACAAACAGACCGCTCTTGCCGGGGTCCACCCTCATCTACATATTTAATTCCCGTTCATTTATACCATGCGTCCCAGCTTATTCAAGCTTCGCTGCCACTATTTAACGTCATTCTCGTTTAATTCCATCGTGTTCCCATGAATTAACGACAATAAAATAACATAGATTGGACGTCAGAAAACGTTTTATCTAGGTCGACACTGATCCCCGAACGAACTGCGACTCTTACCGATCACGTCTCCGTGGTATCATCCATCTTACCTGGCTCCCCGGTTCTCTCTCGAGAAAGATAAATATCAGTTTTTTTCGCGCGTGTCGTTCGATACGTCAAACGTCGTCGCGAGATCGGAGATACGCCCCGGTATGTGCACCCGCGGTTTTAATACCTCATTCTGAAACCCGTCTTGGGTATTTCTCGGAAATCAACAATTAAGAAGAACACACCCGGAATCGAGTGAGTTCACTGCAATTGTGTTGTTCACAGCAGACCACGAAATTTCATTTTCACGACAAAGTTCGCTATCGTTGACACCGGGACGGCGGTTACGAGATTCATCTCCGAAGACTTTGCATCGCGAAGGTGTTAGATCGCGTGATGGAACGTCGCTGGTACCACGGGGGCCCGAGCTCAGAAGCCAGGGCACACAATCGTAAACACAGAGCTCGCTGAGCCTAAATCTCCGGCAGTAGCCCGTGGGCGTTCGGCATATTCGACCGCGAAACAATAAAACGCGCGCACCGGTCGTCCTTCTCGGTAATCTTGACATCGATAATTTCGCAGAAGCGCGTGGGAGAATCCGGCGGCGGCGTGGTTCCGAGCATCTCAACGCGGCCCGAGGAAGACCGGGGCCCCCGCGAGAAAAGAATTGCAATTTCGCTCGGAACTCTTCGGTCGCGCGCAAAACCCCCCGCGGCTGCAACCAATCGGTGCCTCTCACGTTCCACCCCTCTCCCCCTTCGGTCTTCGTGTTTCTTTTTTTTTTCCTCCCCCTTCGATATCGACAGGATCTTTTTCAACGTTAAAATAAATACGATGGAAGGATCGATGGACGGGTTGAAGGAGCACCCTTATTTGATCGTGAAAATACTCGTTATTACCGGAAGAGATACTTTCGAGGCGACGTTCATTCCTTTGATGAAACATGGGAAATGTAGGTTATACGTTTCAAAAGGACCTCCCTTCGCCTTTCATTTTAGCAAAGACGTTCTCTCGAACGCGCCAGGATTGTACGGCGGTCTATTTTCCATCGATCGAGTTGACACAGTTTCCCAGAAATTAACTCTTGAGGGTACGGACACTGGCGTCATCGGGGACAATAACGCATGAGGTTTCATCTTATCGGACCTTCGACGACTAACACGGGAATAATTTGAAGCAGGGGTTACGTAACATCACGTGGAGTTTATTGCTCGATATTAGATTGATAAGAAACAATCGTTCGTTGACCATTCACATGCATTGTAATTCTGTATACCTACAGTAAATCCTCGGTGAGCGTTTCAATGCTCCTCGGTACTGAATATTAAATATTTATAAACTAATGGCTGTATGTAACTAAAAACGTGTCATTGGCGTTAGAATTCCAAGTGCTATCATCGTGCTATACCTTATTAAAAGACAGCGTTAAAAATCTCTCCTTAACAGTGCTGAGAAGCATTCGAACACTCATTCGAATTACCCTATGAAAGCAATTGAACATATTTTACATATTTTAGAATTAGAGTATTTTTGCTTCACAAACTTCGACTAGTTTTCAATGAGGTGCGATATGTACTCAGAATGTTAAAAAAATAGTCCACATGTGATTGCATTTTTCCAAGACCGCCTCCGGATGTTTGAGGTAATAAATTGTCTTGTTCGAACCAGTTTGCGCAATCATGTGCTCTGGCAATTCTGAGAGATGTCTCCGTGGAATAAGTAAGACGATAGACTGCATCTAAAACACCACATGTAACACGAGTACGATGTGGTTGAGAAATGGCAACAAGAAATAAGTGGAACAGGTATCACAGGATGAGCAACTCGCTCGACGGTACGCTCGGTCCTTATTCTATTAGACGTGTCGGAAAACTTGGAACAGGATCATATATAATGTAACGAGGTGTACACGGCGTTTGTGCATTCAGGACAGGGCGAGGTACATAACGTTACTTCTCTAATTTGCTATTAGACGTTGCCGAGCAACATTTCACACGTCGTATTAACTCAATCTCGTTGCGACTTGATCGTTCCGTTCTTATTCGATAAATGATGGTGTATTGACGTCTATGATATCGACGTTATCTTAAGTAGTCCATAATTACCCGGAAGTGTCAATATTTCCAGTATTTTTTACTCCGAGTGAAAGGAAGTTACATCGTTTCTTTCAGAACAAAATTTCAATAATGTTACATTAAAAGCACTTCGACGAAATTAAAGAATAATTCTATCTAGAATAAATATAATTAAACCATTATGAGCTTCAAGACTCTGGCACGTTTTCATTAATAAGAAAACTTACACCAGGACAATGGTTCTCGATAAGTTTCCACTAATAATAGACACCCTCTAAATAAATTAAAAATTCTCCGGTCGACTATAGATTCCTGCTTACGATGAATAATCCACACACCCACCTCGCTTCGTATAGCAGGAGAAAACACGAATAGAAGTTTCGATCCCAGCCCCGCCTGTAATTTTCAAAAGCATGGAGTAGTTCCGCTCGTTCGAGACATACGATGTGTCCCCGCTCTCGAAAATCGTATTCCGAATTAACTTCGTCACGCGAAATGTCCGGGATACAGGGTGGAGGGGGAACTCGGCCGAAGACAGTTGCAATTAGAAAAACAGTTCGTAATTCCGGGGAACGGGCCAGCGTGTATCTGGACTAAATACCACGTTACTCCATTAACGGGTGAGGGTATAGACAGATTCGCCGTTCAACCAGTTTCGTGTAGAGCGTCGGACGAGTTTCCAGTCGCATTGTACAGGCAGACTGGCCCTCTCCACCATCCGAGGAAGTTTTGAGAAAGCATTAACGAAATTCCGCGGGCGTGCACGGCCGACAGCATTCGCCTGCTCGCCCTTATCCGGGTTCTGATTCGTTTCATCTCCGTGTTTCGGCGGCCGAGTATATGTGGGGGAGGGGATATAGGGGAGGAAAGCAATCTCTCTGCGACTGTGATTCATACGGGTATACAGGAAGATCAGTCGCGAGTATAGATATGGAAGTGTATCAAAGAGGCCCGGGCTGTAAACGGGAAGCGAAAATTCATGGTTACAAGCACTGAAACAGATGCTCTCGTGTATATCCACAGACACAGAATTACTGAATTTCAATGAACTGTCTGATAACGATCTGCTGCGATGACGTGTAACACGAGCCCTCTGGGATTTAAGGACCTTCCACCACTTCGTGGCTATTGATATTTCTGTTCTGTTTCTGTTACTGTTCTGTAGCTTCTTATTGATGAGCTAAGACATTTATCGAATATGCAGTAAATGCTGCAAGGCATTAAGAAATTATTGAAAATCTGATATAAATATTGTTGGGGGTATTAATGCTTCGATCAACAATGCTTATGTTAGTCTGAAGTGATAAGGGTGGACTAAAATATATAAATTTTACAAAACATCACATGTTCTTCATACAGACCAGGTGTGCTAATATTTATGAGCGATAATGTACGTATAAAGGTTCGTTTATACTATCCGTTGAAATACTGAATGATTACGGGATTGTCCAATTCGACAAATACTCTTTAATGCAACTTGAATCTAGGTGTTTATACGTACCATATCGTATCAAAAATTAATCTCACGAGAGTCGATACAGTTGGCTCTAAACTGTCGAACGATACACGATGAAACGAATCGGTGCCAAGTTCAGACGAAATTTTTCCGAATTCAAACCGTAGTAAAAATTAGATTCATTTCACTTAATCAATTTCGATTTATATTACAGATTCGATTACCCATGGCGCTCGACACGCTGCATTGGTGCCGCGTTCTCAGGATGCCAAACATCGATCGCAAACACCACGTTGTGAAGGTAAGATGTTCCCCCTAGCTATCTATAACCCAGTGACTCGCCGTTCCCTCGCGTCGCGTCTTACGCATCCAGCCCCATCGAGAGTTGATTAAACCAGGAATGTAGATACAGATTCCCGTCGACGGGGGAGCACTCGAAAGCTCCCGTGGATCTCTCACCTTCCTCGAAGTGGAGAACCCTCCGCGAGTTCGGATCCCCTGGTAGCGGAACAATCGTTCCTTCGACTCGTTTTACGCTTAGCCACACTCGGGGCCCCTCGATTACCGGTAAAAGGTCGAGTAGACGTCGCGAACTGTTGATTTTTACGATATCCCCGTGGAAACTCTTCTTTAATTGGACATAGGGTTATTTTTACGCGCTTTCGGGATGCCTCGATTTGTAAAGTTTACGGTATAGATGATCAATCGTGAGCCGTCGATACGTTTCCCTTCGATCGCTGGTGGAACCAAATCGTCGGACTAGTTTACCGTTTTAGCCGTGAGGTGAACAGATTTCTATTTCTACTTAACAGTCGATCGTAAAGCTCGCGATCGAATCGTTTTCGCGTTGGTAATAGATCGCCTCGTCGGCGAATGTCGTGAACCTCGTTGATAAAGTTTGAAGTAGGCTATTCGCGTGATTGATTACACGTTCGCGGTACTAACTTTCATCTGTTCGGTTACTCGTCAATGACACGATGCAAGGATATAATGTGTGCTTGCCCAGCAGACTCATTTTCGTTTTCTACTGCGCCTTATAACTTTTCGCCATATTAACATATGGCCGCTTAGAAAACAATTTGGATGCACTGTGCAAACGTGGTGTAAACACAGGCTTTCTGTATTAATATAGAAGTCTGTGGTCTTCTGTCGCGGGCGTTACTTTATATTTTAAACTTAGCTGTTCTTAATGAAGTTGTCCTGTTGGTTGACAATGCAATATGGAGGATCTTCGGAAAGGCACCTTATTGGCTAATCTGGAAGGCTTTATCGTGTCTATTTAATATAACTTGGCTAGCGGGTCTGTTCATTGCATTCCATTTCTACTTACTACCATGACGAATGTATACACGCGTTGAAGATTCATTTTCAAAGTAGATTTTCTCGAAAACGATGTCATGAATGAAAACATTTTATTTCATATTTTCGACGTATTTTTTCACGTAGAATCACTCTCTGTTCTGCTACCAGTTTACATAGTCACGTTTTTGGCGCTCAAATTGCACTTTGAGTTTTCAACGTTAATTTTTAACACGTTCACTGTCACAGTGAAAAAGGCCGTATGTAGCCAGACACACTTTATGTCGTTTTTTAAGTCATAAGCCTTTAAAAATATATGCGTTTGATTAATAGAGATTGCTTGTCCTGTTTTAAATTATACTGTGATATTAATCGTATGTCAAAATTTTGTAGAGGTATTTAAATAATCCAGCATGTTTGAAATGTTTCAACGACGAGTTATCTCGTAGCTGGCACTCAACGTGTTAAATACCACGTACATGCATTTTTGTGGTTTTTTGTAAATCAGAATTCCAGTTTAATAATACAACTTTCGATAATAATTGCAACTACGTTGTTATTAGATAAAATAAATAAAGTGGCAGTAGCCCTATTACATTTACCCTAGATAGAATACATAAATCCACCTTTCCAATTCATAGCCTTCGATCGCAAATGAAAGCTCTTACAATACCTTTTTACGCTACCGAAACTAGCTGTAGATGCGGCACAGTTTGGTATCTATCCACCGTCGAGCGAACAGCATCTCGAAGTCAATAGAACGTGGGCCACGGTTACGTGACGCGATTGCATTGCACTCTATCGCGGTGAATCCTCGAGAAGTGGGGAGGATTAGCTTCGAGATTCCGATAACCTCGACTATTCGAAATTTATCCATCCTCATAGCCGTTTCACCGGTTAAGAATTCCTCGCCGACGTGACCGATGTATGTACATTACTTCGATGCGCGTGGATTAAATTAACTTCTTTAGAAATCAAACGAACCGCGTACCCTTCGCCCGTATCCGACAATCGACGAATCTAACTACACATACATTACGTACATTTCTTCTTTTTAGTACGAACCGGTGATACAACCCGGAAGTAACGACTACCTGCATCACATGACTCTGTACGAGTGTCGTGGGGACCAAGCGGAGCTGGAGGCCGTCGCGAAGACGTCCGGCAGCAACAAGTGCTATCACGCCTCTTATCAGTGCAACACAATCGCCGCTGTTTGGAGTCTCGGCTCTGAGGTACGTTACGTTCGTATATAAAACGTTGGAATTCAAGAATATAATAATATAATTATAGAATCATAGACCTTCGATCGAGGCAGAGAACCGTGACATCGAATTTCGTCACGATTTCGAAGTTAGAGATCGTGGTGTAAATTAATTGAAATTAATCGAATCGCAGCCGACACGTATTCGTTGGGGAAACATAATTTTCGTGCCGACGATGTAACAGTTTCAGATTTCAATTACTTGTCCGTCCCTGGAACATCGAAAATTTTCCGTTTAATTTTTATCGGATTACGGGAGAACCCGTTTTTCGAGTAATTAAATCGTCCAGGTGTAACGCCGCGTGTGAAATTACCGAACTCAGGGGGGACCCTGGCGATATTGTACCCGTCTTCGCAGGCAGGTCGTGTTTCGAACGCGAAGAAACGAGTTTGCGGTTGCGGCCCCGTCGCTCTCCCATTGGTATGCATTACACAAAACCCAGAATTACCGCGATACAACACAGACGCGTTCCCAGTGTCTCTTACGCTCTCGGCCCCATGACGACGTCGGATTAACATTTCGCAGGACAGTGATTTATCCACGTGTAATTACTCACGTAACTGATTCCGGGATCTCGATCGTATCTGTAACATGATTTGCGACGTCAATTACCGGGTCTCGACGATTATAATATTTTAAGGGATTAGTAGATCGTACATGATCCTCGTAACGATCCACTTTGCAACCGAGACGACGAGAATTTTTCAGTAATTTCCCGGCAACTATTAAATGTTTCGCGGTGGCTCGTGGGTGGTCGCGATTTATTATACATACATATTTCAGTGACGGCTCAGTAGTAGCTTAACCGTTTAGCTGGTTGATAATCGAAATATTTGTTTTATAAGTATTGCTTGTTAATAATTTGACGGGAGAAAGGAAATTTATTTTATTTCATACGTGTATATCGTGGCTTAACACGTTCAGTACGAGATCGATATACAATATTATACATATATCGACCTCGCACTGAACGTGTTAAGCGACGATATTATATTCGATCAAATAAAATAAATTTCCTTTCTATATCGAGGTCTTTTTAATTCACATTTTTCCGATGACGAACTCGATAAATGTATCTATATCGTTTCCTTTAAATACTTTTAAATAAATTGATAATTTAAGCATTAGATAGTCAATTTGTGGTTGTTTTAATTTAACCTGTTGACAGTTTATCCCGAGTAATACTCGGGCACGTCGCATTTATCATACACGACGTAATTATTAAAGAGGAACGTGTAACACATGTTTTTTTCTACATTTTTATCATGAATAGAAGTAAATAAATATATATCATGTATTAAATTATTATTATTATGTATTAAAATATACGTTTGTTCTACCACAAGTAGTAATTATATTCGACTGTTAATGAGTTAAAAAATTTACGTCACTCAGGTTGGAATTATAATAATTCATTCGCATTGATCGTGTTAAGTGTTTCTTGCTTCGCGTGTTCCTGCTATGTCACTCAGCGGTTAATAGGTTTTCATGAAATGTAATCGCATTGACAATGCACATGCCACACAGAATTTACCGAAATAACGTCTCTATTTTAGAATGCAGTCGTTTGTGCATATAAGATCACAGCGCGAGCTGCAACCGTTTTAACCATAGGTTTGGAGAGAATCGCTTACCGCCCTGAATAGCTCAATTGGAAGAGTCGTTTATCAAATGAAAGATCTCGACTCGAAAGTAGGCCATGTTAAATTCTCTTCTACCTATCCCACTGAAGTTGTAAAGTTATGTTTCGTTTGGCTTTTTTTAAACTTCAACAATCGAATTTAAAATATTAGAAACGTAATAATTACATGTATTACAGCTGTACTAAAATATATACCCAATACTTCACCTCCCTGAATATTAAATAAATTGTGAATTAGGAGAGCCAATCTTATATCAAAGCTACTTTAAAAAGGAAACCACTTATCAGTTTATATTTTCTCTTGAACAATATCTTCTAGTACGAATCATTTCCAAAACAAAATATTATCTGAACAATTTATTTCATAAGCATCTTTTTATAAATTCAATCACCTTTTTACTGTACTTACGAACAACTCTTTGCTATCATAGTCCAAAAACATTTAAACTGTCATTCCTATATAAATTACAATACTCCACATATTCGCATTATTTTACTGCAGGTCCTACGCTAATCAAGATCCCATCTGATCAAAACTGAAAACACGCCTCGACGATCAAGTATGGTGTTCACTAAAAAAAAATCCTCCTTTCGTCCGACTGGTTTGCCTAAAATTTCCAAGTGATAATCGCCAAACGTTCCTGTCGAGCGATTCAATTATCCTGGCCCAGGTGTACTCATCCGTGCGCTCGCGTAACTTTATTTTCTCCCGTTTGTTTTCCAGGGCTTCAATTATCCGCTGGAGGCCGGTTACCCGCTGGACCCGTACAACGGGCCGCGTTACTATATGCTGGAAACGCATTACACAAATCCGCAGATGGACGCGTTCATCAGCGACAGCTCCGGACTCCGTTTGCATTACACGGACCGGCTGCGCACCCACGACGCCGGTATTCTCAGCGTCGGGATCGACCCGAACTGGCGGCACATCATACCACCCGGCCAGCCCGAGGTGGTCTCCGAAGGTCATTGCATCTCGGACTGTACCGGTCAGACCATACCGAACAACGGCATCAACATATTCGCCGTCATCATGCATACCCATCAACTCGGCAGGAAGGTCCGATTGCGTCAGATAAGGTCCGGAGAGGAACTGCCACCCATTGCGTCTGACACCAATTACAATCCTAGCTATCAGGAGTATCGGAAGCTCCAGAAGCCCGTCCGTATCTATCCGGTGAGTGGGATGCCCCTTGTGGTGTGTATATGTATTTGTCTATGTGTGACTACGAAGCCACGTCGCGTCGTGGCTCTGTATTTCATTAGATGGTAATTTAATGACGGGCCCGACCGGCGAAACCGACGACGCGATAAGGAATTCATTTGCACGCGTTTACCGGTCGGCCAGAGATTAAAGGGGAAATCGAGCGTCGTTTTAAATCTTCTTAATGAACACGGGACTGCATTAGGTGGTGTGTACAGTCTTTGAAATCGCAACCGCGAAAGTGATCAGACGGAAACTGAACGGTGTTGTTCCCCTGCTTCTGAACTGGTTCTCACGGGTCTAATAAGTGTTCCGAATGAAAAATGTTTCGTGAATAGAATTCTTGGTTTGAGAACAAACGTCTCGATCCGAGAAAGATTGTATTCCGAGATTTGGGTGACTGTTGAATGGAGATACGAGAATAGTACTTGTATTTTTTTAATCTACTTGATCTACATATTTCCTGGTAATCTCTTGCTCGATTTTCTATATAAAAACGGAAAAGAAACAAACATTTTTATTTTTAACGTTGGGTTTTTTCTACAATTCCTCTGTTATGCGTGCTAACGTTATTATGTAATAAGACGAATTTCGGAGGTTTTAATTAGGATACCGAAGGGACAAATTCAACAGTCGAAGAGAACACATCGATCATTCAAAGTAAACAAAACTAGTAAACACATACATCACATTTGTTACAATTACTAAAGTTTAAATCTGTTACCAAGTTGAGTTAAATTACTCAAAGTCATATATCATCATCCTCATTCACATCTTCCAACGAACTTCACGATATTAATGCATCCACGATCAGTGGAAAATCGCGATCATTATTTTACTTATTGCGATACAGAAACAATAGAATCATTAAAAATTTCCGTCAATCTTCCATTTCGATAAATCTCGGTTTTTCTTCAATCCGTACAGAAGAATCAGTTATAAAACTCAATTCTCAAAATGGTCCTATTTTCGTGTTTAAAACGTAACGTACTAATCGCAAGCGTTTGTCTTTTCTTGTTCCAGGGCGATCATCTAGTGGCCGAGTGCACGTACTCGTCCGAATCCAGACAAGCGATCACGCTGGGCGGTCTGGCGACGCGAGAGGAGACGTGCCTGGTGTCCACTCTTTATTATCCGCGCATCGAACTATCGCTTTGTTACTCGCTGCCCTCGTTACCGACAGTTCTGCACAGTTTGGGGATCCAGATGCTGGCGAAGTGAGTATTCCTGGACACAATTCGTCCCGTTTTGTATTATCAACGCACGTGCGTCGCCCGTCCCCCGTTTCACCGAATTAATCGGGGCTATTTTTCGACACTCGTACGTGTCGCGTTTCACTTTGATTCGGGGTTCAAAAGTCCGTTTGATATTAATTTACACGGGGCAGTTGATACCGTGCTAATGATGAACAACCAACCCTCCCTCTCCCCCCTCGATTCTATACAGTCCGTGGCGAGCAGACGTTCGCTCCTTTTACTCTGATTACTTTAAATTGGCAATTAGGGACGTTCGATGCCCCGCGCGTCACGACCGCACGACCTGCTGTTAGTTGAACCGAGCACCCGGTTACATTGCGCCAGACGCATCGTTCATTGCATTACGTAATGTTACGTGTGTCACGAAGACGCTTCCTGGGACGTGTCACGAACTTTAATGTAACAAGCGTCCTGTTTCGCTAAACACACTCTCCGCCGCATCGACTACCCGGGACTAAATTACTGTTATTACCGTCGCTAATATCGGCAGGTCGTTGCTAGTTGGGTCGTTAACTCCGACCGAGACCATTGTGTCATCTTTGCGTGACATCGGCACGAGAGATAGATTCCAACGAACGCAGAAACTGGTACGCGGCCAGACCATTGTTATTCGGTTAGATGCTAATAATATCATCCCAGCGCAGTCGTTCTGTGAATTATGAATAAATACCTGAACGATCCAGCCTATAATATAATTACCGGAATGGTTCGATTGCACGTTGTTCTTTCGTTTCTGTTTACTAAGGAGTTTTGCTATATAACACGAGGTTGTGATAATGAAGTTTCGAGAATAATTCGTCTAAAAATTTCATTTTGAAAATTAAACAGACGCTAGGCTGTCGCTTCAAAGTTCATAGTTCTCTTAAGCTTGCGCACACGAATACCAGCGTGGGATCCATTGATCGGGATATTTTTGGTACTCATTTTCTGGTATCTGTTTTAATACCCACGTTAAATTACTTTGAATTTCAGCGACTGACTGAAAATGCATTCCTTTAAAAAGAAAATGTCACGAGGAAACAAATCAGACGAACACGGGGGGAGTTTCAACGTTATGATCGCTATTGAATTTACATACATTTTTACTGGAATGACCGAATGTACGGGGAGCATTGTCAGCGTTTTATGTTTAACGTAATTTGCACAATAACTAAAACGAATCCCAATGCTTCCCTCTTCGCACGCTCCTAGATACTGGGTCAGTCTACACAGCTGGGGGACGTATCTGTTTAAATTACTACCACTTCGATGGAAACATAACTATTCCCAAAACTTCATTGTCCCACCTTATAACCTCTCGTCATATGCCACGTGCAATTGCTCAGTTACCTATTACACTAGGTAAGATGCAACTACAAACATCCTTCCACCCAGAAGAATACGAAAAATCTTTTACCGTGCACCGTACAGAAGCAAACACTGATCCACCCTCCGAAGTGTTTCATTGTGACGTGACACGAAAGCGTAGACGAAAGACCAAAAAAAGAAATGCTTCACGGCCCCGTTCTTCTCGTTTACAGAAATTCCACCCCGGTCCGGATTCAAGAACCGCCAGAGCTGGCCGGAATGACGCTGGAGGATCGTCTGGTGAGCTACGACTGGGAGAACAACTTCCAGAACTTCCAAGAAGCTACACGTGGTGGCACCTTCAAGCCGCTCTGTTCCACCAGCAAGGGTCCGTTGCCTGGTACCGACAAGCTGGAGGTCCATTATCCGAGGATTCTCAGGCCGTACGAGGAGGCGAGCCAGCCCTGCTCGAAGAAACCGCTGAGGAACAAGCTGTCGTTGTTGCTCAGCGAGGACGGCGACATCGGGGCGCCTGTGGATCCCGACAGCGACGAGACGAACGCCGTCGAACGTGGCCAATTGGTCCGCAGCAAGGTGTCCCGCAGCAGTGACGGGCCAACCGCCGGAAGTTCCTCCGCCAGATCGGTATCGTTGGCTCTGATCCTCACCGCGGTGACGATGGTTGTCGGCGCGGCGTTCAGGTGAACGCTGGTCCGTCGTCTCGACGCTGATCGGCCGACCGGTCGATCGATTCTGTTTATCTAGGATGGCCGTTTTATCCTCTTGTTGATCGCGCTGGATCAGGGAGGAGACGATGCATGTAAGTACGTGTCACGGAGTTACACACTGTTGACGCGTCACTTAGGCTAAGTAAAACTGTTGTCGCGGTCATTGCGCCCGTTGAGCAAGGACAAGGTGGACGGGTCCCCTCTTGTATCCTCGTTTATTAAAGAGATCCGTGCAATTTTTAAACACCATGCGTGTTCCCGTTACGACGATGGAACGCCGCATACCCTCGGGGAAAACTGGACATATTTTTGATGGCTTCGAACGAACCTACGTGCGAACGGAACAGAAATTATACTCTATCGGTACGGTTAACAAATTGCCAATATACATATATACATATATATTTTCCCATGACGAACGTCCATCGGTGAAGTCCCGGGGATATCCACGCTGTCCTCGTTCAACGATCGGACACCTCCCTTTTTCGCGATCTCTGCTCGTGCACTATTGTTATGACGTATCTCGTGTGCTCGCACAGGATGGTCGTTGGATATCTTTCGGTTCCGAACGAACTGAAGTTTTTCTGGAGGGTGGGGGGAGTAGTCTCTCGGATCGGTCTAATTTGTCTTGTAAAGACGAATGCAACTGTGTGCAACGATTTATCGTATAGATGTCCGCTGTCGATGTACTAGCGAGCGGTTCGTTCATCCGTATCGACGCCTTGCTCAAATTGTAACGTACTCTTTTCATTCAGCTTCTATGGGATTAACTAGGGTAACACCATGTACTATTTTGTCGAAGAATAATAACAATCGCGACGTGACAACGTCGTTCTAGAGGACACAACGCGTCGATACTAGCTGCGAATTGCTCCCATCGTTTCGTTACTATCTTCCGTCTATACATATCCAAGACGACGCATATTATATCGCGCGAAATATAATATGGAACCACCCAGGCGACGATATCTGTATGTATGAACTTACATATGCTTACATTGAAACCCTTTAGTTAATCGTACCTTGTGTTCTCTAACGTCGAGCATCCGCGTTCCATCCGGAGATCGAAAGGCACAAGAAAAGACAAGTTTCTAGTCCATTTTAGGCGAGCGACGGGTCGCGGTTTCGATACTCGTTCGCCATCGTTCATACGATAATAACCACAGCCCGTGGTACCGCAGCTCGCGCGAAGCATTACGGGGATAGTTGGCCTCTTTTTTTATTTTTTTTTTTTTTTTTTTTTTTTTTATTCTTTTTAGCAGTAAACGATCTCGAACGAAAGATATCCACGGGGAATGAAAATTGAGACGGTATCCTGTCGATCGAGTGGAATTATTATATTTTGGAGATTCTGGACTCGAAAGAATTTATATTGTTGGCTGTTTTATTTCGCTGTCCGGGGACCAGGCGAACTGTCGCGTCGTTCTTTCGATGAGAATAGCCTCACCGGCTACCGTTCGTTCCGATTTGCTTCTCGATAAAAACCCGATGTCGACGGGTTTCGCCTTGCCCCCGGCGAACACTGTATATTCTGTTACTATTAGAGTTACGAATAGATGCGTTTTTGAAAAACCGAGACCACAAATAAACGTTGGTCGATTCGCACGCGAGACCACGTCGAACCATAGATCTGTGGTTCGTCTTGTTTCGCTGAACACGCACCGTACTCAGTCTCGATGTGTCACTCGACCAACGTTTTTGTGTGCGCGCGCTACACACCGCCGCCGGTCCTTTGTAATATTCTGTACAGTTTCTTAAGTGTAATGTTGCCCGAGCTCTGCCCGCCAACGCGGGCGGGCGGGCGTGCGATTATTTATTTTTTATTTAATTGTATAGATTTAATTGCCACGTTGACAACTCTCTTTCGCTTCTTTACAACACGTGCGCACGCGCGCGCGTTCATAATGCCGCGAGGCGTGCGATTTCTTGATGCGTCTCTTGACGGGGCTGCGGACGGGACATATACCCGATCGTTCTCGGGTATTTACCGGTCAGGTCTGATTCCGATAAATTCGTTCCATTGAAATCTGAAAATTCTCGATCACGTAAAATGTTTGGAAAACGATGCGTTCTTTTTCGGGCGCCCGTGCAAGTTACTCGAAGATTGACTTGATCGGACGCCGAATGTTTCGAGGTTTACCGTAACGCTTCAATATATCAAATTCAAGACGAAATAGAGTTATACTTGTAGAATTATTTCCAGGATAATTGCGAGCATGACAGGAAATTTATTTCAGTTACCGTACGTATCTTTCTCTATATCTCTATCTTTGTGATTACTTCCGTTCTGGTGTATTATTCATTTCGCGCACACTTATGCATTTTGTTAACTGACAAGGTTTTGTATATAAATAAATATATCATTCTTACATTAACGACTGCGATATTATTTTCTTTTCACTCGTAATTGCGATGGAACTAACTATGCCTTCTTTTAATTCGATTATGGTTTTTACCGTTCCTGTGCCAGCGAAAGGAAGCTAATTAATCGACTCCACTACAATTAACGTTTTAATAAAAGTAAAAGAAATCATAATTTTTTAATCTACATATTTATAGACAGTTTTTAATGTTTTTTCTTATTATGTTGATACGAAATAAGCACAGTTTATTTCACTAAAATTACGTTCCAATGTTGAATTCATCTTCTACGTGGTACAGAATTTTTGGAATTCCGATTTGAGCCGAACGGATCAGTTCCTGACGAAATTTTAGGGTACTAGGTACTCTGTATCCCTGGTCTTTCACCACCAGAGGGGACACTTGTCGCTGCGACGTTCCTCGAATACCACATTTGGATCGATTTCTGCGTGATTACATTGATGGATGACGCGTACTTCCGTTCCTTTGTGCAACGCATCAAAAGGCTTCTATTTCTGGAGAACATTTCAGATTCCCGATCTATAGTCATCCCTTCCGTTTCATACAATATTTCTGATTGATTCAACTCAGCTTTCGAAACTATTACCGTATATACCAAAAACTTTCCGTGATTTCCTATTCTTTATTTGCACTTGAGACAATAAAAAGATTTTCCCACGAAAAACGATTATACAAAAAGTCTAAAAACCGGCTCCGCTATGTCGTTTTGGAGGTTTTCTGCAGCCTTTGAACTGAATTCGATTGAATAGTTAAAACTCGGCAGTAACGGGGATTTAAATGAATTTGATTTTCGTTTAGTTTATTGGAGTTTGTCGGACATTTAATCGTGTGTGTAAAGTAAACACGAGAAGAGAGAACTCCTTCTTTCAGTGGACGGAAGAGAAAAAAGTGGAAAAATGACATGCACGGTGTGGCGTGCAACGAGGAGAACTCACGGCGGAGCAATCGCGATCGATAGCGGCCACGTTGTAGTCAAGGGTCCCCTAACGCGCGCACTTTTGCTGAATTCCATTAGCGTCGAGGAAAAACGCAGCTTTCCGCGGACAAAGGATAAAACGAGAAATCGTAGGGGTGGGGGAGCCCTTCAACGGCCTGCGCCCCCCCGCCAACGAACGAAATATTTCACGGGGAACTACACGACTTGATTCGCGTAAGGATATACTTTTTCCTTCACGGTCGTCGAACGTAAAATACCAGTGTAATTCGACGACGACCGGGTTGTCGATGATAAAGCTCTCTCCCTAGCGTTAGTAGATACCTTCCGTAGATCGACTAATCAGTAATGAATAAACGCGTAGCCACGTTTTACAATTTAATACTACGGATAATTCGTAAATGTCATAGGGGATCTGTATGTGTAGAGACTGTAGGGCAGTCGAATCGATCACCTTACACCGCGAGGTAAACACATTAACTAGGCGCCCAAAACGAAAGAAAGAAAAAAAAAAAAACAACGGACCGTTCCTTTCGAACCTCATCCATTTGTCATCGTAATCGTCGAATCGAGTTTTGCCGAACAGTGTAACTGCCAATCGTCGCTTCGCTAACGCCAGCGTAACCAATTTCGAACTGCATTAAAACCCGTTTTCCGTTCAACGGTTTTTCATTTTGTTACATCGAAAACCGTAATAAATATCATCGAGTCTACACACGCACGAACACACATACCGTACTGATATATACACGAGGTCTGGACACGAACGTTGCTCGACAGAGTCCACGTCGTCGACGATCGGTCTCGACGCGACCGATGACACACGATGTGGTATTTGGGTGAGTGTAAAAGTTCTGTCGGTTCTGTTGACCTTCTCCGTTCTCGCGAAATATTCGACAGGACTTTCCGAATTACAGAATGGATGCAGGATGAATAGGCAATATATACGAATATTATAATAATTACAGGTGTGTTAATGTTGTATTACTCAAAATCGACAGAACATTCACAGTCGACCAATGATATTGGACTCTGGAAGTTGATCTGAATAGAGAGAATAAAGTGAGGAAAGAAAAACTAGGGGAACAGCTTGGGAAACGCTCGAACGAGAACCACTGCCGCTTTCTTTCCCTCGAACTTCAGCGCTGCGTGAGTACATACGTAAGAGTGCGATCCGCCCATGGGATAAGCGATGATTTATTATCATCGTCGAAGGGACTAGTTTGTAATCGGTTCGCCGTGAGTGGCAAGGACGAAGTCGATTCCATGACTTCTTCCGCGCTGCGACGACGTCGAGCAGTGGCTTCAGTCACGACTCTCGTTCCCGACGCCTGCTGTTCACGTGGCTTGGCGTCGAGTCGCTGTAAGGAGATTTTTTGGATGGTATGTGCGGAAGGGGAGTGGCGGTGATAGGAACTTGTCGGTGATATATGACCAGAACAATCAAGCAAAGTGTCACAAAGTAAATGTCATTTATGCTGGAATAATTACGTTAGATACATAGGAAGAATAAAAAGGATATTAACGCAAATTTATAATAAAAAATGATCTTGCATCGTGTCTACGTTAGCTGGTATCGTCTATTAAACGCCGAGACTCCTGGCGCCCCATCGAGCTTTCGACCATTTCGGGGAGGACATTTCGCTCGTGTTTAATCGGTCACTCCCGCGAAAAAAAAAACGACGTGTACGATCCACTGATTTTTCCAGTTGGTTTCTCTGCGTCAGATCATGGTATATACACGCTGTGGTACAATAGTACATACTACGACGACGGTGCGTTCGAAAGATTGAACAAACAGTAGGTACCTGAGACGAAAGACGAATAACGAAAGGGAAGAGACACCACGAGGTGGATGAATGGAATATTATCCGCGAAACGTTCGAGGATGATTTCGCGTCGAATCCGAGCGAGATATGCTTGATTAGTTCGAGCGGATTCAGCGACACGCGTGTGTGCCCATTAGAGGCGACGGATTCGGTAAATACACCGTGGATTCGATTGAAATAACCACGGTCGAACGATGTATGTGTGGGTGTGTTTGTGTATGTGTGTGGATGATGCGCGTTTAAACGAAAACACGGCGGGGCCAGGAAAATCGGGGACATGTGTATGTACTGTATGTAGAAAAGATTAGAGAGATGGTCGAGAACGATACCGTTGACCCATTATCGATACTACGTACGTATAGTATATGGGTCAACGGGCAGTAATGCGAGCGAAAAAAAAAAGCGAATGAGATAAAAAGGAATCGATGAGAATAGCGTGTGCGTGTACATAGGTATCCTGTATATAGTTTTTAGATATAAAATTACGCCCCGGACTCTTTATAGGCACCTACACTTGAATTCAGGTAGCTAGCTAAATAGTATCTTGTATCTTTATAATTTACATGTAACCGTGTTGAGGAAAAAGAAAAAACAAGAAAAGAAAAGTAAAACGAAATTGACAGCGACGTGCGCGCACGCGTGTCGCCTCTCCGAGGTGGGAAGAACACGCGCGCGCGCGCGCGTTCAATTCATACGCAATTACCAGGCGCCCTGTCCTTCCATACCGCTCTTAGATTTATACTTAATTTACACTGAATATTAACGTCTAAACGCTACACTATCATCTACACTGTAACAAATTGTATTATATTTTATATATATATATAAATATGTAAATGTTTTTCTAAAACGGAGCTTCATTTTCCTTCAAATTTCACTTTCTACTTCCTACATTAACCCTTTTCACTCGGAATTTGCTAATTTTGACAGTCGAGTGCAAAGGGTTAATCCCAAAGATATCGAGAGTTACGAAAAACTATATCGACTAGCAGTAATCAAAGTGGACATCCATTTTGTGATGGTGTTGCGTATGTGATCAACAGATATAGGTTGCATGTAACGCCAAATTTTTATTAGTGAACAGTATATTGAGAGATTTCATACCATTGTAGCGGTTGAAAACACTAAACTCTAGAACTGATTTTTAAAAATTCCAAGTCTACTTCGGGAAGGAGAATTTCAACACATCGTCCTTGCTGCCATAATTATTGACAATTTTGCCACACCTATAGAAACGCAAAACACTAATCATGTACAAATGTATCCACCTTTCCGACGCACCGATCAACCATTTGGATACCCACATCAAATTCAGATAGATCCGAACGGACAAGAAGCAAACATTCTGCAACAAACTACGAGTGTCCACTTCGTCAATCTAGTGCAGTCTCATACAGTCTACATTTATTTCGAATATCCTGACAACATTAGTTTGTTCTTCGGAAAATAAAGTTCCCAAAATATTCCACATTAACAATTTTCGTGTGCGGGAGGAGTAACAGGAGCAATACGAAGAACGCAAAAAGGTTTGAAATTCCATTGAATCCAAGGTTTGAAATGACAACAAAATATGATTTCAGATGAACGTTGCTATTCTGTGAATTCTATTTTGTTTCTGCGTATGAAAAATTATATCTCCAATGCAATGATACAATGACATAACCGCAATTAGACCGACATTGCCGTAACGAAACGGTTAAATTTCATTTGTCATTTAACATCCTATTTAAACATCATTTTCATCATTACGTAAAATCGTTTAACCTAAAAAAAGTTCCCACAACCGTATCGTTAAGTCGTCATATTACAATTCTCACGGTTAAAGAATCCCGTGGAACCCGGTGAGATACTTAATCAAAGGACGATCGGATCGTGTTCCCTCCGTTTCATGTCGCTAATTTCCGTGAGCCGCGAAGTTTTCCCCTCTTCTAGCATCATCAATTTCAAACGGGGAGGGCTGGGACCGGATACGGAGCCATTGGCTCAACGGTACCGACGACGTAGTCATAGAAACGGACCGATCGAGGCAGAGGGCCAATAAAATTACCATGGCCAACAACAAATCAGCCACGAAGTACACTATCGAACGCGACACAACTAATTACACGCGCGTATATTAGTTGCAGACAGACCCTCCGAAACCGCGCTCGGTGACTTGGAACTGTTCGGGGCTGTTGCTGGCAGTTTCAATTGCCGGCCCCCTCCGATCCCTGCCGCCGCCACCGCCGTCAGATTACAACGTGGATTTACCAAGGCGTACAACTCCCGATCCATTAATGAACAAGTTCCCAGGCTAAGTTCGCTAATATTCTGCTTGCACGGGCGCTGCCGACTAATCAAACTTCCGGTCGCAGCCACGTTACCTTAACGAGACACGCGGTTTCTTCCTTTCTTTCGCGGCCGGATGGGTCTCGAACCGTTGAATTTACTAATTGCTCGAAGGTCCTCCGGGCGTTCTTGTTCGGGGAAGTTTCGGGCCGGATGTTAGCCCCGGAACAGGAACGTGTAAACTGCACGATGAACGGGGAACAAGTTGCGCGCTGGTTACGTGTTTAACTGTGAGAACTTTATCGCGAACAGACCGTGTTAGGATTTTTCGTCGATCATCGATCGACCGCTGAACACATTGCAACAGTGGTCCAGAATCGAGACTTAACAGTTGAAATGGTAAAAAATATATTTCTTTTATCTTCCACAAAATTTACATCAGTCTATTATTAACCGTGGAAGATTTGTTCAATGAATTATTGTTCTCCGCGGACCTTTTCGTATCATTTGGTATCAGAAAAACATTCCCTGAAAATTGTAACTTTCATGAAAACGTGCTGGGAACACTGTTAGTGAATGATGACGTAATGGAAGAGGATTCTTCAAATTGTAAAAAATTTGTTCACGTATCTACTTCTATTTGAATAAAATTTATAAGCTTCAAAATTTTTGATCGCCTGAGCTAAATAAGTATACAAGCTTCTAAATTTCACTTCTAAATCATTGTTGCGTTGGAGGTAATTGTAACTTGCCGATGAATGCATTGCATTGTGTGAATTTCATTTATAGTTTCAAAGACACTGGTCAAACGAATGCAAATATTGCCAGAAAAATTTGTCGAACAAATAGTTCTATTCTAGAGTTGGACATCATGGTTATTTGCCACTCGTGACAAATACACGAAGACAAACCCAGTCGATCGTTTATTAAACGCAGCGGGACACCATCGGTTATCCGTTTGTTCGAGGCAAAATAAACGAAGTAATATCTACGCTCGAAAATTCCAGGCAATCACGGCTAGTCCGTTACAGTCGGATGCACTCGAGCATGCACTCGGCAACCATGCAATAACGAGGGCACAATACAACGTTTCTCGAATCAAGCTGAGTCGCAGCCCGGTTGTTCCCGACTCTACCCTCCGCCGCTTCTCCGTCCTTCCTCCGTGTCTGTCGGTTATCGAGTTTATGTAAAGTGCGCGGTATTATTACTTTTTCGAACACGAAGTTAATTAAAGCCTGCCAATGAACGGGGAACGCAATATTCTGACGCGGATCCGTTTAACAGAGCTCGACGAGCCGCCTCGCGAACAGGAGAGAAACGCTCGATTGCCGGAGAATGACACTCCCCTGTAACAGTTTGTAACACGGTTGAATGACCTCGACGTAGCGAGCCGGTAAACAGAACGTCTCGAGACGATAGGTAAGGAAAGCTTAATGAAGCAATTTTCGTTCGACGAGGGTGAGACAGGTGTCGTTCCAGCTTGTATCGGTCAGACCGACATGACCGTTCTACAGATACGAGAACGAGCGACGAAGAAAACGTCGATGACACGGGATGGTATGGAAAGTGATTCTAAAATAAGCTTGCAGATCATGCTCAGAATCTGGAAAGTCAAGTCGGACTAATCCAGTATCGAAAAACTCGGAACAGGTGAATACAGAAGATAGAATCCTAGTATAGACCAAGATGGGCCTGAAGGGACCAATAGAGGATTCTAGTACCAGGGAGCTTAATCGAATATGTCCCGAACTGAAGTTCGAGATATGATTTTGATCCTTGGCCACAAGGATTCAACAAGAGTCACACTGGACCCGAGAAATCACGCTAGAGACCCTCCAGACTTAATTATCCAACCCTAAGAGCACCCAGATCTGGGAAGCCATACATGAGATTCCTCTAACCCTTGGACTTCAAAGGGTTTCTCTGGCTAGAATTTTCAGCTCTGGTGAATCTCTGGCTTAGACCATCGAGCCCGGAAGGTATCCAGCTTGAGACCAAGGGCTCTTGTGGGATTCTGGTTTGGGTCAATTCCTGACAATTTTGTAGCCTGATTCTTGGGTCCGAGACATGGACGTCTCTACTTTTAGGCTCTATGCCCTATGCCCATGAGTGATTACGAATAAATGTGTGTGAATTCCTACCTATCTGTGTTCATAGCTCAATATTTTATTTTAAATAATCTCTCTAACTATTGTACGAAGACCTTACGGATGTTGCTCCCATGGAAAGTGTACTTTGGAAGATGCTACGAGAATCGAATATACATATTAAACTATTAAACTATTAATTATTATGTAGTAATTATTAAATCATTGGATAATACTGATATATTGAAGATGGATATACTGTTCAAGAATTCCATCATTAATTTACAGCAATAAGATTTGTATATCGAATGCAGGTCGACTGCTATTTTCACTGACACGAGAAATCGGATACTGGAGCGCCGTAGGAAATGATAAACGGAGAAAGGTGGGTCTTCGATAGAATCATTGGAGATTGATTAAAAACATAAAAATGGGAAATTGATTCAGTCCAGCGTCGAGTTTTCGAAGTAGGTCGAACAATCTCCACGTCGGATCTACCGAACGTCAAAATCGAAAGAGTATAGGTCGGAAGTATATTTCCGTCTAAAATAAAAACTATAAACACGAAGAGAAATAGAAACCCTACGAACTAGAAACATACGGCTTCAAAAATCCTTCGATATTTCAACATAACTGTTTTTTAATAAAAATTTCACTGAATCCTTCCATCGTCCTCCATTTGATAACGGTAACAATTATCTTACTGCGGTTGACAGAAACTGAATACACTAGAAATTAGAAAATTATATTCGGTATCGATCTATTGCTCCAAATAATCGATTCGAACAGTGATATGATCCATAACCAACGCCTGAATCCACGTCCGTCAGTCAGCGATAACATCGGCGCAAACGATACCTCGAACCGCCGGTTTTGTTTAATGCAAATTCCGAGGGTCCCCGGAACCAATCAACGGAACCACAACCGTTGTGCAATTTACGTTTCCGTGCGGGGGCGTGTAACGTGCAGAAACGAGAGATCCCCCACCGGACGTGGACCAATCAGCCAGTACCTTCGATCAGGTAGCAATAAATATCTAGGGGGCGAAGTATGCGAGCGACGCCTTCAATGAGGACGCCGATTGTATTTCGGACTCTCCGTTCGGAACTGCCGTCGACGGTACCCGGGCGTCGTCGCTGCCGTTGATTGAAATTTATGTCCGATGGGACCACGCCAATTCCAGCGGTTCGCATGGCGATACCCGACCGGTTGCCCGCCGCCGGCAAATTTTGGCGTTTCCGCGATACACACCCAGGAGAGATTCGGCCCCGCTAAACTTCTCGTTCTAACCCCGATCGTCCGAGCACCCTCGACACGCGTTTGCCCAAGTGTTTCGAGATTGAATTCGCTTTGAACGATTTTCGTCCCTGCTCGCCGTCTCACCGCCCCTGTTCAGACGACTCACCGTTTGCATCCCCGCGACGTATACATTTATTTTATCGATTGATATACGGTAACCGTTCATCGTATTTATTCTGGTTTATTCTAGAAGAACGTCATTTTAACTACCAAGGTGAATGTCTAGAAATATTTTATCTCCATAATCGGGTAGTTTTTTTTAGTATGAACTATTATATATGAGTGCAAGGGGCCTGCGGTCTAGTCCTATTGTTAGTATGCAGGTTTGTGTTTAGGATTCGTTAATTTATAACAGAACCACCCGTAGGATCGATGGTCTGCAGGCGCTGGACAGCGACGTTATGCGGAAACGTGACGTAAAGCAAGAAATTTTTGGAGTAGATAATAAAAACTGTAAAATCATTGCAAGACAGAATCACTGACAAATGGTTGTGTTGTTCTACTTCAAAGGTGAGAAATAACCAATCCATTTGACATGTTTCTCGTTTCAAAATCTTGGGAATGTATTCAGCAGACTATCTTCCACAATTCGCTGCAACATGTATACACAGTTTCAATGTATAAGGAAAACCATTTTATCGAAAATAATTGACAAGTAATGGGCTCGGTTAAACGAGTTCAAGCCAAATATGATAAAAACCCGGAGAGGACGGTATTTTCCCCGCATGGTACTCGGAGATTAGAAAAGTTACGATCGTATTTATGCGGTGTACAGTCCCGACGAAAAATTTTACGAGCAATACTAATCGCTGGCTAGTATCCATTCCGCTGTTTTTTCTCTCACTATAAACTCGACTTATTTCACAGCTCGGTAGGTTCCGGACGCTTCTCCAAGTGTTCACCCTCGTTCTGACATAATTACGGGACGGTCCGTTTTGCATGATAAAAGAAAGATTATTTGTAATTTATGAAGTGCATTGTGCGGACCCACAAAGGAGACCTCGTGCTTTGGATACAATGGGTCCACTACTTCGATGCATCGTTTGCATCTAATTCCGCGACTCTCCGTCCTCTGCTCGACCGAAGATTCTGCTTTACGATGACGTGGGTACTAAACGCGTTCCTTTCTGACACTCTTGGTCTAATTTTCTCCTAACAATAAGTAGAAAGTGGTCTGTCCGACAGTGGAATATTTCGATGCAATGAAGCTTAGAAATCGTGGATATAGTTTGAATTTTTGGCCCGGTACTCAATCGACCAATTATTTTCTCCCACATGTTGTTATTACATAGTATCTGCAGCAACAATAACAATTTCTCTAATACTACTACTTTACCAGTACCCCGTGATTAAAAGGCCTAAGCAGTAGTTTCTGCTGAAATCTGTTGAAACAAATAATTGTAGTTAGTATAGGGATGTACAATATTTATGCAATTGGAATACCTAATTTTTCTTTTCTAAAGAAACTTCTATTTTTTTTAAATATATTTTGTTACGCAATGTGTTCGGCTATAGCAAACAGATAATAAATGACAGAATTAATTTGACTAATAGTTCTGTTTCCATTCACGATGTGAAACAACAAGATAACGTAACAACCTGTTTTCTTATTGATGTACTTTCAAAATTGCGATAGTGCACCAGAAAACTGTAAATTACCCTTCATTTTAAATGGGATCATACAATTTGTTCTAAGTATTCTGTAAATCATGTAACCACTAGTTCCTTACATACAATGCTTAATTTAACAAAAAGAAAGAACCCTTTTTATCCAAAATACTGTACTTACGTCTACGCCAGGATAAAAGAACTGACTTTTGCAATAATTTGTGTAACTCTTAACGTCAAAATGTAAATTGCCGATTTTCTGTATACCTCTACAATATTGCAGGAACGAAATTCTCAGAAAAAAATCGATAACAAACGAGACGGAAATTTAAATGACAGAAACTTCACGTAACTACATTTTTTCAATGGCATTCGTGAATAAAACAAGGGAATGAGAAAACAGTTCCCCTTGTCATTCACCAATCGTTCCCTATCGCTTCGTTATGTCTTCAATAAAATAGGAGTTATTGCATTTCCTAATCGCGTGACTCTGCCAGGCAAGCGTTTAGAGAAGCTAGGAAACATACGGCTACTAAAAACCCTATTACCTATTGTACGCATCGGAAAGCCACCGCTCCGCTATCGAGCTAACACAGCCGGCCGCCGTAGAAATATTAAATCGATACAAAACCCCTGTGGTATTTAATCGATACCTGAGAGGCCGAATCGCTACCGCGTACCTGTCTGACCATAGGTGGTACCGTGCCACTGCGCGGTAAACAGGAAAATATTACCAACGATGGACAAACGTCATCAGTTTCCGGTGAAGTCATCGCGCAGAACACGACGCCGAAAACGTGGCGCAGGAGTAACGGAAATCATCGGAAGATTCGCGACAACAAAGAAACGGCCGCGACAGGAGGAATGCAATCGGTCCGGTGCGGCAACGGCGACGCGTAATTCAATGTTAATTTATGGACTAATTAAACGATCGAAGTTCCAACACAAACAATCGAACTTCCATCCGTGAAGATGGAAAGTAGGTCGGAGAAACGGGACGAGAGAATGTGGAGCAAAAAGAGGGCATTGGGTGGCGATAGAGAGAGGGATACAAGATAGGGTGGGACGAGTATTGTAACAAATACGGTATCGCGAAGGCGTAGAGTTGGGTTTCGTTACAGCAAAGGGGAGGATAGATTTGTACGGGACTGGTTCCAGCTTCGAAAGGTTTTACAGGTGTGGCGGGTGTTATGGATTTCTACAATAAGCTGCCTGTATTGTTCAAGATTCAATGTATTAGGTAATTAATAGCTATATTAGGCTTCAATTTATGACATTTTTCTGGTTGGTGGATCTACGTATTATAATATATTATTCACAATAAAATGAAAATTGTAAATTATTTACTTTAATATTTTTCTCACGAGGATGCGATAAGTAAAAAAGATTATACGTTCATTTTACGCACGAGCGTGCTACTATTAAGGGTATAACGCCGATCGACGTAAAACTGAAGTTGTAAGATGGTATTTTCTGCTGGAATTGGTGTGCTCATTAAAGAAGCAGTTCATTAGTTCCCTCATGGCAAGTCGAACGTGCCTATTCCACGTTCGCTTCGGGAGTCCCTCGAAGTTGCCGGGAGTGTTTCTTTATTTCGCGTTCGGCGCGCGATACTTCTGAACTTTTGGAACAGCCACGAGCGTCGAAACTTATGACTGCCACCGGCAGACAGTTGGGAATTAATGAGATATTTGAAAGTTCAAGTTCCGCGTAAAACCGACGGCCCGTCGTCCGTCTTGGAAACTTATGTGCGTCGCGCATTTGTAAAATTCACACACACTCCCAGACTTTTTATCTAAGAACTGTCAATCTTTCACAGGCCATTAAAATTACTGTCGAAGACTTACGATATCGATGGTCTCCGCTGAGCTGAATAAAAACTTCAGGATTACGAATGATTTTTGGTATGGATGAAGTAAGTGATTTTGTTTGTCACTAGTTGTGACCAGCAATGAACGTATGCCTACCATTATCCTATAAAAACAAGATATTAAAATTATTAGAAAAATATTCCTCTCAATAACAGTAATTGTCATTTCTTAAAAATTAAATGAGTTCATGTGACATTTTCGTTACGTAAAGAAACGTGCCCACCTGTAATAAGAAAATGTTTGCAAATAGTAGCAGTAAAAACAAAAACAGTTCATTTTGGCGGAAAGTAATGTTAAGGGACTTAACTATCACCCCAATCTGGACGAACATCTACGTGATATTTGTAAGATAGAAGATCTACTTGATGCCGATAGACAGATTGTAAATAATTTGAAAGAAATCAATTTTTGTAAATTACACTCTAAAAGTTTCAGTATGCTTGTATGTAGGCATTCGTGTTCTAATAATGATATTAACCTTTATAGGCAAGAATTAGTGTGTGGAACCGGAATTGAAGTTTCGTCGCCAGTACCAAAAATCGATCGTAACACTGAAAATATTGTCCGTTTGTCGTATCAGTATCGAGCGTTGTTTACTCGAATAATATTTATTATATAAAATCTAAGCACTGTTTCAGAATCCTCTATATTGTCAAATTGACGTCGCGCCATGTATAATTCCCGCGGTTTCGCAAATGGATGTTACAGCATTTTCCATCGAGCTTTCATTCTGCGTACCTGCTGTATAATAATCGAATATCGTGGTTCCGGGTAGGCGATAACGCGCTCGTCCTCGTAACCTTTTATTCTCGGCGCGGGAAAGAAATAAAAATAACCCAGAAAAAAATAAAAATAAAATGGTGTCGCTCTCGACTACGCGACCAAAAAATTTGTGAAATGTATTGATTGCTCGTTTACGATAAATCACTGCCAGGAGGAAATACTGGCCGTTGGAATAATTTGCTCGCGACACCATTTTTCATGGAGGTTTGCATGCGTCGATGTGGATTTAGAGTCAACCGGTCGCCACTCTTTCTGTCCGATATTTTTTTTTTTTCACAACTTACTCCTCTCTCGGAGGTTAATCGTGTCAAAACGTTTCACGTGTAAATTAGCTGTAAACTTTTTTATTGTAAGGAAAGAAGTAGTAGAAGAATAAATTGTGTATTCGAACGTGCAATGAAACTGAAAAGAAGGTAATCACTAATTATTATTCCGAGAAGTACGTAGGATGTGCAAAATTAATTTCATGCCTACATATATCATAGTAATCGTGACAGTCGATTTCGAAAACGCACGGAATACGCGAACCATCGAATACAACATGGCTGCCCGTGAATCGCTGTTTCCACTTGTGCTCATAAGAGTAAACATTGACAGCAGTGCGGTCTTGGCTGTTTCCATTAGTGACTTAGCATAAATTGGTGGTTAGAAAAACGAAACCAGCTTTCGAACCGATTAATTTTCCATTTTTCAAACTAATCACAAGTTTCTTTTTGTGACATTAAAAGGATAAAAATATCTTTAACACAATTGCACCTTCTCGACAGTGAAAAGTCGTCCCTTGATTAATCGATACAACTTTAATCGCTTTACGAAACTAGAATACCACAGAGAAGCGGAACAGGGACAAGATGGCGACGAAAAGAAAAGCACAGAGTGCTTGTTAAGAACTAATACATGGTTCTCCTCGTTTTACGTTCTAAAATATATACGGAAGTTTGCTGCTCGCAAACGTTTACCGTCGCCGCGAGCAATAAGTGAACCAGCGACGATAAAAAGTATTGGCGCTTTAAGGAGACAAACCGGAGAATGCAATTTGTCGTCACCCAGCTTCCTGCAGCGAAACACAAACTGAGATTTCAAAAGCTTCCTAGAGGTATAATTTAATTTACTACATGTTCAAAGGTGTTCCCCCCGTTCGACTCCGTTTTCGTTCGCTTTCCTCTCACCTTTCTTCGCGTAAACCAAACAGGTACATAGTCTCGCCATTCATCGAAAACTTCGATTTTCCGTACTCCGATCGATTGGTATTCGTCGGTTGGTTTGCGTTTTACGTGTTCACGCGCTCGGTTGCGATAACTAGGGGTGCATTGTTTATATTTGCATAAACGGGAAGCCTCGATTCCCCGGCTCCTCTTCCCCCGACCCGTCAGGTGAGAATTTTTCTTTCACTTTCGCAGTCACGTCGCATCAGCGTATTCAACTTCGACCTCCAACACCTTCCGTTATACATTTTCCACGCCTTTGAATACTTCCTCCACTCCTCCCCCCGCCCCCGAACGTTTTACAAAAGCCCTCGACAAGTTCCTCGGCAGTTTATATATTCTTTCACGGTACTTGTAATCCTTCTGTCGGACGCCATCTTCGATAACTTAATTAGCACGACCGATGAGATTCGTGGCACATCAACGGAATCAATATCGTGGACAGACTTTTGCTCGTTACGAATCGCGAACAATCGTTCTGTGATTCGTTCACTTTAAACACCGACTGGTTTAAGTACTCGTAAGCCCCTCCGGTGGAGACGAGGGAATAAAATACTGTTATGAAATGTAGTCACGAAAAGGATCAAGCGGGGAATCAGCATCGAGGGAGTGGAGATTGAAAGGAACAAGAGGGGGAGCCAGTCCTTTGAGTTTCAGGGAATATGTTTATCGTTGCGTAAACTAAACACTGGGATCACTTTGGACGGGGGCGATAGCTTTCACATACTGATTTATGTTGCGTGCACACTTGAGAATAGTGTATAATCCGCGTGTTTTACAGAGGAATGTAAAAGCTACGGCTATCGTAGAGCGAACTGCCATGCCGTAGAGCTGTATACTACATTAGAAAACTATTGAATTAGAAAACGAAGAATCATTCTACAGGTAATAATTAAAATTGTCTTTCATTAATATATGAAATCTATTTCAAAGATTCTAAGCAATTCATCAATTTATGCCAATTTCATTCACTCCAAATCTCGTCGAATCACTCGAACATTCTAAAATAGAATCTTTCAATCAATTTAATCGATATAAAAATATAGACTCCCTCGGGTGATATCGCAGTCAAAGCAATAAATTTAACAAAATCCCAATAATTCCTATCATGTCATTCACCAAAATTAACCGAGAACCGTGATTTCTCCGCAGTCTCATTAAGAAATTTCCCACTAACCCGATTCCCTGCGACGAGAGCTTCTCTCACTCTCGAGGGGATGCTCGAAATAACAACGCATCCCCGAAGCCATACACGCGAAGAAACGATCGGGGACCGGGAATTGCCGGCGGAGACCATAGAACCGACGTGGCAAAGAAGATACTGGGAACGTGGAATAAAGGCCAGATAGAGAAAGAGACAGAAAGAGAAAAAGAGAGAGAGAGTTTTTCAATAAGCGGAGAGATGGCGAAGAATGGTGTGTTGGGGGTGGGGGGCAAGGAAAGGAAAGAAGACCGCGGGAAAAACGCACGGAGCTTGTTGTCTGCGATTGCGGGTTGGCGAGCGATGGTGCGACCAACTCTCGAAATTTATTAGCCCGGTACGCACTCAGCCGCGGCACGTCACTGTAAATTAACAGCAAACAGAGAAACGAAATGACCTCGGAGAGCCCTCTCTAGCGGACTCTTTTTCTCGCCCGGCGATCGTTGTCCCATTCCCCTTCCCACCCACACAACCTTCCTCCAGCTACCCATCGGGTGTTTCTATACGGGGTACTGCAGCCGTGTTTCCCCGCGACCGGCCATTCGACTATGAATTAAAACATAAATTTCAATCAACCAGCCGAAGACATTTATGGTGGTTCTCTCCGGCCCTCCTCGTCGTCCCTGTGCACGTTCGTAAAGCGACCAACCGTTGCCGTCGATCGGGCGAAAATACCGCGTGACAAAGTGAAAGGAAGACGAGGAGAGAGAAATGGAAAAGATGTCGGTGAATAAGCGATTACGGGAAGAGTCTCGAATCGATTAAATGGTGAACGTTCCTCATGGCGAATAGGGAATCTTCTTTGAGGAAATGCGTTTTTTTCAGATCGTTCGCTCGTCGGAATTGTTTCGTTGCAAGGTAGAGGAAGTTACTTTTAAAATCCTGTGAATAGTAAAATCTTACGGGGTTATCCGGGGGCTACTTCTTTCGCGTAGAACCGGTTCATTAAATCCGTTCTCTCTTTGGAAAGTTACAAGATTGTACGAGCTGCCGGAAGAGCTTACAAGCTCCGCAACGATCGCTCGGTATTATGTAATTTTACACGGTAAGTGGAAGTTTTGCTTATTAAAAGTGCAGCTTTTAACTTCGAATACCGAGTCTGTCCGACGCTTGCCATTATTGTTATCGAATTGTGTAGTTAAAGAATATTAACGAGAGACTTTTTTGTTCTTAATTGGACCAGGAATAATATTTCGTATAATTTTATTAAAGATTGTTGTAATTGTTTTCATAGATATAGCAATTTTTTCGGTTTTTCTCTGTGTAATATTCTAATGCGAGCAAAAATTGTATAGTCTGTACTTTCACACCATTTGTAACTCTTATGGTAAGTCAGCAAAAAGTACACTATACTTCCAATAGTTTAATCCTGTATAGTATGATTGAAATAAATACTAATAAAGCACGTATACAGGGTGGTTAGTAACTGGTGATAAAACCGAAAAGGGTGTAAAATAATAAGTCGAAAATGTGGAATAAAATTTGTTCGTATGAAGCTTTGTTTCCGAAAAAGGAGACTTTGAAGATTAATCTGAAACGCGTGTGTTTATCACGGTAGTAAGTAGAAACGACACACTATGAACAGACACGCTAGTTAAGTCCTATTGAATTGCACGCGTATCAAACAGATTTGCAAAGCCAAATTCTCGGGAACGGAGTTTCGAATGAAAAAGTTTTACATTTTTTTTGTAGAATACCCCCTATCCAGTTGTACTACTAGTTACCGACTATCCAGCATATTATTTTCAATTGTATATGTATACTATAAGGTTACACAAAAGACTTTACTCTGACCTAAACTTTGCTGACAAATTTATTTCAATATTAAACTGTATATTAAAAATTCCAGCTTCATAAAAAGTAATAAACATATTTCGAAATATACTTTTTCCAAAATAATAAATAAACACGTTACCAAAATATTTTGCGTTGGCCAGTTTGTAAAATAAGATATTTCACATTGAAATAAAAATTTTATTTTGATCATAACTCTCAATATTTGTAATAAATTATAATAAATCAATATTTTGGTACACACTAAATGTATAAGGTAATACCTGTCATGCAAATCTCGAAACTGTCTGTTTCCCTGTCTCTTTTTCTTCCTTTGAAACATCATTTTGCCTCTTCGACGCCTCCTCATCGGTCGTGGCGTTGTATACGGTGCAAAATTTTATTCAGTCCGCGAATGGCATCGATTTCGTCGGCGAAACTTTTGCTCGCGCGTCGTGTCGTCGGGTGCCGATGCTACTTTTAATTACAGGCAGTCGCGGAAGCGTGCACAAAACGGCGCCGCGCGGGACGGCGTTTGTTTTTGTAACGAGCCGGGTTCGTTCGTTAATTATTTCGCGTGTGCGGCACCCCGCGGCCTGACCCTGGGAGTTGTTCGTAACTTTAAACAACAGGCCCAGTTGGCAACAGGTAGCCAGCGATCACTTGTAATAAGCTAATTATTCTGCCGCGTGTAATAGAAAACCATTAGCAAGGAGAACCCGCCCCACGTCATTATTAACTGCGCTCAACCCCCGTTAAAGTCGACGCCGACGCCCACGCCGTGCGGCGTCGACCGTAATTGATGTACACGTCGCGAATAGTGATCGTCGAGCCGTGGATACGCATATTAGTACAAATCACCCGGATAAAATGGTACATGGTTTTACCAAGGAAACTTACGGGATTTATCACGAGACAAGAAAAGAAATTGTAGATGAATGAAGGTATTTGTAGATGTTTCACTGTTATTCAGCCAAATATACAGTAGGGATGTTCGATTCTGATTCGATTCTTCAGAAGATCAATTCCCTTTGGTATCACGTCACTGCTATGTATAAGACATACACGAGCAGCCAAAAGTATGGGACCAGAGTTTATAATTGATGGAACAGTAACTTATTATTCTGTTACGATAAAATTAAAGGTATGGAATCAGTATGATACATATCACTTTCCCATCAGTTTTAACACGTTCCCTTCATTAACTCTTTGTAGAATAATAATTTCTAATTTTTTTAATTATTTGACCTGGTCTCATACTTTTAACTGTTAGTGTATGTGTTATACGTGGCAGTGACGTGTTAACGAAGGGAAATCGAATTGGAATCGAACATCCCTAATATACGGGATGTCTCAAAATGTAAAAACGCTAGAGTTGATTCTTTAAAAATATTCTATTCCGAATAAAAAAATACCAGTGATTATACTCTTGGAATTGCTTTCATAAGAGGCTAGTGTATAAAGCTTTGTGTCTTATACTCTTTACTCGCGAGATTAAACGCGCAATCAATATGACTGGTTAGTACACATTTATAACGATGATTAGATGTTACAGAAGTACGTTTCCTCGGATCGTTTACAAATTTTATTTCAATATGAAAGTGAAGAAATTAGTTAATTAATAAATTTGTATATATTTAGAAGATTTACCTGTTTATCTATATGATAGTAATAGATACACCTTTGTCGTCGGTAGTTCTAGTGTTAAAGAAATCGTGATAAGTTGAAATTATGGACACTTTTAATAATGGTATTCATTATAAGAATAATAGAAAGTGTTTTCCAGAGTATTGTGTAAATATTCTGATCGACTGATCTGTTAGCTAATCGAAAAAACTTTGAGAAATCTTCATTATAGTGGTTGTAGAGATATCTACATATTCTTATTCTCCACTGCTTGCGAATGTGCGCTAGAATATGTGCGAAAATATTTTATAAACTAATGTCATCAATATAGAGAACTATTTGATTCAATAGTAATATTTAAGAGAGATTGTTGAAATGAAAATGAGTCTAGATTGAAGTTTCTAAGCTGAATAATTCAAGCGAAACCTATGGTTTAGCTTTATAGAACATGCATAAAATGTTCAATATGTATGGTTATCTATACGGTTTCCAGCTTGTATTCTTAATGTAAACTCTTGTTTACAAATTCCCGTTTCCGTTGCACTACATTTTTCAAGCTCTGCGCAGGGACGCAAAACACGTAACAAACTGATGCAACGGCGAAGCAAGGCAACGTACCTTGCAGGCGTTTTTACGCATTCTCAGGGAGAAAGAAAAAATTGCCGTTCCCAGATGAAAGCATCCACGGAAAGAAAGTTCACGCAAACATTGTCCTCTTTCTTTTAATAGGAATTCTTTTTATAGGAATTCTTGCAAGATAAGAGTCCTTTTTGCCGTGAGATTTCCCCGAAATAAGTGTTTATAACTAGAATTTTCTTCGCTTTTCCTCTAAGATCGAGTTTTACTTTTGAACGTTCTTATTAAAGTTGAGCCGTAAATTATTTCCCCACATCTAGACCGAATGTTATTTGTTACCGAACCAACGTAAGACACTGATGATTAAATGATTTCGTTCGAGGACGCTTTCTGTATTTAGTGTTAATCAGTACCTACTCGGTGACGATGTGCTTTTAATGCTTTCGCTGGATGTTCCAAGCCCCTTGAGCGAAATGTACAGAGTATCAGCCAGGGGTCTGGCTAAGCACTATGGGGATAGATTCGAAAAAAGGGCTTTCAAGAGACGTCCTTAGTTCGTACCTGCTCTACTCGCATATGTACATATCTACGGTGCTTCGGTCCAGCTTTCTTAATCAGATTATAACTTAACGACGTGATTCATCGGAACACTCATGGTAATCAGAAAAATAAATTTACAACCAACATAGTAACAATATTAACTCTGTTATATTACAACGAAGAACGTTCATCGACAAAAATTATTACCATTAATTCCAAGATTCCTACGTTCATTTCTCCCCAGGAATACAAATATTCTCTCGAATAGATCTCCAAGATCGGAATCTCACTTCCACGGAAGCGAAACCCACGAGTCCACGTCAGAATTAATCGAAAATTTCCCAGCCCCGATCCATTACCAGGGTCACTTTTAAACGGACAACCGTATTACGTAAAATCCGTTCGCAAGCACAAAGAAAACCATCAACGGCAGTGCCCTCGCGGTACCGGTTACAGGCTCGCAATAATTTCTCCGCTTATACGTATCCACATCTCATAAATTCTCGAAAGCCGACGAGTTATGTCACCCCGTTCCCTGCACGCGTACCACGATAATACACTCGTGGCGGCGTCGGTGAGCGTTCCCGCGGCCAATAAACGGACGGAAAATCATCCTCCCGCCGGTAACGATCCTCCCTCTATACGACCGATGATAATAAAACTAGTCGACGGTCGAAAAGGGGAGGTAAAAAACGAGGTGTCGTGACATCGTGAAAGTGGAGGCCGTTATGTGTGTCCCTCGACCCCGTATGGTACGTGCGGGCACAGTCACCCCTTCGACCATCCACCTGCCACCAAGTGGCCTGTCATTGGAACGTGCTGGATGGCTACCACGACCAACGGAACCAGGGAACGCGAGGAAGCAAAAGGGGGTTCCCACCTCGACGAAAGAGCCGTTATAACCGACGTGGGACGTAGAGGGATGAGGATGGACATTCGTGTTTCTTGGTGGTTCGGCCCACACGGCACTGTGGAGCCACGTTTCCGTTAAGCACCAACATACACACACACACACACACACACACAAACACAAAAGGACCCAACTGGAGAAAGAGAGCACACTAAGGCTGAAGAATCCCCCAACCGCTTTCGACTTGATCGCGCGCGCGCGTAAGGCTCTTCTTTTCGACGTGAGTTACATTGACTACGCCGCACATTAATTACCATTAGAGATCATTGCTCTAATTCCACTTCACTCGTCGTCCCGCTCTCTCCTCGGCACTGTCCCATCTCTTCCTGACGCCGTCGCCGGTTGAAACTAAAGGGATCGAACGGACGACGGCATACATATACCTACTTCTCTTCCTGTTCTCCAATTGACCGGAGAACTGTTCCGCAGAAAATTGTGGCAAAGGTGGGGGGAGGAAATGCCGTTAGGTCGAGCATGGCCCACGGGAGGAAATTTATTGGGGTCACCTTTCAGCCGCTGACTTTAGCATTTTTTTCTTGTTCGTCCTTGTCCAGCTGAATTCCAGCGTACAATGGATCATCGCTATTCGAATGTTCCTTGACCTGGACACGCTCTGGTAGCACGTTTCGTGCTTTTTTTTTATCGTGGGATCGATGATAGGGGGAAGGTGCGAAGGAGGACAGTCGTAGGCGTAATTGCGGGTAGTTTCCAAACACGATCGTACGTTCCAGGGCTGTTTTTATCTGTGGCGTGGTACCATCACAGGGGGAGGGGGAAGATTTGTCGTATTCGGGGATGAGGAGGGCGAGATAATGCACGAAGATCCTAGGGAACGGTTAGCTCGCGTGCGTTTTATTACGTGCAATGCACTGAACGTAATTCGTGGCCGTGTATCAAAACGTTTATAGCCGCGCGAACGTTATTAAGCCCCCGGAAAATAATACTTTTTAGATACCGCGATCCGGTTGATTTACTGTCGCCGCGTATGTACCGTGAATCGATGTCGCGATGAACGTTGAGATCTAGGTCCGTGTAATTTAGCAAACGTTTAAATAATCGGTTAAGAGAGCCCGGGTGGTCTCGTTAAGATTCACGCTCGTCGAACGATCTAGATCAGATCGGAATCGGCCTCAATTACCGTCAATTATGCATAATTAAAAAGCTCGTGCCGCGTACGCCCCCGCCCCCCTCCCCCGCCTTTAGTCTACCAGCGTAATAAGTTGCGCTCTCGCACGAGAATATTCTGCGGGTCGAACGGACGGAGAAGAAAAGTTGAAAACTCCCTTGATTCTGTGCGTTGCTTCTTGACTGTACCGGGATTGTAACAAATTCGATAATTGGTTAGAATGTTTCTCGAATGAAATTGGAATTCCGACGTTATTTTTAGGAAATGGAATTTTATCATAACTTGTGTGTATTTTATTTTATTTACGTGCCATATTGTGTTATCAGTAATATATTGTCAAATATTGGAAATACACCTGTCCAATGTGATTCGTTTATCGAGAGAAAGAAAAACAGTATGATTGATCGGATTATACAAGTCTTTTAATGCTTTGCAAATAATAGATTATCGAAATCTTTTTATTGCAAATAATAGATTTTCGAATTTTAATAACCTCTGTTTTCCACGGACCAACATGTAATAGGAATTTTTTGTGTAATTTTGGAACGAATTCAATGTTGTACAGCAACAAAACAAATGGTTAATATTGTTGTGAAAAATTCAATTGATTTATTTACGATTGACTTCTGCGAAGTGCACGTATAAAACGTTGAGTATTTTGGCACAAAAATACAACGATAAATAAAAATCGGGAAAAAAATGAAGGTATTAAAATGAAACTTTAATCTGTGCTTTTTTTCTATTAATCCGATTCAGAAAGGCTCTTGAGCTTGTCATTCGAAAACATTCGAGTGGTCGGTTTGTTTCCAGCGTGCCTGGAAATCGTCGAATGATTAGCGTGCGAATAATTGATGAAATAATCAATAATGTCTGCATCGGAGATCCACCTGAAAGCATCAAATTATATGGAAGCACCCTCGGTGCAGCGTGCATTACGCGTCCTTTTAAAATGCAACGTGTCGCAAAGCTTTGGGAAAAACGCACGGCTAATGTAATACAATTAATCACTGAACGGGATTATCGTACCGAACCTGCATCACTTTCCGACGAATATAATCCATTTTCATCTGTTTTCAAACACTTTGCATATTGAAATCAAAACATTCGTCTTTTAATTAATTAAAGTATTTAAGTAGCCATCTCTCAAGCAAAACATATAATTAGGCAATTACACGTGAAATTAGATCTTTATAATTAGGAATACTGATTATCATCTGAAACAAATATCGATGATGGGAATAATTTCCGGACGATTACCCCGAACACACAAATCACCATTCCGGTTGCTATCCTTCTATCGACTCCTCTTCCCACAAACCTATAATCTTCTTATAAAATTTCACTACAGCTTTACGAGGTATCAGTTATAACTAAACCCTGTTCATTTCACCGTCGAAACAATTCACACACGATACAAGTAGATAAATCCTTCAGTCAACATACAAATAATAATTTTCATTAAAATCTACCATTATTTAAATTTACCAACAACACCATACGATTTTTTCCCGTAACAAAACAATTCCTCGAGGTGTAACAGCTCGATCCCCAATACAATCCAAGTCCCTCATTAACACGACACACTGGACACTGCGTGGTATCGCGTGTTTCTCGGTACATTTCAAACGTCCGAAAGCGAAGTGGGTGCGTTTTTTATTGTTCTCGTAAACCGTAACAGCGCAATTATAAGTGAAACGCGTACAGTTCGAAAACGGGCACGCTAGATCCGCTCTATTTCGAACGTTTATAGCCCCAAGGTGGCCGGATATCTAGAGTCCAGCGGCGATGGTGTCCCGTTCGCGAAAGTAAAGCCACACCCGGGAATCGGCCAGGCTCGAAGTCGTATACCGCATGCCTCGCATTATTGAATGCACGTGTACATACACACACGGCCATTACCAAAGGAAATTACCGGTCGTGGTAAAAGCCGTGTACACGTCCCCTCCAACCCCCCCCCCTGCCACCCAGATATAGGCACGTATACGCCGCGTTACCGTATCGAATTGCGCTTTGAACGGTCATCTCGCGGGCGCGCTCGCGGAACACCGAGATTGCTGTTAAATTCGATGTCAAGAGCTGCCCGCGTTGATAGCCGATAGGGAAGTCCCGATAGTCCTAAAAGACTTAGAGATATTTTATATCGTCCGCTTGTGACAGAAAAAATAAACTGAAAATTCTATATGGAAAAATAAGTCAAAGGAAAGAAAGACATTTTTTTCGTATGATGCTTTGCTTTGGAGATAATCCAATTTAAAGATTTACTGGATAGACGTAACTGAGTGGGACTTGCTTAAGTTGTCTGTTCATTACAGTCCGTTTCTACTTATTGTCAACACCAGTACATACAGGGTATCTACGAAAGTTATGTACAAGCGAGTACTAGGTGATTCCTCATATGAAGATAAGTAAAAAATATAGAATAATGTTTTTTTATTTGAAGCGTCGGTTTCGAGAAAGTTAATTGACAATTGAATAGGACTTGGCTAGCGCGTCTGTTCATTGTATTCTGTTTCTAGTTACTATCATGACGAATACATGCATTTCAGATTAATGTTCAAAGTCGATTTTCTCAAAAATGAAGTCACAAATCGAAAGATTTCGACTTGCGCGTATAGAATGATTTCTTCTCAAAAAATACTACATGATGTATACTCTGCTCAGAATAAATGCTCTTTATTTCGGTTTCACTTTTAATTTACCCATATTTTGTTGGGTATTTATATTGTATGTTTGATATTACTCTCATTTTTCATTTTTCCCCCCTTTGGTTCGTGTAAATAAATTCTGAGAGGGCATGACACAATTTTTTGGAGTTTCGTGAAACGCGCGTGGAAGGAGTTTCTGCCGTAGGTAGGAAATTTCACAGAAACGTTTCCCCCCGTTGAGCCTGGGAATCTACTGCGATGAATTTTTAGAATGGAAGACTCGTTTGGTCTCTTCTTTCCACGCGAGTATTGTTTACTTGCAGGTTGGGGAGCAGTTTGAAGTTCTCCGTATTCTCGGAACTCGCACGAGAATCCCTCCCGTTTCTGTGTTGTACTTGGTGATTCAAGAGGACAGCCATAAAATTTCTGAGGTTATTCCACGGTTTGAAAAGTGAAAAGAACTTGAATAAATACATACTTTAACGTTAATCCCTTGATTTTTCCGCAAATAATTTTAAATCACAGCAAGAACGTATAATTCTTTTCGATCATCGCATTATTCCAATCCACGTAAACCTCGGTATAAGATTATTTACTACTCTCTGTCTAGTCAGTAGCATTACAAATGTTTCAGAAATTATAAATACACACAATCTAGTGAGTAAGATAACGTGTTCGTTACTTTCTATAATCTCATTTTCAGTCCCAAACTGTGAAACTCCAAAATAAGGGAACACTATACTACGACATTCTCCTTAATATTGGTCTTTAAGTATAAATAACCGTATATTCTGTGAAACTGCTTCTGAAGCACCCAATACAATCAAATTCTGAACTAATATCGTAATTCAAACTATCTGTAATAAAGACAAGAATATTATCATTAAGGAGTAGATAACAGCAGGTACGCTGTTACTCTCTTTTAGTGAACAGTAAGGAAGAAGCGCAATTTCGTGTAATGGACCAGTAGTCCAAGTTCCCGTTGGGGCCCGATGTCACGAATTAATTACTATAGCCTCAGACCTGGGGGGGGGGCCGCACATGCGTGTAGACGATATTAAAAAGTTCGAAACTTCGGCCAAGTGCCGGGGAGATCGAGTTTCTAACGACTGCAGTCACCGCGTCGGGTCACCGACTTGCATGAAAAGGGGAAAACGTACGCGTAGTTTGGCGACGGCGAATTAAAGACCGTAACATATTTGCGAAACGATCGTTCTAACTGCTTCCCTCCAATGCTTTACGGTACTTTTTTCCCCATCAAAAAGAGCCACCGTGGATCGGGAGTAGGGGGAGGATTGGTAAGAAACAGAGCAGGAGGAAACGAGAGCGAACGATGGATGAAGCGCGGAAGGAAGAGGGAAAACTAAAGAGCTAAGTTACCGCTTCATGAGTTCGAAAACTTACGGCGATACGTTCTAGGTCGGGACCGATCTATAACCGTGCCAGGATTCGGTTCCTCGTGGTTCTTCTTACGCAAATTGGTAATACACCGTCTGACGTCGTAAAGAAGAATGGGTTCGTAATATCAACACTCGATCTTTATAAGCTTCCTCAGATACTTTACACCTGTGAATAGACATATGTACACTACAGCTCATAAGTATTTGGACACCTGGTCTGCATCAAGTAAATGTGATTTCTCGTAAAAATGATACATTTTGGGCCACTTTTATTACTTCGTAGTAGCACGAACGTTGACCATCGAGCTTTAACATCCCCCATAAGAATATTTATTCTAGACTTCCAGCAATTTCGTAATGCCTTGCAACATTTACTATATATTCGATAAGTGTCTAACTACTTATGAGCGGGAGTGTACGTAATAATGAAGCAACGACTGTTTATGCGAATTTGCACTTTTATAGATTAATCTACGAAAATGGAAGTTAAACAGAAATTTGATTTCTGTATTAAAGATATTATTGTCGAAAATTTTCTAAATGTGGAACATCCACAATTTAGTGAGAAGACACCGAAGTTTCAGTTGGAGTGTATTCTCCGTACTTTAAATTGTATTACGTTACATGGCAGTTTGACAAACCTGACGCTGATGACCACGAATACTTCGCTCCTGACACCGACGATCTTTCAGTCGTTCAACCAAACAGCTCCCAGAGTTCTCTCTGTCCCGGTCTCGTCAACCCCGAGCGGTTGGGTCGTGCGACCCAATTCCGACAATTCTGCAGCCCTTTGCCCTAGAACAACCCTTAAGATATTTACCCCGCCGGCCTCTGTTCATTACAGACCATAAATATCGTCCAACGTTCCGCCACGAATTTCGTCCTATTCCAGTCGTGACAGACCACGAATATAATACTACAATATGACTGTCACGATTTCAGAGACACCGTAAATGGTATCCTGCATGGTCCATTGAGGTTCCTACGTGATAGAGATCCGCTATGGTGTCCTCTGTATAACCTATACCGCTCACAGCGTGCCCGGAACGACGTAATGGGATTCCTTCGCTACTCCATGAATCTCAAAAGTCACGATCCAAGGATACTGCGCCGTTCGGCCCCTCCTTATCAGCATGAAACCTCCAAGTTTAATTTTAATATCGTCACTCCACGGAATTTCAGTCTTCCCCGCTAGACAAAGAAAAGAACGTTGAATCTTTGTCGGCCCGAAACAATAAAATCGACGGCACTCGAAAGAAGGTAAATAAGGCTATCGTGATTTTGGGAAAGCAAACAACAATCGAGTGATCGGTAATTGCTATCGCCCCTGTAAACCCGCCACGGTTCGATGGTACTGGAGAAGACCGGTGCGCGCCGGCGACGAAGTGACCCCAGGTGAATGGGTTGTTAGTCGAAGATTACCTCGACGCCTTACAATCACGGGCGCCACTTTGAAACGCATGCTCTTGGGCCACGGTCTGCAAGCTATCGACTCGCATGCCAATTAGCGAACTAGTTATCTTCCCTTCAACTATTGCGCCGCGGAACCCACTGATTAATAGCGGATTCAGCAATCACGAATCAATCCTTTGTATCCGACGTTGTCTGGCAACGTGTTAATCTCGCCCGGGCCGGAAACGATTACGAGGTGGGTGAAAGGGTGGGGGGGGGCGCTCGCGAAGTGAAATTTTATCGGATCGATTTTCACCAGCGAGCAACAGTTTTTCCTCACTTATTTCTTTTTTTTCCCTCGTATTCTCTGGTTTTTCTTTTTTTTTTCGAAACGCCTCTGGATAATGCCTCGCGAATGGCACTCGTTTAATTTGACACACGTGTATTTGAATTTTTCCCGAGGATAGGTATACGCGAGAACGGTTCTGTTATTCTTTAATTATTTCGCGACAACGGGTATTTACACATCGTGCTCGACTACGGTTCATTAAGCTTCACGTGCCGGGGCCTGACTGAAGGTATGCAAAAATATAGACACACTCGCGTCAGAGTGTCAGCCGCGTGTTCTAATTAAACAATATGAATCCGCGTCAGGGATATTGTGTACCGCTGTTTTAATACGGTGGAATATTGTCGCGACATCGCTATAAATGTTCGCTGCGCGAATAGAACATTTGTTTGCTGTACGTGTTGAATGTAACTTACATATGTTTGCCAGAAACGGTGATGAGCTTTTCGAACGATTAATGTGACTGCTGTATCGTTCCTTGATGTACAGGGTGGTCTAAAAGAAAGGGATCTACGAATACTCAGCTTGAACAATCTTTTTTTTGATATTTTATAATTTATTTTGTTTTGGAGATTTTGGATAAGATGTCAATGATTTAGGCCCTAAATTGTAGGTATATCGTTAAGATACCAGTAAGGATCAATCGATATAATTCCAAAACATATGATAATATAAAGAGAAAAGAATTGACACAACGGTACTTAATAATTTGGAAGATGTCCTACAGATGACGAATGTTAATCTAATTCAATGTCAGTCTAGGTTAAACTATAGAATTATCCCTTTGAAAGTCATGACATTCAACTTCTCAAGTTGAGCTTGTAATCGATACACGCGAAATCAACTCTGTACCAATCACGAGATATTCCTTTTCCCATTCGTTATCCAATCAATGTTTCTGACACTTGCAAGTTCAAGAATCATTAATTTCAATCTCAAGTTAGATCGTTCACTTTATATGAATCACCCTGTACAAGAGCAAACGAGACGAAAGTGAATTAAAGACTGCAGCTGGTAGCAAGCAAATGGCTGTATGTTACGATTACAAGACAAGCATTAACTAACCACTTTCAGCGTGGCCATAAGATGATTGGCAAAGATTCGCTCGTGTTACAGCCTTCTATTACGAACAGTTGCAATCAGTTAGGTAGTCTTTGGCTATTGACCTATAATATAAGTGCAGTTTAACGTAATCTATGCTGTCATGTCAGGTAAAGACCAGATGATTACGAGAAGGCAACTATGTTCTCGTTTCGCCTCAGCGAAATATTGTACACTACTACCGAAAGAGTAGATTCCCGAATCTGTGTCAACTAGACGTTTGTCGCCTCTTTCTGTGCGCCGTACACCGCAGTCAGACTCTTTGACCCCTTTTCTAGATCACCTCGCTCGCCACGAGGTTAAATCGTTGCGGGGAAAATGATGTCAGTGGTTCTCGTGCCACGATTGTGGTAATTGTTGGGGGGAGGAGGGAAGAACCGGTTATCGCGTTCTGTCTCCCTGACAAGCATTTGTATAAGTCCTCGCCGGGAGTACCACGGAACAAAGGGCGATTAGGGCAAATAAATGCTTCTTACCGGCAACCGTTGTGTCTTCACAACCCATTTGTTGAAGGTACGCGAGCCCACCGTTGGGGGAACGAGTCGAAGACCTATATCAACGTGAAAGGCGCACCAGCGTAGAAAGGCTTGAATAGACTACGTATGAAATGATTAAGGTTTGAGGTTGGAAGATGGGCCCTTGAAAGGGTCGGATAAGATTATAGGTTCTTTGACAGGTATAATGGTTCCACTCGCTCGTTCCTTGGGATCACCGCATTACGCGTTTATGAACTTTTAGGGGACGAGATCGTCTTCAGTAGGAAACTAGTTCTCTATGAAAATTTTCGTGTCATCACCTTTTCGGTTGCACCGTCAGTCATGGGACACCCTGTGGTATATCTCCTGTATTCGTAAGCAGCAGTTTTACTCTGTTTTTTTTTCATCCGTATAAAACGAGTGTCAACTGTATTTTGAGCATGAAAAATCAAATCTTTCGTGATCTAACTTCGATGATAGACAAAGTTAAATTGAAGAGTATACACGGAGTTTCGGAATAATATATGCAAATAAACAAGTTAAGGTAAGATTAAGAAAGTTCCTCTCTTCGGTTGCATACTAATATTAATATTGCGAAAATGAACTTACAAAATAACGTTTCTTCGAAATTAAATTTCTAAATGATAAAGTTAGTCATCCTCAGTCACGTTTTCAATGGAATCGTCTTCCTCCCACTCCTTTGGCTAATTAAGTTCGCAATTATATAGCTACCTGTACTTTGCGGTCGCGCTTTTCAATTTTTACAATTTCCGTCCGTTACATTCCACCTGATTTCTTCCACTTCAATTGCAATGACGGAAGTCCTTCTACCCAATTACGACAATTTCACGGGCAGTTTGCCGCGTTGCCCCGGTGCTAATTATTCGGCGAACGACTTCGTCTAAATTTCAACCCCTCCGTCCCGCGGGGTCACGCCCCGCGATCGCATTATTTCGATAGGAGATCGCGGGACTACATCTATCTACCCCGGGTGACAGAGTATGAACTCGTTATTTATTCCTCATAACCAGAGGAACTCTTCGCCGCGGGGGCCGGTGGAGAGCGTCGGGGGGCGTATGGGGGCGGAGAAGGGAACATGCCTGATCGATGGTAGTCGAGGGGCGGCGCTCGGTAAGCCTGGCTCTTCAACTTTTTATTAAAACCGAGGCAGGGTTAACAGGGATGCGAGAGCGAGGCGGTACGCTGACGGGGAGTGTGAAACGCGTGGCTCGCTTAAGTCGCGAACGAGCCGGGAATATCGTGGCGGTTCAAGAAGTAACCGTGAAGATGGGGCGGTGGTTGGGGTGCGAGGGGGGTGATAGAAGCGGGGAACGAGCAGGAAAGTTGGATATCACGGAAGGGAAACGGCATAGCGTGTCTGGCCAAACGTTGGAGCAAGAGGAGGTTGAGGGTGACGCTCAAGAGAAAATGAATAAAAAGGATGAAAAGGAGAGAAACAGTTGGCATAATAGAGCGACGTTGAAGCGGGACAGACGTAATGTTTGAAATATGTCGCCCAGATAGGGAAGACAAAGGGAACAGAAAGAGATATCACGAAGTGAGATAAATAGGGTGAAAGGAACCTCAATGGGGGGGAGGAGGAGGAGAAGAGGGCTGGGAGGAGTGAAGGAACGAGTGGATAGAGATGAACACGAGGATGAGGTTTTAGATGAGCACGCAGATGGGGGAATCGAGAACCAAGGGAGAGAAAAGTGAAGTGCAGGGTGATTTGCAAATTCCATCATCCCTCGACGCATTAGCCCCCCAGCCTTCCAGGAAGACGCCGCCGTCGCCGAGATATATACCTATATATTCAGTCGCCATCGCGGCGTGATTGCTCGCGACAAAAAGACGATTTGCGGCTTTTCCTCTGTCGTTTCTCGCGAGGAAGAAGTTGCTTTATGTGTGTACTCGCGCGGATACCGTGTCGCGTGATTAAACCTCCCCTTCGTCGTTACGCGAAGGATAACTGGGTCCTCATATTGGCCGTGATATCATGCAAACTAGTTTACAATTGTATGAATCCGAGTGGTGATAACGATCATTTATTCGATTGTTCTTCAGTGGCTCGGATGCTGACTGATACAGGGTGTTTCACTATAAGTCCCGGTTAAAATAGTGCCCATAGCATTAATTATTACTGTGAATATCTTTTCTATTTCAGGACGATCATTTTAAAATTGTTCCCAAGAACAAACGATAATGGATCGCGATCATGGAATTGCTTTCACTCTAAGGGAACAATTGAAGAACATGTAACTTCAGTTACATCAATGGAATCGAGTTCCATTTATCTTCCTTTGAGTCTCCACGCCCAGCAAAGTCCAGGTGGTGTGACTCGGGCAATTCGGTAGTATTCTCGATAAAGTATTGTATTGTAAGTCGAGGGTAAGACGGAGCTAATGGCTGCGAAGTTAGAATGTAATATGAATTTCTAGTTGGGAGAATGTAATGAATAGCAATGAGTGACTGGAAGTTAGTTAGAAAATTTGTTCTGGAAAATATTTTTAACTGTCTCGATATAAAGTGTAAGAGTTGGTATGTATGCATCTCGTACTATTTTATCAAATTCATACCATTTATTAATTTCCTACGAATTTGCGTACAGATATACTGTTCTTTCAGTTTACTTCCTTTCCTTAGTTTCTAAGATTTCAGATCGATATAGACGTGCCTCTGGTACTCCGAAAATTTTCGAAGAATCTTGAAGTCGATAAGACTTCGAATATTTCAGTAAGTTCTTAAAATTGCTAGAACTTTCAAACTTCCTCATTTTCTAGGCAAGTTTCCTAAAAAACGACCTGCCGCAAGTACGTGATGGCTTTAGTCAGGCAACGCGTAAAAACCCGCAAATGCGATAATTATAGTCTACGAAAAAATATTCACTCGTACATAAACATATCGTACCTCATCCTACCTTTAATCACCTCTTATACATCATGTAAGAATAATTATCCGTGAGACATAGAAAGAACAACGAAATTAGTATGCTCCAACGAAAAAAATGTTCCATCTGGCTACATTGCCAATAATAATAAATTGAAAGTGAAGGGAACGCTTTATTTTCACGTGTCAGAAACAACGTGCATCTCGAGGAAATGCTTGTTACTTCACCCCTTTGTACCCGGTTGCTCGTTACTCGACGGTAGTTGCTCCCCCCACCCCGCGTCTTTCGTTTACGTCGGTTTCATAGAGAGTTCCAATAACCGTCCCCGCAGACGGTCGACGCGAAATAAATCAAATAAATGGCGGGACGTGGAGCCCGGAGGTCTCCAATGCTCCAGCAATGATTTCAAAGTTACGCGTACCTGGAAACCGGTCCGGTTCCAAACGATACTCCGTAACGTGAATTCGACTGTGGTATTGAAAAATTCCACGATCACGGGCAAGAACCAAGCGAAGAAAAACCGCGAGCACTGGCAGTCGTAGCCACGGAACGCGTTCGCGAGCTGGTCCAACGGCAAACGAGGCCACCGCATTTTTCGATTTAACTATCCCAACGCGTCCCGCATTCCGTTCCGCGAGCGAGCGCCCGCGCGCGCGCGTTGATGCACGCGTGCACGCGCGGATGCCTCGACGAATCGCTGGGTTTCGTATAAATCAGGATTACGTTAACATTTCCGTGGCTGTAGTTAAATTAAATTAAACCCCGAAACGCTGCAGGCATTTGTCGACGCGCGTTCCCCGGCGAAATAATTTCCCGCCGCGCGCGATCAGCTGACCGATTAAAAATCGCGGTTTCGCGATCGGTGGTCAGTGACGCGAGAGAGCATGCTCGTTTTAAATGGATGATGATCGTGGCACCAGAACCCTTTTCAGGCTGGTGAAACGATGAATTATTGTCCTTAATGGGATTACTGTTTTAATACAGCGAAGGATGAATATGAATATTTGTAATTGCCATGTAATTAATTGCGATGCACGTATAACTAAATTCAACATAGTACACCTTCATATCTAGATTTGTTCAAGTGGTATAGACATCTATAGACTATATAATAGAATTGAGAATAGCGTAGTGTCCTTAGGATATTTTTGTGAAGAAGGGTATATAAAAGGGTGTTGAGCGTTAAAAGTGTAAAAAGCAATTTAGGCTTAAGAAACCGGAGGCGCATTTATGACCAGTGCCCCCGATCAGAACAATACAGCGATCGAGGCACGCGGGCCCATTATAACTCTAACTTTATTAGCGGTCATCGGTCATAACCTGGGATTTTTGGGACAGCTGCTCACCACGTGTTTGTCACCTGCAAATAACATAATTATATCGGCCTCAACAGCTAATTTCCAGGAATCCCAGGACACCCTGAGAAAAGGAAGAAAAATGACACTCTGTCTCTTTCTACTAGCGCGCCAAATTTCGACACACCCACTCCAACAGCTACAACCAATCACACTCAAACACACCCTCTCCGATACTCACTGCATTCCATATAAAAAGACATAACTCACACAGACTTGTGAGAACACATTCAGACCACGTTCACAAGACATTCACATCACTGTAATATTATAACACGATATATTTTACATCTGGTAAAATAAAAACTCAGTAATACAGCACAAATATTCTATATTCGTTATCTCTTCGATCCTCCGCTCCGAGTATTAGTTTACTCTGAGAGCGCGACACATCCGAACGGTTGACTTCTTAACCGATCGTCACTTTGCGTCGCAACAAAGGGAGAATAATGAAATAGGTAGATTATTGACAAGAATCAAGAATTGATTGGTATTTTAGTTTGCACTGGAAACCGTTGAAACCTGACTACTTTCGTAACTTGAAAATAAAATCGAACCAAACCGACGTTCATATACATATGTAGATACTCCGGACCAACGACGGTTCATTTCCTCCCAAGTTACCAACAATTAAGGACGTCGCCAATATTTAATTATTTCTAGAATCATTCATTATTTATCTCTTCATCTAATATGTCTCTGAAGAATCAGTACATTTAGATCGCGTATATTTATCCGGAAATTTTCAAAGTAAAACCTAGTGAAAAACACTCGTTGTTTTTTCCACCGAAATAAGAAACCGGAAGTTATAGCGAATCAGCCTGGCCAAAAATCTGTCGCAGTATATCCGAGCTGGAACAGAGTTTCACGTCGAGGGAAAGGAGCCGCATCGAGTGGGGAAGGGGATTGGTCCTGGTGAATGGACCGGTCAAAGAGCCAAGCTACATTTTACACGGTGCACGACTTTTAGCGTGTTCCGTCTACTCGCGTCGCATCCGCTGTCGAGCAGTCATCTAGCTGTGTATACACGCGGGTCCCACCCCCACCTACCACCGCAGGCAGCCTCGTGCGCTGCATCCATCTGCCCTTTCAAGCCTTTTATCTCCGACCCTCTACCTGTTCAGGAGAACTTTTACCCTCGAAGTATTCAGACACCTGTACACTCTCTCTCTTCCTTCGCGTCGAAAACCGTCCTAGTTACTTCTTCTTCCTCCTTTTTTTTTTGTTCATCTTCTTCTGCTTTTCGCTTCCGCTACCGTGGCCGTTCCACGGCTAAGAAGAAGAGTGGCAAACACCGTTAAAAATGCATGTCCCCGGAAACGAAAGAAATTCAATTGTCGAGAGGCGAGCGTTGACGTTCACGAATCGACAGACCGCGCACGAGTTCATATACACGTACACACAGAGACACATACATTCCGTTGCCATGACTTGTGTATCTTTCACTTTGATGTTGAGATTGAGTATATACAGCGTTGTTATAGAATCAGTAGGTGCCTTCTGTTTGATTGTCGGCAAAAACAGTCACAGGGTTAAAATCTTCACGCTATGACGGGGGACGAGTGTTATTGTTTTAGTTCATCGTTTTGAAAAGTACCCTGGTAACTGTACCTGTCTTTTGAATAGTACTACGTGTGTATAGAACTTTAAGAAACTTGGTTCTCGAAACTGCTCTGTTGGTGGATGTTTCGTGTTAAATGTTTTGAACACTTACAATATACTTTTGTTAGTTTGAGAAGAAATAGAATTTTTTTTGAAATAGTGTTTCATATGACATATGTAGCCTCGAAAGAGAAATTACAGAATTCTAGAGTTCGAAGGTAGATTGACGAACCAAGGCTACAGTAAATAAGTAATTTCTTCAGTATAAACGAGTAATATTTGGAGAATTCTATTTCGAATCCAATAATTGGGTGAAGTACTTTAATTATGTTAGAGTGTGTCACTCGGTATGTATATTGTATATTAATCGCGAAGTTAGTTTTCGTTATTCTTCTTGTTGTGCGTTATCAATTATTCATTCCGAGTTGCTACTCTGAGTTGTCGTGTTGTGTTATTAAAATCAAATCGTGTTCGTGCTATTATATTTAAAGCGTTGTAGAAGTGTTGTATTTAATTAAAACATCTACTCATTAAATCCCACAATTATTATATTCTTCAACCTAAATAAACGCCCAGTACCTCATAGAGAGTGATGTACAGCGAATACGCGAAATAGCTTGTACGTACATACATGAATCATTAAAGTAATTTGCCTTTGCATTCGCAATGTTCGTTTCGTCAAAGGATTTGAAATATCCTGGAATAAAAGGTAACACGAGCTGCTAGCGGCGGCCTTAAATGATTCAATTTAATTTAATTCATCAACGCCGATCGATAACAACGTCAATCTATCCCACCGTTGCATCGACGCGCAAGCAGAAAAATTCGCCGCATTTTTGTGGTCAATCGTAATGGGAATTTTTCACTCGGCAGAGTACATTTGGTAAGAAATCAGGAAGGTGTATTTTCGAATGCGACTTTCAGTGAATTTTTCGTCGTTTCGTGCTTCGTGCAGCCTGGTTCTTTTAGACCTTTTATTTCGTTCTGATACACGTTCGTTCAAACCTTTCATCGGGTCTGCGCTACGTACGCTATGAGCTTGACCCAATTCCACGGAGCATGATACACGGTACAGGGATGGATTCGTCAAGGAAAAATTATGTGGCATTTCGGTTCGGCGTTTTCGGTGTTAATGCAACGGAACGACAGTCGGGGTGCTCGATCCAGAAATATCCGCACGGAGCGCGAAAAATCCCGAACGTTCTCTCGTTTCCCTCATTCCCGAATTGAAAAACCAGGAATATCGCGAGTAATTTTCGATGCTGCGATTTCATTTTTGTAAATAATTTTCATTCAACCTTGTTTCGATCAAAATGTTATTTATATTTTCTGCAAAAGTGATTAAAACCGTGACGGGTAGAAAAGAAGCGTAATCTCGTATATTTCGTTTCGTTTCTACTATCTTTTTTAAGGCGTTCAAAATACGTTGCTGACAGCGTAAACTGTATCGAATCCCTTTTCCCGTTGAAACAAACTGTTAAAACTCGTTTCACAATTTTCAATCTGTGGAACGAGTTCTGAACCGATTGGTTTGGGGACATTTGTTATGATGAGTAAATAGAAAACCGAAAAATTTTAAGAGATCACTATTCCGCCATTTTGTTTACTTGTTTGTCGGTTCTGCCGAAACTATTCTATAACTGTTATATCTTCTGAAATATTAAAATAGTATTTATGTATGTATTACTAAATATCTAATCACATTTAAAAAAGAAAAAGAGGAAAATTTACAATTTCTCAGCAATGACACAACGATGTGCTCCTGTTATGTACATGTTGTAGCGATAACATGTTTCGTTATACGTTCTCTGACAAGTAAACGATGAACGCTTGAAAAACATATCGATAGGTTTCCGAGAACAGCAACTTGGGTCTCGTTCAATTCCGTTATTTACGTCGCGATGTATATTTCCTTGTGTCATTGTACTCTAGACTGGAATGACGCAACGTCTCAATACTTGTCAGCATGGAGGTTTTTTCCCGATGCTCGCATTTTCCCTTCGCCGATGTTATTCCGCTTATTTCTTATTTCGATCGCGACGAGACTCTGCTAGTAACTAGTGAATGCATGCGCTGCGTGTTTACAATTGGCAGTTTTACGGTGACTTCTTAAAGCTCCGCTTTTTCGCATTCACCGGTTTCTCATTGCTCCTTACGGAATTGCCTTTCCACTTATCGGAACGGCTGCCCTCCACCCCTCCCCCCTTCCTAGCCAGTCGCAGCTTAAAAAGCGACGATTCTACCTTCTGATTTCCCTCTACGCCTTTCTGGTCCAGCCATGTTTCACGAATTCCTATTTCCTGTGCAATACGAGAATTTTCAAACGCGTTTATAATGCCCCGATGGCGTCTACCCGCTTTACATTGTTTCGCAAATGGATCGTTTCCGGTTGTAATAATGTTGCAGATGTGAAAAGTTAAAGTTTAGCTGTTAAAAAAGTCAACCGTTGTTCGTTTCCCACGGGGTATACCTAAATTTAGGAACCAAAACGAATTGTTAATACGCGTGAAATCAATCTCTTTCAATACACTTTTAATGAGATGCATTTGCTCGGCAATTTATTCATAACTTGGAAAATATTAATATTAAGCCGATGAGCAGAAAATACAACGTTATTAAAATTTCATTACTAAAACCGTTTGAGACATTTTTTTTTTAAATTCACATAACTGAATCAAATATGTATGTATCCAAGCGCAAAGTATAAAATTAATATTTTCAACAATTTCTCCTAACAAAATTCCCGAGATGCCTCATTCTTTTCGTATCCCTGCTCCTGCTTCCCTCTTAAGTATGCGCCTCATAAATCCTATAGCGTACCTGTACAGCGTATCCTTTGTATACGCAAAATTAAGGTATGAAAAATTCTACGTGTTTTAAAACCCACCTGATAAATTTCATATCATGTACACTTTGAGCACGCGAGTTAAAGGTATCTATGTATACAAATTCTGCACATTTGAAAAATTCAACAAAAGTCAAGAATTCTTTCACGATGAAAATCAACGTGTCTTTATCCATTAAAGAAGACAGGTGGAAATCGAACGTAAGAGAACACCGTACGACAGAAAACCCGACCAAGGATATAAACTGACGTCCGCTAGTAACCCCCAGGTAATTACTAACCGGCACCAGAACCGGAGGGTTGTCCAAGGGGCAACTGCGACTTGATGTTTTCCCAACCGGGGGGCGGGTCGGTTCGATCCGTGCTCTCTTCGCGCAACGACAATTACTCCGTACCTACGCAAGAACAAAACCAAATGTGATCCCGAAAATTCCGTGCTGCCCAAAGATCCGGATAGGAAGACCGCGGGAGCGGTAACTGCCGTCACTAACGGCCGCACTATACACGGACGGCGAGGGGGGTGCTCGTTGCACCGTGACCACCCTACCTACTCACCGCATTGCACCGCATCGTGCCTCGACGAGAGAAACCCGAGGAAAGGGTGTACCGTTCAACAACCTCCGTGCTGTTTTATCGTTCCTGAACCGTGGCCTCTCTTACTCCTCTTTCGCCTTCGTCTCCACCTTTCTCTACCCCCCACCCTTTCGCCCCTCTTCGTTCCGGCAGCCTCGTTTTCTTTCCTTTTCTTTCCACACCACCAACCCCCGTTTACGTTTTCCCTTCCCTTTCGCCGTTCCATTAGTAAATTTCTAACGTTCATTGCTCATTCGCTTGTTTTCTCTCCCCATCTTGTACTGCTTCCCCTTTCTTATCGTGCGTTTTATATTGCGCGATACTTAACCGGGACTGTTACCCGCTGCATCCTCCACCCTCCCCTCGCATTTGGCACGGCGGAAATCTTTATTTTAACGTGGTGTTATTTGTTGCAACGGAATTCTCGCGGTTTCCTGCTGTTTTATATGGATTTTGTTTATGTTTAATGTTAGCGAGTGGAGAGCAAGTTTGATGGATGTTTACGGTGGTGCACTGGCAGAGTTTGTAAGTAACGTGTAGTTTTTAATGGAGAATTTTTTTCGAAAAAATATATTCTTATGTGTATTTTATGTAAATATTGCGGTGATAAGTTCGCGATTCAACATTGTTTGTTGATAAATTGATATCACTGAGCTCGATGGATGATGGTGGGAAATAAGAATGCTGATGTTACGTGATTTTGAGGGATTTTTCACATCTCAAAGACACCACTAAACTTGTCACCACTGACTTGTCGTCCGAATCTAATGAATTTTTTTTATTTATACCCACTATTACTAGCAATGTCCAATTTATCGGCATCATTGCACAAAATAAGGTTTTAATTTAACTTAAACACATAAAACAGTTGTCATTAACACATCACAAAAAACGCACAAACGAAGATTAACACGAAACATTCTGTCGCCTGCATGTAAAGTGTTATTAAATGTAACAAATGTGGATTTATGTGTAAGCATTTGTGTACTAGTTGTGTTTGCTCTGAATGATAGATGTGTTCTCTGAGTACTGAATGTGTTCTGTCAAATATTTATACGCGTGGTCGCTTGTTGGTACGGATCAGTTTGTGATTGGTTGTATAAATGTACGTGGTGATGGAAATGAACAGTTTTTGTTGGTGCATGTTTTATGAATATGGTAATATCAGGTAGAAGAAGTTGGGCTGGCGTATTATTTTTTCCTGGAAGTCAGCGCCAGGATATAATAAATCTCTTACGCACGTAATATGCAATTATCCAGGAATCCTCGTACATGACAGTTTGCAAACCGTATTAATGGACCAAAACGCGACTATCGTTTCAACCCTTCATCTACCTGGCGTTAGGTCACAAAAGTAACCGATAAGATATTTTTAATTCACCTTGTAAGGTTGTTATTGCAAATAACAGTGGTGCGAATTGTGGTCATGAATATAATACGTCAATTGATGTATAAGCGATAGAATTAGATACAAATAATATTTTAATCTATGTACGCCCGCCTGCATTGGATCGTGCATCAAAGCTAATTATTTTAGTACGATAATTCCGCAACGATTAGTACATACAATAGTGAAGTGTTTCGGAGTCGTTTGGATACCGCGTACGCAACTTTAAATTCATTTAACATACCCGGACAATGAATCATGTTCTCGTAGCAATTTATATGGAAACGTAAAATCAGAATATATATTAACAATTATCCGCGGCGGCGGCGGCTGGCGGCGTATCATTCGCCGGTCAATAAAAGCGCAATCAGAGACACGTAGACGCTGCGGGGGTGGTTATTTTCCGCTCACCGGGAATTTCGCTTAAGGGGGTGGCGATCGTTCGGGATCTAAAAATTTCAAGGGACACGCGGTAAATCTGCCAAATAATTTCCCCAGTTTTCGAAGGTGTTTAATTACCGCAGCCGTGTAATAAATTACAGTCGAATTCCTGACGAAACGGTCCACTAAATGTCTCGGTTCGTGCGACCCGATGAGAAAGATGCACCGCACACCGGGATGGTGCTTTTGATTCGGTCGCGCGCTGCTTGTCCGCGAAATTAAATTCTCCTTTCCCTCTCCACCTCCCCCTTTACATCGACAAAAGGCTTAACCTGGCTTTAAAACCATTTCCGCGGAAGTTTAATTAACATTGACTTGGCTTATTTTTTAACAAGGTTTCGCCGCGTGTCTCTTATTCGACATTGTTCGGCTGTAATCGCGAAATTTCATTAGCTTAAGGGGATTCTGAAATAAACTTCTCCCGTTCCGTCGTTGCGTTTGGCTACACGCGTTACACGATCCCTAAATCTGTCCGGTTATTAGCCCATTATCCAGGGAGCAATCGTGCCGGGAAAAATTCTACGGAGAAAATCTTGCGGCATCGTCTACTTCCTCCAGTTTCTCCTTCCGGTGCACTTACAATCTCGTAATTTTTATGTCGTGCATTATAGAAAGCGTTCCATATATTGTTTGGCCAATCCTCGCTCGACAAGCTGCTTTAATATGATAGATGAAAAAGTTTCGTAATAACTGTAGATTCACAGGTTTTTCTAATTGATTTGTTTAATCTTTGTGTTTTGATCTAAACTAAAATCAAATTAAAGAAATGTACTTATATGCAGAGTTCAGCACAATTTTCTTCGAATAATACGTATTGAAAAGCAGCAGTAGGTATGCAAGATCGTCATCCGGACCTTTAAACAGTTATTGAGATTAAATAATTGTTTGCCAAGTGGCTGCTAATTCAAGAAGAAATATTATTTTATTCTAAAAATTGGATTTTTTATATTTGATCAATCAAAAATGGCGAAGTACTTTTTTATCATTTATTCGTTACTCAAAAATCTCTACCTGGATAACGAATTTGCCCATCTCTGCTTCCATATCGCTTTATCGTCTACCAGAAAACTATTGATTAACTCATGTAATGTAATGAATTATTCAATATCAGACCCTTCAGAAAATATTAAATTATTCTTCTGATACTTTTTTTTGTACGTCTAGTAAAATCGTAATTATTCAATATCAGACACAGCACAGAATATTAAATTATTCTTCTGATAATTTTTTTTGTACGTCTAGTTAAATCGTAAAAAGGCGTCAGTGAAGAATTATGCTTTAACCATGTTTATCACACAATAAAAAGAGAAATTTTCACAGAAATCCATGAGAAGTTGGGTACACCATTCACCGAAAGCCGCCCGCGGCCCTTCAAATGCTCGAGGACCGGATATCGCTCCCCGTTAATTCGACAAGCATAAAAATATTTGCGCGTTCGCAAAAGCAAACTCCTCGTTGCGCGAAGTTACGTTTTTAATTAAAATTCTCCGCGCTAATTATAGCTGTATGTTCCGTCGTAGACCGAAACGACGGTTATACAGTCAGACGATACCGTTACTTTTTATTATTTTATTCCTTTTTTTCAGTCAATTTATATATTTTGCAAGACCGACCCTTTGCAATTTTAATTTCGTTAACACAAAGAGAATAATAGACAAAAGAAGCGAACATTTGGTCTGCAGTCCGCCACATGCGCTCGGTAACCTGGGACCCATCCGCGCCGGGCCTTACCGGGGCGCGCTGACTCGCAGACAATATAATCATAAAACCCTACCGTTGAGAGACTCGAAAATTCGTCGCGGTCAACTCGCACCGCGACCACGTGCGCGATATTTTCCTGACGTCCGCTTCGCCCTGAAGGAGAGGTATTCCACCTCCGCGTCGCGTGAAAAACCCGAGAAATTTGCCTTCCCCTTCAGGGCATCACCAATAAGGAGGCGAGTTTTGGTCACGCCTTCATCAAACTTTGAGGAAGCGCGACGTCACACGAAACTCGAACAGACAGTCGAAAAGATACACACAGTCGAAAAGATACATACAGTCGAAAAGATACATTCAGTCGAAAACATTCAATAGAAAACACTCGTTCGCAAACACTCGTTCGCAAAACATACTCGTTACGACTAGAGTCACACGGACTCAATTCATTCGCATTAACTCGCAATCGAACAATCATTCGACAACATTCGCATCACGATTCGCCAGCTCCAACGGTCGAGCAATTATTCGTTTTTCTCACTAAAGAAATTGAAACAGTTGCCTAATATTAATTTGGCGGGCAACAGTTCGCAACCGGACGCGTACCACGACGGTCGAGCCTGGAATTTACAACTCCAGGCGGATTCGAAAGAGAAATCCACGCGGACGGACGCGACACTGTACAATTCTTTTTTCGCGTGAACGTCAAAATAAATCACAGCGTTCGCTTGTATTTCATCGGAGTATCCCTAACGAAATGCCATTTAGAATCCCCGTGCCTTTTGAGCGGAAGAAGAAAATCCTGAGGCGTTCCGTTATTATCCGTTATAATGATCCGTTGTAGCACAGGTTGTAATTGTCTCGAAGAAGTGTGACAAGATTCATATTTTCTACATGATTTTTATTTTGTGGTCTAGTTCACTGTGACGTACCTATGGTCATTCATGATTTTAATAGTATCGTGAATAATATAGATTCTGAACTGTACATATGAAAAAAAAAATAGTAAAAGGTGGATAGAAACCTACGCGAACATTTTAAATGGAAACACGTCAGTTAAATGTAAATTGGACTGTCAGCAGTTTAAATGTGTTTTGTAAATTTTAATTAATTTCCATTTCATTTCAATAGATTTATAAAATATACATCTTAGTTTTAATGAATAATTTCTTACAATTCTGAAAAAAACCAAATGACAAGGTGTACCTACTGTACATACTTACTTTTTCTCGGAATCCATTACTTTTCATCAAAGCCATCTCAAATAGATATTTACGTTCTGTGTATTCGTTAATCATTTGAACAGCAACGAAATCGATTAAGAAACTTGAATATTCATTCGTTCGAGTAGATTTCTCTAAAGTTGAAATCACTTTTCGGGATTTTGTCGGTGACACATACTGTTCATGTTCTCTGTCGCGATACACTTTCGACCCTGGCGAAATCCAATTCCTGTCATTGTTACGTCGGGACAATAATTGTCTGGACGTATTACACAAGTAGTAAAGCAAATTAGTCGCAGACGTGACTGGCGTATATTTAGATCGGATATGTGTCATTGCGTCAATTGGTTTGCAGCCACAGAAATGGCGCCAGTACGATTTCATTAATTACAAGAGCAAATTGAAAGGTAACGAGTTTGATGAAACACTATGGGGTTCTAATAGTCCGACGAAATATTACATGTGCACAAGGTTCCTGTCATAAAATGAATGTCGAGTTTTAATATAAATACCAATCGGTGACAGAACCGCATTAACTTAACTAGAACAATTAACAGAATTTACAATTGTAGGTATTCCGAGCAATACGAAATTAGAAGTAATTATATCACTAATGAGATCCTTTTAGAACCTCGATACTATTTAGTGATATATTATAAATTAATTCAAATTAGATTTAAACAGATTCACCATTTTACTCGAAGTTCGTTGCAAGTATAGAAACACGTAATTGCACCTCGAAACCGGCTGTGCATTATAATACTTGGACAAATAACTGGCAAGCTAGAGAAAGATACGGCTATTTGCCTTTGGGTTTGTAAGACGACACCCTTCATATTCCTCCTGAGTGGCACTTCCCCTTATCTCTCTCACGTAACACAGAAGTTTCCGTAAGTTGTTGGGGGAATTATGGTGGAAGTTAATACGAAATTACGGCGAACCATTGAATCAGCTTGACAACCGTGCGTCCCGTGTGGTTTCGGGTGCCAGTTTAATAACCGGCCATGCTGTTTGCAATAATGTCTTCCTGGGGAAATACTATCCTAGATACATTCCGTCAGTTTCACGACGATATCGTCAAGAATGAAACGAAAAAACCCACCATCCCGCACTAGAAAATGATTAAAAAACAAGTTTATAACAGAAACTCCCTAATGGTTCCAAGAAATATTAAAAACCGATAAACATTGTTTTAGTTAAATAAAATAAATAAAAATCTCCAAAGTCTTGAAGTTGTCTTAAAATGTAAAGTATTTCGAAATAATCACATTTCAGCTCTATATTCTTCTACGTGAAGTTACATTCTTTCAAAGTTTGCGTTGCCCATCCTGAAATTATCATAAAACATTACCAATTCTGTATATCATCACAGAAAACAGAAATGACTAAGTATGTCAGAATGTTCGTGTATGTAGGGAATACGCATAGAAAAATAACGCAGGGGTAATAAGACTTTAAATTTATCAGGGAACCCATTAGCCGTGAGTTATCTAACGATTTCAGGTGTTGAAATTAATACCTTGCTCCTTAGCTCGAGACTGCCTCATTTTTTATCGGTCCCAACGGCTGCGCACGCAAGATGGCACGGTGGGAAGATCAAACAATTTAAAACCCGATGTATCTGGTCGTAGGTTGTAGGTCGAGCCACGATCGGACGCCGTGATTTTAAGCTTCGTTCGATGAAAAATAGTTACGCCGCTCGCTCTCCGTGCAATTACGCGAGCTTTTCAAAGGCTTTCGCGACGCCCGGTTAACGAGCAAGACAGAGTAATTATCCCGCAATCGGGACGGACTGATAGTTAAGTCCGCGCGAATTGCGCCCCGGCCTGATTGCCTATCGGAAAACAATACGGCGTTACAAGTAGACGCATTACTGCTCGCGGATAATCATTCTGTTTCTCTGTTTCTCTCGATCGCCCCGTATACCCTCGTGAATCGTGATCATCTTTTGCTCCTTCGTATCTTTCAAAAATGTTCAGAAATTCTGCCGGTTTTCTTCCTTGCTTTTCAACGATCAATACAGCGGTATCCGGATAATGTTTCTATACACGTTAGTCATTTTACAATTAGTAAAATCATAAAGATACTTTATATTTATAGTTACATCACGCTATATCCTGTTATATTGAATTGTATATTATAAATATTAATATATCGTCGCTCGAGTTCTTAGCTGTTGTAATTCTATTTTTCAAAAAAATTTAGTTAATCAATGTACGTGCGTCTCATTGAGTTAAAAAATACAAATTCACCATAATATGGAAAAAAGTCAACCTGGAAAAGACGAAATATTCTTACAAGTCTTAACTTCGAAACTTTGAGATTCTTTTTCTTAATAGTTGTATGTCGAAATACTAACAGTTCAAAATTTATATTATTAATAAAATAAAATTTGGTTAAATATTGTAACAGAAAGCTATTCAGTAGATAATATTATAGTGTGCTTGATTATTTCACTATTTTCCCTCTTCCATAATATTAAACTTCGCGAACTTTAAACTCAGTTCTCTCAGTTTAGAAACTAGTGGAGATGGAACAATTAATATTAAGTATACATTCAGTACTGGCAGTTCTAGTATTAAGGAAAAATTCGTATTGTTATTAATTAAGATAATATTAGGAAGGAAATATTATTCTTTCATGAATCAATTATTGTTGGCAGTATACTATCTTTACTCCGGTTTTAATCATTTGTAATTTTAAGACATGAGTCGGAAGTGAATCTATGTTAATGCAATCTAAGAACAGTTCAACAATAACGTAATCAGTTATATTTTCGGATTTTGGTCTGAAGCTACAAGAGTTTGACGGAACTCGAATCCAATTAAATCGCTGATTTACAATAGACAAATTAACTATTTTAAACAGGTCACGAGACAAATTTCGATCAGTCGGTCGACTTCCAAAGCAGAATATTAAATAACGATAATTTTACGACTGAACCGTGAATAGAAGGGAGGAGGACCGAGAGAACTTTTTCGGAAGTTCCACAGCGAGATCAGATAACCGAATACTTTAATACTCCCTCGACCGAAGTTAAAATTCTTATCGGATAAGATATCTCGGCAGCTCTCTCTTTGGACGGCGAAGAGATAAAGGGAAATCCAATATAAAAAGATGAAACGACTCTATAGAACCAAGGGGGTGGGGGGGTTGAAACTTAACATTCAATACCCGTTATTCACAGACGATTCTCTTTTTGCCGTGCACAGACCCGGTTTGTGTTGGTGGAGAGCACGGTGACGCGAATGTGATGGATGAAGCAGTTTAGACAATACAATTTCAATTCGTATCTTTCGCCATTTGGGGGACGACGACGGTTCGATTTGAAAAATGATTGTCAGCCAGGTCGAGTTAGTTTTAAAGCCTGTTGACGCCGAAAGAAAAATTAACGATCGATAACGTGGTACGTATTTTGTCTGTCGAAACGAGAATAACTCTTTACGTAATATTATTGAATTGCAGAAAACGTTTTTCCGTTATCTATGCGATGTCACTCTATCAACCTATTACATAATTAGTTATTCTTTTGTTTCAATAATCTCATCTTTAGTATTCTATTAGATGCTTTCTCTGCAATCTTCTTTTAAACTTCATAGTTTTTTCCTTGTCGCAAAAATGGTCAAAAAATTCCAATTAGCTACTACTAATAGAAACTTTATAATGTATTAAACATTTCTGGATATTCCAGTCTAGAACGAGAATAGGAAGGCATAAGGAGATTCAGTTGTATTTCTATCGAACTGCGCAAAATTTCAGATTGAGTAACAAGTTACATTCCCAAGAAACTCGGGCAACAATATCTCACGTAACGATACTACTATCGTCCATCGAAATTCACATTAAGGCAGCAGGTCTATCGTTCGGAGTTACTTCCGGCGAACTTTACAAGTTCCTCGCGCTCTCGCAAGGCTAAAGGGAACAGGGTAGAGGCTGGAGTCGGGACTTTATCTTAACCATTCCCGTCGAATTCGATAAATCCTATCCCGGCTTTCTTTCTTTCTCACCGGCTGGCAGCCGCTTTTCGCACCTAATCGATGAAGGAACATCGATTATCACTTGTCCTGGCCGACTCTGCAACGAGCCCAGCACATTCTTCCGCGGAGATATCCCAACCGGAGCCTGTGGAATAAACCCTGGATTTCGAATTCTCTCTTATTGTAATAAGCGACCGGGTCCAGAGAAAGATTACTGGCCGGCTTTGACGGTGAATTGGATTATATTTGTCGGCGATATTTCATTTAAACACGCATCGCCCTGTGCTCACTTTGTTATCCCGTGCTTGTAGTGCACTTTGTAAATGTGAGACCGTTACAAAGTCGATGAAAGTATACGTGTCAAGAAATGCGATTTTGAGCAGAATTCTTATTTCCCTCTCGCTCCCTTTTTGGTGTCCGTCGTGTGCATATAGGGTTGTTAGAAGTTAGTACTTAATCTTTTGCTGAGACTTCTCAATAAAAGGGTTAAACTCTATTACTCTGTCTAGAATATCCTTTTTCACTCATTGCATCGAGTGACTTGAGGTTTTTTGTGAAGTTAGTAAGATTAATTTACTAAATGATGTTTAAAAAAACATGTGAAAAAGTTGCAATTGGTCCGAATCTCGAAGAAAATAGTAAATGTCGCTTTTTACAATTTCTTCATCTGAGACTATAATGAAACTTTAAAAAATACATTTCTTAGATTTATGTTTGTTAGTTATATACATGCTGAAAACTTCAGGAAAATCGGTTAACATAGCTATGAGATACAACCGGTTAAAAATGTAAAAAATAGCACTTTTTTGCGTCTTCCGACACACAATTGTAGTAAATCAAAAGATTCTTAAATCTTTCGATGCGTCTCGCTCGTTGTTGTATCAACCAGTTCCAACAAGAGTTACAGCATATGTGTAACTAACATAAATCTTCGAGATGTATTTAATTTCCATTAGAATCTCAGATAAAAAAAATTATGAAAACCGACCTTTACTATTTTCTTCGTGATTCCGAACAAATGCAATTTAAAAAACATTTGTTTGGACACATCATTTAGTAAAGTAATCCTTCTAACTTTACCAGAAATCTCCAGTAACTTGGTCCAATTTTAAAAAAGTTGTTCTATTTTAAAGGATGTACGAATACTTTTTTACCCACTGTATATCGTAATTTAGAGACCAACCGTTTTGATTATACTTTTTGTTACGTAATTCTACAAGAGTCGACAATGCCATTGCCATTCCCGTCGTGATATGTAAGCCCGACAAGGTTACCTTACATCCACTTTTCAACGATATCGTTCGCCGTGCATTCCAGGTTTCATGTCTGAAAACGAGCGGGCAAGTTTCCTCGCGCGCGCACGATAGCCCCCGGAAGTCGAACGGAGAAAGCGCTCATTTCGCCTATCTCCGGAACAGATTGAGTAATAAGAATCCACCTAGCGCGATACCGTGTTCTCTCTAAATGCTCGACGATCAAAGATGCAACAGGACTCGCAGAAACTTCCGTTCGGCTCGGGGATCGAGACATCTCGACGTTGTTTAATCTGACCGGATCACGAGACAGAACCGGCTGTTTCGGGAAGCATCAGCAAAATATAGCGAATAAACACAAACTTTCCGAAGTAGCCTGGAAACAGGATGTCTGTGGTTTCTGCCCCGGTTATAAAGGAACCATTTAGTTTGCGAATTTCCGTTAATATCATCTTGCAGTTACTCTAACCAAAATGTACTCTACACGTTTCGACTTTTGGAAACATCGGACCCGTTTGTTCATTCAATTAGCGTAGAAACCTTGTTTCCTACAACAAGATGCAGTAACATTGGATTACATTCGCTGTTCGGTTTGCTTTGTCTTCTGTGGCGCAACTTTGGAAAGAAATTTTTGGTAGATATCGCGAATAATTGACTTTTCACGTGTTTGAATTGCGTTGTGGAAGAATATATTGGCAGTTCACGTAACAATGTCGTGAATAGAAATATTAAGTAACGAATAAATAAGTGGATTTCAGGATATTGTGATATACAGATCGCTCTCAAAACAAGTAGAAAAATTTAGAAGTATGTACTACACAATAAACTAAATGATTCAAATGATTAAAATTGTTTTTCAATGGTTTAACACTTCCCATTTTTTGTCATTTACGTGACAGATAGCTACGTACATTCGAAAAATTCACGAGCATTCGATACTCGATGATGAAGCACTTTTAAATTACTAATCCGAAATGAATGAGGGAAACTTTTACTCTAAAATGAAACCGATCGGATGTTTACCTTCTGGTTTTCTCAATTCCTATAGAAAAAAAAACGCTCTATATTATTTCGACTTTGATTGTGGCTCGATCTCAGTCCCAACGGAACAGAAAAAAATCGCAAGTAATTTGGCCCCCACGGTTAGGTTGATTCGTTCGCACTGTTCGCAGTACCCTGCTCGCCCCTAATTTGCACGGAACCCATTCGTGGAAACAGTTCGGCCAGAGATCGCAACGTTATTCTTGTTCCATTAAACAGTTCCACTCTAAATAGCCCAATTCGTCTTGCAATTTCTCAGACGCTAAGTGTATTTTGCTACCGCCCCGGCTAGCGAGGCAATGACGATTCTCCTACCGAAAGCCTGAGGGGCCGTTAGTTCGTTCCTGTAACCTGGTCCAAGTAGTCTTGGAAAGTGAGCAGAGGAACCGTTTGTTTCCCGCAATCTGCCGGACGGTAAATTTCGGCCAGAGTGGCGTGCATGGCACGGTAGAACTGCGGGACCGGAATGGCTCTTGGCTGAATATAGGGGGTCGAATGACCTGGCCCTGGAAGTCGAAGAGCCGGCGTAGAACCGAGGGTGGAGAGGGATAAAGAGGTATCTCCAAACCGTGACTTGAACCCTCTCGGGGAATCAGCAGATCTACCAACGACTACAGACTCTGCGGTTTCCGATCCGCGCACAATCCCCGTATAACCCTATCGAATTCCTGCGTTACCGATTTCAGGAACGTCATTATACGGTTCACGAGAAACGTGACCGGTTTACCATGGCTTCCTTAGCGACTTGGTTGATGTTAAGCCTCTTAAGGATAATTGACGTTACGCAACGATAATTCACTGTCTCCCTCCCCGGACCCGTATACCATGTTGTGGGTTAATTACTGTACAAGGAGGATCCTGTGTGAAATGGCAATGCGAAGTCATCGATGGGAGGCTGCTGCCACGTCTCTGTGAACCTATGGGTTTCGTATAGGGAACGTATCCTGCAATCCGTGGAACGATAAGATAGAAGGAAGTGCAGTAGGTTCTTCATTATATTAACCCCTTTGCCTTGCGCACATCGTGTCAGAGACGTGGGGATGATTGTCGAATTGAATTTAGTAAGTTTAAGTGTTATTTGGTACGCGTAAATGGAAGTGAAATTTAGTTTTGCACGAGATTCGTTCCTCTTCTGCTGAACTATCAATCTACTCAGACTTAGTATATATTGCAATGAACAATGATTTTAACGTTTATTCCGAAGCTATGTTACGTTTTATTTTCATCGGGACCTTTTGTACATTACTGTATACACCTCATTAATTCGTCTACCGCTTCCAGTGTTGGCAAAGAAAATATTTTCCTGACTCCTCGTTCCCCCAAGTAAAAGAATTTCATGAAAATAAGTTTTGTCCTCGAAAGAAAAAGAAGGGAAGTCTAAAGAGGTTAATAATGAAGTAACTCTTGACAGTGCAGTCGCAAAAAGAATCTTAAGCCAAGGAATTAAACCCTGTTTATCTGGGGATCTTACTTCTCTTACGTATGTTTCTTCCAGCAATTTTTACTTATTAAATACCTTGGACTTAATCATCCTTAACATTCAACAATTCTGAATATTCTTGTTCGATTTGTAACACGTGTCCGTCGCTGGTATTGATCAGCACGCTTTCGATGTATTTAAAATAATTTCCGTGCCGAAAAGCGATCGGCGGACTCGTTCAAATTTTTGTTTGTTTCTCTTTTTCGAAACCTTTGAACGTCACGTATGAAATAATTGTTACGATCAATCGATGTTTATACGGCAGAGTGATTCGACGCGGCCGTCCGGCGAGGCATCAGCTTTCCGCGCCCCGTTTTATGACGGAATAAAGGCAACACTCTCCCCCTCCGATCATTTTTCAATTACAAACACCTGCTTCGATGAAGGTATTGAATACACCACCGGGGTGACGGGCTGAAATAAAACCAGGTGCCGGCTGAAATATTGATTCAAATGCTGATTTCGTGAGCTTCGCGGCTTATAAATACACGGGGGGAGGGGGAGGGGACTTGTGCAAGATAAATCCGTCCCGGTGCAAAATCAAAATCTACCACTGGGGAAACGGTCACGTTTTATCCGACCTCAACGAGACACATCGTCGTCTATTATCCGGCATTATATTTCGCGTTATTCGACGACGCAATTTCACTGGATTTCACCCTTCGACAGCCGAGCAGATGACAGGGTGGGAAACAAAAAATACAAAAAGAAAGCAGGGAAGATCGGTCTGACCTGCGCGGTTGGTCCCAATCGGATTGTCGACGCGCTATCGGACCCTCGTGACTGAAAATTGGCCAATCGCCAAATATTTGAAACGGAAGACATTTTCCGACAGGTATTCTTCCCCCCCCCCCTTTCTTTAACACGTATCTATGATTGAATCTGAACCCACTTCGAATGAGACAATTAAAAAACAACCAACACGAATTACATATCTGGTCGGATGCACGATCCTTCAAACTTTGTGCATCGTTTATCTTACAAAATCAATAGTATTTCATTTCATGTAGTTTCAATTAAACTGTGAAAATTTCGGTTTTACGGTTGTGTCCTGAAAATATGTTACACACATTATACTATGTCTGGAATTCATTGTGTTTCTTTAGCTAACAAAAGTGTAACAGACCGTTCCACATAACAACAAGCGCATTAGAAAGAAGTAGAAATTGTCCCACGAGTTGAAAAATAACTGTTCACATAAAAAAACAACGTCATAAGAGTAAAATAGCCGCCGTAGTGTATGTAAGTAGTAAATGACCGGTTTAGAAGTGACCATAAGATGATTGTCAGAAATTTAATGCTATTACAGCTGTCTGTCATAATCGAGTGTACTTCAGAGTATATTTCCCTCTAATATAATGCCTTATGTAGGAGGCATATTATGCTTGTGTTTACGGACAGAAAACTACATCGTGTATACAACTATAGCCAAACGGCCAGGAATTCTCTTTTCTTTCTGTGCGTACCGTACCCTTAATATTCAAAATTCTCTTTCACAGATCAGTCTCCGTATCACGAAACAATGCAGATTCCTCTGGGAAAGAATGTCTTCGGGTCTAATTTGATACGTACACCGCATGCGATACGCTTAGCCATCGATGTATAAGTAATCAGAGGAATCTATTACCGGCCGGAAAATGTCACGCACTCGTCGTCGTCCCCGTTAACTCATGTTTATTGTACAATTTACCTGCGCTTCCAGCGACGGCCGCAAAATGTAAGACTCACGAAAGTCTCCGCCGGTTCCTCTGGCATACATGAGCCGCATTCAGCTCGCGGCGCGACTTCAAAGGTAAAACTACTCCAGACTAATAAATAATTAAATACGCGAGTCGTATGGCGTTTCACGTGGACGACATCTCGTTAAAATATGCAGCGTTCCACGGTAGACTTGAGGGACGTGCCGAGTCATGCAACATTCCGACGTCGGCCGGATAAAGAAAGTCACCGCGGGCAGGAGGGTAGGTGGAAAAAAGAGAAAATTACGACGCGTCGCTCATGAAATTTTCGAACAGCGCGCCGATTAACTTTGAACTTCCCGCGCGTTCTTGTACTCCCGAGGCACGACTTTGGCCGCGAGCATTGCCGAATGATCTGTTGCCTAAGACACGGAAACGGAAATTAAACGAAACTATGCTTTCTTCATTAATGGTTTTACCACACTATCAGCCAAAAGTGGGGAGTCACTTGTTGATTTCTATCGGAATCGAATGACCTGATAAATTTTGTATATATTGTACTATTACCACTCAGAGGCGTCATTTTTAAGCGGTTTTTAGAACTAAGAATTAATAGACCAAGGAACATGAAGTTTTTTGTACAACTTTGTTCATATTTCACGAAAGTACAGTAAAATATTTGTGCAACTACCTTCTATATTAATAAAGTTATTACATGTTTTTTGCAGCGTATCGCTCTGAATGGCTGCCAGTGCTTAGATTCGAAAATATGTCAGGCCATCGTTAAAACTGAGACGAAAGGATAAATTAAAAAAAAATAACTATCTTTCTGAAAAAATGTTAGAAAATGTGAGATATGTTCTTTATTATTTTTTTCCCAGATAAAGCTTCCTCGGTTACTTTAAACGTTTTCACCTTTTCTTGAAAAGATCCTGTTTCTTTCAATTCGTGTAGTAATTCTAAACTTTTGGTCGATAGTGTAGCTTAAGAATAAAATATTAACGATATTGCAATTATAAAAATAAGTGTATTATGCATTAGTGGCTTTTTTGCATGAAATTTGCAGAGTGGCTGCGTGATTAGTGCAGAATTTAGGATAAACGCAAGTCCAGTATAATTATTATCATCAAGAACGCGAGATCGACTGATAAGGCACCACTCGCCGCGTTAATGACCGTCTCTTTAATGGTCGTGTGTGCGCTGTTGCTGGCTGCACGCGTGCTGATAGTTTCTATATTATTTATTAAAACACAAATTAAACAGTACTAATAACATGTTTAAAAAGAGATCGTAATGTTGACTTTCAACAAATTACTTTGTATTAAATTTTAAGGTTGTATATATTTGCAAGCACAGCATCGATGTTGCACGAATATTGCAATTCCTAGTTTACATTTTATAACACCGAAATATATATTTTTCAAATATATGAATTTCCCACTAAATTAAAGAAGACCAATATTTATAACAATATTAGACTGACGATCTTTATGCAAATTCGAATTTTTATGAATCAATTTACGGAACCGAAATTACGTCAAAGATTTCGTTCTTTTATTAAATGTTCTTCTGGGTTCAAAGTAGACTAAAGTACCCACTAATCGTTGTGAAAATTTTTACTGCATCGTTTTTTGAACACTCATATTCTATATAATAAATGCATAAAAATCGCAGTCTAAACATCCTGCGTGGAATGTATTTTGTTTTTTTCAGGGAGTTATTCAGACGGCGTTTTCGAGAGTCTTGTGTAACACAGATAAGAAAATTGACACCGAAACGTCGACACATTTCTGCGAATCATCAAGCTTGTTAAGAGCGTAACTTCTCGTGGCTCGGGGACGGCCAGGGGGCGTGGAATTAACGAAACAGGCCGCGTCCGTCGCGAAACTCAATTACACGTCATTAGACGCGTCCCCAGCACTCGGATATAAATTATGTCCTCGGAGTATGCAAGATCAGAGGATAAGACGACGCGCCGGTAGCATTAATGACCACCGGTGCATTAACGGCCGCACGTGGTTTCCCAGTCGCAAAGGCCGCGAAAGTCCCTTCTTATTAAAAGACGAATTAAAAGCTGCTCCATTAAAAGCCGCTCCCCGCAGGACGTATTGCATTATTCATGCCCGGGGAGATCGTGTCTTTGTGACCGATCGGACGACGTACCGAGACAATTTAATTATCCACCGCGAAACGTTCCTGCGTTTAATTAAAGGGAAACGCGTGTGCGCAGAGTTCTACGGGCCACGTGCGAACACAGCCCCTGAAAAAGTGGTGTCTCGTCCGCCCGACATTTCCTGGACGAACCTAACGGGATTGTCAATGTACGCATTTAGACATTACACAGGGTGTTCTGTTAGGTACTTGTGTTAGGAACACGAAGGATTGATTTTACGTGGCAGAATAAAATGAAAATCGACTACGACGAAATTATATTAAAGGTTTTCAAATTCTTGTCAGTGAAAAATTGGGTCCAGGAGCGCTTTAACGCTAGATTACGATATTTCACTGTAAATTACGTTATTATGATATGTCCGTAAAATGTACTACACAAAGAGAACCCTAGGTCACTTGGAGAAATATTTGTATTGACTTTTCGGTGCAAATTATTGGAACAATTAAGGAGCACAGACAGGACAAACGTTAGCATTACGTGCACGACACATAGCTATCTAAGAATTTTGTATTTTAAGATCGTAATTTTTACTACGTTTTCGTAATCTGGGGTTAAATCGAGTGGTCTGTGTGTAAGCGGTTAGCGTAATACACTGGTGTCGTTTAAGAAAACTTCACTTTTACCTGGCAGCCAAGAAACGATGTGTAACAGTTGCCCTTGAGCCTGTACTATCTTCTTGCCACACTTCACAAAAAGTACACACGAATCGTTGCAAAACATTAAACCTGGTTATTCGTTTAAATCCACGAGGAAAGCTACAGCACACACGTTGAATAAACAGCAAGTTAAGTAATTTCAATTAAACTAAAACTCACTGTACTAAATAAGTACTGTACTTAATACTATGAAGAGATTCAGGGGCTTTTTGATGTCGACTAGATGTATACGCGTTGACGACTGTCGCGGGAGTAAGGGAACGTTACCCGAATCCCATGCGAAGGACAGAAAAGTAATAAAAATATGTAAACAGCGTGGGGATATAACACTACCTGCTCTTCGCAGATGTTTGGATTGTACCACAGGAAAGATACATACCCCATGTTTTAGTGTATTTTTTTTTCGGTCGACGCGGAGTGTACGTGCCGTACTGTCGTGTCGTATGTTAATCCCTTATACGCAGTTTATCTGGTTTGAGAAGTTTCTTACCCCAATTTTTGATTGTTGATAACTTTGAAACGAAGCCTCCAACACAATTTCGTCATTCTTTATTTTCTTAATCGTCATATTTTTAATTCCAGACGATGTTATGATCTAATTTCGTTTTAATATTTACAATTACTGTCATGTGAGAGGTAACTTACTATAATTAAGAAGGAATTTAATTCTTCAGGAATTCATGTAATTGTATCGTAACAGTAATAAAATAAAGGATAAAGTGTTTAATTACGAAATGCTGATGGATTTCTGTTGAAGTGCAAAGTGTGCTTACTATATTTTGAATACGTGCACGTATGAAAGACATAATGTTCGATATTAATCGAAAGCCTGTGTACGAGATAATACAGATATAACATTGACTTCATACAATCTGTTTTAATGTAACATAAGTACCTAATATTTGGTCGAAAATTAAATATTTAATAACTGAAAGCACGCCTTGCATACCTATAATCAAAGGAATATGAGTTCTTTATAAATATTGATGTTATTGTTATCAATATTAAAAATCTACCATGCTTCCATATAAGATAATCACTTTATCCGAACGCTCCTATAAATACACCGAACGGACGCGATAATTTAAAAATTCCAGCACTCCATAAATGAATAATAATTATAACGTATCATTTTACCCGGACTACCCCAGTTAACAGAAATTCCGTTGCAGTTGCAGAGAGTGGAATAATTAAAGATTTTTTGTCGCTCTCGTTGTCGAATTAAACGGAACTTTTTTTCGACAAGGCGGAGGCGTGATAATTTTCTCGAGACAATATTCCGACAGCGCAGCGTCCTAGCTGGTCTGGGTATTTTTCTCGAGCCACTTAAAGTGACTCGAAGTTTAGAAAGCGGGGACCGTCCGACGCTCGACCGGAGGAATAAAAATGCAGCTAATTGCATTTAGCAGGCGACGAGCCGATGAAAACAGAAAGAAAAGGTCCCGTCGAATCTCGACGGTTCAGAAACGGTGTCCTTAACGTCGTGAAAAAGTTAATTCAAAAGTTACGCTTAAAATGTCGGCGAGCTCAAATCACACGCCATGCGACCAGTAATAACACGAATCTTCGATCTCTAGACGGCTGTTAATCGTGATCGATGGGACATGCACGATCTCGAATCGATCGTGATTCGAATAAATGTTGGCGAGTTTCGAGTTTTTCACCTAAATGAATGGAAACCTACTGGATTACAGAACACGGACCAAAGTTCCGGTTCGAATAGAAATTTTTGTTTTTAGCTCGCTACCTATATGTATAAGCGTTAAAGCCGTCGAAATTTTTTAATGACCCGCGATGTTCCCGATTTACATAATAAAATTGTTTCATTCGGCGGAATCACGCAGCAATCAGAATTTTTCACATTTCCTGGATATAGGAGAAAAGATTGTACGATGGATAATGAATTTCAATGTTTAATAAGTTTTCCTAGTAATCTATTTGAAATCTTGTAATTGTCTCGATTTGAATTCCATTCGACGTTGGAATTCAAATTATGTGACAAGAATGATGTTTCGGTGATCCTGGGCGATTGTTAATTTTGAGCACCCTGTGTATGTTTAACATAACTTAATAAATAATATAGAAAGTAGTCTCTTATGAATTGTACCTGTTTAGATATGTGGAGTATTCGGTGGTCCAATAAGTTCGTGCTGTTTTGGAACATAGAAGTGCAGTTCGAAATTTGTACTTCATTAGTAAATACAATTTGCACTTCTTGTTACAATTTCTGATATTCGAAAAGTTTGATTACAACAGTTAAACAACGCTTTGCCCTCCTGATTAAAATTCTCTTTATCAGGTTTTTGACTGATCTCTCTGTTACTGGAAGTTTTCCGTGACATGGAATTCCTCCACGACCGGAATAAATAACCCTTGCAAAAGAATAAAAACTAGAGTGAATAACTGTAAAATTTCCCAATCGAATCAGTATAGGTTTTTTCAGACGGTCAATATAATGTGTGAAAAAATATGAATCCCATGTTTACTAGCTTAAACTTTTTTTACTTGTATCCCTTACAGAAACCAAAGTTTGGGAGGAATGTATGTTTGTTATATCAAAAGACTTTTTCTTTCTTCGATAAAAATGGGAAACATAATTAGTCCCAAAAACGGAACAAACATTCTAGACGACGAAATAGGTAACAACTAACAATACTCCGGTCAACAGAGTCGCGACAAAGTTAATTGACCACGAAATATGACGAATCAACTGACCCTATCAAATCGAATTGTGTGTCTAGCCACTTCATCTCTCAAAGAGACGAATTGACAAGGCTGTGTTAACAATCACAGTACAGCAACCGTGTTCGACTAATTGTACCCTATCTAGAGATCCAGTGTAACACTAAATGGTGGATTAAAATCATTGCCTCGCATACTTATGTATCTATAAGTATCGTTACAATAATGGACAATTTTAATTTCAATACTTACAAATGAATTCCAATCACGGGGGCATTCCCGAAAAAGAATCCAATTAGAATTCCACAGCGTTTTCGTTGCACGTTCCCCTTCGGGCTCAAATGATTTAAATCGGCGCACGCGAAACCGGATTCTGGGAAAAATTATGATCATCACGCAGGGCAGAGAAAACAAAAATACACTCGGATCAGCCGTGGTCGGGAAAGGAAAAAATTATGGCTACATTTTTTCGACGGAACCCTTCCACCAGGACTGAAATTCGCGCCGTGCGAATGTCCGGAGCGTGGCGTGGAATTTTCGATCGGCACGAAATAAACTACAGCCCGCCAGGCCGATAAAAAAGCGCGGAAAGCATCGCCCCCGCGCGGACCCAGTTCGCTGTTCGGCTCTGCATTACATTTTGGACGAATTCACGCGGCAGAAAATACATTTCGGAAATTCCAGGCTGCGTGTCGGTGGCATTAACCGTATACACGGGTTTTCGGCCTGTACACACACGCCAGTTTAATTTAGATACCTACACTGCGTGTAATCGCAACCAACGACTATCTTCACAGCTGTCTCGCTAAACGAATTACGGCGAGGACAAACGGAATTTTCACGCGGTGAACGTTTCATTATGTGGTAACATCACGGGCCCCTGTCAGCGTTGCGATAATAATAACAACAGGGTAAACAGAAAATGAGATGTTTAAGGGAAACGAAAAAAATAGAAGGGACGACGAGTTGATTGCGCCGTGCGGTTAATTGTATCACGGCAAAATCGTGAGTTCGAGTAGCTGCGATCGATTTCCTCACTCGAATGATAATTAATCTCGCGCAACGTATATTTAACCTTTACTGTTCCCGATAAAACGCCCCTACAATTAATCTCCCTTCCGTCTGGGTAGCGAAACTTCGCGTTGTCATCCGAAATAACGGACAAAGACGGAACTAGACGGGAATCGCTGGCGGAAGGGGCGGGGGAAACAGGGAATCGAAGGAATTAAAAACCATTTCAAAGTTAGTGCGCCTCCTCGTCGACGTCGTTGTCGTCGTTGTAATTCCGATACCAAAGTGTTTCTCCCTGACTCTACCAGCGGTAAAGGAAAACTTCTCCGGGCCCGTTTACCCGTGGCTGGCTGGCGCGGTACGAACCGACACGGGGCGCAGTAGAAGAGAGACAGAGAAAAGAAAAAAATAGAGTGGAGAGAATCGAGAAGAAAACGGATAGAAAACGGAACGGCGGAAACGCTCTGGGAATCTATGCGATAGCGAGACAAATGTTGCCTTGATCAAAGGGTATTCGAAACGGTTCCAACGGTGAAAAGCGGCGCGAAGATTGGAGAGAAAAGGGCGAGGCAACGGATCCGTCTGATCCGCCACGGAGTTCGACTACTATGGCCGTACCTCACGAGACGTATTCCACTTCGACATGGCATGCCGCAAATCCGTAAAGCTCAAATCCCACGGAGTCCCTGTGGATTTGCCCAGGGGGCGGGAAGGGGGGTGATGGTTGGCAGGGATGGGGGTGGTAGAGAAAGCCTCGAACGATGAAAAAAGAAGGGGGAACGATCGGTCGGGTCCCTCGATCGACGGGAGGGAACAGGGAGAAACGAAAGAGAAAAGGAATTTCGAGGCTCAGACGTCGCGATTGGAAGCACAATTTGGATGGAGCGAGGCCGAAGGGAAATTTTCATCCCCCCTCGATCGATCGATACTATGAATATTCTATATCTCTTGGAACGCGCAAAGTACCTGTCAAAACAGCAATCTCGAGCGTTAATGTCACTGCGAGGACACACGCGTTTGCCGTGCAAACACTAGTACACGCTTTGGGGCCGTGACAACACGAGCCACTTATTTGGGCAGCTCGGTATCGTACCGATGTGATTAATATTTCGCTATTGATCAGTCGCAGGAGGCTCGCGCCTCGTGTCGTTCCGGCCGTTTCTGACTGAAACTTAACGCAAACTCGACCGTTCAATTATCGTCGTTTGACCTGCGGTAAGCTTGAACTGCCCTGGTGCCGTCCCGTTTGTGCACTGTCTCCTCGAAACCGTGACAACGCTAATCTCGTGGAGTCTCGAGTATCGTTCGTATGCGACGTTGAAGATGCAGAGGAACGAATTATTTTGTGATTCTTGTGTCTCCGACTGTTAAAGATGTAATTCATGAATAAAAGATAATCTGTAATTACATGTAGTTGTTTACAGTTGCAGAAATATATGTATAAGGAAATAAACTGTGCGTCGTTGATGAACACGCGGAAATTGCGAGTTACGATTAAGCATCAAAACGATGCTTCGCTCGAGAGGGCCAACTGTTAATAGTCGCAGACAGGGAGAACAGGCTATTAGCTCTTCCTTAGTATATCGTTTAAATTAATGTTTGTGTATACCAGTTCCCCAACTTCAGCGAGCACTTGGACCGAAACAAGATTTCTATTTGCCTTTGCACTGTATTCTGTGTGATGTATGCCGTGTTACTAATGTTTATAGAGTGGATATACGCGGTTCACCGGGTACACGCGCGTGCGCGCGTGAGAAAGAACGCTGCTGCGTACGGGTAATACGATGTTTTAATATCGCGGGGTTTACATTTAAATCCCACGGCGTGGTAATACCTTAATATTGCACACGTAGGTACCGCCCGCGTTGCGCAACGCGAAGATAAAAATAGGACGCAGTTAAATGTACATATTTCGCGTCCTGGGCTATCAATTCGTTTCACCGCGCGCCGTCCTGTAGGGTCGTGTTTGATTTGATCAAGGCACCGAATGAAATTTTTATGAAAAAGTCATACGCTCGATCGAACAATAACGCGTCACGAACTATCGACCGGCGACGAATGCAATGTCAACATTCCCCTCTACTCGCCGTGTTGTCTGATATCGACGCAACATCAAGCCGCCAATTTTTCATCGTAGATTACTCGTGATAGGCTAACGATGTTAGCGGAGCAATTCAGCATTGAAAAGCGCGCAAGAAATAAAAATGATGAGCGGATAAGGCGCGGAATTATTAGCGGTAATTAGTCCGAATTGGTTCACTCGATGGACATTTCGAATATGGACGTTATCGGCTTCGATCTCGTCATAGACAGTCATTTGTGGCGCGAATATTTGTTACTAGAAGATCTAATGGTTTTGAGAATCTATTGTTAGAAAAAAATGTTGAGTTTGAATGTTTATTTGTGACATCGATGTGGTTTACCTGAACTGTAATAATAGTTCCATATCACTGTAATTTTTAATTTCATCAGATTCGTTCTTTTACGTCAGTTGATAACTCGGTAAATATTTACAGTAAGGGACCGACCGCCGATTTCGATGATTTTTCAATACGGTGTCAAGGTCAGCACCTATGAGTAGTGTTGTGAAGCTTTTAGTTAGGGGTCGCCGTTTGTAAAGAAGTTATTATCAAACAAAGTTTAGGTAGATTATTTAGAAGTTTCGCCTTCCCACCGGTTTCGATGCGCTAAAGTCGAAGACACGATATTTTTTGTAATGCAAAAATCAAAATTCCAATTTATCCGTATTTTACATTTATGTGTGAACTTTTCACATACCAGTGTACAAGAAGATGGATTAACAATTGGCCGGTAGAATTAACAAATAGTGCAAACTGTTGAAATCTATAATATAGCTGGATTTCTTATAAAAAAACACACAATATAGCTATTTAAACGTTTTTTCTGCTTCTCATAGCTTCCAACATATTCAGCCAAATGTATTTCACACCCCTAACTTTGAGGACTGTTTTTCATCCTTTCAATGTGGAAAGGAATAACTAAAAAAGAAATAGTTGCATAAAAATCGGTGATTGTTACTTCGGAAAATGTAACAGCTTCAAAACTTAATCTAAAATAAAATTTTTCTATGGGACGTCTATTCCCGATATCTTCACAATCTCACAGTGCATTGCACATAAGAGGGCATCCTCTTTTTATCAATCCAAACCTAAATAAAATAACGAAGACGAGCCACTCTCTCAGAGTTCCCAACAATTCCGTCGCGGTATCTTTCCTAAGCGAGCGTCAAGAGACTCCCCGGTGAATTACACTCGAAAGCACAACCGCGTTTCTCGCTGTGTATCTGGTGCCTGCTCTAAGAGTTCGAACGTTTTAATTACGAGCGTTTCTACTTCACGCTCAACTTATCTTCCACGCGAGGGATGCCCTAAAGTGGCAGGTTGCCAACGAGACCCATGAAAATCCTCCTACCACACGTGTGTTATCGTTTTAATTGCCACCTTGTTACAGGCTAACCCCGTGTTACGTGCGTGGAAATAGAATGGCGTCAGAAGGGGTTCAACCTATCCTCGGGACATTCAGAGACACGTGCCCCTGTCTTCCTTTTACGCAAAGTTCCGGGCAAGATCTCTCTCCCTTTCCAGCGGTTATAATCCCTGGCCAGGTAGCTCGATAAGATCATCCGGTGGAATATACGACGGTGGTGTATAAAGTAATACGCGTTGCTCCAGCGAGCAGCCAGGATCCCACAGCGAAAGATTCATTTAAGGCTTATGAAGAAGAAGAAGTCTTCCTTCGTCTCAGTCGAGCGAGCCAGCCGTCGTCGTTTCTGGCGGCGAACATCGTACGCTGTTCGCGACCTCGCGAGAGGCCACGGAGGTCTCCGAGTAATGGAGGGCCACCGGGCGGCTGGTGGGAAAGTTCGTCGCGAAAAGTTCCGGATATTTTATTCGATGCCGGAATAACTTTTAATATCCTCGCTTCTAGGTTTATAGCGGCGATAGGACGGAGAAAAGAGAAAAAAGAAAGCGAGAGAAAGGGTGAAAGGTTGGAAAAAGTGGGCTGTCGGGAGAGGTGCTCGAGGGGTTGCTGCCCATTCCTTTATCCCTTCTTCTCCATTCTCTTCCACCAGGACCAAACCCTGAACGACTTTTTAGCCATCTCTCGCTCCGATGTCGCGCTCCACCAAGCTTCGTGGAGTTTTAATGAAGAGTTCGGCCTCTTATTGGTTTCCCCTTTAGGGCGGGCGAGAAAGCAACCCGCGCGCGCCTCACCGCTTCTGTGCTATCCTGAAGGCGTTCGCGCGTTTTATTGCACCCTCGGTCGCGTATTTTCTTGGCGATCCATAACGCCCCCCCTAACCACCCCTCTCCATCCATCTGCTCGCCACACCGTTGGGCCGTCGATGCTTAAGTCGAAACGGAGCGGAGATGGAATATTATATACGCGGCTGTAATGTTAACTAGTTGGAAACTCGAGAACCACCTACCACCCCTAGATTGGGAGGGGATGGCGGGGAGGTTATTCCTTACGGGCGTAAGTTTCCTGAAGTTTAGGGAGACCGTAAATTGCATGGGATACATTGTGGTTCGCTTAAATGCGCCGGTGCCCTGATGAAGTTCGGATGTTGATCTTCCGTGTGACCGATTTCTTTGTCGACTACTGTCATCCGTTAGGAATTTACTGGACCACGAAGAAGTTCCAATTGTACGATCCCATTTTACCCGAACCAATTTAATTTCATACGAAAGCATATTACAATTGTTACTGTTCCTTCCGTGTCTCGTAAAATATCATAAAGATAGTTCTTTTGATCCTTCGATTACCATGCAGTCTATTCAAAATTGTTGTCCTTCGGTATTCCTACACCTTCGAAAATTTTTATCTACCCATTTCATTCACTCGCGCTGTTCAACGAAGACGAGAATTCTACGGGTAGAATGTTGGTCACGTAACGGCAAATGAATTCCTAAAATCGTGTTCTGTTGTAAACGCGAAACGTTTTGCGCCTTCGAGCTACGAGGCACGGCTCAAACTCTGGAGGAGGGTGTGAGGGGGCGACGCTTTAACAAATTCGGGATGTAATCGCGTCCAAGTTCCCGCGTCTTCTTAGCCGTTGCTTGGTTACGTAGTCTGGCAACGCGTCTCGGCAACTCCGCTCACGACGAAGTTTCTAATCCGCAAATCGTTGCCTAATATACACACGACGGCTAGGTGAGGCATGCTTAAGAGGGACGGTTTATACACGGGAACTTTCGGACACCCCCGTTTCTTCGACCGTGCAATATTTGCGCGGGTAATTTCGCGACGTTTAAGCGACTGGCACGCTCGATAAGCGAAACGGTATGTTTTCTTTAGTTCGAAAAGATGGAGAGCGACATTATCCGAGCGATTCCGAAGTCATTTTAGAAGGCTATAGTAAGTTTATTATACGATAATTTTATTTATCAGAGAAGCTATTCGAGCGTTCACGTATAGTGATTCGGTGAAATATTAAAATACGAATATAGCAAGAAATGCAAATCTAAATTGATACAGATGAAGAACATTTTATAGATATAGCCAATGTGTAACGAAACGTTGGAAATTTTAATGTGGACGAATACAAAGTATACATACTGGGTGCTCCACGTAAGTGTAGCTATGAAATTTCAGGATTTTCCTTGAACTTTACAAAAAGTTCTGTTAAACGAGAGTTGAACAACATTTAAGTGTCCATGATTCGTTCTACTAAAAAATATTTAAGAAAATTTTGTAGTTTTACTTAAAGAAGGAAAAGTGAAATCCATATCCCCGAAGAAAGTGCAGATAGAGAAGTTTTTTGCTCACTTAAATATAGTTCAACCTTTGTCTGGCAAAATTTCTCGTAAACTTTAGGGAAAACTAGAAATTTCATGGTGAGCTCGATATTTAAGTTGCACAAATGATCTCAGTAAAATCAGATTTTTTCAACCGTGCTCTTAATACCAATATAGCGAAAATGATGTACACATTATGACTGTAGGAGGAGCTGTAAATTTACATTCACTCTGTGTGAGTACATTGTAATTATAATTAGAGTTGAAAGGATTTTTTATAGATCACGAATAATATTCAGGGAAGCCTCGTAGGGCTCTTGGTCGTTAAACGGTAGCGCGGCTTCATTGTTCCGCCGGAAATTATCGCGATCTGTTACGACGTTACCGTCGGTAAACAACTATACACACGGCGGAAAGTTCGCGCGGAAACACGTTTGTGGATCTTTGGCGAGAACCCGCTCGCAAGAAACCTGTAATTATAACTTCGCAGTTGCGTCCATAAAATTGCAATCGTAACCATAAATCGCGGCACTTTGGGAGCCCAAGCACAGGCAAAGGGAATACGTTGGAGCACGCACGAACAGATACAGTTTACACAGTTCGATGGAAACATGACAGCAGTTTCATAGCAGTAGATCCCACGGGAATTTTGTGCTCATGGAGAAAATTCAGTGAATTCTGAAAGTTGCTGCAGGGCAATCGAAACATTGTTTACCGATAGCTTCTTAGCACAGAAGCTCCTAATTATCATAAAACTTAAGTCTTAACGGTGTTTGGATCATATCGTAATACTGATTGTTGCATAAAATTTCTTGCAGTATTGAATTATACAGGATTATCTTCTGTAGGAAAACTTTCATCGTAAAAATCTGAACAGGTACCATGAATCAATATTATTTTACGATCGCGATGCTGTGTTCACAAACTATACAATTAGTTACGTAAATATATATGATTCCATCGATCGTTGTATACAGGGTGGAACACGAAATGGAATTAGTAGACTGCGGTACTTTATGGTAAATAATATTTTTCGAAGTGATTCGTAAATAGTGTAAATACAGATGTAATGACTGAAGTCTCTTTCATTTCGTAAGGATTCTATTATAGCAAGAATAAGGCAGAAAATGTATTAGATCTGATATTAACATTATCGGTCATTACATCGGTACATTCCAGTGAACATTTTTGGTTAATACAACATTATTCAAGGAGAGCTTTAAACTGATTGTGCCAAATATTTTGTCAACCCATTTTTCCAGAGTTTTCAAGGTCACCTTCAGTTTTTTATAGATGAACCTATAATTTTTGCACGCTTATCTTTTAGCGGATACTGAGACGAATTCGGCAAGCATTACAAATAATTTTTTTTCTTCTAAACCAAAGAAACATTAAGCAAATATCAGCTGGAATACACTGGTACAAACGGTTGAGAAACGACTGCTTAGTTCTATTTATGACATCTGCACTGATGGTTAAGCATGCAAACAAATTTTCGATTGACCAGCTAGCAGTAGAATAATCTAAGCTGATCACGTTTCGTGGTCCACTCTGTATTTGTCGTATATTATAATGAAAATGAGAGGAAAAATTTTTGTGTCATTGAAGATCATTTACAGGTCAGTTTATAGAGTTCATTGTTCAATTGATTACCATTACAGCAAGTTATCCTCGACGCAACAATGTCAGAATAATATATACATAATAGGTGTAAGTCTTTGAAACGGGTTAGGTCTGGGGTGATTTGAAACAATTTTTTCCTTAACGAAAAAGTTCTCCAAGACTTTGTTAACGAGATATTAACAAAAAACTCCGACCAATCAGAGCGCGAATATACCGGTTGAGTTCCCGCGGTAGCGTTGGCTACGAGTTGCGCTTGTATTACGAACAAGCAAATCGGCATTCATCGAAGGAAACTGTAGAGAATAGGAAATGAAAAATAAGCGAATGAAACTGAAAAGTTCGATTTTTTTTGCTTACATCTTTTTCGTTTGCTATTCTACGCACTTACCTTCGATGCATTATGATTTCCTTGTTGGTAGGACAAGCGCTTTGCGTAGCCAACGATACCGGGGGAGCTCAGCCGACAGGATCGCGCTCTCATTGGTCCGGAGTTTTTCGTTAATACCTCGTTAACAAAGCCTCGGAGAACTTTTTCGCTAGATAAAAAGTTCTTTCAAATTATCCAGAGAATCGCCTCTTTCAAGGACTTATACTTATTGTGAAACACCCTGTATACACATTTATCTACTTATGAAGCAACAGAATCCTGAAGTAAAGCAGTAAAACGGCATAACTGCTGAACCTAAAAGGGTTTTCCGCCGTCACAGAAACTATACCCTACGGATCCGACAGGAGTAAACAGTTCTTCGGTACTCTGTACGTAATTTCATTTCCGAGTTATTGACTTGTACCGAGTTACGTGACCCGCTCGGTATATTTGTTGCGCCTTTCTACACTGATCAGGTTTACAGTTCTCTAACCTTACTTCGCGTTCGTTTAATTACGGTTTTACGCCTTCCCCTCCCCCTCCCCACTCCCCCACCTGCTGTACGTCTTTCGTTCGGTATTAAAGCAGATCCTTCAGCGTGGCCGTAACGAGAACGAAAGAAACCGATTCCCGTTTCCGTTCGAACGGTTTCGTAAACGTCGTTTCGCGTTCTCTTTTATGCAAATACAAATCACTTAAACAACGTTCGATTTCGTCCTTTTAAATTCACGGCGAAATCACCGGCTCTCGATGTTATTGTTCTCACGAACGCGATGGGGCACGGAAATGTCGGCGGGTAGACAAAGGACGCGATCCTTGACGCGGGCGACTTCCTGTCACCTCGTTTAAGGACGAGTATATTTGCATGGTACGGGCGGGGGGTGGCGGCGGCGAATCGGAATTGCTGACGGATTCATTGTGAATGCGCATTTAAGCCGGAAGTCTTAGTGCGTAACGAACGACATCGTGTGCTGGTGGACCAAAACTCGACGGGGGAACGACAGTGGTTGTGTATGTGAGGGGAGGGGGGCAGAAAAAGGGAGGAACGAAGGAGGGGGATAGAAGTTGTCATTACGCAAATTTAGGGCCGGACTATAACAGACGCGCGGAATTTTACGCTTTCCGTTGCTCGAGAGTTCGCTCGTAAAAATGGAGCCTGTATTAAAACACATTAAGTCCACCTGCCGGCAGTTCTGCCCCCTTCCGTATCTACGTACGGTGTTTTACTACTGATGCCGAAAAATTTAATAAGTTCATGCAAATAAGGCCCTTATGTAAATCTCGGAAGATTTCATGGCTGGCCAGATCCACGGATCGGCCCGTACACATTTTTTTCGGCTGGTCGCCCTTATTACCACGGTGAATTTTGCTGTTGTAACCGGGAAGCTTACTAAAGGCGGAGGGAACGTAGGAAGTTGATCTCGGTACTTAGGTTTCACTGGATTTTCCGTCGTGAAATCGATGTAACGAGTGGGAACCATTTACCGGGCAATCGTAATTCTGTGCAAGTTCCTCTGGTATATTTCAAGCATCAACGAGAATAATGTTTAGTGAACGTAGATGAGGCTTCATTTTTTAAATCAATGTAGTTGAAGAAGAATCGGATATTCTTAAAAATGTGCTGCTATTCTGTTTGAAAGTTCTCTTTCCTTCTTAAATGTCTTTACATAAAACTCAGGAGTCAGGGGTTTACCTGTACAATAAAGAATACATATGAAAGCGTTCCACAGGGTCCGCAGAATTTTCCATAAAAACTGTCTTCCCGGTAGAAGCAAAGATCCCCCGGCAACTTGAACTTCGCCGAAAGTTTCCCATCGGATCCGAGGGTAACCCCGTTCAAATCTGCCTCGTCGAACTTTTCATTTCTCCGTAATATACAATTCCCCCTCTTCAAAAGAAGTTCTCGGTGTGTGAAAAAAATATCAGATCTCAGCACATTCTGTCAGAATCAGTGGGGAGATCAGGATTCTCTTTGAGACGGGCGTGTTCCCTTATACGTGCGTTTTCGAACGAAAACGTCGAAGGGAGTAGAACGTGGTATCTCGGCGAGCACCGAAGAAAAGGAGAAGAGGGGCACAAGAAGAAAAAAATTGGGCGAAAGAACGTGTGGAGGAAGAGGAAAAATAAAGAGAGGGTAATGGGGTAACTTTATCTGCGCTGGCAGAGAAACGCCCTCCCCTCCCGCTTCGTTCGTTCGATTTTGCTCTAGTCACTAAGTTACCTGATCTGCTCTCCATCGTCTTGCGATAACTTCGCCATACCTGGCTAAGGCTTTTCTTAGATACACCGTCCTCCTCAGGCCTCCACCCCCGAACGGAAAGAAAGACGAAGCATAGGGCTTAAGTCGTGAAACTTTCCCAAAAAGCCCCGAACTCCTTCGATTCGCGGGGGTGTTACGGAAGTCGTATATCCTCGAAATGATCCCTGGGCCAGTACTTTCGCGTGACTCCTGTTACTTCGACGAGGAAACAATGCTCCTTGTCGACTCGATGCTGGAATCCTTTCACGCGAGACCTCGAGTCGGACGACACCGTGTCACGAGCCGCCTGAAATAACGGATGGGGACCATTCTTACAGCGTGGTCCAGAGTGTCCGGTGACCAGCGACGTTTCTCCTGGTATCTTGACGCCTAGGTGTGGACACAGAGCGATTCGTATTAATGACGTCTAGATCCGTTCAGATGACACACTATTGAATCTGTCATATGGAGGTTCTATAGTGCATCACATATACATAAAAAGAAATAATATATTACAATACAAAATGTAAGAAGTGATAAGGAATACAGATTCTATTGAAGATCATGCTTAGGTGTTAATTTTTAATTTCTTATTTTTCCTGAATTTCACCTGAGTAGGTACTAGACATTCCTGCCATTTCCATAGTGTTCACTTCAATGGCCTGACATTGTATTCGCCAAGGGAAGAAAATTGGTTGCTAGGGTATCGTCAGCATTCTTTTTGTATCGATTACTTTTGTTTAATTGATGAAATGTCACTCGTCCCAGCATTCGATGCGTTGTTGATTGGGTTCCTTAATCCACGGAAGAGGAAAAAGACGTACACCAATTCCAATCGTTAAACACTGTCAAGTAGAGGGGCGACAAAATTTTCGTATTAACTGTGGCCATCCTTTAACGAGCGTGCACAGTTACTAAATTTCACACTTTTACAGTGACGGTGTTAAAAATGAATCTAAGGTTTCTGGTGCTTGTATCACTCACCAAGAGGAATAAGATATATCTAATCGACAGAGATTTTAAAATTAATCCGTTCGATGAGAAATACTGAAGTTTATATGTTTTCCCATTGGTTACAGATGTTCAATATCTCATTGCAATAAAAAACTCACTTCCGCGGATAAGAGATCGACGTATATTTTCAAATATTTCTTCTATATTTCGTATCCCCTGTGGTCATGCAACCTTGAACGAATGTATTTCTGAACCAATGTTTTCTGTTCACATCCGATACGCTACTAAGGGACTCACTCACGACATCGAACGCTCGTAGATACGAAAATTTATTTCACATTGAACGGATTTATTTTGTGTTCTACGTTGATTAGACATTTTTTACTTAACTCTGCGAGTACTATAAGCTATTAAAAGCTCAGACCATCTTTTTAAATATCCTGTACACACGCAATGATGCGTTACGGAATAGAACTATCGTACTTCGGGACATCGGCTGACGAATGATTGAATGTCTCATCGTCGAAAAGTTTCTTCACGTTCGCGCGTAGATAAACAACTGTTCCCAAAGGCAGTGGCCGATCGATAGAGCGCGATGTTGCGAAACAGATGCCTCATTCGGCGAAGTGGCAGAACGTTGGTGCAACCTGAAATAAAGGGGCTGTCATACTTTTACAGTACGAACGCGTTATTAAATTAATGGAAGGTTAAATCGGACAAAACGGAGGGAAGGTGGTGAGAGGTTGGAGATTATTATTCCCGTTGTTTTCGGATCCATCACATTGCAACGTTTTCCATAATTAATTATATTCACGGATGGAAAATGGAATCGTAATAGCAGCGGAGATTCTGTCAAGCTTTTGTACTCGTTTACCAATAAAAATTAGAAGACGACTTTGCGGCAAATGCTTCCTGGAAAAATGGAGTGCCATGGTCAACTACTGGGTTAATTAATACACAACACATTTAGTCTGGAAAATTGGTTATTCGATGTGTTCGTTGGTAGGTAGACAATGCCAATGAACTGGAGTAAAATTAACTTCCGAATACACCGATGATTATATCTAAAACTTTCCTGTTTCCAGTCGTAATATGGCGTTGCAGTGAAATACATATGTATAGTGTCTCAAATGATTCGTAATAAAAGTTGTTCAAACTAGTTTTCTATTTTATCTGTACTTTTGTTTATCGAATATATACAATACCTATGTGTCGATTCAGAATATTATTTTAACTACGGAATGTAAAACTTATTTTTAATCTAATTTAATACATTTGTGCATTGTATATTTAGACAGTCCTGATCTATGGTTATCAAAGATTCGTTTGAAACAAGTTTGCGAGCACGTAATTGTGTATAATATATGAAATAAAAGTAAATAATCATTTATATTAAAATTACTTACTTTTATGCAAAATGAAGCTGTTGCACTGCCGAACGTATTTGTCTTATATTTTCGAAAAACACCTAGGCGACAACCGTGATAAACACACAGGTGCGAATTCGCACCACCGCACAATTTCGATGTCACTCCTTCGAAGACTAACGCGTAAATGATCCTCGGATCCTTACTACCTGATACTGTATCGGACAGATATATTTAACGTAGGCGAGCGGGATCCACATGCTCGCTTACCTCTAAATACTCAAGACTTGAAATTTTTGCTGGTACAAATTCGCACCACTGAGCTTACGGTTATGCCACCGGTTAATCTCATTGTTCATGCTTTCGAAAATATGGCTGGGAAAGTACAATGTGTAAAAAGTGGAAAGGAAAAGAGGCAGAATTTATTTTACGGAACCACCGCATGTACATTGACGTGTTTTTAGCGACGTAGCATGACGAGGCACTGTGCAAGCTCATCGAAACTTGAAGTGTTCTTTCTTGTTTTACGAGACAGAAAACAGCTTAGATACTTAAGTGGTAATTTGTCAAAGAGAGCAGGGACGAGCTGTAGCGAGTTACACGAGCTAAAACTTAAAAGTAACATCTACCCACGAGCTCCGCTCTGAAATTGATGAAACTTTATGTAATTATAAGACGGACCGACTTGAAAATAATCTTTGGTATTGTTCGAGGATTCGGAAATATAATTTCACACGTTCTCTACCACCATATGGTTTAGAAAACGATCATCACAAACTACTTTATAAGGTCGCCATTATTATCTTCAGTGGAATGTTCTTACTTTCTTTATTCAATGTTACAAGTAGATTGAAGAGAGATAATGATGACATAAAATATAGGGGAATATTGCAAAACACATTCTGCTTCGATCAAGTAAAGTCTGCTGACCTTTTAGTAATTAGAACGTTACGCATAGTGACACTTGGTAGCGAACCTGTTAAGTAGTATGGTGACTACATGGTCAGAATCGCCAGCACAGATGAAGATTATATTTAACTTCTTTGTATTCTTCAGTGTTTTCTAATCTTCACTTCTTTCATTATCATAACAATATATTTGAATTATGTCGAACACATACAATATATTTGGAAATAAAGTATTCTATATTCACAATAATAATTAACATGTATTTTCCTCTTTACCAAATATTAACCTCCAGCGACTCGCTGATGCGTCTGCACAATGCTGACTATTTCTACTTGCAACAGACACTGACGATATTGTGGTCGTATCTACATTATTTACAATCCAATAACTTTACTATGTTTTAGATTATATTAGAATATTAATTTATATTAAATTATTATTAGAAATAAATAGCAATACATCATTGTAAACACGTATAAACGTTAACGTAAGATAAAAGAATCTCGTAATGCAATGGCTCGGAAAGCTAATCGTGTTCGAGAAATAAAAAAAAATTTGTTTTCAATTTTTCCTTCGCTTCTACACGAAACCCCGATTTATGTGTCCGTCTGTAGTTGACTAATTACGAAAATATTGCACAACAACTAATGTTATTTCATTATTATAACGTGACTCTTGCTGTTTATTGCCTTTTAAGTTGGTATACTTTTAGATAGTCACGAATAATCAATTTCACAGCTACCATATATACCATAGCCTTTTACGTAATCATTATATATATATAGTACAAGGACACGAATAAAATTATTATGACAAAATCACGTGTCCTGGTTGTATATAAAAAAAACTGTGCGAGTGAATGTTAATACCGTGAGGGAATTTAAAACGAAGAACCATGAATCAAGGTCTCAAGCTCATTCTTGTACTTGTTTCTATGGTTTTTGTGTCAGGATATTTCATGACACCGGTCCGAGCAGTAAGTTACAAATTCGAATTCACGTACTTATTCGTAACTTTATTAAAATACATTGCGTTTTCTAATAAGGATCCATCGAAATGTGGCGTCTTCTATAGAAGAAGGTGCCGTTTTCCTGAAATAAGAAAATTGTGCGGGGTATGTCAACGTTATGACAGAATTGTACCATATTTTTAGTCAAGTCGTCTTAAATGATTTAATAAACATTTCTACCTTTTTTTATTTATTAGGATTTATGTAATGGGCGTTAGCAGGCAGTTCCATCTCCAAGGAAAAGTTAACTGCAGACGTTCTAAATATCATTGTATGTAATTGGATATAAATAAAAAATAAAATGTAATGGATTGTTGACGTGCTACTGACTCTTTAATATCCAGCCACATTGTTGAATGATCGATATAATATCCAAAAAAATTATTGAATAAATTAACAGTTTCATTTAACCCTTGTACAACGAATGCAGGGCCATTTAAATCCCTCTGTAGCCGTTACCATATTATTTGTAATTATACGTAAATGTAATGTATAAACTTAAATATGCATATACATACAATTTTACGTACAGTTCCTCCTTGAAACCCACGTACAATGGTAATTTCATTATGGGTCAGCCTCAGTCCCAGACCATTCGCCTTCCGAGGGTTAAAGGTCATTTTCCAGATTTATATTAATTTGTATTATTTTAACTTTCATTCAACGTCATGACTTAGAATTGTGAAAGTTCAAATGTAACTTTAGAATATTACTGGCTATATGGTACTTTATTGAAAGATCAAAAGGCTAACCGAATACTGTTTTCATCGTCAACTATTTTGGTTCGGCAATAAATAAAGTAACGCGTTATCTCATAAATTGATGTCAGTCACGAAAATTCTTTTTGTGACATCGGAAGTGATATAAAATACGCGTTAAATTTTTAATATTCACGTTCTCATCTGTGAAGATTAAAAATTTGTACAACAGTTGTACATATATAAAGAGCTGGAATAGACTGTTAGATACAACTTAAACAGACTCAAAAGAGATTCAAAGTAAACATGTCACAAGTAGTCGGGTTCTTTTTCTTTCTTATTTCTGTCATCTGCATGTCAGGATTGATGATGACACCTGCTGCAAAGACAGTAATGGATTCACCGTTACTTTTATATCAGATTTCTTGTATTTATTATTAGAATATTTGTATAACTTATTCTATCTCCTATTTTAGTGTGCTGGGGTATTCAACTGCTACCATCCCTTGATTAGAGCGATTTGCACGGTATAGTGACAAGCATTCAATACTACTCACTGTAACGATTATTCCCTTTATGTCATAGTAGTTTATTTGTACTCCTTTCCTTCTTGTTTTTTTTAGGAACAATGTAAAGGAGTATGATTTGAAAAGGTTTGAAGGTTTCCATCATGGATGTCAGCGTGCAAATATTGCCTTCAAGTGTTCTTTCAATTCTTATTATATTATATTATAATTGGATATTAATAAAAAATAAAATGTTCTGCATCGTTAATAGACTGATACTTTGTTAAATCATCCTTAATGCTTATAATAGTTTATGAACACAGGAACTGTATAGACATTGATTTCGTAGAATCCTTTGAAAATCAGTCGCTTTGCGTCAGTTCTAATTATCGTCATTAATATTAAAAGAAATTAAAATGTTATGTGTTATCGATATGTTTTTACACTGTTATATTCTAATGTGTACTGCAGACTTCATATTGTATAAGATTATTAAAAAATTCTTGATCCTTTTATATTCTGCGAGTTTATACATGTGTAAATAATGAATAAGTGTAAAAGATGATACGAATGGAAACAACTCCATTTATTCTTATTTTAAATGTTCATAAAAAGTAAATTGAAATTTAAATTTCAATACATTAAATTAGTGACTTTTCGATTTAAATTATCGTGCATTGATATCTTCTGGTTTTTGTAAATCGATCAATATTTTATCATCCCATCCTTTCACGTTAAGAAAAGTGACATAAGACCTGCCGGTTATGGTGGTGGGTATAATACCATTATAAAGATCTGGACAAAACACAATTTCAAGGAGGGAATACCTTGGTTCGAAATACACAATAAATAATTTCCTACAATACGTTCAATTATATAGTACAATTTCCTGCTAATGTTGCGGTAAATATTACCAATTATTCCTATACTCTAGGAATTGAAGAAATTTTTAATTTATAGTCTTGGAAAACGTAAGTCCGTTTCTAGGTAATGAACTGTGAATTTTCGAACATTTTAAACGTAAATATTACATTGTGAAAGAAGAGACATCTAACACTATTATTTTATTAATCAAAAAGACGGATATAATGAATTATTGTAATTAGCGTCGTTATTGAAGAAGGTTAGAGTACTAAAATGGAAATGTAAAACTTCATATTTCTGTAAAGCTTTCGAAATTCCATTCGCGGGATTTGCAGAACCATAATTTATTTCTGCAAATCATATTATGTTTGAATATCATTAATGAAATAATAATCGTCCAGTGTTTCGATTTAAAACTGTTTTTGCTAATTACATACGTGCATTCGGTAATTAGCACACGCTCAAAAGATTAAACGGAAATTACAACGTTGGCTTTAGTTAAATATACAAAGAAGACGACAATTAATTAATGGATACGCATTATTTCCGGGCACTTTGTATTCACTACTATCGCGTTCGAATAATGTTAGTCACGGTCGGCTGATTTTCTTATGATAATGTTACATAAAATACATATTATATTTTTATGTATCGACATGAACATTTTTTTATGCGAGTGACCTTGTTCAGAGCTCCCGTATAAAACACGGAAGTGTGAGTGCAAGTGCATTCTGATAATAAGAAACCGACAAAGGAAATTATGAATCGTAGCTTCAATAATCTGTTTCTCGTTGTTTCTATCATTTTATTGTCAGGATACTTCGTAATTCCTTCCGCAGGAATGGTAAGCTAACATTTTCTTTTATTTACGCAGAATGTTGTATCTTCGTTATTTTATTGTATCGCTATCTTTTTAATAAGACGACAATAGAATGTAATTCAATGTATCTTCCAATCGATACGCTTCATAAAAATAGCGTAGACTATTGAAAGTTAATAACGAGTATTGTAAAGTAAGCACGTATTTCTGACTTCCTTGGAAATGAACAATAGTGGCTTACTCAATTGTACACCTAACATGTGGAGTATTTCATTTTATATATGTATTGTAACTCACAACGTGTTCTATTTAAGGATTCACCGAGGTGCGGAACTGGCTACCCTGCAGAATTCTGCGGTTCCCCACTTATGAACGAAGCGTGTCCGGTAATATTACGATTCCGTAATAATATTAATTAAGTCATTCAATTTTAACGCGTTTAGATAACATCATATTCTTGTAATTTTTGGTAGCAAAATATTAATATCTGATCTTTCTTTCTTTATTAGGACATGTGTAGAAGACTGAAAAGGGGAAGAAAATAATTATAGGTATAAAACACATAAATATGATGGTTGAATTAATAATTCTTTGCTATTTTCTGTTCGGTGTAAAAGAATGTGAAAATAAATAAAACTTATTCATCATTAATTCACTCTTCATTTTCATTATTACCTGATTCCATTCAAAGTACGCATTAATTGTTCCTTCAATGAAATGAATATTAATATTCGAACAAATGCATAATTACTATTTCGACATGGTATCCTAATGATACTCTTGCAGCATTGTTTAAAAATCCTTCATTTTCTTCCAAATTCTGCCTGTGGAAATAAAATCTACATTTGGAGTGTAGTTCAGATACTGATCATTATCAAGCGTAAGCAAATCAGATCTTTCTTTTTTACTTCGTACACTATGTTAATATTTTTCATTTGTGAAATGTGATGAAACCACTTTTAAGATGCCAGGACATGATGTAATGTGCAAAACTATGCCTCGGGATGCGATTTGCCTAAGCATAAGGCATAAAAAAATATGCAAGGCACGTCATAATTAATTCTGTTAATTTGTTCTGATCACTATTGTTACTGTAATAAATACAACTGTTCGTATTTTTTGTTTAGCTGAAGTGTTAATAGAAGAATGAGGTAGAAACTCCTGGTAAATGATGCCGCTATCAAAATGACGATTCTAGCTTTAAACACTAACTGCTGTTGCAAATGTAATGAAATATAAATAAAATAAAAAACAGTTGGCAATACAGTGTTGTCATGTTTACTTAAATTTGTCCACTATCTTGCATAGAATATTCAAGAATGTAGGAACCTTTATGAATTAGTTAGAGAGTTATGATTCGAATGCAGTTCTATAGATATACCTAGTGTATTAAAAAAATATGAAATTGATTGTACATTACCCAGTATAACTATAATTTTGTACCTGCAATGTTTGTAATGTCTGCCAGAAATACTACTACCGAACAGTGGACAAGGCCATTTTAGGACCTATCAATACATTGGTCACGAAAACTGTTTACGGTCCACGAGCTATCCTACAAACTATATATTATAATTTTAAGTATTCATATGTCTACATTTATTACAATTTCGACGAGTTTCTCGGTATAAAAGTGGATGTGTAGATGTAGCGGAAAGTTACTGGTAAATCAGCTAAGAATACGACACAAGGAATCATGAATCAGAAACTTCATTGTCTTCTTCTATTTGTCACAATTATTTTGTTGTCAGGATGTTTCGTAGCACCGGTATTTGGTGTAAGCTAATTAGTTTGTTTTACACTTGTACATTAAGTTATGATAATTGATGATGGCTGATTTTCCCTCGTAAAATGTGATTAAAACCACTTTCTAGGTGTCAGGACCGTGCAAACAATTACCTAGGAAGGTGCTTTGTGGCAGTGATAAATACAAAATAATGTGCAAGGTAAAGTCACCGTTCATTCTACTAATTTGTTTTTACCACTATTGTCACTGCAAAACTTATAAATATACCTATTTTTTGTTTAGCTCAAGTGTTAATAGAAGAATGAGACGGAAACTCCTAGTGAACGATGCAGCCATCACGAAAATGAAGATTTTAACTTTAGATATTAACTGTTGTTCAAAAACAATGGAATATGAGTAAAATAAAAAACATTGGCTATACATTGATATTAATTTTTTCTGAATATTCAATACTCTATCCTTGTCTTTATTAAATCATTTCGGCACATCTATTGCATATCTCTGTTGGAATAATTGAACGGAATAAAACGAAATATCGTAGTACAGGTTGAAATTCCAGAAAATTTCAGAAATTCATAAAAGGAATGTACTTTTCTTCATCCATTCGTTCTTTATGTCTAAGAAAATTGTAAATATATTTAAAAAATACGAGGAAATGAAAATATGACTTAATAGTACCGAAATATGATGAAGAATATTATGTTTTTACGTTTGTGAATTAATACATAAATATTTGTATCTTCTACAGTCTTCCTCAAGATCGTCATGAAAATTTTCCGCTTAGTGGAAAAGCTGTCATTAAAATTATATATCATCTCTTTAATGGTTCAGATATCTATATTATACATGCTATAACTTCGACAAGCTTTGTATAAAAAGGAGCAGCGTGTGTATAACTGCAACATAGTCGCAAGAACGTTAAGAATTCAACAGTGGAAATCATGAATACGATATTCAACTTTCTTCTTCTGTTTATGTCTCTTATTTTACTGTCAGGATGTTTCTTTGCACCGGTGACAGCAGTAAGAGAACACGTTTTTTATTTAATTTTCCATTATATATGTATATTAAAATATTCCGTATTTTGAATTATTTCTGATTTTTTGCTTGAAGACACCACCGGCTTGTCATAGTTTACCTAGGAGTCATCTTTGTAGTAGCATGAAATACCGCATGATGTGTAGGGTAGGGATATATTTATACAATTCTGTTTAGTTGACTTAATATTGTCGACAAGGTACTAATTATAATTGTTTATGCATTGTTATTCAGCTGAAATGTTAGGGCTGATGGTGAATTCTATGGCGTGGAAAAATAAAATGCTACCACTGATGACGGCGACGACGGTTTCAGAAACATATTATTGTTGACAATGTAGCTGTAATGGAAAATAAATGTTTTCGCGATATCTTATTGTGTTTCTTATATGTATCCTTTCTAGTGTTTTTAGTCTTGATGGACTTATTCTCCGTAAAATGTGCAGTCTGCACTGTTGCCAGTTTCTCGGGAAAACAGAATTCTTTTCATACTATTAGGCGTATGACCGTAACTTTAACTTGCAATCCAGCAGGACAATATTAGAAATATTGTTTGTTAGTATGTACTGTTCGTAAACGCAGGTAATAACACTTATTATTGCGTCGTAAAATGCAAATTGTCATCAACCGACAAAATCTGCTAGAATATCGATAATCAAACATTTTACCAGTTCACGTTGGTCACGAAAAAGTGTCTTTAAGATTAAAACGGTATCGTACAATGCGTGTATTACGTTTTTATTTCTTTACGTATGTCTTTATCATAATTTCGAACGAGTTTTGTATATAAAAGGGGGAAATGCATATGCAAGTGCAATTCACTAGCAAAAACAGAAGGAATTCGACGTGAGGCATCATGAACCAAAAAATAGGTTTTCTGCTTGTATTTGTTTTCCTAATTGTAATGACAGGGTATTTTGTGGAACCAGTGATTGGTTATGTAAGAACAGCAGTTTATTTAATTTGTACATTTTATTACTGTTATACATAAATATAATGAATTGTTCATTTATTTATACTTTTCTGGTCTTCTTAATTTTTTAATTCTTAAAGGAACCACCGGCGTGCACAAACTTACCACCGCGTCTATGCAGTAGTATGAAATATCGAAATATGTGTAAGGTACTGTCGTGTTATTTCTTTCTGTTAATTACAGCTTACCTCTATTGCGAATGTAATACATGCAACAAGTTACATGTTGTTTTTTCAGAGCAAATGTCCACAGTCAGGATAAATTCAAGTTTTTGACAAATAATGCTTCCATCACAATGAAGCCATTAGTTCCACGTACAATAATTGTTATTGAAATTGTAATCGAACGTTCAGTAAAATAAATACCAGTCATAAAATGCAATGAAAATATTTTAATACATCCTCTTAAATGTCCTAAGTTATTTATGTCTTATTTACTCTCAACTATTGTAACTATATCGTAAATGTCAATTAATATAACGATAAATAAAGTACAAGAGATTTGGTATGAGATACTAATATATAATTCTTCCTGTTTCTTCTTTGCACTGTCCTAATTGAAACTCACTTCACGATTATTGTGTTCTTTCTACTGTTTTCGTTTGTCGACTTGGATACGTAACATCGAAGTTTTATGTAGAAGAGGAAAGAAATTGTTCGTTGAAATTCAACATGTCAAAAGTTCGATGCGAAGAAGCATGCATCAGAAGTTGGGACCTTTTCTCTACTTCTACCTGACATTTTCCTGTCGGAGTATTTCGTTCAACTTACAAAAGAAATGTTAAAATAAGACTTTTTAAAGGAACCCACAGATCAACGCAAATATTCGCAGCGCCAGCGAATCATTCGTAGCGATAAATTCGCGGCGGTACATATAATGAACTCTACATACTATGAATACAAAGATAAATATACTACAATACTACATGAAAAAAGGCGACTTTTGTTCATGCCAACGCTAACAATTTCTGCCTTAAACTTGTATGGGAATTTGTAGCGTATATTTTGCAAGGCGTTTTCTTCACTGTCCCTCTAAATCCGCTACAATATAATAAATTATATAAATGTATTTCCACGTGATAATATTCCTAGATTGACAAATCTTTCTAACTTTCTTGCGTCATTTAATCCGTAGAATTTATTGTTTTCGTAACATATAAATATTATTTGGAAGTAGATACTTTCAGTAATTATTATATTTATCAAATATAACATTAGCACATTATCGAGCTGATATAATCACATCGTCACCTCCACTATATTATCAGTGTCACGAAAGAATCACAGCAATAATGATTCCTATGTAAATTCGCGTGTCACGTATTTCAGTGATAAAACGTTATAAACTTCCACTGATAATCTTTATTGCTCACGACGTCTTATTGTTGATGGAACACTGTGGGAACAATGAAGATAATGGTATGACACTGTCAATTACAAACTCTTCTAATCTTGAACACGATCAGGTCGAAAGGTATGTAAGAATTATCATAAATGCAATTAAGTAATGAAAATATGTACTAGTAATGATGGATATCTCCGTGAACCCCTAAATACTTATTTACGCTGTTAATATATGTGGTTGTTATTATTGAACTGTGAATTTTACGTGTTTATTAATACTTATTAATTATGTATTACAAGAATGTAATAAAAATGATGAATTCTTCCACATGTTTTTTTAGTTTAAATTTCCTAAGTCATATAGAAAATCTCTTGTTGCTTGGTTATACAAAATGTGCTACTGGAAATACATAACCCCGTAAATTGATAACAAAGTCACGAAGAATTGTCTAAACTGATACAATGTTCGTGTTCGAGCATCCTATATAAAGAAGAAAAATACGAGTTTACAATATATTTGTAACAATATGTGCATAAATTCAGTAAAACATGGCTTAAATATTATTCAGACTTATAACAATAAAAATAATTGCCTCTTCTGTAACTTGTAAATGTTCCGTACGATGTTCAAAGCTTCATATGGAATAGTTTCATACATTTGTCGTCGAAATTTTCATTCTTGTGAACATACGATAGATGACGGACTCCTGTGGAGGGATTGCGAAGCAGGACACATCACGAGTCACGAGTCGTGATTCACGACATATTTGTGTTTGAAGAAAATAATAGATACGTGCTCTCATTCACACATTTCACCCACCACTACCATATGCCTGCATGCTGCACGTTGTTGCCCGCTAGTGAGTTTGGCGGGCGCTGAGTTGCCCATCACTGCCCTAGTGAGGCGGAACACGACACAAACCGGACGCCAGCAACCGGAAACGTTCACAGAATGATGTCCAAATGCTCTCTATAATTTCATTACCAGTCCCTAGCGATGCAACCACAGTGGGGGGACGCACAGTATTTCTGAGCTGTGATAATTTCACGTTCAAAAACGTGTGCTCCGGGAGTTTGCAAAATTTCACCCTTCGTAATCAGTCGTTCCAACATCCCAGATCCTCCCATAATTACATATTCATCCGTTGCGAATGTAGCAATGGTTCATTCCGCTTTTTGGCGATCCGCTTTTCCGGGTTTTTGTCCGGTTGGATGAGTTCCGTTCCGTTCCGCGGCCGTCTTTCCGTCTCGTGAGAGTGATGAGGCGAATCGCAACACGGAATAAGGCAGATTACAAGTTGCATGGCCGCCCTCCTAACATCTGCAACCCCCTCCCACAAATTCACCGGCATATTACTTCTGTTTTCTTGAAAACGCCGCTGAATGTACGGCTGCTGGACTTTGTGGGTGGGGGGAGGGGCGTCGCGCTCGGAACGATTTTCATGAATATTCTTTGGGGTTACATTAATGCGGCTTTATAAATATGTATTAAACCCCATGGATTTTACTATCTCCGACAAATTAAGCTTTCCAGCTGCCTTAACCCTCTTTGCTGTTCCGGCCAGCCGGGGCGTTGCCGGTGGAAAGATGCAATTGGAATAGTAATTTCGTACCGCGATCTGCATCACGCTGCTCCTTCAACCCACCGGGGACATTTAATATTCTACACAATGAATTTATATTTTCTATTACTAAGGGTGAGGCGGGATAAGGGATTATGGTACCGAGGTGCTTTTTGACAGAATGAAAGTACTTCCCTCTTCGAGTGAAGATTTGTTAAGTTTAAATGGTTTGGAATTAACGTGTAACGTACGTAGCGATGCTGTACCATAGTACTGTAATATTCAGGACGATAATTTTGATTTCTGAAGACCTACTTTTATGGGCGTAGCCAGGTTATCAATTGAGCTATAAGGGTGGGGGGTGCTGAGGGGGGCTAAATTTTTCTTAAGGTAATTTTCACAATATTATTTGTTCCTCCATACGTCAAACTCCAATTTTTTTCTCCTCTAAGGTAGGGAAAAGGTCATTTTTATCCTCTGACGGGGGGGGGGGCAAGTGCCCTCCTGCCCCCTTGGCTAGGCTTATGCTTACTTCCTTTCGCGGCCCAGCTTCACCGATACTACACATTTGTTGGTAGCAAGTGATAGAAATGTTGATACCATGGGGTGACGTAAGAAAATAAAGTCGGAGCGAAAAATTTACGAGGTTCAAGTGTAATTTATTTTCTTATCTGTGAGGCTACATAGTGGCAATTGTTATAGTTATAAGGGGTCGCATATTTGTATATCGTGATAATATGTACCATCAACCTCTGCTAGCTATGAATTGCGGACCAGTGTTCCTGCGGGATCGAGCCTAACAATTAAAAAATGTATTTGAAACAAGATATAAATAGTGGTTGCAGTAACATTTTGCAATACAATTAATTGTGAATAACGTTAATTAACGTTTATGGTTATGTTTTGCTTTGTCATTTTTACCACACTTTGTAAATTAAATTACGGTTAATGTTAATTAATATTTCAGACACTCGAATAATATCAAACGTATTACATACCGCTTCAGAGGGCGCAATATAAAACGCCACTATGGCGAGAGCAGAAAGAGCGAGAATAGCAAATTTCATTTTTTGGAACATGTTTCTTCTTGCAGTTGTTGACTCCCACAATATGATTGTAAACATTGTTTTATGTATATATATAGAATATTTTAATAATAAATAAGTTCTTCGTGACTGAGCTATCAGTTTCATAGCTAGTAAACTTCACTTATGGCAGCAGGCGTACTTATCATTATTTCTTAACCCTGAGTTGAACGAATTCGGTTTCTGGTTTAGTCTAATTCTAATTCCTTTGCCCTTGATTGGTTCAGTTTGGTTCGCTTGGTCTTTATATAACTCAAGTGACACTTCTTTGAATTTTAGAAAAATGAAGTAACAACTTATAAGATTGCAATAACAATCGATAAACTTCCCAAAAGATCCAATTAATCTCCATCTGAATATTTTAATATATCGTAACACCTGTTCCTTTGACATATTCCGCGAATGTTCATTCGAGAATGTTATAAATATTGTAACACAAATTTTCAAACATTCCATGCTACAATGTTTTGCGAAGTCATTCGAAAAAATTGTCAATTTATTCGAGCAAACTGTCGTAATTTGTGCCACCGAATGTAGAACGCGTATTTTTGCAACATACGGGCTTCCATCAAAAGTGTCAGAAAAGAACGACAGCAATAATGTATTCCATGCAAATTCGTGTTGTCACGTATTTCAGTCATAAAACGTTATAAACTTCCACTGGTAATCTTTATTGCTCACAATGGCTTATTGTTGATGGAACACTGGGTACAATGGAGATAACGGTATGACGCTGTCAATTGCAAATTCTTGCAATCTTTAACACGATCAAGTAGAAAGGTATGTAAGGGTTATGATATATGTAATTCATGATATTTTGCACCAAATGATGGATATCTCCTCAATCTAATCTCCTCTTTTTAATTTATGTGATGAGTTTTTCCATTACTTATAAACTCTGAATTCTATGCATTTATTTATAATTATTAATCATGTATTTAAAAAATTTACTAAAAATGATTGATTCTACGAAATGTTTTCTTAGTTTAAATGTGTTAAGACATATAGAAAATCTATTTTTATTTTAGTTATGTAAAATATGCTACTGGAGATACATTGCTTCGTAAATTGATAACGATGTCGCGAAATTTCTATCAAACTGATACAATGTTCTCGTTCCAGCCTCTTATATAAAGAAGAAAAGTATTGCTTCGCATCAACACGTCAAAAAATTCTAACAAAGGCAACATGAAGAAACAGCTAAAGTTATTTTTCTTTCTTATAACCGTGTTTATCTTATCGACACATTACATTACGTCCGCTGTAGCAGCGAAAAGGCCTAGGAGCTAAATAGATAACTTGTGTCTATACATAGAAATGGTCCGTATAATGACCAATATAAAATTATGAACTTTATCAAATTCTGGTATCATAATATTCATTCCTTGTGTAATTTTCTACTATTTAGGCATGAAACCGGGAGGTTGTATCACCGGCATTCACAACAAATAGAAGTTGACGACATGGGCACGCAAACACAAATTTAATTTTTTAATATGCTTCTAATTCTTTATATTATGTACCTTTATTGGAAATGAAATAAACTGTACGTCAACCCCAATATGTAATGCTTACTTCCCTCTCTGTGATTCCTCTGTATTTCTTTATAATTATTATATGTGCATATAATTATTATACAATAATTAATGTATATGCCTTATAAAAATGTGACAAAAGTGATTGACTTTTCCACATTCTCTGCGTAGTTAGAACTTCTTAAGTCTTAGAGAAAATATCTTTTCCATTATACCTAAATTCTGAACTCTATGGACTCATTATTATTTATTAGTTATGTACTACAAACATATGATACAAATAGTTTAAACTTCTTAAGTTATATAGAAAATCTCTTTTTACTTTGGTTATGTAAAATGTGCTACTAGAAATATATTGCCTCGTAAATTGATAACGAAGTCACGAAAAATTTATCAAATTTAGGCAGTGTTCATGCTTGAGCGTCCTATATAAGGTAGACAAATATTGGTATGTGTTAACAAAGGAAAGAATTCCAAGGAAGACAACATGAAGAAGGAACTGAGCTTAGCGTTCCTCGTTCTGTCCATGATTTTCTTGTCGACATTTTACATTACGCCTTCTGAAGCTGAAGCGATCCCCCCTAGAAGACGTAGGAAAGGATAATTAACTTCTACGCATAACAATGGTCAGTATGGTTATCAATTTAAAATTATGAACTTTTTTATACGCTCCTGCCATAATATTTATTCACCTGTTATTGTTTACTATGATGTTTAGGCTTGAAGCCGGGAGGTCATATCACCGGCGTTTATTGCACGCAGATGTTGATGTCATTGGCACCCAATACAAACTTAGTTTCTGATTGAGTGTAACAATTTACATTATGTATTTTCATTGGATATAAAATTAGGTGTACATCGGCCATAATATTGCTTTCTTCATTCTCTTCGTGCGCTTAGAGTAACAGTAAGCAATGAACGGACGTAGTGATCTAATTATAAGACAGTACTTCGAGAATAATAGGTGTATATCTCGATATATGATCGAGATCACAATCACACGTGTCAAAAAACGTCTATGTATGTAATATTCAGTTTCAGGTGTCATTTTTTTTCTTTGCTAAATTGAGATTTGTGATATTTGCAAACTTGTAATTCTAAACTCGAATTCATTGCTAATTCTTTGCAAGGAAATAGATTTACTCGTGAACACAATTATACGCGAAGAAAATTTGAAAAATGTAACAAAAAGTGGATACATAGTTATGACATTAAATTCCGTTTACCATTCTCACAGGGCACGAGGGAAACAGATCGTTTCCACGTGTTTAACATTTCATAAATTGGCGTGCACGCGATCCAGATAAATAAATTCCTTCTTGCTGTTTTACACGCAACGCGAAGTATGTCGTTCGGGTCTATTGCCCGTGGATCGACGAATGATAAAAACCATCGATAAATAAAATTCCCCTCGTAAAAAAGTCGGATATTAATTTTCGTTCTCGAATAGAAACTGAATTCGAACCGGAGGTTGTGTAATTTAAAGTCCAATAAATTCACTGTCGTCATTTTTATGCTTTTATTCGTTATCCACATGTGAATAAATTTAATGAAACACGTTCTGCGTATTACTTTGATAACGTAAAGTGCATAAAACTAGAAGATTTTACTACACGCTCCATATAAGGTATAAATTTTGAGGAAAACATGTTCTGCTTGTTATTACAAACATGCGCGTTGAATTGGATTGAATAAATCAACGATGCAACGTTAACTCTACTATTCATTAAAATATAATTGAAATAATCACATTGGTTTACCTTCTCTTCTGGATATATTTAAATCCAAAATACATACTTGAATTTAATTTAATATTTAAAATTATTCTTTTATGCACATTAGATAACGGAATATCGATGTCACTCTATTAAAAAAAGTATTTCTCAGTAAATGAAATAGATTTGCGCAGATAATGTATCTAAAGTTTTGTCAAAAGTTATGCACTAGACAATCATGTTCGACTATATCTAGGAATACACCTGCCAGGGTGTTTAACATCTACCGTAAATAGGACAAGTTCAAAGCATTAATGGAATATTGGATTCCATGGAGTGTATATGTCGACATATTAGTATGCCGGTGACATTCATTGATCCTAAAAGGCGGTTCGATTACTGTACCTAAATACAGCACTTGTAGGTACATTTTGTACATAGTATCATTACAGTGCGTACACATATAATCTCCGGTGAATATGACTATGATAATACATAATACTATTTGATTAATTCACCGATATAATATTAATTAAATTTAATTAATTTGACATGGTACCATATTAATTAAGTTCTTCCCAATTTACTATAAGATATTCAATGACAAGATTAAACATCATCTTTTCCTATTCAATATTTAGTTTTACAGAAACCGAAACTCTGTGCTCAGTAATTACGATAATGTGCTGTTACAACACAATTAGTCCTCGTTCTCTAACAACCTCCGTCGTTATTAAAAAAGGAAAGGGCGTGAATATGTTCTGAATTTAAATTATGTTGTTGGACTACTAAAATCTATGAAGAATTACTTTCTGGTAGATTTAACATACCGATTACAGAGCAAATTGTACAGAATGTGGCGGTCAAATATAGTCGACGTCTTTTTACACGAATATTTTTCGCACGTTTCCTCGGTACAAATGGTCAGCGTAAACATGCATATGTAATGGAAGTCTCGTAAGAAAATGTGCGAGCAAAGTTTCGCCTTTAAAACCAATTAAGCCAATGTAAAGTTCAGCGCAATGTGCCGTCGTTGGTTCGACGTCGATGTCACGGTTCGAAGTTCGAAGTAACCGGTAAGTAAAATGGTGTGGGGCTCGATGCTGCAGGGACAGCTTCGACGAAGCTCGATCGGCATAATCGAGTGAAATAACAGGTGCTCACAGCAAATTAACAAGTTTTTATGCGTTTAGTTTTCCTGTTATACCAGCGCGTTGGGTCCGAAGCTGTTAACTGTTCCGAATTTAATCGTGTCTCATTATACATATTGCCATTACAATGACGCTTACGATGTCCACAATTGTCACGTGGCAGCCAATATCGATTCAAAGCCGACAACTGTTTAACGTCTCTTAGTTACGACATAAAAGTTATCAATAAATTCGATTAATAATTAATTGCCTCAGCGATAGTCAATTAGACGACACTCGAAATTGTATTTAATCTCGAGATTATTGTAAAGTAATTATTGTATCCGCCGGATTTTTATGAAGATTAAGCACGGAGAACGGGGATACGCGTAACAGGCGGACCCCTAAATTGCGATAAATCTTCGTTATAAACTTTTACTTGACTTCAGTTCGCTAATGAAGGGTCATTATCCGGTGGATTCATCCGGTGAAATTAAATTTTCATAATTAAAGGTACATTAAGGGACCGGCAAAACGGACGAAAGTGGGATCTGAAAAATTCAGTCACGGTAAACAAATAAAATAATTGAAATGGAAGAGGAAGGCGGAGCGAGAGGAGCAGAACTAAAAAGTACGACGGGTACCGTTGCTTGCGCTTGCGTAAACCGTGCCGGACGGCTTGATGGGACGAGGATATCGCTTGAAAAATATTTCACGTAATCTTTTTAATAAGTCGGTTGACCTACCGAACTCTATCGCACCACGGAGAATAGTTTCGTTCATTTTAATCCGTGATAACTCTGATTGAATCGAAATTCTCTCGATTTTTCAATACAGCAAAACATTAATAAATGCATCCACCAGATTAAATAATCACACTTTTCCTCATTCGAAAAATGGCATTCTATTTACCCAGAATTCCAAAGTTTTAGATTTACTCCGGAAATTTTTTATCGGCAGGATGATCTTTCTGCAAACCCCATGGGGAATTTTCGTTCATTGTTAATGACGTCGATCCACCATCTTGCTGTTCCTACGCTCATTAATATTCCGAGTAGACAAGTCGAAGATTATGTCTACGTGCCGATCAAGCCCTCGTGGATGGTTCCATTTATCGTTCCCGGTACGCCGGCATCGATCGTTAATTTCATTAACCGGGAAGTAATGGAAAAGGAAAATATGATAATGAAAAACGCCGTAGCAGAATCGTTAAATTACCTGTAATGCTATTATCTCGGGACTGAAATGAATTTTTCTGCCGCGGGTGTACACGCGGCGCGATTTTAAACGCGTTAACGGTTTTTGGTTCGATTGAAATATCCATTACCGAAAAACATGCGTGAAACGGGCCCAATAAACAATGCAGCTCGTTAAACGACGCAATAAACGTCGGTGAAGATATTTAAATAATAAACCCTTAAATACATTAATATTTATAAGCATCAAGACATCTGGTCTGTATCAAGAGAATGTCCCGTTTTGTACTAATTACACATATTAAACAACTCTTGGTACTTCATAGTAGCATAAACGTTATCCACCGATCTTTAGGATCCACTAAACAATATTCATTGCAAATTTTCAACAATTAATCAGTTATTCACCATGCATACCATCCGAGATCTGGATATTTTCTTAGCTCCGATTTATCTTTCGACTATCATACTAGGATCATAGTATCTATAGTATATAAGAAACTCGGATTCATCCTACGTTATGCAAAGTATTTTAATTGACTATTGTATTGTACGCTAGTTAGATAATTAGAATTTACCACTACAATCTGGAAGAAATTAAAGTATAATTGAACGTGTTCAATATAGATTTCTCAGAAGAATCAGCTGTTTTATAGATGACCCTATGCAAAATCACTAGAGATTCTGTTCTTGTTTAAGATCGTAAATAATCGCATGGCTTGCCCAGAAATACTGGAGAACATTAAATTTTAATTACCCACGCGTAATCTCCAACTCATCCTTTGTTTGACGTTCAATATCACAAAATCAGCCACGGTAAGTTTAAACCATTAAACCGCTTATGTATAATGGCCAGATACTCTTGATGAATCTTTCGATTTGTTTTACCTCTGACTAACAATAAGCGCATTTCGACATAAATTATTAACTAGTTTCAAATAATTATTTTATATTTTTGCCATTGTTATTGTATTACTTTGATTTGTTTCATCTTTTATTCGCGTGTTCTTTTTCTTATTCACGCTATATATATTTTAAAATAAATATTATTATTAATTTTGTAAAAATATTCTATAAGTGTCCTATTGAGCGGGAGTGCATGTCCATATTAGAGCAAAGATTATCTAACAATTCAGTGACAACGTTTTCGGTCTAATTATATTTTCGAAATATCTTGTTTGTCTGGGGCAAGCTACATTGGGAATACTGTTAAATATGAATAGGTCCCTTGGTGTTGAAATATGACCGTAACGCGAGCGAAGCTTGCCGTCACTTTGGACGCCTCTTGGAAATTGCAAGAGGTATCGATTCTCAGAGTGGTCCACCGCGTACAAAATGAAATTATTTCGTTAGCGGGAAAAATTGCTCCTTAAAAACCGACTTCTTCCACGTCCGGTAGCTTAATAATCGAGACAAATTTAATATCGCGTTCCCTGCTCCCTATATGATAAAGATCAAAAGCATGACAAGTGCCATCCCAGCCTGGGATTTTCATTACACTAAAGCGCTGCCCTTTGTTATTAACACATTATCGCTCGAGCACCTGCCAACGAGCGAGGATTATCTTGATAATGCATTTTCTCTATAGCTCCCACCTGAATAACGTAACACCTTCTCCCATGAACTCGAACATTCTCGCTCAGACGCGTCATCGTTCATTATATTAGTAGTTGGCAATAATACTCTCTCAGATTTTACATTTTCTGGCCAGCTTGATTTGAAAAACAAAAGTGGATTTTATCGAGCGATATGCTAGATATATCATACATATTTTCGACTGAAACTCTTTAATAGTACTTTTGAAGATCTTTGAATATGTACTTAGAAATTAGTGTTTACTATTTGTCTTGGAGATATTATTTCAGGAATAAATATTGTTTTAGGTTCCTCATCCTGTATCGAGAGGGACTGAATCTATCCATGGGCTTTGTTGTAAAGTATACGATGCTTCTGTACTGCGAGATCGTTGCAAGATAGCCGCCGGTGGCAGCTCATTTTTGTGTTGCCAAAGGCAAGATTCGGAACGAGGAAGAAATTAATATGAAAGGATGATAACGAGCAAGAAACGATAGATGTCTGCCCACGTTAGCCTACGAAAATAATAGGGATAACAACAACCTTATGTTGTAGAAAACTGTACTCCTACATTACTGTTCTCCTAATCATTCATGACAATTCAGCCTGAAGGAGCCAATTAGAGTTAACGCTAACGAGTGGTCTTATAGCCATCTATCCTACGTATGATTTTATACAACGAACGATTTCAAACTTAAAATTAAAATGTGTTTCGTGATCGTATCTAAAAAAAAAACATTAAAAAATATCAATCGAAAAGATTCGAACTACCAAACGAAATTCTCATAGTAAACGTATTAAATGCTTACTCGTAATTATCTTTCAGAGGAGCGGTAAGATGCGTTCACCTGAGTATCAATTACCAAAGCGACATCGGTTTGTTCGAGCGTACAACGGGTCAGGTGAAATTGGCGGCCGTGCTTGGCAAGGGACGCGACCAAATCTAATTTATACAACGTTGTGTTGGACCGGTTGGGCTCTCTCAATCTTTGGGCACGGTTTGCTGGATTACAAATCGTTTCGGTCGGCGATGCAGACAGCCGGTGGCCCTCCCCACCTCCGTTAGACAGGGGCAAGTGTAAAGGTTTACGCTTGGCCCAGAAACGCAGCAAGCAGCCGGAAGGAAGACGGCCCCCGTGAGTAGCAAAATGGCGTCAGATGGATGCCCCCATTAATTAGCAGCTACCTTAGAGTTCCTCCTCGGAGCTCTATCATTCATTCGAGTCACTCTTGTTTCCTGCGACTTATCTTTCCTCCGTGCGTCAAATCGCGTCTCGTTTCACCTGAATTTATACCCAGCGGCTCTCGAGGAAGAAGCTGTAAAACACCTCGGCCACGTCGGGAGGGAAAATTAGAACGCGACAGCGTTCCACTGTTTGTTACGCTCTGGGGTTCCATCGTTCGAGATTTCGAGCACGTTTATCGTTATTATTAATAGACGTTGGTTACACGAGACAGCTAATCGTTCCATTGGTCGTGGAAGAATGTTAATGAGACTGACTCCGAACGAAAGAATGATAGATCGTAACCAAGCGCGATGAACGACGTCCCAGTCTCGGTTTCGATCGTTGCTACTCGGAGGGAACTAATGAGACAGAGATGGTCGTGATTATACGTTCTCTGTACGCGTCTGACGAATGACAGGATTAAATTGTGCAGTATGAAATGGACGCATCAATGTCCTATGAATGGTCATCGAGCAAATGGGAAAATTCTTACCGAACGTTCGAGTTTACGCGACGACGTTTGTATAATGTTACGGACGCTCGCCCGGCAGAGATTCCAATTTTCTTGTCCCGTTGAATATTCCATTTCGGCAACGTGTACATCAGGGATATTCGACTTTCCGGTGGTTTTCATTGCGTGTCAATTCCGCTCGCCAATCTCGTGCCTGATTCATACATAACGAATATCAAATCTCGCTCTGTCAGCTCATTTTTCGTTCGCTTCGCGGTGGCCGTTGAATGTTTTATTAACGGGGTCTATCGTGTCGAACAAATTACGCAAATCAGCTTGTTCGAGAAATTTAATAAACCGAAGTGAATGTATACCGTTATGTCGGGTGATTTAACTATAATCGAGATAATAACATTAAAACTGATGATATTTCTGAAAAGCTTAATTTTATTATCAAATCAGAAATCACACTTATCTAGGGCAGAGAGATTTAAATTGAATCAAATCGAATACCATAGATTGCGGAACATCGTATCTAAGGTACCTGAGACCCCAAACTTTGAAACCTCCAGACCCAAGCTAGGTCCTAGATTCCTTTCATTTGGTTTCATTTGTCCTAGATTGATCTCATTTGGGGTTTTTCATTCCGGGCTGAACCAGGTTAGCCAAAATTAAGTATATGGGACCGAGATTAGTCCAATCAAAATTTTCCAGTCCTGAATAGACAGGTACATTATTTTAGTATCTTGCTTTCAAGTTGGTCCAAAATGAGTCTTTTCGTGCTAAATCGATCCTCGCCTGTACCGAGTGTACTCTGCCGGCACCACAACTCCCGAAGCATTATAGCATTTTCAATGTTCTACTTTCCTTGTAACGTTTATGGTGATCGTACTTTTACGGTATAACACCAAAGCGTTTCTTAGAATACACAGGTGGATGGCAGCGCAACGCGCACGTATTCATCTGTGTCTTTGATCACCAGCAGATCGCTTTGTAAACCCCGGGGCCATACGAAATTGCTCGCCGGTTTAATGAGATTATTTTATAATAAATTTCCATAACACTCGCCGCAACGGCCCTGTTGGCCACATGTTAGACGGCATTATTACGTAAACCTTCGGGGCAGTTTCGTAACTACCCTATGTTTATTTAATAAGGCCGTTGTGTCTCTTGTTAAGAATCAAATATCGTTGCCCTTTGTATCAAAAGGGGCCAGTAATGCGGCCAGGACTCGACGCGATGGTATATATACATCTATCCCGCGAAACTTTTGCATAACTGTCTTCCCGAGAGTTCATCGAGCAAATTGGAAAATTTAATGAGACCGAGAACCCCACCTTCCCCCTCCGTCATCCTTTCCGTCCTTATTCCATCCCGCCGCTCCCACGACGAACCGTCTATGAATCTCTCCGCGTCTCTTTGAAATTAATTGTACGTAATTCGATCCCTTATGTTACCAAACCTTCGGAATCCGTCTAAATCCGCCGTGAAATCTAATTACCCCGATTACGCCAATATCGGGCCGAATATTCGGCTGTACGATTTTCGTCGGTGCGCACGCGGGAATCGGGAGTGGGCACACGAGGAAAACAGAAACACAATTGGCAATGATAAACGGTATACGCGGAGCCGAGTCACGAACCACCATCGCCGAGCAAACGTTAATTCTCGGTCGTCAGCGAATCGGTAATTAAAAGCAAATCACGGGTGCAGAATCGACCGTTTACGTAGAATGAATATTTCATTCCGTTCCTAACTCCGATTTCGACGTGTTCCCGTGCCGCGTGAACGCGGCCATGCTCCACGGTGAAGCATTTTAAGCCGCGTCGTCCCGCGCCGTGACGGAATCGTTTCGCGCTGCGCGAACGTTTAATTACTTCTATACTCCGGGTTGGTAGCCGATCAGATTTTATACCCGGTGGACGTTTCTGCGCACGTACCGCGGCGCTTCTGTGTACACAACCCACTCGTATTATTTTTTTTTTTTCTCCGGTCACGTATCGAATTATATTTTTATTCGCCTCCGGTTGTGTTGCGATGCGTCACGTCCCATAATCTCGTTGTTCATGTGTGTGTGTGTATATGTATATGTGTGCGTGCACGAGTACGGTCAGTTTCTTCGCAGCCGTGATAGCCTGTAGCAATAATTCTTGGACGGATCATCCTGCCGGACTATTAATTCGTGCCAGATTCGCTTTGATCTATTACGGGCGCACCATTACAAAAGCATTGTCGTGTGCCGGGGAACTGGCCACGATCGCCCCGGTTCGGTCGAAGATATCGGAATTCCTGCGGTAGGTCGGTTCGATAAAATTAATACCGCCATCAAACGTAACGTAATTAAAATGTAAATTCAAGCGTGAATCATGATCCCCCTTCTCCTTTGGTTCTGCTCTTTGCTCCTCCCAGTATGGATCGCGTTCCACTGGTTATTGTTACGCGTTAACCGTCGCCGGACTTCGTATTTGAATCGGATCGCGACGACGATATCCCCTGCCTCCCTCGGAAAAAGTATCGTGAAAGGGTTGGAAAGTTTAACGAGTCGTGAATTAATGGACGTATCGAAGTTACGGCTTCCCGAGTCAGGGTCGTCGACGGACACAGGAAGCAGGGGTATCGTGCGTTCTCGAATGCCGGATCTCTCGTTTTCCCGGATCGTTGGGCTTGGCTATTGAACCGTTCGAGCTTTTGTCATATTTTTTTTCCCCCTTTCAAGCATTTCAGTTGAAAGTTTCAGTCCTTTATAGTCCCTTGAGAATCGTAAGTTTGCGTTACCGTGTAAGTGTGCGTTGCTGGAAGCACACTAAAACGATTTCTGGAGCGCTCTTGGGCGGTTCCTTGTTTTCGAGGGCGCAGCAAGGTCCGTGCGCGTGGACCCTGGATTTGTGACTGACGTTCACGGCGTTTGGAAATACCTCGAAGACTATACCTGTGTATTTACCGACTAATGGAAAGGGGGGGAACAGTTTTAGCGAATACCCTAACCATTCGAAATTTGTTGTTACACGTATTATACAAGAATTCATTACAAATAAATAAATATCCAAATACGTCGGTCACGTGTCACTGTAATTACGTTTTATAAATGGTAAAAACGGTAAAACAATAAATTAATTGTTACTTATATGTATAACGGAAATTGAGGTAAACGCATCACGATCGTTTGTTTCATTGAATTGATCGTATTTGAAACGAACGATCCGATAATAATTCGCATTGTCGTACACATCGGGTACACCGCTATGGCGAGTATTCGCATCGTGTTGGCATCTTCGTTTCCCGTTATTTTAATTCTGCTACGTTCACCGGCTCATTCTATTTGTTCGGATGCAAGTAAAAATGCGGAGCGCGATGTTCTGTGTGATTTAATGTTCCATTTTGTCCGGAATTTACAAAGGGACACAATATGCTCGCTGATTTCACGCGAGTTTCCGTTGCAGTTACTTTATCTCACGTGTGCACGGATGAATTTAAATATGCTGGTTATATTATATAAAGCTGTCCCATAGTCGTGTAAAACCTCAACAGTACCATAGGCAAACTTTATGTCGAGAAACTAACCTATAAAACACCGTAATTCGATTAATTGCCACATTGTTTCGCGTTAATGCATTCCTACCATGACATCGAGTTAGACTCGCTGACATGAAGTTCTGTTCGAAATTTATATCGAACAAATTCAACCCGCGAAATTAACCACTGAAGTTGCCAGAAACTAATTAATACATTTCCCGTCAGTTTAATACATGGATCTAATTAATCAGTTGAACATTGTAAGGTTGTAATTAATAATATTCATTGATTTGTCATCGTTTCTGCTGACTATCAGTATAATAACAGTGCCTTCGTTAGATTGACTTGTATTCCATAAATAAGCGTACGAACTGGGAAACCTTCAAATATTTATCCCACGTAAGGGCGTATATCGGTAATCTCGTTAACTCTAGGCTAGTTTCTTTGAACCGAAAAGGGGCGCGAACTCGACAGGTGAGTGACGGTCGGTCCATTTTATCGCGGATCGCCACCCGCCGACCTTTTCCACGGACCTTCGCGTGCAACGATAATTAAAGGTGCCGTCCGACGCAAAATGTTGGAATCGAGTACACTCCGGCCACGTGGCGGCCGGAAATACATGCTTAACAGGCGTATATAATGGATGCGCCGCGGCCACGAGTAATTTCGCGTTACGGAGATTGATCGCTTTTGGAAAGAGTCGTTAATGATTATCCCTCCCGCCGTGATTAGCGTGCATCTTCGGGTACAATGAAATGCAAATCTCGCCTGTTCCTCTTTAGTTTTGCCCGCGGTTATGAATGTACCCTATCGGTATACGGAGGGTAAAAAAAGATAGAGATCAAATTTATGTGGCGTGTTGGATGGGTTGGATGGTTAGAAGATTCATTCGAATCAATCTGATTTTCCTTGATTCGTTTTAATGGATTTTGTTTGAGATTTTAATACAAACATAAAGATTTGATCGGAAAATTGTTCTATTAATATCATGAAATGGAGGATAATGAACTATCTTTCACTTATTTTAGGGATATATAGATTGCAGATATTAATTCCTATTTTTATTAGTTTTTGTTCCTCACAGACGACACAGTGTAATAAACTATTGCGAAACAAAGTCTAATTGAAGTTCAACATTCTTTCAACCGTATTAGCAATTATTTTCGGACAAATAGATTTTGCTGTAATATTTGAATTAGGGATACTATTGATATTACATTAAGTAATGAACACCTGTTTTGCCTAATTTTAGTTTTCTTATGTCGACCAATCTTCGATATACTTTCTAAGTGATCCCGTTGAAAGAATGTGTTTTTTTATTTAATATTGATGATTATTAAAGATTTTAAAATCTTTCGAAAAATTGTACCTCGTACCATCTTGGAGTGCACAAAATAAAAATATATCGATGTTCTCAGGAGACCGTTATGTTTGTATATAAAGTCTTCGAATACTTTTGCCCAGGTAAATATAGATAAAGCTTATTTTGTAATATGTACATATGTACCATTGTGCAACTTTTATGAAAGCTAGCAATGGACTAATAGTAAACATCCCGCAGAACAGAACGTTTCTAACATCGCCGTAATAACAAAGAAAAGAAAAACGTCTTTCTCTGAAATCATTTCTCCGTCAGTGTATATGCAGAAATCACAAATATGTCATCAATATACCTTCTACGAACATTTTATGAGTGTGATTCTTTCAAATCCATCCATCTATCCATTCATCTGTCTTCATTTCGCGTGTATCATTGCTCAGCGTTCGCAATCTTTCTCAGCGCGATCCGTTACGAGGCGGACTCGCTGATGACTCACGTACTAGGAAGTTATGAGCAGTCCTGACAATGAAGTAATTACAGTTAAGCGATCATCCGTATTGTCAAGTAGTTATCAGGAAACGTTTTCAATGACTCTGTTGTCGCAACGAGATAATACCCGGCCCATACACGGGGTAACTGGCAACTTTGCTCATTGTTCGTGTCATCGATCGGCCTCGTATCGTACGTTTAACGAATACATGTGTATCCAGCTACTGATGTTTCCATTACAACCTTGCGAAAGGAGGGTGGGGGGATTATCGCGGCTTCGGTGAATTCTATCCGTTACACGCCAGTTAACGCAAACTTTGGCGGAACCGAATTTCCGCCGAGCCGTGTTTGTCGATTACTTTTTCCACCCGGATAACTGTTTGCCGACTCGCGTGTCCGTAATAACGCGGCCGTTGTCACTTTTTAAATCGCGTTCGTTTGAACGATGAAAAATTCCCGTAAGATCGACGATACTAGTTTCCATTCAACCAAGATATATTAATTGTTCGTCTTCAATGTTGTCACTTCGATCTTCAATTTGTATAGTACCTGCGTGAATGAATTAATTGCGTGCTACTGTGTTCTCTCATTCATATACATAACACTCGAACAACTAGCGTTGAATGTATGCTAAACTAAATTATACATTATATCAGTATGAATAATATATAATGAAATATAACAGAATACAGTATATGTAAAATGTATAATAAATGAAAAGTCAATATTCCGACAAAAGCACATTTATGATTTCAGTAATAATAAAATAAGAAATTTTTGTTGTTGGTTGTTCAAGTGTCAAAGAAGACGGAAATTATAATTTATCATAAAGTTATTTATTACTCATAATAATATTCCGTATAATTTATTCCGTTTAAATGGAACAATCAGAATTACACGATTCTATAATTTACCAGCATCCAACAGCGCAGTATTTGATTCCATATTGCTCAACTTGTATTAAACGTATTAGTTTCCCCAATGTACCGGGGTTCAAAGGTTACTCCAACATTTATTGAATACCAAGCTCCGAGAATACATTCACTTCGCGGCGAACTCTCAAGGCATTTTATTAATAGGTATACCGAATTGCTCCCGGTGCCCTGGTCCGGGCTTATTAATTAACAGAAACGACAATACCGATACAAGGTAGGTACGTGTTCCCTAATTCTGACGATGGTTGACGCGCAACGTACCGTGTCAACTGTGTTACAATACTAGGCAACGACTTGCGCAAACACTTAGGGTTGATCCCGTAGCGTACGTTTGTTTAGTTACATTCCCGTGCACATTGCCGCGCGAGAAAATAGTTGCTTATGCCCGCATGTTCCCTCGCCGAAAATACACATGCTCGATTATACCGAGCGTTAAACGTGACAAGGTACGGGTGCAGGTAATTGCGTCACGCTATTACATTTAATTAAAAGTTCGCTCCGGTAATGCCACCGAAGAAATCCGATTGTTCGAAGCTTGCTTGATATAACGGCGGGGGGAGGGGGGCGAAGTTGCGCCGAGTTACGCGAGGCAAGTTACAATTAAGCCCGCGTAAGCGTTCCGTAACGATGGAATCGTGCTGAGGGAAAGAAAAGAAAAAAAAAGAAAAACCGGTCCAAGAAGTCGCTGTTCTTCCACAATTGCCAGATTCAGGTCAACTTGGCATATTTCGAGTAACCAGCTTTTAATTTTCAGCTTGGGACAGTCATATTTGCAGATCAATATGCGATACAGGCAACCCCCTTATAACACATTTCCATAATATGGTTATAGAATCGGAGAAACCCTCCCTTCTAGCAGCCACCTTGCTATCGACAGATAAAGTATCTCACAATGGTTCAGAATGCTATTTTAAAAGCTCAAAAGCTTAATTCGAATTATTCGAATTAGACTTTAAATGAATATCAATATCATCAAGCCAACTGTTCCACTTCCTTAAATATTTCAAGTAAGATTGATCACAATTTCCCATTGTTCAATAACTTTTCTGCAGAGACTTTTGCACGAGGGTTTGGATAACGAAACGATTTTCGTCGCCGCCAATAAATTTGTTTATCAAACTTTTCAACTGTATAAGAACAAATTGGTGCACATACGTCGTCTTTCGAAATATTAGTGTGCCGAACTCAAAATATGTCTCGACTATTTAGACAGATAGAATCTATCTGCAAAAACATTGATATTCATATTAATAACGTAATATACATCGTAATAGTCCCTCGAAGCCAACAAAACCGGTGGTCTCACGAGTTATATAATTCGAGCTCTTAAAATATATTGATAGCATCCCGATGGTGATAACAGCCAGGGGCATCTTTGCGGACAGTGAGAATCAACCTTTAAGCAAACTTCAGCTCGTTAAATCGAACTGGATCGTGAAAACAAACATCCGAAGGAACTCAGTCGTCGAGCACACCCGCGTCATCGTTTCGCATACCCCCGCGGTCGGATGCCAGAGACGTTTCTAATCCCGCAGACTGATGTGGTAGCACTTTCAAGGCTTTTCCTCGTTTGCAAACGACAGTCCCTCGTCCGGCTCAGCCGTTGCTGTATCGACGACGCTCATAATGGGTCCAGGACGGTTCCTAGACCCTATTCTATTCTTGTTGGTCCTACGTTTCTGGATATTCGCCCCAACACCGTGGATTCATGAATCACGGAAACGGAAATGCATTTCATAACGTAAATAAAACCGCGGATGGGGGAAAAGTAGTCCGTTGAGTGGCTTTTAAAGACTTTTTCATTTCTCGCAACCAAAGGAAATCCTCCTGCGCTGTTCGGCGACGCGTTCGGTTGTTTCCCGTTCTTTTTTAATTAGCGCGATAACGTTTATAAAGCAACAAGATCTCATTTCCCCGCTGTGCACTCTTTCTGCTTGTTAATAAAAATCTCGAGCTTTCGCTCGCTTTGTGGGATGCTATGATTCAACCTTAATGGCTTAAAGCAACGCGGTGACTAACTTCTTTTTCTCCTCGATGTTAAAGAGAATTTTTTCTATACTTGAACATGCGGGTTTAAGTTTTTATTATGCACCCATTTAGGTTACAGATTTACTGCAATTATCGACGCGGTGTGTATTGTTAACAAGCAATTGCAGTAATTGTTATCAAATTCGTGGTCCAGCCACTAGTCTGTGCACAGTTCCGGATTGTAATATTAATTCATGCTGTTTATGAATTCAAACATCGAGTGGCCGCAAATAAATCAAGTATTAATGTCAATTTTCTGCGCGAGGGAATTAACTGTTTATTTGTTGCAAAGTGACCCACTGTGTTGTGTTTGGCAGGCGCTAATGGGTTCACGGCAATACACGTATGAATAAAAAATGATTCTTAAACGTCAATTGCATTGTATTGTATTATTCAATTCGGTTAAATATGGAGTCAGTCTACAGTGTTGTGTTTGTTCGGCAGTAATGGGAACTCGACAATACACGTGTAAATAATAAATTATTCTAAAACGTTACTTGCATTGTATTATTTGATTTAATTAAACATGAATTCACCAGTCATTATGAAGAAACTTACATGTTACACAGTAGAACTAATTCAGAAGCATATCGATTTAACCGAGTTCGTTAACAATATTAAAGTCTTATTTGCTCCCCTCAGTTCCTTAACATTTCAATGCACAATTTGCAAACATCTCTAAGAAGCATAGATTCGTATTCTAAATCTAAAACATTAAGTGTACCAATAACTAATTCACTATATTTCTAATTTGGTGGCAATACATTTCAAATTCAGAATATATTTCCAATCTTCAGTTTATTGTTAAAATAAGATATGTATTGGAATCGTTTCGAAATAAATACCAAGTTTCACAAACAATAGTCTACTACTTATTGGTACGCCAAGTACAAGAACACCGTGTATCGTGTACCGTAGATTAATAGATACCTGACTCGGATAAATCCTGAAAATCAATCACAGGATATCACATTCATAGATTGGTCGTGCACGCACGCATACAGATTTGCTTAAGCGTTAATGCAAAACTGCGGTTTAGGATTAACAGAGACAGAAGGAAAGCGAAAGAGAGAGAGAGAGGCATAGGCCGCGGTGGCGTCTTCTAATTAAGGCTCCCGGCAAATCACGTACAACGAGCCCGTGAGTGCCTTCGCATTTGAATCGTCGGTCCAAGGAGCGCGCCGCCGCTGTAGAAATTCATGATGATGAAGGCCGGCAGTTAAAGAAATGAAAACTCATTGAGTAAAGACGTGCCGTGCGAAGATCGAAAACGGATGAGTCATCCACGGGTCCCGAAGGCAAGGTACACGAAGAAGGCGCCTCGGAGTAGAAGGTCGCGGTACCGCTGGTGCCGCTGACCTTTTTCCGTACCCCTAACGTTACCCGGCTCGAGGAATCGCCTATTCCTTGTTCTTCCGCGTTGCGCGAGCACACCGTCGCGTCTTCTTATAAAATATCCACGACACCCAGCTGCATGCCTATGCGAAACATCGCATAATGCAAAAACGTCGCCACGATGGCTTAATGCGCATGTCGATATGCCAGGGCATTACGTTCCCGTTACGCACCGTTCCCCTGTCGGTGTATACACTATTTTGCAAATTTTTCTTTTTTTCAAGGATAGTGTCAGGTATAGATTCTGTGAAACGAGCTTTGATATACTGTTATGTAGTTACTTGAAAACAAGCTGTATTTTTATGAGCTTCATACGTGTCTTGGCGCTGACAGTTTTTTTAAAGTATTACTCTTAAGGTACATATGATGATTATTAGAAGTTCATTTTATAGAATTCATTCGTTGCAATTAATTTTTATATATTCTGGGTAAGCTCCTCCTAGATTATCGTATACAAAATTAAGGCTACTGATTTGGTTAGAGTTAAGGTGAGGTTAGTTAGATTTACGAAGTGACGTTTGAACCTTTAAATATTTTAAATTATTATACATAGCTGGGATTGTCCTAATTATTTAGTGAATATTGTATAGGAACCTCAATTTTTGAACTGCACTGTATATAATATCCGTATGCCAAACCATTTGGAACTACTGCTTTAGTACTCTTGCTCTAGTTTCCAATAGAATTTACTAGGTATAAGCGGGTCTAAGTATTTTATCATTTTTATTAGTATGTCAGAGCCCATTTTGCATCGAATAGATAGTCATCTGTTTTATGTTAAAAAAACACGCGAAGTGTACGATTGAAACAATATTAAATTGTTATACTTGCCGATCTGTATTTATCTGTCTCTATAAGAAATAATGTAAAATGAAAGGTTTCTGTTTCAATTTTTCAGACTTTCGAAAGGTCCGATTTTCAATGGTACTCTTTGACGAAGGGTGCAATAAAAAAAACGGTGAAACTTAAGATAATGAGGTCAGTCGTTCACAAGGGTTTCAGTTTCCACTCAGAACAAACGCAGCCCATTGCTTCAAAGCGTCGCGATTCATTTAACTTCAAACGTTCATGTAACAGCCTTTGAAAAAAAAGAGTGTTGAAACACTTGTCCGCAAACTGAATGTTTTATTAGAGCTGCCTGCGATTCCGTTACTTCATTTTCAGTTCACAGCGTTGCCCGTTCTATCCAGATTCCTTGCGGCCACTTTTAATTTACACAAACGAAACAACAGAAAAATTAATAGAACCATGCGACATTTTAATTAAATTTGCCAATTTTACTTCGTACAATGTATTGGAAAATATCTTACTTATATCTACTTGGAGTTATCCAACGTATGCTGTTTCTGACATTATATACTATGTTCCTCACAATTAAATATTGACTGTACACGATAATGTAAGGTCAAAGTAGTTGTCATATGTAGATACATCGAAAAGATTTACATCTTTCTTTCCCCAGATGTTATGTGTCAAACAGTTACGGTAGCGTACATTTGCAACATTTTTTTTCTCTCGACACGAAGACTGAAGCGTACCGCAGGGAGACCAACGTCACCCCTGTCGCTCGTAAATCGATACCAGAAAGAAAAATAAGGATACCCCCAGACAAGAGAAAACTCGCACGGAACCCGCCAACTTTCCTGTTGTCTTCGTCGCGTCACGATTCGCCAAGCGTTCATAACATATTTACCTGCGGTGTTCATAGCGCGCCGTCGTGTATGATCGTGCGCGACGTTTAACGAGGTATATAATTTCGTAAGAAAGTTTCCGCGCGTGAGGAACGATCCCCAGTTAACGATACCATTTCCAACGAAACGTGGATCGTAACGAGCAACTTGATACTTACAAAATTGTACTAGTTTCTTTGTTTTTGCACCTAACTCAGGTCTTTACTAATGACAGGAATGTTTGTGTTAAAAAAAAAAAGGGAAAAAGAAGAAAGGAACAAAATGGACGGAAAGAAAACAAGAAGAAGAATACTCATCCAGGGCGGCGGAAAGCACATGAGAGACCACGTTCCAGGGACGCAGTTGTTACTTATTCTCATAATATGCAGTTACCACAGCTCGCTTCTAAAGCCGAGTGAAACTTTGATGCCATTCTCCTCGAAAGAAGTTGTGTACATTTTCTCGCACAAATTTCGCGGCATTTGCGCGGCCTCCGGGGAAAACCATCGGAGAACACCGACTACGTTTTCTGAACGGGAATAAGATTGTATATAATTTTGTAATAACGCACGAATGGGCTTCGCTGGAGAATCACGGGTTGATATAGTGCCTGTTTAATACGGTGCACCGAACAATTGCGAATAATTACAATGTGATATATACATGATGATTCTACGTGAACAAATACGTTGAAAATATGCAATAGAATTTTTTCATTCGAGTTTTCGTTCTCGAGAGAATTGACTTTGGAAGTAATCTGAAACGCGTGTCATGGTAGTAAGTAGAAACGGAATGCAATGGACAGACACGGTAGCCAAGTACTATTTAATTGCACGCGTTTTCAGATTGATATTCAAAGTCGATTTTCTCGAAAACGAAGTCTCAAATGAAAAAATTTTATTCTACATTTTCAACTTACTTTTAAACATAGAATCACATTCTTTCGGTTTGTATCACCAGTTCCAAAACACCATATACCACGAGTGAGGTATACAATTATCGTCCGTCTGCCTATGCAAGTATTTAATTTAAATATGTGAGAATTCATTATTTTGTTAGATGAGGTCTGAATTTCAGTGTATATGTAGTAAACAAGTTTTATTTAAACGCCTCCACGATGAAAATGCGCGTCAATGTTGTCGCAAGTTATAATTATTACGTTTACGCGGTTTCGCGGTTAGAGATAAGTTTAATGTCATTATGAAATACAATTATGTTGTTAATTATTGTAATTATTATAATGTGTCAGTTCCATAATATATTATTAAACACGGATGGTCCATAATTGACTGCTGACCAGAGAATTATAAATATTTCGATAGAATTATTCATGTGGCAGGGATGAGTGGCAATAGCAGTATTCTAGGAATCAGTATACACAGGTATTACTGTTTCAATTTGTAAGTACATTCAGTCACAAGCGAGTTTTAAAAGAATACCAATCCAAATTGGGTATGTGGCACTCCATTATCATACAAACTTCTGTTAAAGAATATTCCAACTCTCTTGTACGAAAATAATATGCACTTCCATTCTTTTTGTATTGTAAAATATTAGTCGTACCAATAAGTGGTAGACTATTTTTTGTAAAATTTTCTATTCGTTTTGATATAATTCAAAATCATTTGCTATATAAACAGTATTAATTCCTTGTTTCCATCATTCTCTGCCACTTGACTGGGCAGAAGATCAACAATCTAGTGTGATTTTAAACCGCATTGCTCGTATATTCGAAGCATGGTGGATTACTTACTGGTAAACCTAATAATATCTTTTCTAAGATTATATTTACATAATACTATGACTATATTGACCTCTCCCTTCTATAAGCTTGTTGCATCTATTAACCACTTCTTGTTTCTTTCTTTAACAAATTTGTACTTCCCTGACAATTTCAAAAAAGAAACGATATCATTTACTAGATATGTAATCTTCATTCTGAAAATTTAGAAAAATCATTACTCTCCTTTTGGCTTCGCCGTTGTCGGATAATAATAAGCAAATAGATGGGTACATGGATGTTGACTCCCAACTCCAGAGATGGAAATTATATCACCCATTACTTACTATACAACTAATGGTTCTGTATTTTCATCTAATGAAACACCAAAATAAACGAAGATCTGTTTAAGGAACTATTGAATAAAAACTAAAATATTCTAGAAATACTCATGAGATTCCTCAGACCTCACCTTGCCAGTGAAGGGTTAACTTGAGCTCTTCTCACAACACAAGTACACACATGCTATAACGCGTATAGCGGAAGTTTACACCAGGGATTAGAGCAAAAGGTTGAATATTCGGCGTCGAATCACACGAAAAAAAATGCACGAAAGACAGTAGCATTTCCTAAATGTCAATACACCCGTTTGTTCCCCGGGGCTAATAGGTCGGTCTCCTCGACATTTTCCCCACAGAGACCATCCCCGTCTGGCGGCGGTCGCAGTTGTTGTGTTGGTGTCGGCTGCGTCGTAATATCAAGCGTTCGGACAACGGGCCGTCTGAAAACAACATTCAATCCGGACGATTACATCCCGGGGCCCCCGGTGTCTCCAACGCGTCTTAACGGTCTGAGGTACCGTCGACCACCAAGCTCCTTGGGCGTTGCTTGAGTTCCATTTGGTAGGCAAATGCGCGTGGAACTCCGCCGTCAAATATTGAGACACGTACCTACACGTACGCGTACATACGTACACGCCCTTTGTGTACCTGCGTGGCCACGGACCTCGTGGAACACCCGGTGTACACGTGGAAATCCGGCCTTTCGAGCTATTTATGTAAACGACAGTTCCCAGGAGAGTGTAGAAGACGCGCGCGTTTGCTTATATTTCCGGCATTTTGTGAACATTACGGTGGCATTCAGGTGACGTATTCGCGGCTCTTCCTACGGCGCTGTATCTTCTTTTCTTGTGCAGCGGCCCGAGTACCACCGTCTGCGAGGCTTCACGCTTATGGCGTCTTGCTTTATTTTCCCTTTTCGAGCGCTCTTCCTGTGCCCCCCTCCCCTTTACGCCCCTCATAACTACTCATTCTTCCTTGTTTCTTTCACGGAACCTTCCTGCGGGATACCCTGCGTTCTGGAGTGCACGCCCCACCATCGCAATAATTCACCGTTCTCGCTCCCCCTACTGTCCCCCCGCCCTGTTTTCTGGCCAAGTAATTCCCGCGAAGATTGTCGCGTCTGTTAACAATTATCGCCCCCGTCGCGCATCCCGCTGAATTTCCATTGTTTCTTTGGAACATTTCGCATTGTCTTGAATAATTCTGACTAAATGAGCACGGTTTGGGAGGGGGGGGGTATTACTGTTTCTCGATGGAAATGATTGATTAAGCTTTATGGGGGTTCTGTTGCTGAGAAGATTGCTTTTAGACGATTTGAGGGTTTTTGGGTATTTCGTGTCTTAAATGGGATACGGTTGTTTTGATGAATCCAGAATATGCACACACGGTGTTGTTAGAATTTTTGCACAGTGTTCACTTGGTAGGTGGCTCTGATTCATCGAAATAAATTTTTTAATGAACACCGTTAAACGTGGAGTTTACTTTGCTGACATTTTCGTTTACGCCACGTGACACGGCTAACCAAGTCATGCTATAGTTTTTCACGAATGATCGACACTTTGGCAAGAAATTCCATGAAGAGATTTTAAGGAAAATAAAAACCCTAGTTGCACAGAATTTTTTTTATATAAAAACAATTATATAAAAGTAAAAGTCGTTCGAGGAGGGTTAAAATATATCCCACCATGCATAAAAAGCTAAGCAAAAGGTGGGAACAGTTTTTAACCCACCTAACCATAAAGAATTAAGGGGTCATGCTCAGTCAGAAATTTACAAATTAGTGACTTTTAGGTGGAAATCACACTTTTCCAGAAAAATTTCCGCCATTTTGTTCCTAATCAATATTTCGAAAAACCCCACGTTCAAGGACAAGACTGGTTCTTCCATTATATAAATCTTACTGAATTTTTAATTTCAGATGAACCGTTACGAAGTTACAGTAATCACGGCAGACCACTTTTTGTGAAGAGACATCCGAAAGATCGCTCACCGTTTATTTACTAATAACTATTTTTAAATAAAAAAATTACCTTATAATCTAGAAACTGCAATATTTGAAACACGAGCACATTTTGTGAAAAAGGTCTTATAGTTTTTGAGAAGAAAATTCCCAAAGAACATTCTTTTTTCGACCTCCTGACTGAGCATGACCCCTTAAGAAGTTCACAATAGAAACAACAATTGACAAAAAGTGTGAATTTTCAGGATGAAACAGAAGTCAGTGATTCATTGTAAGGTAGTTCTGTCCAAGAGGTGTCTTTTTTCACATTTCAATCTGTTTCCATGGGACGGTCACGTGTAACACCAATTTCATGGAAACACACGAGGGTAGACGTAACAGGGACAGGGAAGCGAAACAAACGGAAGGTGGAGCGGTAGAAGTTCCCTAAGCTCGCAGCTTACGTCGAACGGCGCCACCGTGGAGGACACATCGAATTTGTAAGGAGAAATTGCTCTATTATAATCGTCGAATATATTGCCGGCGATGTTAATTATCAGCGTAAAGCGTAGGCTGAAAAGTCACTCAATTAACGGTGTACCTAGCCTGGTTCGAGGAGATATTCAACGAACAGTATTAACATTTTATCAATAGACCTGCACCGGGTATTACGCGGCACGTTTTATTCATACGTCGTCGCGCGGCGCCCGTTTTCAAGTAGATTTATTCGAGCACAGCCGTTTCAATGCACATCCTCGAACAGTCGGTTAAAGAATAAGGGACTCGAAACTCTCCTCGGGTGTACCGGGGGACAAATGGATCCTCCTGACCCGTATAAGTGATTTAAGAAGCGAGCGTATATGCGAGAGGGGGGAACATTCGAAAAATACGACTAAGCAGAATTTGAATAATTTGAAATTCGGAGAAGGATTGAAGTCCGTGCGCGTCTGAATGGCTACGTCTGTGGAGCAGGTTTTCCTCCAACCACACCCTCTTGGGGACGTATGTGTCATCGATCGGTTTCGACGTCACGTATTCATAAGCCGGGGACATTAATAAATACGCATGTAAGTTCCATTTCCTCCACGCAGGGAGGAGTAGGAAAACTGTTATGCGCTCGTAACACGCGTTAACGCCGACATAATAACTCGTAATTATTACATAATACGATTAAAACGCGTCGTTGCTCTCGCGCGAATAAATACACGCGTCCTGAAATTCGAATTTCCCACCGATTCCATTGAAATTACAAAAGAAATTCATTCTACGGGAATTACTCGGTCAAATCGTTTACATCCTCCGTTTTTCCTGTAATTAATCCAATCTCGGTTCACAGTCGGAAGACTTCACGGTGAGAAATATACGAGGGGGTCAGAAAATCACCATCCATAATGTTCAAAGGTAACGAGACACGGGCATAATACTGTGTCTTTTAAAAGTTTTTCGACTCGCTTTGTTTTATTCATATTAATCAGTGAACTTCCATCGGCGCGTGTGCGTGTCTAAGCGAGGTGGTGAACCAATGGTCACGGGCTCCCAATTTCATCGATTTTTTCTAACAAAAGATTTTTCATGTTCGGGTGAGCACATTTGACGGGCGCGCGAAAAGGGCGAGTTCCAAAGAATACCTGAATAAATTCGGAATTTCGAACGAAAATCCTGTGAGTCAAACATAACCGTAGTTTTATATAACAACGTGACTAGAGATTTAGGTCGATTCCGACCCATATTACACACAACAGAAATTAATCAAGTTGAAATTCAATCGCTCGTTGAAAAATAAATAAATCGATGCAACCAATCCCGACAAATACAGAGACAAAAAAACAGAGAATCATCTCAATTCCATTTTCCTTCATTTTACCGTGAAACGTACCTTTCACCGCTCGGTATTCCCGTTTCAACGAAACTGAAATTACATGACAGAGAATCTTCGTCGAAACAACGGGACACGCATTAAACGTAACAAACAACAGACAAAAACGAGAGAAAGGAAAAAAAAATATATATATTTCTGCAGTAACAGCTCCCCGACGGGACTAGCGCCCGCGCGCGGTGGTCCGCGTGGGCATCAGTTTAAATTACGTTCATCCGGTCCGAGGACCGGTGACAACTGGTTCACTCGTACGAATATACGCGAAAAAAAGGACATCGGTTCAGCCCCCGCAGGGATAGCCAATCAATTCCTGTTCGCAGAGTCCGGGCGAGATAGAGAGCCCGCGTGGTTGCATCCGATGACAGACGTCATTTGCAATGCTATTACTTCGGTCTTACCTGCAACAATGGGTAATTTGAATGTATTAATTCGACGTTGACACGGCACGGTTCATTGTTCCCGTTTAGACGGCGGGATAAAGACAAGTGCAGCTTGTATGGGTGCGGTTCAAGCGACAACGAAATACATATACATACCATGGGGACGGAGATCGTTGGACAGAGGAAGTAAGAGCGAGGGTGAAGACGGTATAGACCCGCGCGGATAGAGGATGGTCGTGTAAATGCATGTATATTGCTTCATGAATGCGCGCCCGATGAGCTTGTAGTTAGCAGTCGCGGTGTCATTATTAGCGTAGCCCCGGCTTATACATCGCGCGTTCAAAATCCACGGTGACAAATGGCCTTCTGGCAGACGAAACGGCCCGAGAGCAATTTGCACCCTGTGCTCCCGGCGAGTTACCATCCGAACTAGTCGCTGGCCCGTCGAAAAATGTTACACGCGACTAGTTCCACCTCTCCTACCCACCCTTCCACCTGGTGAACGTTGTCACTTGTAGCGTCATCGTTTATTAATGGTTGGTTGGTCCCGTGGCTGGAAGCCTTGTGGATTTCTTGGTCCAATTAATCAGTGAAATTGCATTCGCTTCCCTGTTGGCTTTGAAAGTGCCTGACTTGATGGTGAGTGTATTATTGGTGGAATTTGTTTTATTGCGACACAGTACATGTTTGTCCATTACTAATATCGAGTGTGACTGTTTGGATACCGGTACGGTAAATTATCGGTGAGAGCTCGAAGGTTCCTTTACACTCAGTGTTCAGTCATCCCCACCACGTAGCACTAGACTGGTTCCACAACAGACCCCCCTCCAGTGGTGGGGATGACGTCTCTCTTCGGAGGACTCACGTTCAGGAGCCTTCGAACTCTCATCGATAATTGACAGAATACAGTAGAGGATGAAAAAGTTACCTCATTTTTTCTTTGTTTTACTTTTATTATTTTTTAATGTCAGTTTAACACTAATGTGTTTCATGTATATTCTCATAGAGAATTAAAAGCTGTATAAACCCAGTATATTAAGATTTCAAGTTGATGTTCAGAAATAATAAAAATCAGAAAAATCAGAAGAGTGGCACTTTCTTGCCCAGTACTGTACGTAGCCACTTTATTGTGTTTAGTTGATATATTTTTACAGAGTCGCGCAATTGATAATAATGAAAGTGGAAATAATTAAAATACACTATTTCCCTGGAGCTATAGAGGGTGTATCACGTAACTGTAGCCACGAAATTTCAGGAATTTCCTTTTACTTTCCAAGAAATTGTGTGTTGGGCAAATATCTAACTGTATTCAAGTGTGCGTTAAATTTTAAAACGCGAAATATTCTGAAATCATTCGTGGCAAACGAAAGATTTCCGTTAATTGCAAATAAATCCTTTTTCGTTCATTCGGAGCAATTGCTGGGGTTGAATTTCAAGGATTTTCGGAAAAACAGCGGCAATCGAAAGGTTGTTCATCGAATTTTTCAATATCGTTTGCGAACGGCCCTTTTCGATATTACGGTCCAGCAACGATTGTGATGTTACACGGCGCGCTGTAATAGGAACGATAATTTATTTTCGATTCGTGACACGAAATTTCCGCCGGAAATATCTCACTGTACTTGTAGTCCGCGTGTTATTTTGACCGATTCGCGAATCGGCTAAAGGCCGTCTGAACCCTCATTTCGCGTCTAATTACGCTTTAGCTCGCGGCAAGAGGGTGAAAGATAACTTAGAGAGAACCCTCGTGGATCGATAGAGACGTAAACTAGACGAGGGAAAGTGGGTACCGCGAAACTCGTACAGCTGTCCAATGAAATCGCAAAACGCCAAAGTCTTGGAACAATATGGAAACTTATTAAGCTCTACAGCGAAAGGTAGACCAAGATTCGTGTCATTATTCTTGTTTTTTGTTCTCCCGATTGTAGTCCAATTACAAACAGTTCACCGAAGAAACTTGCAATGTTGATGAAAGGGTAGATAAGTGAAATTTCAGTTTGAAACTGTTGTAGCAGCACCTGCTCCCGATCAGGATGCTTGATCGATCTTATTTCAAGATACGTCCATTTGCCTGTTAGTAGATTGCTGGCTCGAGTGGCGGTTGGGTTAATGCACGTTAACTTACTGTTTAAAATAATTAAAAGATATTGCGCAAATAGAGTATATGCTTCAAATATAATTTGAAGAGCTCTCTTACAAACCATGATTCATCTTGAACTAAGTTTTTGCCTTATTTGGTTATTACATACTACTGTTTTCTTATACATTGTGTGGCATAACTTTAAAGCAAAGTTGGGCATAATTTTATTCGAGTAATGTATAGTGAAAACCTGCAGTATCTGAGGGCGTCTTCCTGAGTTTGAAACAGGCAATGACATTAAATAAATGTTTCCTCAATGTCAACTTATTTAAGAAGAAGTATTATTTTGTTAGAAAAATTGGAATTTCCACGCGTAAACGATTAAAAGTGACGAAGTACTTTCTTATCTTCTATTCGTTATTCGAAATTCTTTATCTAGATAACGAATTTACTCACCTCTGCTATAAAATTACCCTAAAATTTTCAAATCTCATTTATTGTGGTCACAATACAATAAAAACGAACCAAGTATGCTGTGTCTCAAATCGTGTCAAGAAATAATATTTCTCCAGGAAAGTACAGGTTACATTTCCTAGAAAACTAGTGGTTCGTTTTTATTTTAACCACTCTACATAAGGATTGAAAAGTGTAAGGTGGTTTTGTAGTTATGTCACGCAGTGCATTTACCACGATCGATGACGACTAATTACTAATTACAATATGACCGTTGATTGGTTCGAGGTTCATGTGGTGTTCAGGAAACCACAATTTTCAATAATCTGATAGCATTATTTTGCTAACGAAGCATTGAAACAGGACCCCCAACGCAGGTGTACAACACAGTAACCACTCAATAGTTTAGTAATTGTAAGAATCACATAGAAACGTAAAAGTGACCAAATCATAACGAACCAACATACACAACACGAGATTCCCTGTACGCAACAAGTTTGAGCAAGAGCCAATGTACCATTGATGGCATCTTCCGGTGACTCACGTTTCACAAAGGGAGCCAAAGGATGAGAATATCGGGGGATGAATAATATTAATCCGACTAAAAGGATGAAATCACGATTGGTCGTCTTCCGAACGGAGAAAGTTGTAGAAACTTCGGGGACGAAGACGATCGTTGTCCAAAAAACAAAAGAGAACGTCATTGTCTTCGACCGAGATCGGCGGGAATGGACGGCGAGGGAGAAAAGAAAAGTTTTCTCGACTGCGGCCCGGGAAATATTACCCTTTATCACATCCCGCTACGATCATTGCCGACCAATACATGGAAAGAGCTTTATTCTCGATCCCCTTTCAATTTTCTGATGGGACAATTTCCTACGAAACGGCGAATGATCAACCAATATCTATTTCTATACCTTTTTTCGAGACCCGACCGTCCGATCTCCCCTCTTCCACCGACCATGGACGACCTATTTCTATTAGCCATTTATGGCCGATGAGTTACTTTATGTAGTTCCATTGATCCTGTTGGCCATTCGATTCTCCCGTATCAGGTCCACGGATAAAACGCCGGCCCATTGTTATCTTGCGGGGGCGAACCCCGGGCCGAGCGACGCATCGAACATAACAGAATCTAATCTATGGAAAGGAAAAATCAGTTTCGCCCCGGCTCGATGGGCGCGTCAGAGGGCGTCGCGGCTCGAGATTGTTTTCGAATCTGAGGAAAACTCGATTTTTCAGGATTTCCCCGCGATCCCGTGGAAATTGATTTCGCCGTGGGACGGGGAGGAATACTTCTATTCGTATACGATATGAGCTCGACATTGTTCTATTTCATCGCTCTGCCTCTCTTGCCTGAAGTATTTTCAAATTTAACTTTGTGATCCGAGAAAGTTACATTCTTCTTGATTATAAAATCAGTTACTGGACTCCTTTCACATCAAATGTATCGATGTAATTTTGAGTAATTAAAGTAATAGTATTGAAACTTGTGTGTTCGATAGTTTCTTATTTTCCCAGATATCAATCCTTTGATTTTTCATCGTGATAACGTCTCACTTCAAATGTGGTCGGAATTGTTATTCGAATAATTAATAATCATCCGCGATTAGTAAATTAGATACGATCTACATTATTTGGTGTGCTAGTCAGATGGTAAAACATTACTGTGCTCCTTTATCTCTTTCGGTTATTGAATTCTTGTTGTTTCACTATTCTATGTAAATGAACAATATGGTAACAAAGGAATTGTTTCGTGCACTTCTCCAATATGAATTGAAATTAGGTTATGTAGAAGTTAGCTGAATTAAATTATGAAGTCACGACATTCACCAGATGTGTCCCGACACATCACTTTGTATGTATCGGGTGTTCCTCCTGAGAAGCAGAACATTCCCAAATCAAGAAGTTGCAGGATCTGAAAAATATATATTTTTTACACCAATTTTTAAAAAATTAGATTGAATCAGTTAATATCTTGTTTAAGGAAAGCTATTTTTTATTTTTCAAAAACAAACGTTTCCGTTTCAACCTATAAAAACAGGAGTTTTATATAGTACAAACAAATACATATCAGATCTATTCGATAAGCGATCATAGCAGAAAGTGCACTTGATTCTCTAGAAATTCGCACGTCCATAGAACCGGAGATTAGATGTACGATAGTCTTGAATGCGTAAGATACCACGTTGCTGACTCAGCAGTCGTCTCGAGCTGACAGGGACATTATTCCGTCGCAATTTGCAGCAACAACACGACGACGACGGACAGTGACGACCCACACGCGTTATATGACGCACGATACACGATATGTCGCCGGCATTACCATCTTCGTAAAGTAACGCAAAGCATGCTCGTTATTTTTACACTGGAATTTGCCAGGTCCCCTGTACTATTCGCGACAAAGCTGCGTACGACGTGGGAAACGAGCCGGGGATAATTCGCCCTCTGTTTGCTTGCGTACCAGCTGCAGGAGCAACCCACGTTTACATCCCTTCACGATTCTCCTGGGGATTGATGTTTAACAAAACTCTTGCACGAACCCTGACCCTTTCGTTGTCCTGAATCTCGCAACTGCTGTACAGGAATTCCAGATTTCGATCGAAGACAACGTACGGGATTCATCGCAGCAATTCATGGATTGTTTTTATTCGCTTCTGCCGCTGTACACGATCCTTTTCGTTATTATAATTGTGATCGCCGGTAGAGTTTATGCGTTAACATGTAGTCAAATATCTAACGATGATAGAAAAGCTACTGGACTTCGATTAGAAATGTTAACAAAAAATGTTCGTTTCTCTTAGATGCAGATCTTATCGATCGTAGAACCAGATTGAATAAATTTTGAAGGGGCAGATCGATAGAATTATATCTGAGATAAGTGTTTAACCTTCAGATAGGGGATCCATTGGACCCAAAAATTTGGAGAAACTTTACTCATCATTGTAGTTTTAAACTAACCGAAGTGTGCAGTTGTTTATATTAGTTAATTTATACATATTATGTAGGAGAAATTTGTTTCAAACCAAATGTAAAGAGGGAGGGGTTGGGGTCTATCTGGACCCAGGTATCGCCGTCTATTCGATCATCAATAACGTCTGCCTTTCGTGGGTTAAAATGAACTTGGCGTTGTTACAATAGATATACGATTCCACGGAATTTTGCACCACCTGTAACTACGCAAGGCATTATTAGTTCGCGGCTACGTAACAGGAATTGAAGTTTTGATCGAAGTCTAACAATGAAGCGTTACGTAATGGCGGCAATAATGGAAGCTCGTTACTATGTTGGAGGGTTAATAAGGAAGGCGGAAATAACAATGATTAGCTACTTGTTTGGATTAAATTAGTTAAACATCCAGGTTAGTTGACTAATTGGGGCGTAGTTAAGAGGGTAACGCGATTACGATAAATTCAATGTATTTATCCGTCTATTTACCGAGCAAGAGGAGCCGCGGGTATACAAGCAAAAAGTATCGCAGCGCGTTCCATTCAGGTCGTTTCTAGATTGTGAAACTTGTACTCGTTACTTCCAGTAATTATGAATAATAATTAAGACAAGAAGACACTCGCACAGAATATGCAAAGTAATGTGATTAATATGTTAATGCGTAACAGTAATACAATTTCATACCAAAGTAGACAAAACAGAATGTTGTAGTGTATTGTAGCATATCTCTCTGCTGCATAGAGATTTTTATTCAATTTAAAAATTGGTTATATATGCAGTCGAAATTACACAAGATTGATCCACTGTGCTTACGTAAATAAGAAAGTATTTGTTGAGCTGCACAAAATGTTTAACGAAAGCAAAATCTATTTCAGTAGTGGCCGATCGCTGATATCGACAAGCCTGGACTTTGCATTACAGCGTATTGACGGGTTCTTTCACACATTTTTTTCTTCTTCGTAGTATAGCGAAACGATTTCGCTGCGCAAATGTAGCGTGCACCTTATACGGAAGAAGATAAATGGACGCGGTTACTCAAATCAAACGGTAGTATTCAGCTGTTGCACGTTACCGTACTGTACGGCACGCACTGCAAACAGTGATTTATAATATTTAATGAAACGCGATGATCGTGTGCGGAATCTATCTGCGCAATTTCCCTGGCGCTAAACTTCGGCGGTTAAATCAACCGCAGGGAAAAATCGTAAATGAATTAAAAAATCATTGATTGTTTTCCACCATGTGTTCTTCAGCCGTCCAAGAATCCTAGGTTTTAGTCGTCGTCAATCGCTAACGGTAAACTTGAGAACAAAATTCTGTGATTCGGTCTCTGGCTTGCTTCGCTGGTGAAATTTTCTTGCCCCAAATATTTATCTTTCCATGAGAATCGCGGTGGCAGTATGCAAGGTCCACCACCAGTCGATATTTAGATAATCACGTTCAACCGCGATAAAGAACTAATGATGTCTCACACAGTAAATCATCGATGAGTGTTCGAAGACTTCTCAGCACTGAGTGTTCAATCATCCTCACCACTCAGGGCTTCCCCGTGGAATCCCCGCCAGTGTTCTGTCCCCGCAAGCGCCCAGTGTTGGGGATGGCGTCTGAACATTTACTGCTGAGGAGACCTCGAACACTCATCGATGATTTATTGTAATATAATTTCCATTCCCAGAACCGTAATCAGCCCTTCAATATACTAGGATCAAGTACCACCCACACGTCGTTTGTAACTCCCCACAAAGTAAGGAATCAGATTAATTCCTGATACCCAAAATTCAACACCCCTTCGACCGGTAACGATCGAATCCAATAACGATTAATGCGCCAAAGGGTCTGCCCCGTGTCAGCAGACCAGGCGAAATGCTCGAAAATAAAACGTCGTCGTTCGGAATGAATTCGACGAAAGGAAATAACTTTTGCGGGGGGGAAACGGTACAGGGTTTGGAAATCACTTGGAAGTTCCGAAATGGACAAGACCCGGTCGGTCGGTTCTCCAATGCTCCCCGTTTACTCGGTCAACCGGCATCCCCTGCTTTAGCCATCACTTTTTAATTCAGGTTACCACGTTCAAGTTGCGAACGAATGTACCGGAGAAAACCCATCCGAGGTTCCGTGTGTCGACCCCATTAACGACGTCACGACGGCGGACGGGGTGAAAAAGCCGACGGAATATTTTTAATTGGACCGCAAACTTTGCCGGACTCCTGTTGCCAGTTTCCACGGGATGTAGCTCGTGCTTCGAAAAACCGACGGACTCAGAAGTGGCGTCAGCCGTGTCTACGCTGTGCCGTCGATTTGCCCGTCCTTCTTTTTCCGTATCCTGGACGTATGGCGTAAAAACGGAACGGGGGAGGGGGAAAAAAAGGCAACGATCAGCCTGGAATCTTGTCAAGAGCAGCGGGGCAACACGCGCGTGAGAACCCAACTGCACGAGCGCGCCAGACGTGGATTTGTAGGGTATGTACAAGATACCTAAAATTGGGAAGAACGAGAGGATCAGTGTTCGACGGGGGTCGGTGCTCATGAATTTTGTACCGGGATCGTGCAACCGTGATGAAACGTGAAACGAGGGAGGCGTTACATCGATCGGGTCCTCGAGCTGTCTCCACGCCCGAAATTAAAAATTGAAATGGGCCTTACTCGCGAAATTGCGACACCGTATTGGTCCACGTTGCGTTATTGTTCTGTTAATATTTGATTAATGGTTGATGGATGTTCGACATGTGTATGTGACTGTTGGGTGTGCTGTTGAGTAGTGAAATGGTTTTTATAAAATGGTGTATCTGTCTTTAAGAAAGTAGATCAATAGTATTCGTTATAATTCTTTGATAAACCGAATCAATTTCTAAGATCTAACGACCGTGAAGATATTTTTTAATCGAATTATGGTGAAATTAGGTTTCTGGAAGGAATTGCAGTTTATGCTGTAACCAGTGTATCTTGTCCCAATCAGATTAATTCTTTAGAGAAGAACCTCAATAAAAGGTAATGGCTTTCTTCACGCATGGAAGAATCTTCTTGTTCACACGTTTGGTGCCATAGTGGTCATCGATGACCAGCACTGTTGAATTACACAAAGAAATATTCAATTTCTAAAGAAGACCATTTAATATTTTATAAATATAATTCCCAGTAGAGTAATATTTAAAGTGATGATTGTTTAATGCCAACAGGTAAATACTTATATTGTTAATAACAAAAGCTACATAAATGTATCTTATCATGTTGTATCATCCTGTTCCAAGAGTAAAGTCTATGACATTCAACGTGTTAATATTGAATATTGCAATTCTTTCTGTCCTGGTTAGACAGATATAGAAAATACAGGTTGGATAATTAGTCATTGTAACTTGTTAGTCAATTAATTGCGTCTTTTACTACAACATCAATTTTTTAGTTGCCTGGTTTTCTAATATACGACCCGAACACTCACCTTTATGAAAATTGCGGATACGGAACTTTAGAATATAAGTGCACTGACTGCTAACTTGAAACTTGAATGTCACTTCGGTGAGGATACTCGAGGTTTTTAAGGGTTTTCAGAAGAAGTGTCTACGTGATATCTCGGGGCAAGGTACGGAGAATGGCTGTTCAGCGCGTGATTCATGCTTGAAAGGCTAGGGTGACGCAGGATTCGCGGAGAAAGTTTTATGGAATGTTTGCCTGAAGAGAAAATACAGGATGTTTCGTAAAATGTGGACATAACTTCCAGAGAACATTTTTCCGTATACAACTAATTTAAAAAGTTCATATAGACTGTTGGTATATTTACTTTAGTTTTTCTGCTGCACCTTCCACGCACTTACATTGCACGATTCAAAGACAGGAAAAACATAAATTCCAAGGAAACAAGGTAAATGTATACAGGAACTCTTCAGTCACTGTTATACGTCAAACTTTAATCCTTAAAATATGTCTGTACATTACGAATATACTTTTATTTACACAGTATTGCACATCTTTATCAATTGCTATTAATCCCTACATGAGCTAAAACTAAATAATTCAACGACTAACATTCTGTATTTCAATTCAGAATTTTTAATTCCAGAACCTAAAAAAATTAAAGATTTTATACAATTTATTATAATAAAGAATTTTAATATTCGCAAGAGAAATTTTCATGTCCCAGTCATTTAATTTCCCACGACCCCTGAACAAAGTACTTTCCATACTGTTCCCGATAAACAATTCGACCCATTTGGAAAACGCCTCTGAACTTTTAATACGCAAAACAGGTAAAAAATACGAAACTTCCGAGAAATTTAGTATTCACACGGAATCGCGAAGAAAGCGGTTCACCGCGACGCTGGATTCTATAAAAACACCACAGAATTAAATCGTTAGTACGCCAGCGGAAAGGAGAACGTTTTTCGTAGGTGGTGCGCAGTACACGGGAGTCGTAGCGTAGTCTACTTTCAGCCTGTTGTAAAAGCGCAGCGCGCCACCCCCGCGTTCCCCTCGCTCCCTTCTCGCTCCCGTAGTCGCCTCCGGAAATCTAAGAGCCGCGGAGAGACCGTAAATTAATTTAAAACGCGCGATTAAGAGGTGAAGAAAAAAATCTCGCATACCAATAGCGCCCGCCGTCCGCCATAAATTTCCGTTGTATTGCAACACGCGAATTGTGTTAGCGATATTGCGCGGTTAGCTACCTCTGTTAGCTGGCCAGTGAGTAAAACGTCGTGGTGAAAATTATTGGTGCGCATGTATTAACGTTGCGTACAATACGCGCGTCCAAGTCCAGCACGTAGTCAAGTGGCAATCCTTTGAGAGACGGTACCCCTCATTTCAAATAAACCAGAACGTACGCTGTATAGCTCGTCGTAGTCGTGACTTTTGCACGGTGCTCGGCTCGATTCACACGGACCAGAAGGGCGCGCAAACATGGTTCATCTAAGCAAAAATAGAAGCAGGGTAACTTGATTCCCGTCGTGCATGAATGTCGCAATTAGACGAGAACGTGCGTTTCGCGACCGCGGACGATGGGCCAGATGACGCAATAAATATTACGTGATAGAGACACGGAACGGGATTCGAGAGAGGATCATGCGCCCACGGGCATGAAACATATTATCCGCGTCGGAACGGTCCGCCGTGTATCCCTTTGTACCGAGCGGCCTCGCTGAGGTTTCACGCGGCAATTGAATAAATATTCATTTGCGTAATTAGTATGCACGCACGGGGCACGCTATCCCACGTCGGTCACCGGGCTGGACGTGCCTTTAATTGTGTAGCCCTTTCCCGCCGCGCAACATTTTTTTTTTTTTTTTTTCGTACTGTGGTTTATAATCTGGAGGCTGCGGGCGTGTGTGTACCTGATGACGCGTGTGTACTTTGCGAACGCGTGTCGTTGACCGTATAATGGATACGCGGGCGCGATCCCCGCAAAAGTCACCGCAGCGAATAATTCCACTAAAATAGAACTCTACTCTACGCGAGAATTGGGTTATCTCGTGTTTATTCGCGGATTTTCGGGATTGATGCATTAAACTTGGATAGAGGTAAATTGGGGCACATGTATCGTAATCGGTTGATATAGTAACATTAGGAAGGTTACTTTCTTTTTAACCCTTTTGGCGTTCAGTTCGTAAGTTGCGCGGGTAACGTGAAAAGTGCTAGAGCAATTTACTGTTCTTCGTACGGACGACTCGCGTTGCTTGACACTAGAATTACTAGCATTGAATGGGTACTAAATTAAATTGTATAATACAATAATATACAGAATATATAAGACAATCTGGTATAATATACCATAAAATGAAATGTGTAGTAAATTAAAAGCCAACATAAATTCTGACAGAAGCACCATCATAGTTTCAGTAATGGTAAAATAGTAAATCTGTAATCCGTCATTTTGACGGGTTTGGTAATTCTAGTGTTAAGGTCCCTTTTCCTTTTAGCGGCCCGAAGAAAAGGTTCAGGAATCGTTTTTAAAGAATGCAAAGAAGATATGACAAGAAAACTTGTTATGATAAGATAAAAAAATTGCTCTTTCAATATTTGTGCATTGTAAAAGACGCAAACATAGAAAACATATGTATTATTTACGACAGTTACAAGCAATTTAGGTCATTCGAAAACTCGACACGTTTTTTTACCACATTTAGATATTTTAGTGAGCACTCAAAGGGTTAATAATAGAACTGCATGCTTTAGTAATTAAAGTGGTGAGATATAAGGGCGTTCTAATACATTCTTGGAAATTTTCAGTGGAATTCGGATTAGACTATAACAAAGAAACTATCTAACAAACAGATCATAGTTACGACTTCCCCATTCATCTCCTCCAGGAATGTAGATTGACAATTACAGATAGATATTGATATCGCGTTTAAGCTGCGCCTTTGTATACATATATTCGAGCTTAACTCGAGACAGATAGTCAAGCTCAAAATGAAATTGGTTCCAGGAACGTTTCCAACAAGCCGCTGTGACACAAACTGATGATGCTCCCGGTATTGCATGATCCGGCTCGGCCGAATATCGGAATTTGTGGCATCTAATACTCTGTGTTACATGTGCGCTCTTTGAATGATTCCAGGTGCAGCATGGCCGAGCTAAGATTGATCGTTTTGTGTATCGGTTTCCATGCTCTGTAAACGATATCATTGTAACCGATAATATATCTTGGGCGTATCGGTTCAAGGGTGTCGGAGTATTAATTAATCCATTCCCCGTTTCGCAACACCCTTCGAAATATATAAGGTATCATGTTACTGGCGGTGGAACCGGATAGCTGTCCAGGTAAAAATATTAGACGAAAATATATAATCAAAATTGTTTCATTTGAAACTTTGTTTTTGAGAAAATAGATTTTGAAAATCTGCTGTACGCCTATGCCATTGTATGGGACTTGGTTAACGTGTCGGTTCATTGCATTCCGTTTCTACTTATTCCGAGAACCAATACCTTCAGACGCGATATTCTCGAAAACTAAACATCGGATGAAAAAATGTTATTCCATATTTCTAACTTATTTTGTCACGTGGAATCACCCCATACCCGGTTATATCACTATTATAGTAAAACGATATCTTGTATTTATTCAAAATTTTTGTACGATACCAAAGCGATCCATTACATTAACGAAATCGTGAGCACAAAAGCGTCGTCGGATAGGCTGGCTGTACACCAGAAACAACGGGTGGAAAAAACACGGCACAAATCACGGTTTCAATAAACTAGCAACCGTTGACTGCGAAAAGAAAAATATGAACAATGGTACTTTTGCCTGTATCCCACTCCCCCACGTATGTCGACAGTCGTGGCGCCAGCACGAAACACGGATAGCCCGAGCCATTTGCCGAAATTGACACGGCCGAATTTTAACCGCAGTTCCAACGTGCCCGTGGCGTGCTACGTGGCCGCCTAAAAAAAGCATAAATAAAAACAGGTTTTATTTTCGATTATTGCCGCGCGAAAATCCTTCGAATCGCCGTGCACACTCGACTCGAGGCAACGGAATCAATCGAGTAATCTCGTCACACGTGAACCCGACCCTATAAATCATGGACTGGAAAACGTTTGCTTTCCTGGAGAAACGGGTTTGGTAAGGGACACAGAGAAACGGCGAGCTGGTGAAAACGGGTGGCGTGGGGGTTGGGAAGAAGAAGGAAAGAGAAGCAGGACGAAAGAAGGATGTTCCGACAGGGAAGAATTTCATAACCTCTTAATTGCACATACCAAGATAGCGCCACTCATTTACATTTATATATCGCATTCCAATAGCTCGGTGCTTCGCATAGTTCAGCTATATTTTTCTGCTCGCGTATCCGACAGAGAATTTTCACGGTCCTGCCCCAACTATCCGCCATCCACATTTTTCATACGCCAGAAGTTGTTATTCTTTTTTGTCTTCGTAGTTAGACATTAACCCTATAACTATAGTATGTGAAACTGGCCGCCCAAACGCGAGAACGTACGTCGGTAAGTGGTACTAATGAAAATTAATAAATACGTAATAAATAATAATTATAGTACATAACAAATATTTTCCTTATCAATATCAGCTATTTCACTACCATCACTGTTCACATTATTACACGAGAATGTTTCCTCTTCGTCGTCTATCGACGATAGCCAGTAGTTAAACGGTCAACTAATTCATGCGTAAGTGAAGATATTCGTTAGAAATTTCGAAATCTGCTAATCCAATGATTCATAAAAGAAAAAGAAACCTCTTCATTGGGATCATTAGAAGGTATTCATGAAAGACCGACGAGAATCCATCTGGTTAAGATGAATATGGGTCGGGGCAACAAAGTGGCCGCAAATCCTCAGCTTCCAATTCCTCGACATTCATCGGGGGATCAGTAGCCCGTAACGAGGGAAGAGATCGGCCAATAATGGCTCATAAAACGCTCGTCAAACCGGGCCGTGCGTGTTCAAGAGGGGGATCGGAGCGGGGAAGGCGCGCTGGTAAGAATGCAGCAACGAGAGGCGCCGAGAAAAACGGCTTTCATTAAGAACGTAGAGCAACGAGTGGTAATGAGAAAAACGGGGTTTCACGTGAAATAGCGGCCAAGAGAGGAGGGATCCGCTTTTTACACGATGGAATGTGGCCATCGGCGGAAGGAGAGAGCTTTTGCCCGGGTATCCGCGATTGGCTCGAGTTACGCGTGGACACCTCAGTGAGTGACCAGTGGTCTTCGATGAATTCGCCAACGGTTAAATCTTCGTTCCTCCGACTGATTGTCCGCCCACGTGGCGCGCGATTTGACTTATTAGTCCGCCTGTAAAAGTGTCCGTGTGGAGCAAGACACACGAGGGGAAAGAATTCATGGCGTTCGTTGCGCAATTACGTAAGAAGCCACGGTGAAGATAAATGGAAATCGCGATGGACCTTCTTTCGCGCGGAATTTAAACGCATGGTTGCGCATATACTCAAGCGCGATCATACGGTGAAAATGTAACGCGAATATGTATATTGTTACGTTCCAGGATGGACACGAGGAATAAATCTGCGTGACGTGTACCTGGGAATGGACTGAAATGGTAATGCTGGTGGATGGAGTAAATAATTCTGAAAGGTTGCAACTCGGTAATAAATAACCGACGAGGTTGGAATTGTAATTGCTCGATGTCTTTGGTGTTGGGAAATTGCGGATGATTCCTTCTTGGGTATAGTTCGAGGTGCGACTGTTTCGAAGAGAAAGATACTTGTCAGAACTAGACTGTTTTACCGTAGTCGTTAAGATCTGTAACTCGAAGAAAGGTCGATATGGAAGAGCAATTTAATGTGTAATTTAATGATGGATTGTTCATACGTTCATGCTGTTCAGGTGTAAATCGGAAACAGAGGTTGTAGTGAGTTCAGATTCGAATCCAAAGCAGAATGTTCAAACTACAAAACTTAAACATTCACGTAGTCACGTTCAAAAGTTCAGAAATTTCTAATATTTTTACCATCGGAAGCTTTCAATCACGGATTAAAAGGAAATATATTATTTTAAAGAAGGCACTATATTACACTTCCATGATTCTAGCCAACAAATCTCTAGACAAAAAAATAATCGTATTTCAGGTCCAGTTTAAACCAAATGCCGTTGGTCATTCACCAACGGGAAGCGTTAACCTAAATTCGTACGGTTTCCACAGGTACCGTGACGTTCGGATACGAGCCAGGCGCATCGTGAGCAGTACTTTAAACTGGGTTTAACTATTAACAGGTTGTTAGCCGGCCATTAAAGCGCAAACAGACTGAAAGAACAACAACAACTTTATCCACGGAACACCTGGGAGCACGACCCGGTGTAATGGTAATGCGACTGTTCCGGAAAAACCGTTTCCTCGAACAGTCTTGTTATTCGAGAAAATTGGCGTCCCGACGCGACGTGGCGAGTATCGTCGTTAATCTGGCCGACGTGAAAACGACGTTTTCCTTATTTTCTCGTGATATATGCGATCTTTAACCACGGCCAGGCTAGTTCCCGACGATCTACCAATCAGGAAATATTCTGATGCCGATGTGACGTATAGCGTAGAGATGGAAAGATGGTGGCAGAGGCATGATGGGTATCCCGATCATTCTGCATCACTAAGCTTGCATCGCACTCACAAGCCAATAGCCAACACTCTGCGACGCATTCCTTTCAAGGTCGTCGAATTGCTCACGCTATTGCTCTATCTCACTCTGTCTAGATGTATCCTAATCGCTGTCTTCGTGACGCGGTGCGATGGTCATTTTCAAGGATGTCACTTTATTGCCCTCATTTTGGCCAATAAAGAAAATACATGTGCTATGTCTTTATACATAATTCTCTCGTTAAAGGTTCCAAACAGAGTAGTCGCCAACATTTAACGCCGTGTAATTACCGGCTACCGTGGCAAAGTCAGCTACACGTGTGCATATCTGTGAAGTAAAAACGATGTCGGTTGCTACTCTTTTGGGGCCTCTAACGAGAGCATCACCTTCCAATTGTGTTGGAGAAGGTGGGCATATAGGACAAAGATCAATACTACAGGGCGATTCTCTCGCTCGAGAATCCAAAGGGACGTACCTCTGTCATTAGCGTTGTAGTCTCCCGGTTTACCAACGCTGCAACATTAAGGGCCTGTATGTCATTGACGGATACCGTCGTTGAGTCGCCTATATGTGGGCATATGAGGCGGTTACTCTCTTGGGCACATAAAGCGTCCACTTCCTTGGGCAAACAATGCGTTTACTCTCTTGGACACATAAAGCGTCTGCTCTCTTTGGATCCTCCAACGGGAGAATCACCCTGTACAACCCCTCAGACCCACATTCCTTTCACTAGCCAACTTTTCACCTCTGCATATTAGTGCCTCGCGTGTCTTGAATTTACGTTGCAGTGGCCAGACACGATCGCGCGCAGGCTGAGCGATCCATCGAGCGGTATGTTGAGGGGCGGTTGGGCGCGCTTTAACGCATCCTAGGCTCGTGCATCGGGGACGAACCGCATATTCGCGCTTCCACGCATTCGCGGCATACGGTGTGTGGTTTCGTTATTTTATAGCGTTCGATGGCAAACACATTCACGCGAGCGCGCGCGCGCGTGCCCGATCCAACCCGAAGCGTTACGACGCTCGGTTCGTCGTGTCGCAATCTGTAGTAGCTGCTCGTAAAATTAACGACGCCTCTTTCGCGACCGACTTAAGAAGGTAACATACGATTTTTAAGACCACGCGTGCGAGATGCTCCACCACCGTCCTTTACGCGACGGTTTCGAGCGCACGGGGTTTTATTCGATGTAGAATATGCACGCGGATTGCGTGGCGAAATGTTGTCGCAGATTGCGGCCTCCCTACAGATTTATTCGAAACAGTTCGTTGGAACGAGAGGTTCTTTTTTAATATTTTAGCCAAGCGATGCTGTTTTTCAGATTTTAAGAGGGTAAGGCAAAGAATATAAGTTAGAGGACGAATATTGTCTCTCGTATTGTTATACGTATTCGCTAAAAATAAAGGAGAAATACCTTTATCTTTGACTCTTGTTTACCATATGGAAGAATATTTTATCGCTAGATTCGATATTGGAAATTTTTGTCTTTTATTATATTTCACAGAGCCCTATAAGCTATAGATGCGCAAAGTCCGCAGTCTATTTATCATAAATAAATTATGCTATTCAGATGAGCCACATGATGTCACTGAATTTTCATTTTCTAGTATTATAGCTACTTGGTAGACAGCATACGTAGAAAACTTATCTGTGAAAAATATACAACTGGTACAGTTACTTCATACACTTATTAACATTATATGATGTAACTTGTTTGTAATTAAATTGTTCTATAGTTCGTGGCATTCAACGTGTTAACAATTTCGTTCGAAAGTTATATTATTGCTATCACGAAAAGTAAGAATAAAGTAACCCAAGTCCCTTCCTGCCGCTTCATAGTCACTTCTTCTTTCCTATAATCGGACCATCCCTCGATATTAATTTTCAACGAAAAACCAGCCACCTAGCAGTAACTTTACCGGTCCGTACTTAGGCACTCTTCTGTCCAATAAACGGCTTCTTGGATAAAACTTATATCTCGCGCGATTCACTTCATCCGCGAATAAAGAGCGCCAAGCGGAGACGACCGTTGACCCGATGACCTGCAAGGGAGCCGCGTATGCCCGCCCGATTATATCGATTCGACCCCTATTCGCGACACCCTCCACCAATCGCAGTTTTACCGATTTTAAACGACGGGGTCACAAAACCACCGATACAAAACTGAGCTTTTGACAGCCTTTGCTTTTAGATTAAGCTGCAGAGATGAACGTATGGTGATTTACGAGTACTGTACGTATTAGGTCATTGTGAAGAATGTTTACATTCTCATGCATCCTAAATTCCAATTATTAAAGGGTTAAATAGAAAGTTAGCAAGTCCCAAATAGAACCGTACATCCTAAGGACGTCAGTTTCATGTCTAGTTTATATCCGAATGTCCTACGTCCATTTTGGACATCTTTAGGACGATCGTAAGATTTAAATTTCGGATGTTCTAGTAACGTCCGTCCTAAAAGTCCTAAGGATGTTCTCAAGACTTAAATTTTGGATGGTTTCGTTTAGTATTTGTGCCAATGTCATTTCGTGCAAGGTGATGGAACCACATGAACAAGGTGTCAGTCTTTAAAGGATCAATACAGAAGTGTAACGACACTAGTGGTTTTTTGCGAAAACTTCAAGAAAGTTGAAAAAACATGTTTTTTCTTAAACCGTCTCTAACCAACACCGAATGTTGCTGTGAAAATAGAAATAAACACAATGTACTTGGAGATCATAATTCCCAAACCTATATTTTCATTATAATTCCTTATAGGAAATTTAACCGTTTATTTAGTAACAGGAACTAACTAGATCTAATTTCTACTAAGTGCGGAAATCGCAGGAAAAATAATCTTTTATTTGTTAAACAGAAACCAACCTAACCTAACTCCTGTCACCTTGCACAGAATGAAATCTAACCGCAATTTTAAACATTTAAGAGATTTTATCTCTTTAAACGTTTCCAAAACGTACCGGGAATGTTAATTTACCAACCTAACCTAACTCCTGTCACCTTGCACAGAATGAAACCTAACCGCAATTTTAAACATTTAAGAGATAAAATCTCTTTAAACGTTCCCAAAACGTACAGGGAATGTTAATTTTACACATTCGAGAAATATTCTGAGAATGTTGACACAGGACGTTCCACTTTGTAAATAGAACCTTCCTAGGACGTTTAAAGATTTTAACGAGGACCTAACGGGCACATATGGACCTTTTCGGAACATCCTCAGAATGTACAGAACGTCCGGAACGTACGTCTATCGGACGTACATAGGACGTTTTTGTGCTATTTGGGGTGCTTTAAATAAAGGATTAAATTTAACAGAGTCTATCGAACAGTTATTCACTTATATCATTGATATTCCCCTTCCTATGTATGTCTTCTCCTTTTACCTTTACAATATTTAGGAAGAATATTGAAGTTTCATTTCTACTATTACCTGGTCAAACGAATTTTCCACGTTAACGAGCACATTTACACTTCCAAGCCGGCTTGACACACCACCGTCAGTCACGTCTATACATCAAGCACAGAGGAAAACCCTCGATCGGCACAGAAATCATCGACACCGTTATTCATTACGTCCAGGCGATCAAAATTAATCGCGATCCGCGAAGCAGACGAATCCTCATTTTCAATTCAGTCAGGCTGGAGGTCGGGGAGAGAAGGGAACGGTAATTCAGTTTAATGGCGTAACGCTGTTATCGAAAGGGAAGATTTACCGGCGCGGTTACTTATATTCCGTACACCCGAGATTCGTGTACGGTAGACTCTGTCGGCTGTGCATGTGTATTCGAGGGGCGTAAATGCGATTCAGATATCGGGTTGATACTTTAACCCCTGCCATGGTACAGCGTCCAGAGCAACGATCGCGGTTCGCGCATCTCTCGATAAAAAACGGGGAATATATTCGCGTTCGTTCGGGGAGAGCGTCGATTAAAATAAACACGAATTCTCGGTCAGTTCGCGAGTCGCGTGGTCGATTGAAAAAAAAAGGATAAATAAAAAAAACCAACCTCGATCGATTCCTCAAATGTGACTGAACCGTCTGTCTGATTAATAGCGTTAGCACAGACACCCGGGGGCCGGCGGATCGATTCCCAGGTAGCGTCGACGGCGTGACTGTTCCGCGACAGGATTGTGTATAACGCAATTGTTCAGCCTCAGATTCAGACGCCGTCCATAAATTCAACTTTGAAACTATCGGTTCGAGCGGGTCCCCGCAGAATTGATTAGTCGCGCGACTGGCACGACCGAAACCGTGACCTTAATAGTAATTTCTGTATCGGAAACCGTGCAATCGCATTTATGCCTCTCCCATTCCTCTCTTTTCTTCTATGGGAGCGCGTTCTGTGTGCTCGCAAGCTCGACTGGCGGGGGAAACAAGATTGAACCCCTGAGAAAAGCTCGGGGACCTGTAACTAGAGAGGTCTCTCTCGAATAAACCTCCGGTGTGTGTTCGTTTGTCCTGCGGATACATTTGAAAATTGCGACACCCTTGAGACACGACGATCGTAATAATTAAACAATTCGTGGGTTAACGATATTACAGGGGAGAACCACGGAGGCTCTGGCATAATTAGCATTGTGGATATGCAGGGGAAAGTACGGTGGCGATAAAATTGAATAATTTTATGAAGAGAATGTATACAGGCTGTTAGTAAAAATGTGGGGCACTTTCACTGGGTGGGTTTTACATGCCAAAATAAAACGAAAATCAAGACTGACGGAAGTGCGTCCGAGGCTTTTTTTAGAGTTATTAATACGTTGAGTGCCGCAGTGACAAAGGCCGCTCGTAACCAGACACATTCTATTTCGTTTTTTAAGTTACAAATCGTCGAAAATATATACGTTTAGTTAATAGAGATTGTTGGTCCTGTTTTGAATTATACAGCGATATTAATTTTGCGTAAAATTTTGTAACGATATTTAAATAATCCAGCCTCGTACGTGTTATCCATACTTGGAAGGAACGAAACAAGTGCTATAAGTTTGCTAAATTGGTATCTGTTTCGTAGAATACTAGCATTACTGATATCTAATTATATTCGCATAAAAAACGTTTCAAACATTATACGTCATACTGACGAGCAGAGCGACTTCAAACACGTGATTCTTTAACTATTTTCAGCAGTGTAATAGCATAGGCTATATTTGCAGGCTATTCTAAAATAGAAAATGGTGTATCTCTAAAACGAAGACGTATCACAGTTAAATATATCTTCCTTCTCTCTACGAATCTCAGTAATCACGTTCGTTACATCAATATCTGTCAAGATGGTGTACCAATAAATATCAGCATACTGAGAGAGCATTTGTAATTTCCTATTCTCGTCAATGTGATTTCTATCGGTAACTGAACGATGCACGTGATGATTTTATTTAAAAAAGAAAAGAAGGGAAAAACACGTACGAGTCGATTTCCATCAAAAGCTGAAAATCGTCGACCCATCTACACCAATGTTCGTCACGGCAGGGTGCACGGCGACGCATCGGCGCCAGTGATATCGCGACTGTCAACGCTGACCCATTTAAATGTGACGCGAATTCTTTATGGACATATTCCTAAGGTACCGTGCGGACTTTCCCGCTGGGCTGCGGACTTGTGCCAAGCAATTCCACGCGATACGTATCTCCCGTTCTGCGTTTTGTTCCCGGTAATATCACGGAGAGCATATCTCGTACCGTTGTTGGTTGTGTCGTGATGTTGGACAGAGAGAAATCGTCTCGATGCATGGAAGCGAAACGGTGTTGACCAATAGATGACCGTTCCAATAGCGATTGACCGTGCTTTTCGTGAACTTTACGATTCTAGTGTACTTGTTTGCTCGTCAGGCGACTAACGACCCATTCCACTGACCACGACATATCGCATCGTACCGCAAGAAAAGTGTCATAAGTCGAAAATGTATCATTTTCCAGGAGAGGGAAAAGAAACCGACTCATTACGTAACATTTCATATATTAAACCTAGTGTCACTTGTGCCATCTCGCTTGAAGTATTGGACTTCAATTTATGACATCTCTCAAGATGGTGCATCTGCGTGGTAGAAGATATTTCACGCGATAAGACGAAGATTTAAAACTTTTGACTAGTGACACGTTTCTCACGGGGTTGCGATGGACCGAAATTTTAACCGTAATAAAAGAGTCCATTATAAAAGACTATTTCATAAGATAACTAATGTCTAAGAATACATATAATGAAATTAGTAATCATTCGATCTATAAAATAATTAATACTGTTCTGCACATAATGGGATAATGTCTGGATCGCCATGTACGATATGAATATTAGGATTTAATTTTTCCTGTACTGCTATCGGCATTACATAGTACTATTTCAATTTACCTCTCAGGATAGTATGTACAATTCTTAACGCGTAGCATTTCACATAAGCATTTCACAAAGAACAAATTCATCTTGTTCATAATAATAGGAGGTAACCGTTAGAATTGAAAATAGAAAGGTACCTCATCATTGCTGCCAATATATCGTACGATGATAAACTTACAGCGACGTTGCCCAGGCGGAGGATAAGCGAACTGGTAATCGTATGATTGTCAATGGATTAAGCATACGTTGCTTGTTTACTTTCGTGCATCGTCTCTATTTATCCTTGGAAGCGGAACTATCGAGGTAACGGCACGCGAAATGTGTTCAACATAAATTTACCTTACAAACTTCGCAAATAGACGCAACGCTCTCGCGGAGCACGCGCCACCGCTGCCTTCATGTAGAATTCATGCACGTTCCCGGTTAAGACAACGGAACACGTAAGAAAGTATTCGTATTGTGAACCGGCAGCGAGGCAGGTCTCTAACTCGCGACACGTCACCTGTGAACCCGAAAAATGTGTTTACTTCTGTCGGTCCTGAACTTCTTAATCGTGCAAAATGTGACGCAAGCACAATTAAATTACTATTAATTACTTCTTATAAATTTTACAATTGTGCACATATTCGTACTATAAATTTCTAGCTTCATTCATTCTATTAACCCTCGTCCAGCTGACACCACCGTCAATTCTGGACCATTTTTACACGTCATAGGTGACGAGGGGGGAAGGCATGCACCCGCACGACTAACAAGGGGATTTTGGATACTCCGAAATATCGAGTTTGATTTTTAAACCTCGCAGGTTTGTAGGGGATCTCAATAGAATCGTGCAATTTTCGTTTTTTAGGGTGAAACCACTCCGTAAAAGTCAATACGTTGACTGCCACAGTGAAAAAGGCCGCGTGTGGCCAGACACTCTTTAATTGATTTTTTACTCATAGGTCGTCGCAAAGTATATTGCGTTTACTTAATAGAGGCAAATTGGTCTTGTTTTAAATTGTACTGCGATATCTAAGCCAAAAGCAAGTCAAAAAGTGTTATTCCCTCAAGAGCGTAATTATGTACCAAAGAAATGGCACCAGCGATGTGTGCGTGTGTGTGAAGTGATTTAATACATTTCACTATTAATACATCAATCTATATGAATATTTAAAAGAAGGGGAAGTATGCATGGACGTCGAATTACCACAAGTAATCACTTTATATTGACGTACACGTTTACGTCGAACCCGCTTGAGGAGTTAATGTGTGTCCTCCTATTTTTCTGTATATCTTGAAAACTATAGTAAATATAAAAAATGAAAAATTGCCCGATGCTTCTAGTGAGGTCCCCTACGAACCTGACGACACGAAACATTTGATCACCCTGTAATGTCCAATCGCTCTATTTCCATTTTCACCATAGAGTGAAATGGAAGTATTCCTCCATCGTTTCTTCGCTGAATTTCTTCATCATTACTTATCAGTCGGTTTCGCAACGTTCCGCGGCGCCAATATCCGTTTCAATGCGCTCGCCCCGTCGAATCCATGATTCCGATGAAAAGTCAATGAGGCACCCTTTCGGAATTCAAAAACGTGCCATGCACGCTTCTTCGTTGCGAAAACGGCCAGTGCACTGGCCGCGGAAGCCTGCTCGCGGAAAGAAGGGAGAAAAAGATCGGCGCAACGTACGTAAATTCGTTTTTCCCCCGACAAAGCGAGTTCACCGCCTCTCTACCCGCCACGCCTCGCTGCAATGACGTTTTTCTTTCGAGCGGAGTCCTCCTCAAAGCGTGTTCCGCGTTAGATCCCGAGGCAGGGGGTACGTGCCAATATTCTCCACCGGCAACCGTTCCATGTCGCGGAATACCAAGGGAGGTATCAATATTTTCCGCGTATTGATAACCGCCTTGCACGGTCCGCCTCTATAAAGTATATCGAGGGGGCGTGGGTTTCTTTCTCTCGCTCGCTCCAGGAAAGTATCGCGTAGCTACGTGCAAAGTGTCTGGTGATGCCCTTTCCACCCGCACCCCCAAGGAACGTGAGATTCTTTACGAATGCGTTTTATATGCAGAACGTCGCGTTTACTCGCGCGGCGAGGATCAGGCTCGAAACCGAGAAAGCTGGAGGGGGATCTCAGGAAATTTTACCGCCGGTTTATTGTGGCCAACTTGTTTAGAAACTCGCTGCGCCCCCGGGAAATATTTAACTCCTCTGCCGGCCGTTAAACCTCTCTTACGAAGAAACGATTCCTATCCCCCGTCTGGCCGCTAACCACGCGTCTAGGCTATCAATGGTTAATTTCGCTCGAACTTGCAACGAATGTTTAAGGGAAGACTCCATGGATTCTGTTGGGCGGTTTGTGAAAAATTACTCGGACGATATATCACTTTCGTTTATTGAAGAATTCTTTCAGGGGTTCATGTTTGTTGCACTATGAGTCAAGTGAAATACGGAAGGAGATGACTATTTGTACAGAAATTAATCGAAAGCCGGAAAGATTGTTTTTCACCCTTTCCGGTCGTATTCCGATCAGATATGGACCCTGAGGTAGTCAGGATTAATTTTTATTGAACGAACGCTAATAATATAAATGCAAGGTTCTGAATATAAAATTTATTTTGTATTTGAACGGTATTGCTGCGCTGTTTCATTATTCAAATTACGTTTGCATTTCTTTAGAACGAAGTAAAGAGAAAATGCGCAGTCGGAATGCTTTTTTTCCTTTAACAAATCTAATATTATATGGAATAGTGTAAAGTCTATTAAATAAGGTTCCATGCCTGAACAGTCGCGAGTTATACGAAATTGAAGAGCGATGTTCGAAGCCTGTGCAATGAAAAATTTGAAGTGATCAAATTTTTCTCCTGTAATACACCGTGCGTGGCCCACAAAGTCTTTGCGAATATGAGTTTAGACCTCATTTCCATTCCCTGACAGAACGTTGGATCAAAGTCTCGTTTCGTTTCGTCCTGGTATTTTCATTACAATCCCGGGACACCGAAGAGCGAACCGTAGGCTGGAACGGTGGAAAAGAGACGGAATAATAAGAGGGGAGAAGGGGTGGTTGCGGTGATGTTATTGCTGCTTTATTGCAGGCAGCTTGTTTAAAAACTTGGAACGCAACACGAGAATCGTCTGCGGAGAATAATAGAAAAGTTACGCGGACTGAGGATGACGTTCGTGCTCGCCGAGGGGTTGCCGCGTAGCTGCTAGCGCACCTGGGGCACGTGTACCAGGACGAAAGATTTATTCGTGGATCTTAATTCAATGCCAAAATTCTACGAAGATAACCGTATTGTCTGAGAAAACGGGAGAAGGGACCCGCCTTTACGGCCGGTTGTAAAGCACTAGAAAGTCTAATTAGAAAGCTCGCTGTGATTCGACAATCAGCCGCAAGAAGCGTTCAGTTACGTACTTCCGCTTATGCGCTGTTAAGGGATTTCCGGGCGCAGATTGCACGGAAATGCGTACACCGTATACATTATCGTGCAGTTAACTGCTTCGGTACCGTAACGCTCTATAGTTCATCGCTTTAAGCTAACATATGCAATGTGCAAAGTATTCAAGTAGATATTTATCTTGCGTGTCAGTTTCGACGCGAAGGAGGAGTTACTTTGTTGAACTGTTTAATGATTGTTTAGCGTTAATAAAATCTTCATTGTATATAAAAATATATTATCCCTTTCAGAAATTAAAACAGACTGTGAAACGGTATTGTGAATATAGATGTAAGACGATTATCTGACAATTGGAAATATTATTCATCTGAAACTGTCCTGATAGGAATGTCTACCGTACACTTTCTGGTCGACGTGTTTGATAATATTTCCCCGATCGACCCAACAATCGATCATTTCTGGACCTCTGCATAGGACTGAAGCATGAACATTGCGTGACTCAATAATTTGCAAGCAGGGTAATCTGAATGTCCCAATTTCCCGTGCATGATTGCCCTAACCTGCTGCGTATGTTTCCGAAGGTATAGTTAACCATGAAATTCGTTCTTGCTCAAGGAACATAAATGTACTGAAAGCAATAAAATTATATTACCCAGAATAGCACAGTGGAAAGAATGTAGTACAATGGAAGATGAAGTAAACTGAGGGCTATGACTAGAAAGTAAGCTTTTATGAAACTAGGAACCCCACAGATAGATACTCAGAGACTCAAGTTCAAATACCTATGTGTCTTAGGACTGGGATTGTTCAATCCAGGGACCAAGTCTGAAGGCCCTTAAGCTTATGGGTCCAAGTCGTTTGGTCCTATGAGGGTCCCAGTTGAGTCCCTCAATCCTGGATGGATTCACTGATAATTTCTTTGCTGATGATGCCAAGCAACAAGATATTGCTGATTTGAAACTTATTATTTATTACTTTTCACAATATACACAAATTATACAGACAAATAATCATTTGTCTTTAATTTAATTAATTCATTATATACATGTCCAATTGCTACTTATTTTTCAGATACGTATTCACTTACCGATTTATCATCGGAATACCGGTAAATCAACATAGTTCTATCCTGTTAACCGTACCAGGTATCTTGATGAGAATGTGGCTACTATATTGAGGTAATCGTGCGAAGGAAATTGGGACACTCTGGTTGAACTGCTCGTGAATGATCGAGTTCCATGCTAAACGCATCAAGTCCGATGTGCTGCTCGATATTAGTCAAAAGTGATACGTTATAAACGTTTATAGTTCGTGATTTATCGAAAAATTGTTGATAACAAGTGCACGATTATTCCTGAAATGGTAAGTGCGACATTACTATGCTGGAAATTTTAATGATAATAAACACGTAATCTGAGAACACTGCAGGTGTTGTACACGGTGAAAACAAACGTAACTTGTGGTAACTGTCAAAACGCAAATTACAATATTCAGATGTCTGTTATTAGTAGACCGTATCCGCTCACAAAAACTTACAATGAGGTTTGCATTAGTTTAACCATTAACATCGTCGAATGGTATACACGAGAATGTTATTTAACTCGGCAGTTCGTTACGTGGCCGGATTTTAAAAGCACTTTCAATGAAATAAAATAATTTCCTCTGATACAACGCGAGAGGGGTGATTTTACGGCGCATAAAATTGAATTTATTTTCCCGTTCAATAAGCTCCAATCCAGGCAAACGTTAATCTATCTGCTACATAAATTACATAATGTATTACGACGATAAACCAAAGCCTGTGTACTGTGTAAAATATCGTACGAATCGATCGGCGAAGAAAAGGTAGATCGTGAATGCTCCAAATAACTATTTAATTCGCTATTTATACAGGGTGGGACAAGACAGATGGTATAATGAGCCAGGAAGCATATAATAATAAGTCGAAAATATTAAATAAAATTTTTTCGTACGATGTTTCGTTTTCTGAATATTCGAATTCGAATATCTGCTGGATACGCGTGCAATTGAATAGGACTTGGTTAACGCGTCTGCACATTACATTCCGTTTCTACTTATTGTCAGCAAAAACTCTATCGTACAAAAGAAAAAATTAATTCTACATTTTCGACTTGTTTTTACGTGTAAAATGACCTGGTGTCCGGTTGTACCACATGTCGTGCCCCACTCTCTTTCATTATATTGAAGAATTCCAACTCCTAGAAATTCATCAGTCCGAAAAATTTCAGACATTCCCAAGTATCGAACCGAATCCATGGTCATTTACATTCAACGCGAAGAAATTTCACGAAAAAGTCCAATGATACGGGGAATACGTGCTCTATTTATTAATGCCATTGTAATCGACGATACTTCAGAAGAACCGTTTCAGTTTCCAGGTAACACATTGGTCGTTACTTCCACCGTTTCCTCTCGGGTAAATAACATTTCAAAAATACCGGGGATGCAGCCGGTACGAGACCCGGGAGCGGACAAGCGACCGATCTATTAACAGCGCGTCATATCGTCGCGTCTAAGTCGAATTTATGCCTTGTCGCTTTAACACGTTTGAATAGTTTAACGACGCACCAACCAGCTCCCGGAAGGTGTGAGTCGCGAAACATCGGGACACGTCCGTCGGAAATATCGCGCGTACAATTTTATTAGGGCAATATATCCAGCCCCCCAACGGTGTCTCGTGGCAGTCTGAAACGCGCGGAGGATTACCTGCAACGTACGTATCTACATGTGAAACGCGTAGCCGGGGATCGAAACGACCGGCTCTGCTCTTCGATCTCCGGGTGCGCGACACTTAAACCAATTAATATCGTACCGTATCTCCGGGCACTTAATTAGTATGATTAAATGCTTTGCCTAACGACGGCTCCGCGGCTACATTGACGAAACTTTGCCGCCGCAGGATTCCAGACGGTGCCCGACGGTACGGTTATACGCGAGCAGACACGTGTTACCCGAAGTTGATACTTCGTTTTACCGATTTAAAAAGCCGATTGGAAGTTAATTAAAGAGTTATCGCTATCGGAACTGGATGGGCCAAGGTTTATATTGATAGCCGACCGCGAACGGTCGAATTACTTATTACGAAGTTTCCAACGTCCACGTCAGAATACTGCGTAACCAAATTACCGGGGAATTGGGTAAGTAGCAGTGCACTGGCGTCTAATACGCTAAAGCGGAGACCTGAAACCGGCGTATCGTCGCCATGGGACGGTGTATAATCTGACGTTGAACGTTTCGTATTTTGGTGTGGAAAATGATTCGGATGAAACGACGTGTCACGGGTCTTTCACTTAGCATGGATGTCTGTATTGTACTAAAGATTATTATAATAGATGTCATCTTCTTTATATAAAAAGCTTTCTTTACAAGGGATGTTAAACATGTGTTAAATTAGTTTGGAAAAAATTATGGTTTTAAGTGGTAGGATTCGATCTTCTGAAAATTGGAGTAAGTGTCACTCGCCCCTCGAATTCAATACTAGTCAGAAAAATGGCATAAAAAGAGTGGGTTAGAGGCACCGCTGAAAATTAATATAAATAACTTTCTTTTTATGATTTTATGTATGTTTTAGATTGTTTTGGATATGTGCGAACAAAATAACTGGGATATGAACCAAAAGCATTAAAGTAGAGTTTTTGTTCACCTCGACAAAATTGTCCACGTTGCTGATTCCAAACCTTCTAGGATTTGGACCCAAAGTTGGTGTTTTTTGTAGCTTTCCCAGTTGTTTTATCTACATGTATCCTAAAAGAAACCTAGACAGTCAAATAAATTATAAAAAGAAAGTTAGTGGCACCTATTTCCAGAGCTGCTTATAACAGACTTCGACGTCACTTTTCTGTTCAATACTAAATTATTAGGACAAGTGTCATCTATTTCAGTTCATAAGAGGTCGAGTCCTCCAATCATCATCCATCATTTTTCCCAGATTAATTTAATTTGATTAGTTACTGAAATTAGCATGACGTTAGTTTTAAAACTAATAGATTCTTAGAAGAGTATTTATACTTGTTTTGCCTTTCACTTCCACCACAAAAGGATCAAGATAGAGTTTCGTACAACGACAAAAAGATAAATACGTATTTCGTCATTGTTAATTGATTGAACGCGGAAATTTAAAAAAAAAAAATTATACTTCTTCTTGAATGAATGAACACTTGGCAAACACTTGTTATTTATGTATGTTTTACGTTAGTAGGTTATCTCCTTAGTTATTCAGAGATCAGTACGCCACTCATAGATACAGTTGCTTTTCACCATGTATTATTCAAATAAAATTGTACTGAACCGTGATCTCCAGTCGTATTTCGAGACGAGCGCGATCTTCCACTTCCTGGATGCATTACACTCCACAGACGGTCTCCAGGGTAGAATTACGCATGACCCATCGAAAAGTGCATTGACCAAAATGAGCACGGCAACATGGACATCGCGTACCCTCCCGTTCGTATCGATTCCGTGCGAAGTGCCGATAAGAGCCGTCAGCCGAACAGCACTTTATAACAAGAGAATGAGGCGGAAAGGGGAACGGAGGCAAAGCAGAAAAAAAAAGCGTGGCACCAAGGTTCCCTGAAAATTGTCCCCGCGTCTTATCGCAGACGGTCACAAATGGGAGGGAAAAAATTCAAACTGTTCCAATGCTCGACCGACCGATCGTCCCGGGTTGTACCTACCGTGTAAATGTGAGTTCGTTACCAACAGGATGGATGATTTACTCCATCTTGGGGAGAAGGTAAATGGCCTGAACTCGATTCCGCCTGAATGTTAAAGATTACGACAGATCGTTAAGCATTTGCTCGATCGAACACGGCGAGTGTTCAAAACTGCCTGTTGTAAGGTTTCGCACACGTGTAACCCTTGTGCCCAGTATTTGGTACGTATCGACAGAGTATTCGTTCGTTTAACTTGAATTCATTCTACGATAGTCGCTAGGAAACTGGAGGTCAACACAGCTGCATAACACGCAGTTTAGTACAAAGTCTAATACAGGGTGTTCGGTTGTAGGTGCCAGAAACATTAAAAGATGATTCCACGTATGAAATTAAGACGATAATCGAGAATTACGAAATTGTGTTTGAGGCTTTGTTTTCAAGTTATTAAGAGTTTAGTCAATCCGCGTAGAGAAGCGATAAGCGTAGGGCCCTACAGTGTTGGCATGTACACGATTAAACAAATAAATCTTTACCTCGTAGTAAAAAAAAAGCGATGTGTGACACCTGCAATCGAGCTTGGACTAATTTCTTGAGATACTTCATGGAAGAAGAAGACACAAATCGTTGCACGATATTAAAACTGATTATTCGTTGTTATCCACAAGGTAGACCACAGAACACACTCACAGAATAAATACTGAATGAACTAACTTAAGCTAAATTAAAGCTCACTGTAAGAAATTAAATTGATACTATAAAGAAATACAGATGGATTTATTCGAGGGCTATTTCGCGACGACTAGCTGTTTTCGCAACGATTAGATGATTTCGCGTTGACGACTGGCACCGAACTAAGGAAAAATTGCTCGAATCCCACGCAAAGTACGAAAAGGAATAACAATATGGAAAGAGATAGTGGATGTAGCACTACCTGTTTTTCAAGAGGGTCATCGACACTCGCAACTGACCTTCAGATTTTGGGATTATACCAAGGGACCGGTGGGTATCACATATTCGGCTAAGAAATGATACAATTTTTTTATGGAACGCATTGTACGTGACTGTTGCGGCTTACGCTTAGTCCCTATACAGAGTGCCTGCTTTCAAGCGTGTCTGACCCCAATTTCTGATTGGTAATAACTCGAAAACGAATTCTCCAACACAATTACGTCATTCTTAATTTTCTTTTTATTTTAACACGTAGAATCACCCCTTACAGTGTCCGACACCAATCGCCGAACACCCTGTAGATTCAATTCCTCGAACACGATGTAACTACGTTCGAAATCGCATGAAGCAACAAAATACACACACGAATTCGGCCACGTATCGTGAACAAAGGGACGCGAAATGAAATCGACGAAACCCAGGGATTAATCATAGCTATAGACAGAGTAGGTTCGATCGTGAGAGAGTCCAAATGCTCATCGGAGTGATCTCAAAAACTTTCATCAAGGATAACGTGGAGGGGCTGGGGGAAGGTGGTTCACCGACGAGCTTTACGCGCGGTAGGGAATTATTTGCGGCTTCCCCGGGAGAGATTAAAAAACTGATCCGCGAACGAGTAAATCCAGCGCGACTAATTCGAGCGGAGGATACTTCGGTGTTCGCCCTGGTCCCAGGGCTTAAGACTTCCCCCCTTGTCCCTTGGCCGTCGACCATCCGGCCGACGCGTCGCCGCCAGGACCCGGGCTGTTCCTTGTTCCTTGTCCCGGCAAAACGGTCTCTCGCCTCTCTCCGCTTCATCCTTATTTATGGCGGCTTTCTTCGCTTCATCCTTCACCGTTGGCAGTTTGTCAAAGTTGTGTAAGTTCGTTCAACATCGTAAATTAATTGTTGCCCTCAATTAACCCTTCGCCTTCGTCCGAGGAATTAGAGGACCCTGGACGCCGCGATCCCTCCCCCATCTTCCCCCACCCACTTCTACTCCATCCGACCTGGCTTCTTCAACAAACACCATAATTATTTAAGGTCCCGCGCGCCTTTGAATCCCGGGTCCTCCTTCCACGTTATGAAATGCATACAAGCCGCGACGAGTATTGTTCCGTTAATCGACCCGTCGAAGTTTACCCAAGTGTTTCTCCAGCCCCCACACCCCCCGCCCTTCACCGTCAAATTGTAAACGTTTACCGTCCCGTTACAGGTTAACGAGATTAATTCGCGCCACTGGACGGTTTTAATTATCGCGGCCAGCCGCCATGTTTCGGACCTAGAAGATTAACCCTTTCAGCGTCTGACGGCCATATCTCTATCTAATTGGGTTATGTGGCTCCATTGAGTGTGATTCGTAGTTACCGGTCAAAGGAATGTGTTTTTGGTACAAGAACGAATATGGAGATTCAACGACCACGGGCGCGTGACAAATGATGTCCTGGTATCGATCGATCCTACTGTTCGGTATCAGCGTATATCGCGAGGATCCACGTGCGTTTAGAATTAATTATGTCTGCCATGACAGTCTGTGATAGCGTCTATCGGACTGTCGATTATCAAGTATCTTAAAAGTAGGATTAAGATCGTACAATGATATGAAGGGGATCATTCTTTACTGTCCTTTGTGAAAACTGAAGCGGGCTGCGAAATGCGTGGGGTTCCCAAGAAATTTTCGAGAGCATAGAAGATTTCGGTAGAGGGTTGTTTTGTGCAGAGTCAGAAAACTGAGGGAAAAGAGGCTTATTGTACAGTCTTCTGGTTTTCCGAGCATACGATCACTCGTCAAGGGTCAATGTACTGTGAACTAGACTAGCATTTCCATTCATGAAGCTGAACTCACTATGAAAAGAAGATAATTGAAAACATTAAACTTGAAACCGAACTAACAATCGTTACAAATGACACGTAAATTCTCGAAATTTATACAAGCTGCAGACGCTCCAAATTAATGTCCTCGTCTTTCCCGAACGTCTTCGCAAATGGCAGATATGATTCAGTTGCACGTGGAGGAGACTCGGTAATTAATTGCAACCAATATTCCCTTAATCTTCGGCTCTCGGTAGCTCGGCAACCGTGCCACGTATTCCGCGAGGGCATTTATCATGTTAAAACGGGGCCGCCGCCACTTCTGTTACGACGAAGTTCGAGGGCAGTCATTACCGTCCGCCATGCGTCCCAGTCATCCACACGTCCGATCCGCCGAAATACCAGTATCCCTGCTGGCAGACCGATAAAGGGCGGTAGTTATCAGACCAACGACGAGGGAACCAGAAAGAGAAAGAGAGTGAGAGACAGAGGGTAGGGGGAGGCTCGTAGAAGCGAGTGAGCTTCGGCTGCTGCCTCAGAACTAAGCAAGTCACGCACGCACAATCTCCATACATCACCGTCGGAGCGTGTAAACTTTTCAACTGCCTCGCATATCCTGGCTGCGCACCGACTACCCTCCGGCGGCACAGAGTCTTTCTCTACACCGATTTTCCTTCCTTCTACTTGTCGTTTCACGTACACCAGTTCCCGGGGCACGCTCCTGTCCATCCCCCCTGTCCCTGCACGCCTCGTACCATCCCCTTATCCTCCGCCCAGCCGACTGGCGCGGGGCCACAAATTATTGAAGCTCAATTGAAGCGAGGGAAGACTTCGACCGGCTAAACGCATCCACGTCCTCGATTCTTTCTATTGGACCTCCTCCCCTCCCCCTACTATTTTATGTCCTCCGCCATCCAACGTGTATACCTTCGTCCTTCTCCGTGATAACCTGGACACATACACCTCCGTCTCTCTTTGTCCACGATGCTCTTTACCTTTCGTTCTACTACCCTTTCTGCTTTCATCGCTAACCTTTCCCGGTTTCAGGATTATTCCAAATCCCAAGAGTGGTCGAAGGGGAGTGGGGGGATGGGGGTTAAAGAAAGGAACGTCGAGAAGATTAGCGATCGTCCGAAGGCTGTTCTTACCGCCGCCATTGCCATCAGCGGGCTTTTCGTATCCGGCAATTATTTGAAATTTCCTTTCGATATCCCCCTCCGGAGCGGAGAGCCAGGACGAAATTTTATTTGAACACGATTAGTCAACGCCCACCACTAGTCGTTCTCGTGTGCTCGGAGACAAATCGAGCCACCTGATATTACGGTGAATTATAGTGGTCTATTTCACGGATACCTTTCGTCGATTGGATTATCCGATCGGATGCACGCATTAAATTCCTATTACCTTGTCTCCCTCCTCCTTTACGCGTGGGTTTAATCTTGGTTGCTTTTTCTGGTCCGTCTTGCGGTGGACTGGTAACTCGACCGAACGTCTTGGCGATTAAGCGACGAGATACGATCGTTAACATTTTACGGGAACGAGACATCTAAACATTCCATTGATTACCTATAACCGGGGTCCTTCCTCCCGTCCCGGAGTAGATACGATATTAATGTCGATGCCGTCGACGGTACGCTTGTAATGCGAAATTTATGGCGCGGAAATGAACGCCGCAAAAAGTAGTAAATGCCGCAGGGGCGAGATCTTTAATCATAGTCCTTGCCCCGGTCTTGTCAACCGCAGCGATCAGAATGTCGGAAGGTATGGTAGTAACCGGAAATTGTTATGGGAATTACGTTTCATTGGAAGCAATGGTTTACCCCAGAATCGATTATTTAAATTATTCGCATCAGGACGAAATTCTGTTTTCGTAATCGATTTTGTCAATCAATTATTCGTTCTCGTGAAAAAAATTGGTCGCTATTTAAAAATTTACAGGTTTTTTCTAAAGGATTATACAACTTCACTGTGACACGTGTAATGAAAAAATATCGCACTCCGGCGAGAAAAGTGTCGCAAGTGAAAAATTTTTATTCCATTGCGTGAATATCTTCTAACACGTGAATCCACCGTTGAGAAAACTGTCATTAGTTGACGTCTAATACTTCAAGCGAGATTACTGTAGTGTCACTTTGTTTAATACATGAAATGGTATGTAATGAATCAGTCTCTTTTCGTAATCATGAAAAATTATACGCTTTCGACTTGACACATTTCTGCGTCGGGTGCGATATCATACCGTTATGCTAGTTTAAACAAACTAGTTGCTTCAAATTAACATGGAAAGAACTCCAACTGTCAGACTTCGATTTTAACGGGGTTTTGTTAGATGTAGTGATACTGTGTAGATGTAGTATACTGATAGTATACAAGTTTCTAGTGACATATGTATGTGAAATATTAGGTGTAGACATTCGATAATTTTAAAGTTACAAGCAATTAAAACGACGTACTTTTAAGAGTTACTATAGATATAAGGGAATCGATGTAAGTATATTGAAGCAGAAGGTTGTTTGGCTAGTAAATCGGAGGTCCTTGGATCGATTCCCGTTTACCGAAATATTTTTGTTTTACTGTGCAAATACAATTCCGATAAGTAATCACTTATACTCATAGTACATCTTGAAGTTTCGCAACTTTAATTGTTTATATCTTTAAAATAATCTAGTGTCCACTCCTAATATTTTACAAATATCATTATGAAACTGTATACTATCATGTTACAAAACCCTGTCAAAATCAAAGTCAGAAAGTTCAGGTCCTTCCCTTGTCAGTATTTTGATGTTTCGAATTTCGTAATACAATTACTTATAATTTCCATTGATTACTAATTTTTTTGTTGCAATGTCGTATAATGTAGCTACACGAAATCGAAGGAAAACGGTAATTACGAAGATAACCCAGGAAGAACATCCGAATTATGAAACCAAAAATCCAACGCCAAGGTATTTATTACCGTAGTACATGAACACCCGAAAAACAAACAAAACATATCACAAAAAACAAGCCCAGTTTTCCATCTCGTGCGCGACACGAACAATCACGGTGAACGTGATGTATACGGTACCGAAAGCGTCGTATTTAAAATCCGTTCCCGAGCGCTCTTAATTTTACAGCTCGATCCACTTTCGGACCCCCTGGAACATCCACAGTAGTTCAAATGAAGGGATGGGGTGTGGGTGGGAAATAGTCAGGGCAAAGCGAAAAGAGACGGCAATAATCGTTGGTCGGTTAATAGTGGCTTTAACCGTTCCTGACAAATTGTACGACACGTATATATGTATATATGTGTATACATATATACGAGGGAAGGTTAACGAATGACCGGTCCGGCGAACGTTTATCGTGTCCACGGCACGAAATCGCACAGACGGGGTCGTTTCCAACTCCATGAACCTTCCAGCTGCCGGAAGCTTAAGAGCTGCCTAGTCCAGAGAAACCGCACCGGTTTGGCCCACGAGATCCCCGGTTGCACAGTGTTGTTCTATATATATCCCGCACGGATTATGCTGAAAATGTGTGAACCAACACCTTGACTCGGTGGATGGGATGGCGAAGGGTTACTTTAACCCTTTCGTCCGCGGGACGAAGCAATCCAACGGTGTTCAACGGTACCGTGTCCACGGGGGCGAACCGCGGATCTTCTTTGGGCGTAACTAACCTCTCTCCAGGATCCGCGTATCCCGTAGTACCTCATTTCCTCTTGTTAGCGACGTCGCTTAAGCTTAGTTTCCGCCGGAAAGTGTTATCGATCTACTCGTACGCCGGCAGTCGGCCCCCGTTTTCCCTTCAGTCACGTGCACCATCCATTGTAAGCCATGTGTATGCTTCTGGTAATAAGTACAGATGATTGTTTTAAACTGTCTCCCTCTTCACCCCTCTGGTTACACGTAAATCTGAATTCGACCGAGAAAAATACCCGTTAAACCGTGTCGCGAGGGTCTGGTTGTTCACCAGTAAATGTCTGACAATGAATTGCGGGACTGGCGATGCGCTGACGCTATTGTGCGATCCTTATCCACGTTTTTGTGAACACTATGTATGCGCCTTTCGCGAAAAATTACCGTGCGTCGCTGGAATAAACGGAAACGCAGGGAGGTTTTAATTGAGAGATGATTACCGATGTTCAATGACCCGACAATGGAAATTTTCATTTCTATGCAATTTTGCATTTACGTAATGATTTGTAGCTCTGTTTAGAGTCGCTGACGGTTTGTCCGCCATGTTGTTCGAGTAGAACGAGCATATTTTTTGTACAGTTGTGTTGAATGCACGGTCATGACACGAGGTAAAAAAAGGAAAGGGTCGAAAATAACGGGCGAGTCTTGAATTACGTGGGTTTTGAAGGAGAACGGAAATTGCATTATTCCTTGGTGTACGGTCGCTGGCTTAAAAAGCGAATGGAGTCAAAATATTAGGACAAATTCAACAAAGATTATCCAAAAGCTTGTCTGGGGAGTATTGCGTTACACATGGTACTCCAGCTAAGGTATCTGCCTGTCATAGATGTCCTTAAATCAACGGACATTATTTCAGGAATACAAAAATATCGTTTAATTGAATCTGAGTGATTTCGTCGATCTGTTTTATCTTGTAAAATAAATTAGGACTCTAAGCGTGGTGAAAACTGTTGAATCGGAATCTCTAAATTATTTTGTAATTGCGTAACATTATTCAACGACTGTACGTTCGTTACGAAATTATCTGCTTGCCTCGCTGTTTTCAGTTTCCTGTCTCTCAACACACTGCGAACTGAGGCATTTAATCTGTTTCAACGTATCTTCTCGATCATTTCAATTCTCTCAATACCTAGTGTAATTTAATACTACTAATTAATTATGCTGACTGTATCTAATATAATTAAATAAAAATTAAAGGAACTGAGATCGTAGGATTCATGTCTCCTGTCTGTAATACGTTAACGTCATTAACACAATAACTAATGATCAGAATTATGTCTACGTTAGGTCACTAACAAACGCTTGAAGCAAATACTTTCCAAACGTATGGATGTAACGATCTACTTATAAAAAATTCTAAAGACTTTATCATAATTCCGCCTTAGTTTCTGCAAGATTCCGGATACAAATCCGTATAGCAGATTGTTCTGTCGTTTCACCGACGTAATTTGATAAATAAATGAACAAAGCGTCGGTATACATTTTATTGGTGCAATATTTCACCGTAACGAAGAGTTACCAGGAACGTTCAACCGGTTGTTCCCGACTCCGAGCGACGTAAAACCCCGACACACAATGAAAGTGGAGTACAAGGTGAAGAATTTGTGGGCCATCCAAGCGATAGCCGTACGAGCGGAGGTCGCGCAGCCCCCGTAATAAAGGGTGTATGATTTCAAAAGATGGAACAAAAATAAATGGAGATATGGGGACGGTCCTTCATAAAAGGGGACGCGTGGAAAGCTGTTGTAAGGTGATACTGGCCGGTTGAACCCTCCGACACTAGTCCCTCCTCTACCCTTTTTCCCCCTTAGCGATATACCCGCAAAGAGGATCGGGATTTGTTATGACATGAAACTATTCGAAACTCGATCTTAAAGGGAGGGGGTTTAATATTTTGACAAGGGTCTTCCGCCCCGGGGGTACGTGTCATTGCACATATTTCCGGTACAAATCGTTTTGGACGATCGTGCCTGGTATAACCGATCGTGACGCTCCTCGGATTCGGGGTGAATCTTATAGAAACACACCTGCTTCGAGATCCTGTCGCCCTACCCCCTCCCCGGGATAAACGGTTCACGTGTTTCTCACGTATTGTGCGAATAGGGGGTGTGAATTGCATATAAGTTGACCTCTCATTTTATATCCTCGAACGGACGTATTTCGAATATTACAATAAATTGAGGTCCCAATTTTACACTTTTACAATGGGACAAAGCATTCGAAACAACAGAAGCCACCTTAAAAGCAAATGTTTCTGAAACCAAGTTACAGCTGTTTGAAAAAACGCTAGCATTTTTATGGTTTTAAATCTCTCAGCTTTTCAGTAGTATTCAAGTAATATAAAAAATTTGTCCAGTAATGTATCCTAAAAATAAGTATTGGCGTTACATTCCGAGAAACTGTTTAATTTAGAATCAAAATTTAAGAAAAGATACTTTGCACCTCCGGAAAGATAATTTTAATCTCGTTCAATCCTAGAATAATTCACCGAGGAAGACCGTCAAATAATTGGATTCTACAAATACACCGTTTAATCTCATTTCTGCGTTTAATCATTCCTAAAAATATTTCCCTGGTCGAACGTAATCTCGAGGTCTGGGGATGGAAACGAAAAGATACGTATTTTTTCAAAATAATCCGCGCGCCAGACTCGTTTATCATGTCTCCGCGTGGTAGGGGGGCGGACGCTGAAATACCGCCGTTCTTTTTTTTTGCCGTGTGTCACACGATAGCCATGAAAATAGGAAAGTAACGAGGAAAACGGCTGGCCGGATAATAAGGGATTTTACGGAAGCAGACGAAATTCATGCCGTCACTCGAGTGCTTCCGCCATTGCTTCGGGAACAATGAAGATTAAACGTCCCGGTGGACAGTCCCGAGTAACCGTCAATCGGTCTGTCTCCAGTCAATCTTAACACCGCTCACGGTAATTGACAGTCATTTAATTAGCCCACCGTGGAGAAAAATATAATGGACCCGGCTCGACTGGGGCTTCGTATTTTTCCACTTGGAAAAAAAAAAAATAAAAAAGCCGAGTTGATTTGACAAGGAAGAACGTGACCGGCCAAGTCGGTTGGGAGCGGGGACGACTCCGCATAAAAATCTCGCGGGGCTGTAGTTTCGTACGCGATGGCGGTATATTCCGCTTGTAACATTTATTATGCTGAAAAATGTTTTCTTCTTATTTGCCCCGGGGAAGCCAGAGTGGGACCGCGGTACCCGAGGAGTGTATAATTTCAACTAATATCATTTTCCACCTACGAATTTTTTTAATTTGTATTATAATCGCGATAATGTATGGTGTCCCGCGCAAAGATTTCTGGACAGTTTCCGTTTTTCAGTCAGAACGAAATTTTAAATAATTACTGGACGAAGTTGTAACGGCGAACTGGGACGGAACATTGTAAAGGAATTATTTCTATATTTATTCGTCTCCTTTACTTTCATGTCGAAAATTACTCTCGTTACGTGGTAGTTTGTAATACAGTATGATTATAACAATCCCGTTCGCGAAAGACATTCACAAAATGGTTCCGTACACGTTTCAGGTAGTACTCCCTTCGCTTAATATGTCGTCCATTCACCCTTTACCGTCAAACGCGAGACTTATTGAAAAAGCATCGTGTTCCAAAGTTATCTTACCGAACTACAGAATAAACTTGCTAGCACAGTTCGCCAGGAGCATCTGCAGTCTCTCTCTCGAGAGGCCATCAAGCTTTGATATTCGGAGGTGTTGATTACGTCTTGAGATGGATGACATGTCAGGAGTTTCTGGAGTACCTGGGGTGTACGGTGTCAAAGGCCTAACGTGGCAGGACTCCCGCCGTGGGGACGAATCATTATAATTAGCTGTCGAATCAATTTATCGTCGAATTTATCGCGGGCTGTCACACCTGTTCGGGTCGAGTGGCAAATGAACCGTCGCCGAGCACACACGTTGAACAGGGCGATATCTTCGGGGGAACACGACAGTCTACCGAGTAGCATTAATATTAGACTAATTGTAAGGTGGGATTCGATACTGTGAATTTAATCGAAGTACCGTATCTCGTAACATTACGTGATACTAGAGATGATGTCTTAAATGGGGAGATGACCTTTAAAACGGTAGTTAAAAATACCGAAGACGTGAATATAAATTTGACGTAGCATAAAACGGAAATAATATTCAAATGGAAAATAAAAGTAAAGCAATAGCTTTAATCATTTTTTAAATTCAATTGTAAGGATATAGTGAACACCATGCTTCTAAAGCGTGCATGTAACAGTCACGGTAACATTTCCATTCAAATAACAGGAAAATTACAATAAAACATGAAACTTCAATTACGATGTTAATTACATTCAAATAATTACTTCATCATCGCATACATATCGAAATGTTACGGTTAATATACATATAATTAATATTCTCCCCCTGATTAACCCAAAAATAGGCAATAATTTGTTCATCTTTCACGACTCATTCGAAATCTTCGGTCCAGATAGTTCCATTATTCATTTCACAAACTATCCATCACCCGCCTCCATCTATAAACAATTTCTTAAACTCTCAGCTCATCTAACAAAGAATTCCTTTCTACTGCTCTACCTTCAATTGTGACAAACTTTCAAACCACGTGTCTTTTATCGTTACACATTTCTTCTGTTTCATTATTTTTTTTCCGTTATATTTACTACAGCAGTCCTGACGGCGCGAGAACGAGTAAGACAGCCGGTCTCGCAGTAAACGGGCTCGGTCTCGTCCGACAGTGCTCTCGGAAATTCTGTAATATTCCAAGCGGGCGGCATCGAAATTTCACGGCGCAAGCGCTCGTAACGCCCGGAAACCCGATGTCGTTTCACGAATTGAATGGAACTGCATGTTATAGCAAGTCGGGCAATTAACCGTTGCATTCGACTGCTCTGTCCTTGGACACCGGAGAGAAAACAGAGGTCGGTCCTCTTGCAGATGCTCGTAGATTCGCGCGCTCGTCCGAACCCCCTGGTCGCGCGCACACTGTGTTGTCTAGCACGCTGCTGGCAATTCGGTTCGCCGGATAGGGCACTCTAATTCGTTGCAATCAGGGGAACCTTCGCCAGTGTTTGCCCACCTTGTTGCGCCTCTATTAGTTCCGCGTCAGAAAGCATGCTCACGTGATTTGTATCCCCAATGCGCCGGCCGCTTCGTCTGGACCAGACGCGTGCGTAAGTTCTGCATTCAAAGAAGCTCTCCCTCGGCCCGTATACCCTCGATCTCCCTTTAGCACGAACGCTTTACCCTTAACGTGGTTCTAATTCCAGGTAAATACATTCTGGCGCAGACACGTATCGTGAATTTAAACAGAAATCTATAACTTCGAATAGAACGAATGCTTTAGGACCGAGGATCTTGGATGTGTGTTTTTCGAGATACGAAAGCATTAAATATTCAAAATGGAAAAAGGGATTTGAGGGATTTGTACATCTCGGTTCAATGGTGTACATGTATACGTGAATATTATTAGTATTTTCGAATTTTTTTGCAATTTTATTGGGTCCGCTTCTAAAACTTAGTGGAATTACTTGATTTATGTTATAGTTTTTATTGCATTGAATCCATGTAACTATTGAAAGACTTGATTTGGTACCTTGAATGTGTGTGTTCTCACCGTTTGCGGTCGAAAGTGTTTTTCGTCCTATTCTGTTTTAGCGCTTGCATAAATATTATACTACATTAGTTTCACTATATTTTAATGCTTTCATCTGGTAAAGAATTAGATACTATATTAAGATAGTATTTATATACGATGTAGATGGAACATTACAAAATCTACCATAGTCTACTAGAGTACGTAGTGATTGCAATATAATTGTATGTCGAGTCAATCTCGATATAGGACCGCAAAGGGTTAAAAATTCAGTACCCTAGAACATACATATCTTCCATATTTATGCATAGCTTTGTATGACATTCCCGTCGATATTTCCAACAATAAAATCTAAGGAACAGTACAATGCTATTAGTGAAACACTAAAAAAAAATTTAATTTACCCCTTCAGTAAAATATTATTGTAACATGAGAAACATTTAATTTCCTCAATCATCATAAAGTTCAATTAAACCTCGAACACAAAAAACTATTCAGGCTTAATCAAACGTTATTGGGTATCGAACTAGAAAAGACAAATGTATCGGGACTTTTAATTAACTTTCAAACTATCTTAGTACCGCTTTTAAAAGTGAACACTGTAAAAGACGCAGAACATTTTTTTCTCTAAATTGACCCGAAAAGCGCAATTACGTCACAGAGCCGGCGAAAGAGGGGAGCCGGGGGCTAGGCTCTTACATAATGCATTTTTAATCTTGCCACTTTTATAGCCGGGTGTCATTGTACCTACGAGATCGATAACTTACCGATACCCGTCCACGCGGAGTGGCACTACATTCCAGCGTTAACCCTTGCACAGTCGACCGTTAAAGTGCGACGGATCCCCCCTTCGGAACTTTTTACGGCAAAAGAATATGTCACACGCGCGAAATCGCGGAAAATAATAATTTCGCCGCGTTATTAGACGCGTCTTGGCGCTGTCAACGTTCCCGTTCGAATCGATCCGCGAAGCGTATCGGTTCCTTAAGATTTCGCTAACAAGCTTCAGTCGGCCGTCCTTTTACTTGTTCGTTACGCAAGCCCGACGAACAAAAGTAGGAACTGCTCACGGAATTGCTCAGTCTAAGCATAGACGAGCTCCGTTCGAAAGTGCAATTGCGCTTGTCAGAACTTATCGAGTGCCTGATCTCGTTACTCATCCCACACCCCTTCTCTCCCTTACTCTCTATTCTTCATCCTCTCTCAGTTTCTTTCTCTCCACCCTCGCCCTCTATGTCTCGCAATCCCGTTGTTTCTCTCTCTCTATCTCCGTTTCTCTAGACCACCTTCCCTCGTCCCCTCATTGTCTGCACTTGGCGCACCTTCTTTAAAAGTTGATCTAAAACATCCATTAACGATACCCCGACGGGGAGCCCTCTTTCGCCAAGTTCGAGAATGGCAATTTGTACCGGTTCAATTAAAAGACGGAAAAACAAATCGACGGCTTCAATGAAATCAAGAGATGCATTTAATACCATTCTGGTTGCACTGGATTCGAATGTACGAACTGTGTTTCTTTTTAGTTTGTAGATTGTAATGTATTAAGACGAGCTTCGCATGATATTTAAATGTTTATTTCTCTTTACTTTAACGAAGAGAAATCCATACCTTGAGATAGATGATGCATTTCTAATTGTTACAAGAGCACTCGGGGAAAAAACACGAACTAGAAAATGATTTTATTGAACACTGCGTAGGTGTCATAAGTGACGATAGAAGAATAAGTGAATCGAAATATGAGAGTTTATCGTACGTTCGGGTTATTCTTAGAGTAATTCCATAATTTGTTTGTCTTTTTTAAATATAAATTGTTCATGAACAAAGTGATTATGAAAATATCATTAAGCAGTGCCCTGATATCTAGAGTTTTAAAATATTTGCGAACTTGTATTCGATGACAATGAAATAACAATAAAATTAAAAGGAAGATATACACCTCAATAGCTTGGCGAAAAGAGATGTAATTTCTAGTATGTCTATTAATTGACTGCACGCTCTGAAATCAATACCGATACCATGAGAGTACCCGTTCTTATGCGATTGATTTTACTATTTATAAGCGACTCAGACTATTTTACAAGCGAATGCGGGGGCGATAGATGTTGGCAAACGAAACGCTTAAGTTGAAAAACGACCGACCAACTAGATGGAGACTAACTTACCTCCAGACGCTTCCCATCATCCATTGATATATGTGTGCGTCCCTCCGTGCATTTTAGTGAAAAAACATCCTGTCTCATTGAGTAATGTTATCAAACTGAAACTTTTATCGCTGATGAAAGTTCTCGCGTGGCGCAACTTCGCGCCGCTCGGAATGTAAAATGAACTTTCGCGCGAAAAATTCCCTCGATCCTCTTTTTTCCCTTTTTTTTATCGAAGAATAGTTCTTCGGTATCACCGGGACACAGACTTATTGACACTAATGAAGAAAATTATCAACCCACAAGTTCTTTATTCGCCACATTTGTCTATTTAATATAGATTCACTTCTACTCTTCCTTCTATTGTCCTATTGAATTATTCGCAAAATTTGTAGCGTTTTTAAGGGCACAGATACAATCTTTATTTTATATTTTATATCATATTCTTGTTTACTCTATTTTCACAGTTTCTCTATATTTTCCAGTTAATTCCATTATACTAATTATACACAACTTTGATTGTTGTAGCTAAAAAAAACTCTACAACCTGCTTCTAAATGGATTTCCTTTTCAAACTTTTTTTATTTTTTCCCATTTATGCATTTGGGTATATCATTGTACAATTCTCCAGTCGAAGTAGTATAATTTTTTTACAAGTTTCATAGAATGTAATGAAAATGTACTTCATTATCCACATTTAGAAAATAGTATATACCTGTTCAGCAGATCAAACGATATTTCCTTGGTCCACTAAAATGATGACAAAGACATTTTGCTCAAAACGCTACGAACTTTCCAATATTATCCAAGACTTTCTTTATCCGAACACACTTCCCTCTCTATCCGTTCGGATGCCGTAGATTGTACTATATTTGAAAGTGATTACGAAACTAACATCTACATCTACATTATACATATTCACGTTTATATACCGAGTTTTTCATTCCAATGGATTGAAATTCACCATCGAAATCCTATGCGGGCGTTCTATAAAATTCTCTATATAGCGATACCTATCGTGGGGTTCTCACCTAATATTCGATATTTCAAAGGACAAAATTTTAGATACGGGCAGCTGGTCGCTTTAACACCGTGTAACCTGGCCGTTTGAAGGCGACGGCGTGGGCGCGGTCTCCTTTGTGAGAATGCGTAAGGACCTGTAACCAGAAGGACTTCGATCTTACGCCCATCTCCTAGCGCCCCGGCGGCACGTACCTGATACCCGGTCGCTAATTAAAGTTTCATTCTTTTGATCCTAAAAGCGCGGCCTGACAAATAGAAGAATCTGTCGATTTTCCGGACGAACGGTCCGCTGAGCAATTTTCCCGTGATAGTTCACTTCCCTTCTAGCAGACTCCTTTTTCCCATCCCTTTTACCGGCCGTGACGTCACTAGCCAGAACGCCTTGAGAAGAAGCAGAGAAAGAAGAGAGGAAGAAAAAAAAAATCTATTCCGTTTAGAGGCGGTATACCTGAAAGTGCGAGACGTTGATGACTGGCTAATACAATTTTATTAGTTTCCCCTGACTACGACAGCAGACCACTTCATGACTCCGTCCGCGCGCAACTATTAAAAGGGAATTATGCAGCGGGATGAAATACACGAGTTCCCAGGGATAAATAATTTTCAACTTTCACGCTCGAATAACAATTTCCAGGTTCGCCGAAGTTGCCGCTACCGTGACGTCCCTTGGGTCATCCGCTATGTACGCCCCGAAAAATATTAAATTCTGTTGGAATATTTGCTCGAGACCGAGAGAGTTGTCATTTGAACGGACTGTTCAGTGTAAAGAGGAGTGATTTTGAGTTCACGTTTATTGGTGTATTTGTGAAGCTTCAGAATCAGTTTTCTCGGAGACAAAGCTTGAAGCTTTGTATTAGGTTTGTTTACGAAATCACAGTTTGATTACCAGTACTTTATATTTATATTAAATATTGCCTTCTTTTTGTTAAATATTGTCGTCACTGAAAAGCATTTTCTAGCAGAAACACTTTTCACAGTTACTTAACAAAAATTACAAAATACCAATGATTTGTTAATTTTGTAACACTATACATAGTCGAACTAATTGAATGCAATCGGATAATTCCGGCACTGATATCTAAAACATTAAGAACACGCGACAAAAATTAACGAAGAACCAGTGGAGGCGATTACACTGATTTAACTGAAGTTAGAGAAGAGTTATTTTAAAAATTCACTGTTAATGTGCCATAATTCATTTTGATCAATATTTTAAATTAAATGAATAGAAATTTTTAAGATAGTCCTCAACACTAAGTATAATTTAGATTGTCTCTAAAACGTGGAAAATTCTTACTCTACATTTACCAGCATAAGTGTCCTGTGACTTATGGACGGGAGTGTGCATGCATAATGGATTTCGGCTCGCCAACTACATACACGGTAACTGAATAAGAACTACTATCTAAAATAACCCGTTACCTATTGGTTGTATCAGAAAACATTTTAATGAATTATGTAGCATTTGAAAGGACGCATCGGATGGATACAAATTGATTCATTCATATCTTACATTTTTTTCTGTTATCAAGGTGACCTTGAGTTTTTTCAAGGTCATTACATCTTTTTTAAATACCACATCGTTGTTGAAGAACGGGCAAATTCAGCGCCCATAGCATGATGGTATTAAAAAAAAAGATGCATTGACTGACAAAAATCAAGATCAACTTGATGTCTCAAAAAAAATGTAACATACAAAACGAAATTGTATCCACCCGATGTGTCCCTTAAACTGCCATATATTTGATTAAAACATTTTCTGATATCTACAGCCAATAGATAACGAGTTATTTGAGATAGTACTTCTTATTGGCTCACCCTGTACAATCTACTTCCTTCACATCCGACTGCGTGAAAGTACACCCCCGTATCACGCGTTTAATATTACCCCGCCTTATATTATTATATATTATTACTACATTCGATCACCGTCCTCGCTATTCGCCGGTGTGTGGATTCCTTTGTTCCCATTGTAGAAGCACCGAGTACTATATGCATACGAGCTCCGATGATATAAGGATGGCTCACATTTATATGAACCGACCGAATAGAGATTCTATTTTTGTATGGACAGACATTATAGTAGGTCAAGACAAGTTGCGCGGGATAGGAGATTCCTTCTATTGTGCCCAGGTGGAGTGGTTGCGCGGAGAGCCGGGGGTGGCGGTTGTGGGATAGGATTGCAAGGCAGAACTCCAATATTCGGAATTTATAACCCCTCGTAACTCAGTCGGTTTCTGCACCTAATACCGGACCGCCCTCTGGCCGAGCGACCTGCATCCCCCTGCTCGTTTCCCTCCAGCCGGGATGTCCGAAATCATCTTATCGCTATACTTTAGGATCATTATGCGTTCTCATATCCACGGGGAAATTGAAGTTGAAACGAGGGACACGTACCCACGCCAGAGTTGTTGCACGCGGTTCCCTTACGAGCCCACGAAATACATGGAGCTTTTTCGGCCAGGACCGATAGCAATGGTCTTGGCAGCTCGACGGATGCACACTTTTGGTGGACTAACCAGGCTAGGACGCTCGATAACGAGTGATTTATCTGTATTGTGCACGGCCACGTGAAAATATACTCGATGCTGTAACTTTGTTCGACGTTTCGACTGAGTTTATATGGGGGGGATTCTGGGAGTTCAGGTGCAACGAAACGCGATGGCCTGCCAGGAAAGTTGCGTGGCGATGCGTTCACCGGTTGTTTTGAATATTTCTATAATTGTCACCGGACGTCACGAATGTTACTGTAGTTCGTGTATTGTAGGTGTGGTCGTGAACGTGATTATGATTAACCCTCTGATGATGGTAACTGGGTCATTATGACTGGAGTTTTCTGGAACTTAATCCAACCCGAGAGTTTTCGATAAATGTTTTAAGATAGTAACTGTTTATATTAGTTCAAATAAAAAGAAAATCATTTCACAAAATTTGTTCGAAAATTCGTATTCCAAACCAGCTGCCTTCCGAATGTTCATTTGGTAATTATGCATGTATGACAGCAATTCTCTGTTTTTACCAAACGGTTTCGTTACAGAATCAAATACATATGCTGAATTTCAGTCTACTTTTTCGCATAGGGAAATAAGAAAAAAGTTTGTGGGTGAAATGATAAGAAGGTGTTGTTTAAATTTTATACTGAAATTAGTATGAATTTCAAATTTGTAACTTTTGCTAATGAGGCAGAATTGACCTGAATAATTACTAACAAAGTAAACATATTTGCTAAAATTTGCATAATTAGTATTCCATAATTTCCAATCAATTACGTCACAGTACTATACATATCATTAATATATTTTATACAAATAGGAAGTTGGAAACGTATGTAAAATCAATATTCAGTGATTCCATACAATACTAGCTTACATACTTGAGCATACATAAAAATTAATAGTGATCTAAAATTTCATTGCACGCAACGTTCTTTACCCCACTCTAACCAAATTAAATAATATTTTCTCACGACGTTATACAACTGGTCCTTACTTTCATTCGAAAAACCATGCGAACCCATAACTTCTAAACAATTAAAAACAAGACAAAGATTTCACAAGAAATACCAGCAAGAATGCTTTTAATAAAACCAGTCCACCGAAATATAAATACACGTGCAGTGCCTACGAAAGTAACAAATCCAAGAAGCTCTCAGCCGGTCGGATATTCGAAACGAATAAATTTCTCGATACCCGTAGCAGAACGCTGATCGTTTCACTGTCTGCCTATAAACGAAACGCGGTAAAAGGTACCCAGAACAGCCCAGAGATTACCCGAGGTCCCCCGAAGATAAAGCTCGCTGTATTGATTTCGCATTCGCGCATAAGTGCGTCCCCGGGCAACCTGTAAGGTATTATACACCAATAAATTCGCGGCAACCGCATATCTCAGGGCAATCGTAGTACATAGTCGGAGGCGTACCACGAGAAAAATATAACCTCCGCCAAAGGAGATTCCCTTGGGCTCTATACATCCACGTTTTTCTACGCTTCCGCCTTGGAGGCCCGCGCGCGCGGAGCATTGCTTCGAGCACTTTCTTTTCTCCGCCAAACCACCACCCCACCTCTACCCCGTCCACTTCTCCCGCTTCTTTCGCGTTTTAATGGGCAGTCGTAAAGTACAGGAAAATTAAAAATTCATACCAGCGAAAATTTAAGAGTCCCCGTGTACGTACAAACGACTGCATTTACCTTGGTTGAGCTCGGTCTCGCATGTATTTGCACGCCCTCTTGGCTGCCTTGTCGCTCGAAGCTTCTCTTTCGCACGTCTCTGCCTCTACCAGCTAACCCCGTAGCTCTTTCTTGTAATTTTCTTCTCTGTTGCTCTACCGTGCGCTTGTAGCTGCGCCACGAAAGAACGGAAACACGGTACCGGAAGCCCCGGCCGCTGGCTGGCCGCGAGAAGAAATACGCGCGAGGTCCAGACGTTTCCGTGGAAATCCTTTTCCGACGTCCCGTTTCGCGACCCACTTTTACGCTTTTCACCCTCCCCTCCCCACGACCGGGACTTTCTTCTTCGAACCACGGCCACTCTTCGCAGGCCCCTGCTTCCGTGGTCTTTTTCGTACCCAAGACCTCCTCGCCAGCGTTGGAACGCTCTTTCAAACGTTTTCGACGAGCAGCGGGGATCCTTTGAATCGATAATAATCCGATATTGAACCCGTGCACCAGACTTTTGGAATTTCGTGAATCCCCCTCCCGTATTGTCGTCTCGTCGAGGCTTTCAAGCTCAGCTTCGTCAGTTTTGAATTCTAAAGCGAAGTCGACGTATCGCGCTGGTCAACCCGGTAGTTTTTCCACTAAGCTTCGTGATATTTCTGATTACATAACTGTATGTGATTCAGCTGTATATATATTTTTTAGACATTGAGAATTAATAGAAGGAAACTCGGAAGGTGTTCGTTAACAGTTACTGCGGGGGGTTCGCTCGTTTTACGGGTTTCAAGTTTATATCGGCGGTTTGTTATCATTACCAGGCTGGTGATTAAGCGAGATTAAAGTAACCGCAGCCAGTTACGGTTAGCCCTCTGGCTTTCCGGTTGGACGGTCAGGGAAATCCGGGATTCGGCCATCGGAGCCAACGTACTAACAATAATATTCCTTGGCCCGTTATGCAGATACCCTTATTACGGGTTTGACATATCTCGGCAACCGCATCGCTTCACCTGCTAGTATTGTTGCCACTTAACAGTTACCGCGGGACACGGAATGTCAAGGGATTATCCTTCGTTTTCTGCCGTGTCGGCGGGGGATCGATCGGAATGACGGCGGGGACATTTTGACACGAGATTGTATAACGTTGACTGGAGGAATACCGAGAAATAGTAGCACAGGTAATACGTAGGCAATTAGAGATAATGTTTTACTGTAAAACGGCTTCCAAACATTTCGTTAAACATTTGAAAAATGCCAGATTCTTAATTTACATTTTATCCACTATTGGGTACTTATTATATACTTAATGGTGTGTTCCATATACTATAATTTGTGATTATCCTGGAATGTGTAGGTACTTAAATTACAGATTCATTCTATGTACCTAGAGAATGTTCGGCTCCTGTTGTCGGAAACATTCAGAGGCTATTCTACGTGTAAAGATAAAATGAAAACCAAGAATTACAAAAAACGTGCGAGAAAATTCATTTTTAAGTTAATAACAGATAAAAATTATGTTAAGAAACGCCTGAAACCAAGCAATTTGCGTACAACTGGTAAACGTAGGGCACGACAGTGTTTGTATGTACACTTTTGTTACCTAAAAAATTTGGGTGCGCCACAAAATGTCTCATAAGTTCCCAATTTTTCCCGCGCTTTTTTAAAAGTTTTAGAATTAATTATTTTGTTATTATTTATTATTTCTTCTTACTTTTTTGGTTAATTGATGTTAGGAATAGAAGTGGAGATAGTGTGGGATTAAATCGTAAGAAAATATAAAATTTACAATGGTATTTGTATAAATTTAATAACAATTGCTTTAAATACTACTTATAACGACGAATAGATGTGTTCACATTGACGACTACCACCGAACTAAGGAAACGTTACTCGAATCCCATGGAACGAAAGGAAAAATAATAAGAATATATAAACAGCGAATTACCTGCAGATGTTGGGATTGTACCAAAGGTCAAGTAGGTACATATCACATTTTCGAGTAAGAAGTAGGGCCAATTTTTTTGTCTGGGGATGCCATTGTACGCTACGTGACTGTCGTGCCATATACATGTAGTTCATGAAAGAACAGGAATATTCATTTTTGTCAGGAGCCAATCTCGTGCGTTTCTTCTATTCTGTACCAGTGAGAATGTCATTATTATTATCACGACTGCAATTCCGGCACGGAAACGGAATCAGAATATTGGGGCTTGTCGAGAAGTCCGTTTATAGACCAGTTTTAATTGGCGGCTTCTACGAAGTATGAGATCGTATTCAAGTTTAAATTACGGAGGGGCAAAAAATCTGAATATAAATCGACGTAGAATTTTTGCGCCCCGCGGCGCGCAAGGCAGTCTGGAAGAGGGTGGAAAACAGAGCTTGTTGTCTTGATTTTCGATGTCTACGCACCGCTTGCACGTTTCGCGTGCGAACTCCGTGCCAGACTTTTTATCGAAAACCGTCTCCGGTGTTCAAGGCGGTCTATATAGCGATGAAAAAAAGGGTTCGCAAAGTGGCAAACAAGTTTGCACATGCAGATTTTATTCGAACAATTTTAATATAATATTTTTAAAGTATGGTATACGGTTTAACAGTTATTTATTGAAAATAAGAAATATATTTCCATTTATAATACGCGCAACAGCAAAAGGGAATTTTTCTGACAAAATTGTATTTTATGGTGTAAATGCTGATATTATTCAGTAACTCGGATTATCCATATGTAGAATTGCACATACGTGCAGGATAGCTCAAAACTGGTGGTAAAACATGTAATCTGAAATACCAAATTAATCCATGCGTCTGTTTATTACTGATTATTTCCACTCCTGTTCATAACAATAAACACCGACAGTAACACAATGTTATTATTTTTCAGAACAGCATTCGGACACCTTGCTAACAAGGAGTTAATAACACAAATGAAAAACAGATAATACAGCATGATCAATGTTTACTGCAACTAGAATTAGAGAATAATAAATAGATGCATCCATATTCCTATTTGAACATACGCGGGTCAGGTGAATTTCCAAATTCGATTCTTTTGAAAACGAGGTTACATACAACAAAATTTATTCACCACTCAATTCTCCTATTAAATACAAAATCTTATAAGACAATCTATATAGTTATTCCTCACATAGATATTACGTTTCTGTTATTTATTTATTCTATTATGCCTTTATGAACAAGTAATAACATAAGTCACGTAAAACCCAATAGAATACCATAAAATGGTGTTTCATTTTTATATTGTTGCATAGGTATATAACAATTAGACGGTATCCAGATAGCAGTTACGAAGGCTGTTTGGGCTATCGAGTCGGTTTATCCTCTATTCCCTCGGTTCCACGGATATTTTATGTTACATGCACTCCGACGCACATATGCGGCCACCTACCAAAAATACATGGCACGTCAGCGGCTTGTTTCGAGTGCGCCGGTTGTCTCTATCGTCGCGGCATCCCTAATTTAGTGCCTGCATCAACCAAAGGGAATAAATTCCTATATGTATATTCGAGGAGGACCGTGTACCTGTTACTACCGTGGGTGAAAGCCGCACAAGGATCTCTCGTTTGAAAGAAGCCGCGTTTATTTTAAGAGGAAAGGGTGTCGTGCTTATTTTAAGGATAACTTTAAATTAAACAGCCCCGCCGAAAGGAGGCTGACACCGAGGAACGCTTTGAAATGATTAACGGGACGCTTTTACACTTGACTGTCCCATCTATATCCAGGAGAATACTATTGACTTTATCCAAACACGGCTTCCGAACAAACCGTATAAATAGAGTTATTATTTAAAAATTCAGTTGTCCATGAAACGCCTCGAACGAATCCGCTAATCATTCATTATGATTCATGAGGATTATTAGTGTTCGAGTGCACCGTTTATAGAATTGATCAGTGAACATAAATAGTTCCCGATGCACTTAAACAGTAATTTATTACACTATGAAGATGTAATGAAAAGTAACTTCTTAATGATATACGTGATTAATCAGATAAACGTTTATTAAAAGACTCTTAACTTTTAATATGACTTAATTCCACCTGTCGCTTCTACTAATGAGAATACAATTTTAACGAACACACAGGTATTTAAAGACAAAGACCAGGAATATAACAATATAAAGCTACCTGTTTAGATTGTTACGGTCAAAGTTAACGCTAGATATTTAGCAAATTCGAATAATTTATTTCGTTATGAAATTCACCTCAGCAAAAAGCAGGCTTTCAGACTGAACATTCTTAGAAATAGCGCGTATTAGTATTGTATAATCAGAAAATCGTTTCAATACGTTCACACCACCTGAACACGCAAAATGTTTAGTTAACGCTACAAAAGTGTTCGAGATAAATTGTGTACCCGTTTTCGTGGAACGTATTCGTGGGATTTCCTCGAGGGGGTTAAATTTAAATCATACGTGTTTGGGTAACGAAAGGGTGGAGTTTAGACAGCAAGTACTCCCCGTGGACGGATCGTAACCGTCAAATGGGGGCCATTCTATTTTTCTTGCGGTAAAGGAAGCTCACGGTTTCTCGTAGTAATTCGAATCCAGGCGACAAACACGCCTGAACGAGTCGTCGTGACAGCTGAAACGATTCCCTCTAAAAATGTCAAACCCTTTGGGACGTCTATACCCATTGAAGCTTCCTGCAACGAAACGAGAGAGAGTCGGTTTCTCGTGGAACGTTTCATAACCATGGTTCCATTGCAATGAACGTTCGCAACGTTGCGTTAATTAAATCTAAACACGGGTAAAGGTTTTTCTTCTGTTCTTGAAGTCGATTACTTGTTTCCATTCAGGATGAAACGACGTGATTCAGAAGTTACCGGTTTGATAATAGAGGTATTCTGTTGCAACAATAGTACTATCGTGGATAAGTTTAGTCTCGTTTGCTGTTTCGAACGTGAACGTCGCCAATTTACGAATTTTAAATAACTTCGGTGGACTGTTTAAACTTCCGTAGAATGGGGCCATTTAATTTTACGCGTTAATTCAGGAACTAATTACCGCGTTGGGGCTAGACGTGACTGAAAAAACCGAAGGGAGAAAAAGCCGGATGACGAGAAACGACGAAAGTTTCGATTGCGTTTGTAATCCAGTTCAAATGACACTTTTTTTTTCCAATCAATACTTTCCATTCGAATATTATTACACCGTTCGTGATTTACTATTTCCGGTCGAACAGTTACAGTGCTCAAAAGAATTACGGGATCTAGCTAATGTAGACTGTTCTGTCGCAGCCACCAAGCGAAAGAAACAAAATAAATGCTATAAGTTTCCTAGATTGATATCTTTTCCGTACAATTATTGTTCCTCGCTTTCCTCGCTCTCCTTTAATTTTCAAACGACATCGTTTTTAATGTCGCATTTTAATCATAACCAAAATACCATCTCCGATCACATCTCCGTCAAAAAAATTTCCATAAATGGTACCTTAAAGCCGAATTTCGCCGTGGAGTGATTTAACTGCACTTTACTTCACGGGGCGCACTTGTCTTCGCCGGAATTTGCATACTCTCGGGCTCGCCTCCACGATACGCCCGTGTGGACGGCGAACATATTTCGCGACCGAGCCGGTCGATTAAGTATAAAATTATAAAAATAAAGAAAACAAAAATAGAAAAAACGTAAACGGCGGAGGAACGTAGGAAACGCTTGACCGTTCCGTGGCTGGTCAGCGATGATGAAGGCGATAATGAAGATTGGAGAAGGCAGGTCCCGCGGAGTCGTCATTATAAAGCTATTTAATGTGTCGGACACGAAAGTACGTCGTTAAAATGCTCTTCTTTGTATTCATGGCGTGCGCCCGCTCGCGCGGGCAAGCTTTAATACGTCCTTCACACTGTTTGCCAATCCCCCTCAACCCCTTCCATTTAAGCGATCCGTATTTAAACGGTTCTTGTCGCTTCGCGTTCGTTGTTCCCCGCACTGTCCCCGGCCGTTTCCAACCCTGTTTTTCGCCTGGCCTCTCTTTGATAACTGCCACCGAGTACCGGTCCGTCGGCGGTTCTATGTAACGAACTCTTCCCAGCCTGCTTTAACCGCGTACCTTAATTACGCATTCAAGGCCCGGGCATCGTTCGCTGTAATTATAAACTTCGACATGGGAAGTAACTCGGCGAGCGAGCGTTCCTTTACCTCGAACTGCCTTTGCTCGTGTCATCGAGATCGAATCGAACAAAGTGCTTGATTGCTTCGCTACCGCGAGCTTCACCCACCCCCCTCCGCCCACCACCCCTTTGTCGGATAATATTTCAAGCTCGAGAGGAGAGAAAAATCGGACGAGGTTCGATACGTCGAAACGAAGAAAAGATTGAACAATTGAATAGTGTTGATTGCAGTGTCGCCGGTTCTCCACGTTACGGTAATACCTCAATTGCCGGAGGAAAATGAAGCTGTCATGGGTATTTGCGTTTGACACTTCCCTTTCTCACAGGAGAATAATGATTAATTATTATTGTGTTGAACAAATGTCTGTAGACAAACTATCGACATCGTTATAAATTACCGGAGCACTTCGTGCACCAATCATTACGTAAACAGTGAATTTGTAACAACATGATTGAAATATATTGATGTGAAATGTTTAAGACACAAACGTAAGGCTCAAAGGGAATTAATGTTTCATAATGTAGTAAATGATTTATACCATTCAGTACCATACAGAAGTATGAATAGAAAAGAGAAAATAATTATAATCCGACTATGAACCGGTCACTCAAAAATTACACACGAATACTTGATATAATTAGAAAAATGTAATAAAAGCCCTGACAAAATTTTCATTTCACAGAACCACTTAAGGATCACAGTAATCAAATTATTATATGAGGCAAACCCTACTCTCAAATCTGACTACTTTAGAATATCTTCTCATGACCTACACTACCGTACATACATATTAAGACACCTGGTGCGCATGAAGAAAATGAAATATTTCGTAAAAATGATATATTTCAGGCCACGTCTGATAGTTCATAGTAGCATAAGCGTTGTCCATCGAGCTTTAATATCCCCTAAACAATATTTACTTCACACTTTCAGCGATTTCGTAACGCCCTATAAAATTTACTGCATACTCGTTAAGTATCCTAATACATACAAGCAGCTATATAACAGTCAATGGAACGTAAACTAGAAGAAAAAAGAATGAGCGCACCTCTTACTCTATTTTCAAGTTAATTAACGAAAGAATTGTCTCCTACCCCTGATTACTCGAAAACAGTATACGCAAACCAGAATTTACATGAATATCCGATGTCTAGATACGACGCGATGAATTAAGGAGAAACAAGGTTCATTATATACAAAGTACCTGTCTCTTCGCATTATTACAGAAATAGATACCTGCCTGCCTAAAAACACTTTGCTATTCGAATAGTCCTTCGTCTTCAGTTCTCTTCATTTAATTAACTGCTCGTGTTGGCGGCGTTGTCCGCCACACGGTACGGCGACGTGAATTTAAGCGGTTCGATGACAGTGCCAGGTGAATTTATCGCTTGATTTGAAATGCACCCACCTCGCGATGTCCATTCATATCTCATCCGTGGTAACAGGGAATATTGCGCGCCGCCATAAGGTTCTGGCCGCGGCGGTGTGTTAGGTCGAATGAATTCCTCACGTTGCCCCGGCCAGGGCGGTGGGGGGTGGGGGTTGAATTTGTTCGGTGTAGGCCCACGTATTCCACCGTGTATGGAAATGGTCACTTTACCCGACGAAGGTGTATTTGCACGTTTCAAAGGATTCGCTATGCATGCTCAATCTTCGGCCACTCCGTTGGCTGTCTCTCTATCATGCGGTCCAGGGAAATGGCTTGTTGATTAGTTGTGAATGGGCCCTGTCGTCTGAGGGACTTTTGCATTCGAATTGCGTTCAACGATCACGGAGAATGCTTGATTGCACGAATGTGAATGAGAATAACTTGAAAATCATCATGTGTTTTACAATAAGGTTAGTATTAAGAACGTTGTTGGAACCGCAAAGTAGTGATTAAATATGACTGCAGCTGAGGATAAATAATAGTATATATAGAAATATGATAGAAATCTAATTAAATTTGTTCCTTTATTAAGATGTCTGAAAGTCTCCAATGGTCTGTAAAAGCTACGAAGAGCCTCGAGAGTCCCCTTGACATTCTTAATGTCTAAAAGTTGACTTTCTCTGACGTTGAGCTGCGAACATTGTTAAAAGTTACATAAATGTTATCCGATTCAAGTTGTTATTAGTCATAAGGACAAAACTTTCGTCGGATGTCATTTTATTCTTCACCGAATAAAATTCTGTAGAGAAGAAAGAAATTCCTACTTTTGCTTTTGTCTATATGAATCACTTTAAAAAAATTTATTTTGGATAAAGATCCAGAGTCTAGTCATTATTAAATGAAATATAAATGAACAGTATTCCATACGTATTCAGCTTGTCTAATATAAACTATGCTTAAAAGTCAGTACTTTTAACCTACAATTGAGAATGTTACACGATATGATTCGACATTGAACAAATCGTAAGATGCATTTACATGGCATTATTTCACACATTAAAATTTATTATTCATTTATTCCTTTAATACAGTGCTACTATAAATCAAATGGAAGAGACAAAATGTTAGGATGCATCCACGGGCCGAGAGAATGAATGCCTATCGTATAAAGTTTACAGCGTGTTATTACGAACACACTAATCGTTTTTGCCAATCTCAGTATCACGTCAACTTTAATTGGACCCGCTTCAGTTTTTTTCCGCTGAATCTGATTACCGTAATCCTTCCGCATTATTTCGCGTGGAATCTCTCTCTATTTCTCTCCCGTGGAATCCAATCCCAAGCGTTGTTTACGTAATGATTATTTCAGTTGGATGGCCGGGCTTACTAGAGTCCAGGGCAGAACTTCGTTACATTGAATTAGACAGCAACGTTCAGATTCGCGATTAGTGCAGATGGCAGTGGTAACTGCACGGTGAAACTTTCGAAACTCGGAATCACTGTGCTCCAGTGTTATTCGGAATTCTGGGCGAACCCGAGCGGCGTTGGGGGCGGCCTACATTCCGAATAGCTTCGAACGAATTAAGAATTTTTGCGAAGTTAGTTATAATAACGTCAGGCGGCTCTGTGATGAATATCGGAAACTCAAGAAAGACCCTACGAAATGGTTCACGGACGCGGATCGATAATGTAAATATGGCGGAAATAGACGCGAGGCTGGCACTACACGCGTAAACGCGACCCATCGTGGTTAAAATTCGAAAGGAGCTTTATTAAACCACGTTCACCACGTGGATAAATCAAAAAGTCCCGGAGAACTTTCAGACAGAATATTTTCACCATAAATGAAGGCTATTATTAATTGTTCTCGAAACGATTATTTGTAGCCCCGTCGAATCGGACCGAATAGTTTGTTTCAAAGGAGAGGCTTTTAGACACTTACTTGGAATGATAATTTAAAAAACTGAGCCACTGTTCCTACGGGGGTTGAATAGAAATCCAGCTTTCAATCGAGTCCTCGCGAGGAATTAACCAGGCCGCACTCGAATATACCGTGTATTCAATGTATTAGAGAATAATCAGTCTACTTTAACCACGAAATTTACTCGACATCGCTATTAAATAATCGAGACGCACGATAGGCGCAATTAGATGCTAACAATCAAATTAATACACCTATTAATAAAATTCTACCCGAATACCGCCAAACACGGCGGACGTGAACGCACGCGATACGATCGCCAGCCCGTTCCCGACAAGATTAATCAGCAACACGCGTCGGTCATTTGGTTCAACGATTATCAAAATGGATCGATACATCGTCGGCCATTAATTAACCAGCGATCTAAACACCCAGCGAGAGTTGAAAGTTACGTTTCACGACGTCGTTACCGTGTAACCTCGTGCAATCATAGACCCTTAATTGGATCGGAGTTTACACCAGAGAAATGCGTTATAATCGTCACCGGTGTCGCCCGGCAATGCCGGTGCACGACGACGGTTTGTTATCTGGATACAAGCAACAAGCCACACATTCAAGGCGCCGAGTAATCACACTAACATGAGACGACGGAGAGTCCGCCCCACGCGCTAACTAAACTCTAAAGTCTGCCGCAAGTTGGCCCGATGTGGTGTCAGCCCCCCACAGAAGGAATTTCACCGGTAAGTACATACGTATCCCAAGGATCCCCCGGTATACCTGTCAATTGCGAGTGTGTAGGTGGCCTCCGAAATACCTTTGGATCCCCGGGAGGTTAACCGCGACCCTAAGATAGCATTCAACGGCGAACTCGGGATCCACCACCCCCCCCCCCCCAACGCGCATCACCGAGGAAAACAGAGAGAACCCAGACCGTGCCAGCAGCCCCGTAATATGTTTCCCTCGCGCGGATTAATACAGTTAACCCCCGTCTTCGTTTGCCTCGTAAACGCCCCCTGTTCTCCTTGTTACAGGAAATCAAAGTTGCTACCGTGGAGACGATTCTTGTTATCGAGATCCCACCGGGGAGGACGTGATTCTTATGCGGATTAAAGCACGTTTGTTCTAATCCACGATTTTGTAGACTTCATAAAAACAGACGGGCTCTGATCGTTTCCGATGCGTAGATGCTCCAGTTCGGACGCTTTAGAGATTTATTCTCGTTGTAATGGAATCGGTCTGGAAGTATAGTCACCCGTAAAAATGTTTGGACAAATTCTGAAAATAAAGAATAATTAGTGTTAGAACCGATTTTGGGCAAAAAACAAATTTCTGAGCTGCTGACGACTTTTCGCCTATCGTGTGAATGTCAGTCACGGAACCAAGCTTCGAACACTCAACAAGGATTCTCTGTAGCATGGTTATATTAGTTTTTTTTAACATAACCCGGTTTTTTTGTACGTACGGACACATTAGTTCTTAGTTTCGTAAGACACGAATCCCTACAACATAGAAATTCTTAGGAGCCTAACCACCGTGCTATACAGGGGTTATTTGTACTCCCTCGCCGCCGCAAAACTGGATGGAAAATAAGAGGGAAGAACAACTGAAAAGGCACAAAAATGATCTGCAATGTGTTCGCAAGAGTTCCCGGAGCCCCTCTAGGATGGCAGAGGTAGGTTACCCTAGAGGTTTTAGTGGATAAAAATCCAACTTCAACCTGACTCTAGGGACCCAGAGGTCTTCTAGAAAACTTGCTCCACGTGAAATAATATTACCTGTATAGGCGAAACTTCAATAAGCTTCACAATTGACACCCGGTATTGGCCCATTGTTGGACGATTGGCATATGGCGGGTTAAAAAGAGCTAGTCCCGAATGCTACCGGAACTAGGCCGGAAAATTTAGAGATTCCTATTCACCCGGGAACCAAGGAGAAGCAAATTGGCATATGACCACCTGCTTACGTGGCAGCACGTACTCCGCACCCCATTGACCCCAAGATAACGAGCTTTTTGGATACCAACCCTGCATCCTACGACCTGAATGTATATAACGAGTGCACGAGGGGCAACGTCCTTGTCGAAAAACAGAGGTGATCAGCTGCAGAAAACTCGAACGTATCATGACGCCGTTAACGCAAAGTTCCCAAAGCCATCTATTACCCACCGGGGTACGAACATCCTCGTTGTCAATCTCGATCCACGCTGGCTACCAGAGGCTATCCATTAAGTTCGGTCACGGGAACTTTGTCTAAGATTAATTTATCGGATAACAGGCCGAACTAAGGAATCCCTGGTTACCAATGAATCGATAATCACCGGAAGATTTATAGAAGGCGACGTTCTCCACCCTATTGCAGCCACTGCCCTTCATCATCCCCTTTATGCATACATTTCCATTAACGCCTTTAGCGACTCTAGCCAACGTTAATGTCCCTTTGTGTGTCTATTACCAGGATCGAGACAATGAATAGGGAACGACGAATGGAACCCACGAACGATGAAAATCCCTTTACAGCGAAGCAATAATTACGGTGCAATCATTTTCAAGCGATCGCGACCCATCGTGGAAATAACACGGTCCAGTGTTCTTGGCGAATCGATAAAGCGCTACCAATCTGTCTCTTCGCCACGTATATATCCAATTAGAACCAGGGATTGTTATAAAATCCCTCATTTATCCAAGCCGCAGGAACGGTTAAATGACTGCAATAATTCCAGACGAACGTGTCCGTACAATATTTGCGGGGAATATACGACCTGACGCGACCGGTTCATCGTTTATGCATACCGTAACGACGCATAAATTTTTCTGCTTCGCGAAAGGATCAGCCTCTTTTTTCACGTGTATCTTTTTTTCTTCTTCTTTTTTTGGGTGGGTTCGGGAGGGTCATCGCGTGACACGCGTGTAGTCGCGTCCTTAAAAGCTACTCAATATTTGACGCCAGTGAAAATGACATACCCACGATCTAACGTTTCCTATCGTTCCGTTATATGTTCGACGGCCGAGAGATCAACCAGCCAATCGAGTCGGCGGTATCAGAGTCGAAAAAGTGTTTGCATACACGATTAATTGTTTTTACCTCGTCCAGCTATGATTTATCCGGTAAATTCTTCTCCACGGTGTACGAAACGCGGATGAACGAGAGACTGACCGACTAGATAGTACCTCGCGTAGCCCTGTAATTACACCTCTCAGAACGTTCTTTCTCATCGTCGATTCCTCCATTCCCTCGTTCGACGTTCAGCTCTCTATCCCAAAGCTAATGCTGCGTGTCGACTGGAGAGTTTCACTACTATGAGCTGTTGTCGGCAGGAAAATCCTCTAGTGGTGCCAATCATCTAGTACCAATTTGACTGATATGACTACCTCTTCACAGTTGGGAGTAATGTTACCTGATGTTCAGCTCTATCGAGACGCTAATGCTGCGTGTTGCGCTAATGCAATTATCTTTCTACAACCGGGAGCAATGTTACCTGATTACAAAAGTAACTTAGAGGTAGCTTTAATTCTTGTATCTATTTCATAGTAGAGGCGTCTGTATTATATCTTTGAGGTTAGGAGTGATTGTTACGGTACGTATCCACATGGGAACACTCGACTTTATTGCAGAGTGAATGGTCATAAGTCTGTGCTCACTTAGTATCACTTGAAATGGAATAAAATTTATAGGAGTATATTCTCAATTGGATACAGTTATGGGAGTTACTCTCGGCATATACTCTGAAGTGGATACGTAACGTAATCCGTATCGAACAACGCTCGTACATAGACTCCGGTGGATCGGGATGACTACCACTGGATCTTCCCAACAATTCGTTCAGGATGTTCGACTCAGTGAATCTCGAGGAAATGAACGGAGCAAAGGAGGCCCGAAAAGGGAAATTTCGATGCTGGAATTCGGTTACCTTTTGCTGCCGGATGATCGAGATTGTACGAAACGGATCCTCGTTTGCCTGAAATTCGGGAATAGTGATTTTATTACGTTGTTGCGTAAGAAGGTATCGATTTTCCTGATTGTCGAACCTCGTTCGTCTGCAAAACCGATCAAAAAGGAATTTCTGTCGAAGCATTCGCCGAATTCCACTCGCAAAGGAGATCATTCGAGAGAAAATTCAAACGGACAATGAATGGAAATGAAATTCAACGGATTTCCAATTTAGTAATTAATCAATTCATTTCTGAACAATAATTTTCTCATGGAAGTTCTCTTACAAACTTTTAAGAAACTCTGCCTCCATAAAATTGCTGTCTCTTAGACAGCCGTGATTGACCGTGTCCCTGAAAATTATCCCATAATTTACACGCAGATTGTTACTTATTACGTATATATACGGACAAAGTAGTGGAAATTACATTTCGATTACCCTCGGAGATGAAAAGGCCGGCGCGCTGTACCGTGCGCGTGGTACAGTTTACAACAATAGACGTAGCAATATCTTTGTTGGGCTGTTCTGATTGGACTGTTAGAGTCTCTGCTTATGTTAGTTATGTCGGTGCATTCAACCGGCTGCCAGAACTGCTTTGTTGGCACTGGCGTATCAGGGGTGTAACGAGCGTCTGTATTGACGTTCCATTCTACCCGCCTTCTCTGACCGTGAATCTCCTGTTTTCAACAACTCCTGTTACCATACACCTTTGTGTCCGTGGACCTAGGCTTTACACATCGGAAAGTTTTCCTGATTCCCGGCGCAAGTTTATGGATAACAGAGTTAACTCCAACATCGCGCCCGGGTTTGGACACGTGAAGCTCAGAAATGTTCCCCTCGCCCAAAACTCACGTATTTAAGCCTCATTTAACGGAATCTCTAACACCAGCTTAATTCCGCGCAACAATACAGCGGCTGTCGCGTAAACGGACTAATGAATGCCACTTTTGTATCAGTTGTGCCAACAAGTAATCCACTGTAGTTCCAATATGTTGGCATTACATTTAAAATTCAGAATATTTTTCTAATCTTTTACGTTTAATCAAAATGAATAACGAATATTGCTATAAGTGTTTTAATTATTTCGAAACGAATACAGAGTTTCCCAAACAATGGTGAACTACTTATTGGTACACCTAATATGAACTTTAGTGACGACAGAATTGGAATATCTTATGCATCAACATTTTGGAAATGATAGTAGAAGATGTAACTACTTGTTCGTACTAGAATCATATTTTAGACAGACTGCATTATGAAAAGAAAGGAAAAATGTAGTTTATAATGAATATTTGATAATACTTTACAGGTATAAAGGATGTTAACCAAATGAAGTATAAAGTCTTGAAGAAAAGAATTGTAAATAATTCCTTAAGATGTTCGACACTCATATGGTCACAATAATTTCCTCAGGCATAAAGTAATAAGGTCACGTCACAATGAAAGTTTCTATTTCCTTTTATCTCGCACATTCACTTAAAAATTATTAACTTCCCACATTTAGCTACCAAAAGTATCAATATTAGTAAACGTTTCTCATCTCAAACGTAATATTTACTAACCAGTTCGTCTACCAGCACACGTTGCAATAAATTCGTCCAAATTCGATAACAGCTTCGAGGATGCCTACAGCCTGAAGACAATCCCAGACCAGAACCACGCGTGCAACGTCAGACATCCCCGGCAAGGAGTGCCCAAAAATCGCGTGCATTCCGATCGATTCGACGATTCCGAGATTCCAGACCGTGGGTCCCGTCCTCTAGGAATCCAAGCGAAGACCAAACGGAAGGGCCGATACGTTGCAGTCGCGAAGCGAGAACCTGGTCCGCTTGAATCATTATCCATGCAGCCCAGACGCGGTCGAGTCCCAGCGACCTGCCGTGCAGACGCATCCATCTTAACCCTGCTTCCCCACGGCAGGAGACGCGAAATCAGTTTTATTGTATCTCTGTACTTGCTCACTCGCGTCGCGTATGGATGCAAATTCGCTTCATTAGGGTATCGGCGGATACGACGTGGGCCGAATACGCTCCGTCGTCCGCGGCAGATATCCCCGTAAGCCTCCCCAACGTTCGGATATGGCGAAACGCACCAATTAAGTCGAAGGCTATCGCGTGCCCGAAACGTAAAAGGAGAGCATTCCGGGATACGATTCTGCCTCCACGGACTGATTCATATTATTCGTTCGTTCGTGACCCCTTCCCTGCTTCGTGGAATGATTTTTCGGTTCTTTGGAAGCCTTTTAGAACGAAGAATAATATTACTCGTAACACGAGTATCATAGAACGTTTTCAAATTACACTCAGTGGTTATTACATTTCGCACTGCGAACCGGAATTAAGTAAATGGTGTGCCAAGGAAATTCAATTTTCCGCCATATTTAAGATATTTTACAATCTGGTGATTTTACGAATGTACCACGAAATATAAAATTTCGATTTAAATAATTAGTTTATAACGGTTCTATTATATTTCGTAATAGTTATTTCATTTCAGTACATACGTAGAAATTTTGTTATTCATTACTACAAATATTGAATTTGAATATCCATCCTCCCGCGACCGCTGTTGAATACGATTCAGCTAACATTTCTTCTCTTTCGCATTAATGACGCTCATTCAGTCCACTGTTTTCATCGTGCTCATTAACGATGTATCGTCGATAAATTCCCCAAAATCGTCTTTCTCAAATGAATTCTCTCAAAATTTTCATTATACATCACCTAGATATTCATTCGTCCCGTACGCCACACGATCGGCATTAATATTCCCGGTGAATTAAAGGACCGCCTGCATCCGAATCGAATCCCAAAATTGCGTCGTTCGCATATTTATCGAACGCTCATTTTGTTTCCTTTTCATACGTAATACCCTTCGGGCGATACCATCGTCCGGCACGAATCGTTCGTTTAATTCCGCTCGAAGCGAGAGTAATTAAAATCTTCCCCCTGATCACCTTGATTTCGACCGTACACGAGTTAATTTCCATCGTTTCGGGTAAACGAGAAGCAACGCGGAAATCCTCGAATAAACGTCGTTCGAATGGCCAGGAATTGAAACATGTTGCCCGTATCGTCGGTTTATTAAAAGGTATGTGCGGATAATGGAGGGTGGTAATGAAGACGAAGTCCATCGCGTGCTCGGAACGCGAAAGAAGAAAGAGACCCCTCCCACCCACGGAAGAGATTTCCGTCTGGTTTCTGGTCCTCGTTCCACGACGTTGTATTTACGTACTCCGCTCACGTCTGCTGCGTGCGGAACAGAAAGATCAGAACCACGAATTTCAGGAACGACTACCTCTTCTACGTCGCGTCGATTCGAAAGATGGGCGCTCTTCGATTCTTACGGTGGTTGCAGCGATTAATTTCCGCGGCCCTTCTTCCGCGAGACGCCACCAGGGAAAATGATTTGCGTTACGCGTTGTCGGCTGTTTGCTTTACGGATACGCAGGTGTTTCCATGGAAATCGCTTTCCACAGGCACTGGATTTCACCGGGAACGATTCGCGGCGTTGCGGTTCGCGTGCCCCGCATAGTGAAACATTAAACGAAAATCGATTCGAACGCGTCTTAAGCCCGCAAATAAATAGATCCGGCTTCTTCTGTTCTGGGCACGGCGAAATAACATCGGGGAAATATCAGTCGCCACGGGAAAGCTCTCAAGCTTTTCGGAGTGTAATGTGCAATTTTGTGAGTTGAATGATCTTTATCGTTGAAAGCAGTTTCCGTTGCACTCAAGAATCGTTTTTTACAAATACTGTTGGTATAGATGTTATGGGACAGTACTTGATGATATTGGAGTATACAATTGGAGATTGTATTTCAAAATACACTACCGCTCGTAAGTATTAGGACACTTGGTCTGTATGAAGAAAATGTGATGTCTTGTAAAGATCATACTTTAAGCCTCGGATGACGCACGATTTTGATCTTAATGCAAACGATGAGACGTGGCATAGTGATCTAGAAACAAAATTTAGCAATTTTCACGATTTCATTGTGAATTGCTTCCTTTTTGTTCGGATTAATATAAATAATTACAAACTGAAACTAGTTGTTGAAAGCAGTTGAGTTGGACGAAGTTCTTGAAAACTCCGACGAAAATGACCCAGCCATCGTTGTCCGAGGGTCAATATTCGCTAAACAATATTTATTTCAGATTTTCAGTAATTTCATAATGCATTGTAATGTTTCCTACATATTCGATTCCTAAATGTCCTAATACCTACGGGCAAGTGTGCGCACAATTTTGAAAAATTATCATCTTTTCGTGAGAGGTAACACGTTAATCCGGCCATGCGTGCGGAACAGCCATTTCAGCGTCGATAAACGCTCCTTCGAATTGGGGGATTGCTTTTTGTTAACGAAAGTGGAATAAATATGTACACAGGCCGATGCTTCTGCAAACTGTTCGACAAGTAATGTTAATCTCTTCCCTGAAGTAGTTAAGATCGACGACGTAAGTAGACTTTAAGTACTCGTTAGCTGAGCAAGGCATAGTTCAATGTGCATAATAAATACCTCGTCATAACTGAGTTCCCGAGGTTTGTTATTTTGTAGCTTGTTTAGCGATTAGGTGCACTGCTGAACAATTCGCTACCTTCATAATAGGATATCAGTGCACTTCAAAATAATAATACCTGCACCAATTTTCTTATAGTCGGCATAATTAATAATATGAGAATTTATTGTAAAATTAAAGAGTACGCGTATAAAAATGACAAGAATATACAAAGCGAAGAAAGGCTTGCGCGATAGTAGTGGTGTACAGTAATAATAGTATCTTGACTCTAAGATGGCATAGGTTGCTTGAAAAGTAGGTTCTTCGTTTCCTTTTATCTGCAATAGACTAGTCATTGGAAGACCGAATGAACAGAGAATACGAAATTTATTTCTTTGATGGACCTTTGTCTTTTCTCATCTTTCTTCTTATGAATATTATATCGTTTCGTGCAGAACGAGAATTTGGAACGAAACCATTCCTAGCACGGCAATGTTTAAAGAGTACTGGGAATAGTCTGCCAAGAAACTTGCGTATACGAGCAGCATTAACTTCGTTCAAGTGTAACGGGAGCACTGTACTATGTCGAACTGCTGGAACTGGCACACGTACACAATGCCAAACCTGTACATAGATTCTAGATAATCGTACATAATTTAACGCCAGGAGAACAGAACCATCGCGTAGTTATATTCAATTTTTGATGAATAATCCGACAAGTCGTTTAAGGCTTAGATTGTTGCATGTACAATCGTATCGCTAATCTGCGGATAGATTCGTTTCTCCGAAACGATCAAACATGAATGACGAAACGATGTACTGGAATAAAATAATCAATTCAATCTACATGAACTGTCCGCTTCTCTGGAATTCGAAATTTACAGCGTGGGAACTAGAACGTATTATATTTTCATCAATCGATAGAAAATCTGTGACTTCAAAGTTAACCGAAGCAGTTTCCGAATACTGAATTATTATTGTATAACGATGCTAAATCCCTGATATTATGGATAACGACGGGGAACTTTAGTGACTCATTAAACTGATAAACTCAACGACTCTATTTGTTTGACCTGTCAAATGTCTTCTTCACTTGTCTGATGAGTAAAAGAACTTGCTGCCCTTGTTCGTCTAGTTACAGATTCCAATTTATGTAATTGACCAATAGTCCACTCTGTTTCACTTGTCTGACTCGTACCCGATTCTATTACACTTGTCTGGCCACTAATAGATTGCATTACCCTTCACTCGTCACTGTTAGGCCCCATTCCAATGGTATTATTAATACACGACTTCATTACCCATGTCTGACTACAGACTACCTCTATTCCACTTGCCTAACCGCGAACTATCCTATATTCAATATGTCTGAACATTAACGATCACTTCTACTTACGCTAGACGTGAACGTCAATATTCATCAGTCATAGAACGTCCTATTCTACTTGTATGATCATTGAAATTTAAATTAACCCGTAGTTATTATACAGTTATGGTAATTTTCGTGACGTTAGATCTTAGTTCTCAAATCAAATTTTATGACACTAGCTGAAGCATAGAACTTTTGTGCTCCTGTTTTCAAACTTTCAGCGCAACGACTGGTTAAGCAACAATGAACGACATTAAACGTCACAACGATTAAGTCTCCACGATGTCAGAATACCAATTCTACCATTGTCGACCACGGTATTACCATAGTTCAGGTCCACGGGCACTTGGGAGCTTCCTGAACTATAGTAACTACATCCCCCAGCAGTCCTCCAGTCTCAATGAACTCTGACATTAGAGTTTGCGATGCATCCAAATGCCATTAGCCGAAATAAAGGAGAATATGGCGACTTACATCAATACAACTCCGAGCGGTACTTTGTTGATTCTACAGGACGTCGAGGCCGGTGGTCAGGTTCGGAGATTTCGTGGAAATTTGGAAGTCATCGGGCCCGACCGGACCGGCGTAAATCTGCAAGCAAATACAAATAAGCTGATTGCCCTAGGAGAGTCCTTCGTCCATCCCTCACCAGTAATTAAACAGGGCAATCTGCACTTCCCTATCTAGGACGACGTCGTATGAACGGCGAGAATGAGCTGGATCCTAACCGTGCCGGAGTGCACCCTATAGATCGTGAGAGGGCCGTCTGTGTGCGCTAAGATTATATTTGGCTTGTCCATGCAAATTCATGAGTTCCCCGACGTCCTGACATTCGGCTAGCTCGAGCTAGATAGACGCCAAGCCATTGTAGCGGACAACTTCAATGGCATCCTGGGCTTGTCACTCGAATTATCGACGGCCTCGACGAAACGAACCAACAATTTTCTAATAAACTCTAAGCTTCGTGAACCTACCAATTAATCATCCGTTAAGGGAAGTGTGTGTGTGTGTGTGTGTGTGTATGTGTGTATACAGGTCAAACCCTTGACGTCTTGAATCATATTAGTGTAAACAGAAGCTGGTCGAATGAATATTAATGCCGGGACTGCCGGTTAATCCGGAATTCCCATAGAACGGTAATTACTCGTAACGTGGGTATAATGTGGCGTGTAAAACAACGTCGGAAGCAAGACATTTGTGTTTCTACGATGTTATAAGGTCTCTGAATATAGTTAGAGACCTGTGTTTCATTAATATTTTTGGGATTTTGGTCAATTGAAATTCTACAGCTAATTTGTTGAACGCAATCTCTTAATGTTCTGTCAAACTATCTGTTCAAGAGAGATTCTGAATCTTTACAGATTATTGTCATAATGTGACCAGTGTTGATTAAAAATGGAAGAGAATTCACTGCATAATTTTATTCCGTTTAATGATACCGTGTTACAAGGAATATGAAATATTCTCAAGTCTAACAGTAATAGCTGTTACGCTACATATCCACACGAGACATACTATTAAGAGTAAAACCATCCGGTCGACACTTACCGTAACGATGGCGCAAGATGTTACGAATCGGGTCTGGTTAACACTGACCGAGACTAGGAACAGCGGTAGATCCGTGCACGAGAACAAGATTTTGATAATTACCAGCACGGCGGAATATTCACGACTTCGCTCGCAGCGATTTGCAGAGTAGGGCTAATGGGGTTCGGTAAGGACGAACGTGAGACCGTGGTGGGCAGGATTGGGGCGGCTGTATTAATTCTTCGCCAACTTATCTCATCGCGGAAAGTTCGGTTTATCTTGCAGTAACCTGTGCAAAGTAAACGTCTAGACGAAGCAGATCTCCGAGATATCCGCGATATGAGACAGTCTGTCGTATTTTATGCTGATCCTAATCCACCTTTGAAACACGAAAACTTTTGTACAAGGAGCATTGGTAAGCACACGGAATACATAGTCGTCTGAAGATGCACGTTGAGGCGGAGGGGAGAGGGGGGGTGCCGTCCCGTTGCAAAAGGAACCGCTTAAATTATTATACCTCTGACGGGATTAACGTGAATTGAAACGTACAGACCAAGCGTATTTTTAGTCATCCAGCGACGAACCCAATCGCTAGATAACATTTTTCTGTATTAAACACAAGTACAGATCGTTGGACGACGATGTAACAGCGAAGGATCTCTGTTACATTGGAATTTTCCGTCTCGGTTGTAGAGACGTCGCTCGAAATTTCGAATGCATTATTCCTCTTGAATCGGCGCGCCAAGGTGACACCAACTTTCCGATGTAATTCGAGCGAAACCAGATTGAAGAGCCCGTATTTAGAACGGGCCGTTGAAGAATGCAAACGCTCTTTTAATTCGAGTACTTCGTGCTATTGCAGCACGACCAAAGGGGAGGACTTTTAACTACTAAATTGTTAGTCAAATTTTTAATGATGAACCGTCGAATATAATGGCAACGAGTGGCGTAGTTCGAAAGAGCCCTTGTGTATTTAACAGCATATTCGAAAATACAGGCCAAAAGGTCGAACGCAGGACAGCTGTAATTTCCCGTCCAATGGCCGCGACCGGTGTTTGACGGAGTGATTCGGTATAAAGATGTGTGTTGGTTCGACGTTCGTTATTTAGGACGAAATTGTGAATTTCATCGGTAATTTTAAGCGTGTCATTGTGCAAGTATTTTAGTACTTTCACATTTTTACAGCCTTTATTGATCAGTTGTCGAAATAAATTATTGAATTATATATTTTCTGTTCTCTGGCCGAAAATTACATGAATACTTGAAATTTCATAGTTGATCAAACTTGAAGTAATTTACAAATAATAGTAATGTCATTTCACGCCAAATCGACCACTCTTTACACTTGTGAATAGATTTGAAAGAAACGCGCTATTTATATGTAATAGACAAAAATGTGAAACTGTAACGGCCTATATTTTTTAAACAAATGCTATATCAAGAAAATGGTGATTTAACCTAACCCCCCACCCCCTCGCCCCCATTTCACGTGAACTACATTACATATAATTTTGAACAAAATCCCTGACATAGAGTGATCCCTTTGGCGTAGAGAATGACTCCAGTATTGTTTTCAAATATTATAAGCTCATTCTCTCGAGATCATGTTAAGATATTATATCTGTCTTGAAACGAATCAACAAAGGAATCGGTTCGTTTAGGTTTATACGATACTCCTCACCCTGTATACAAGAAGCATAAAAGGCAAACAACGATACAATAGAGGAACAAACGACAATAAAGCGAGAGCAGATCTTCAACTTCGATAGCCCACATTAGTCAGCCCGAAAACTAGTTCCTACGAATTACCTAATACATCTACCCTTCAAATCCATCTGGTCGACTCTGCCTACCGCAACAAAGAATACAAATGACGATTGTCATTTAAAACCGGCGGTAAACGTTTTCCAATCTCATTCCCGACTGGTTCCCCGATAAGCGATCATCAGAATTCCAGAAACTCCCATCCCAGTCCGTCCACTCAGCCGTCGCGTAGGTAGCGACAAAGAGATCGTACAAAGGGCGTGTACGCTTAACATTCCCGACGAGGCAGTACTCCGAAGATAGCGTTACGCCGTCATTAAACAGCGCCGAATATTTGCATTATAATGGGACACCGAGCGCTGTGATTCATTGAGTTCGTCTCGTTCGTTATTAATGGCCCTCCGGTTGCGCGGCGCGGGTATCGCCGAGCGCTAGCGGCATTGTGTGTCAGTCCGTGGCCCGTTCCTCCTTGGGTACACGTTTCCCTTCGCATTAACATAAGCACCGTATCTCGCGGGGTGTCAGTCGGAGACGCGAGACACTGAAACCCTGGCCATCCCTGGACGCCCCTCGTCATCCCCCTCCTCATCCCACCGAGGTACAAGCTGCCGAACGAATACAGCCACGGAGCTCTAATGATGACGTCGCTCTCGACCACGATGCATTCTAAATGCCGACACGCCTCTAAATTAGCGTCCTCGCTCGTTCGGTCCAAAGGGTGCTTCGTCGTCGACTACGGTGACGCGCAAAAAGAGCCGCGACCAGCCGGTTTGCTCGCGATACCCCTCTGAATATCGGCGGACGTACGGACTCGCGTGGTCGACGTCTTCGAGGATCCCGTATCAACGTCACGGAACGGGAAGGCGACGCGAACGGGGGAAAAAGGTAACAATGTAATTCGCCCCTCGGTCCGTATGCACAGGAGCCTTGGTCGCTTGATACGGTCGGAAGATGGGGTGTTTCTTGGACGATCTGAGGTGACTAATAGGAGATTCATAGGGACCAGGCATTTTTCTAGTTTCTAGGACTCGATAGAGTATCCGTGAGTGGTCCGAGTGTCACTATTGTGAACTGCTTGGAAAATTATAAGCTCGACTTGAATATTTTGAAGAAAGTAGAAGATTCATAGGAACCATTCATTTTTCTATTTTCTAGGATTTGAAAGTGTAACCTTAAGAGTTTAGAATGTTACTCTGATGATCTGTTTGACAAGTCAAACTCGACTTGAATGTTTCGCAAAGAATAGAAATTCATAGGAACCATTGAGTTTTCTCATTTCTGGGACTTCAAAAAGTATCTACAGGGTATCTGAATGTCACTGTCGTGAACTGTTTAAAAAGTAGGTTAAAGTCGACTGTGTTGAAAGAAATAGTATCGATTGAGCAAGAATTATGAATTTGCTGAGAAGTTAGGAACATTGTGATTTCTTTCGACACGGAAATTTCCTTCTTCGGAACTAAAATCGGGCTAATCGTTGAGTGTGAAACTGCGTGGATTGATAGTTCGTGTTCGAAATTGCTCTGGCCAGACAGTAGAGTGTCTGGAGACACAGCTGGTCCCCGGGGAGTTATTCGGTTATATTCTTCTTGTCCGGTTCGCGTGACATCACTGATTCTTTGAAGCCTCCTCGTTATTTCGGAAGAAAAGGAAACGCCGACTGAAGAGTGTTGAAGTGATTTGCCCGGTTGCGGTTCAACACTTCATTATACTGTGATTGAAGCAGATGGCCTTTTCAAATCCTCCGACCTGAAGAGTAACAAAACAACAGTCTCTGTCCTTAAAGAAGTCGCGCGCTAACTTTAAACCGAGATACGTATACATGAAACGTACATTATAATTATGTGAGACTGATGCACCGATCAGTTCTACTTATTCGACACGTTTTATAGATGAACCATATACAGTAAAATTCCACTACTTCGGCACACCTCACAGTTCGATACATATACACTAACGCTCATAATTGGGGCACCTGGTCTGTACGAAAATAATATGGTGTTTCTTAAAAATCATATACTTTACAGTAGCATAAATGTTGTCCATCCAACTTTAACGTCCCCCACACAATATTTAATTCCCATTTTCAATAATTTCGTAATGCCTATGCAAAAATATATATTATTTTTGTTGTTGAATGGTATTATTATGTTAATCATGGCTCTTTTCAAAATTATTTTCCTCGTTTTTACCGTATTACAGGTATAGACTATCGGAATTCTACTGTACATTACAAAGTTAAAAGGAGAATCTTATAAAACCATAAAACACACCTAATAATAGTCCAACATCATCTTGTAATACCTTTTATGAGCACTACAGTATTGTTTGGATGAGTGCAACGTATTCGCATTCGTTTCGGAGTATTCATGGCAAGTCGGATAGATTTTCAGCCCATCATTTTGTTTTTTACCCGAAACCGAGTCTCTACTCAACTTCTGTTTACTCTGTTTTGAATAATTCGAGAGTAGGATCTCTCAGTGGTATGAAAAACGCCGTTGCTCGTGTCGCATTCATCGAGAAATCGCTGTATATACCTTCTACCAAAAATCCAATCAATGTCTAGTATCATTGGTTCAAAGTGACCAATAATAACCCAATGTCGTTTTGTGAAAATTTTTATGAGCTTTCTGTATCGCCCAATAAAAATGATAACGATGTCTATCGTTATTAGTTCAAATGGACCCAATTCCAATATTTTTGAAATGAAATCGATATAATCATCAGTTTCAAAATTTAACCGTCACGTTGCAGAAGATCGAAAAGCTCTGCAAACAGAACAAGACCCCACTGACTATATGTATACACACGAGGACCGTAAAAACTTCGATGGAGGACGGGAAGAAACGCCTACGAAGGATGTCTAAATGCTCGTTTAAATTGCCACGAGTTTCCGCGGCGGTGCGCCGTCTGAATGAATGCAGAAGATGAATGCGGCAGTCGTGGAGGACGGACGGCGGTAGCGAAATAAGTAAAAGTGTCCGTGCGTGTCTTTCTCGGCGAGTGTACATCGAGGAAACGTTTCTTTCGTCGAGCATCCGCCGCGTGTGTGCGAGAGTCGCCTGCCATTCGGAGTCGGGGCGCGCTCCTTCTGTCCGCCTTTGTGTACCGGTGGCTGCGTGAAGACGTAAATAAAACGAGCGCACGCAATTTATTCGCCCGAAGAAACCCCCCAGGGGCCATCTCTCGAGTCCGCGGGCCCGTGAGAATGTGTATCTACCGGTCGTCGGTTCGTTTTCCTCCGGAAACACGTGCGGTTTTCTTTCTGTTCGAGACGCCTTTTACACACCGCCGAATGCGAATCTCTCGCTGCGAGTTCACGTTCTTTTGTTAGTTTCGATATGGAATTTCAGTTTCTCGAATCCGCTCGGGCAGTATTGAAACGCTATCGCCTGTATCGTCGTTGGTTTTCTTTCTACTTCCCACCCTCCCAACCGGAAATAGTAAGACAGTTTGCGCCCCCTCCTACCTATTGTACTCTTGTAAATTGCGTTGCCCTCGTGTTCCCCTCATATCTCTCGTTTCATAAAAGTATATCGATGTTGCGCTGAAATGAAACCAGAGATATGCTTGCCACTGATAAATGTGAAGGTTTTTTTTTATGGATGTTTCAGTTGCATCGATTGTTGAGGGAGTATCGACATGACGTAAGAAGAGAGTCGAGGAACGCGTGGCTTGATTAATATTTAGAAGAAAGAAGATTGTGAATTATGATTCGATTTCTAGGCAATTAATAATCGTGATTAATGTATTGGTACTTCTGGTGATAATTCTATGTACTAGCAGGAAATTATCATAATTTTAATCATTTTTCTAACTGCTGCCGATTATTCTGAGTGTGACTGACTTTAGGGAATCAATAAAAATTATCTACAAACATGCAATTAATATTGGAATTCTGTGATGAATTATGACAGAATTCAATATTGGTTCGCGTAAACATCGAATTGTCTTAGTGACGAGTTTGTGTTTGCAATTTACGAAGTACCAAAGAATTTCTCCATTGGTCTTCATCCATATTGACTAGAATTAATGAAGAATAAAAGTATGGCATAGAATATTCAATTTTCCATTTAACAGAGTAAGTCAACGATTCAGACACATTAATTATCCACATCTATAAAAAACCCTTTCATCTTCCAACAATATCACACAAGAATTTCTAATTAATCTGAAAAATCTCTAACTTCAAAGTACTACCTCTGTAAACTATACTCCTAAAACAAACTTTCTCCGCTCCCCTTGTTAGTAACTACATTTTCAGTTACTTTGAGTCGTAACTCCGATAACGAAACTCGTTCCATATTCCCTCTCTCGGGCACATAATTTTCATGATCCGGGAAATGGATACTACATTACCCGGCGGTGTCTGGTCGACTTCCCCCGAAAAGCAGACATCGCGCGGCCGTTCTTTCCCGATCCAACGAACCAAAAGGAAGATAATCCCGTAACGGCGACGGCGGAGGCGGTGTAAAACGATTTCACCTGGGTATGCTTTCCAAGAAAACGTTCCGAGCAAATAGTCGAGGGACAAGTTTCCCGCGAGAAACTTCGCAATCACGTCACAGTGGCCACGGACGGTCGTGATGCACGCGTGACTTCTTGTTCCTGGTCTGGCCCCTGGACGCGGGTCCATTTATCGATAGAGGGCTACCGTAAGACCGGCGACTGTTTCGTGCCGGTTCTTTTGTAACCAGCGGCGGCGGCAGCGGTGGCTTTCAGGTTTGAGTGGTTTCGCGGCCCGCCTTCCCCCACTGTTTCCCTTCTACCCGTGGAAAGAATCGTCTTGGAAGTTCGCTTTGACCGGTTAAGGTATAATTTTCGGATACTTCCGAGGCTCCTTTCAGTTCCGAGCACTTGTCAGCGGAGCCAATTTCGCGCCGGAAACTTTGGGAACCCGAGAGTTCATTGGTGGAACGGGCCGCGGGGGATTCTTAAAGAAGTTCCCCGTAAAAGCGCGTCGCCTATCTCGCTTCCCCACTCCCCCTTCGTTCCCAGGGGAATATTAAATCCATGCAAAAATCCGCGAAACGCCGGAGAACGCTTTAATGTCGAACGGAAAGTTAAGCATCCGAGATCTCGCCGTTTCCTTACTTCCTTCGAAGTGAACGGGGAAAATTGCTCTCGGTGTGTGACATGTACTTTCGAGATGTGTCTAAATGATCACTCCAAAAGGGTCTGACAGTTCGTCTATACTTTTTGGGTAATAGAAAAGTTCTGGTGTAGATTGGTTTTTCAATTACTCGTTTTTTTCAGATACTTTTACTTACGGCTTTTTTATGTCGGAAGACACTGTTTCTCGTTGGAAAGATGGTGTGATTGTGTATGGTGATATGGCGAGATCTGAATAACTTAACACTACAGTAAAGCCTCGACGAGTGTACGAAGGCTTCTCGGCACTGAACAGTAAATATTTCCTAAACTAATAATCATATGCGGCGGAAAGAAATATTGACTTTTAAATTCCAAGCTCTATCACTGTGCTAAACCTCATTAAAATGTTAGCGTTACACCTGGAGGTTTCTCCTTGTCAATCTCGAGAAGCTCTTAAACACTCATGGACAATTTATTGTAGTTTGTGACACACTTAAATTTTGGTATAACGTAAATGTAGCAATGTGCTGTATATGTAGGTGTGCACTAGTTGTGTGTTTATTCTGACTTAGAGATGTGTTATGTTCGATGATTGAATGTATACTGAATTGTGGGTGTATGCATAGATGCTAGTAGAAATTGATCGACTTGTGATTGGTGGAAAATGCAGGATTTTGGTTGGTGTAGGTTCTGGAAGAAGTGGTAGTATGAGGTGCAAGAAGTGGGGTTTGGTGTATGTATTGTTTTTGGGATTCCTGAAGGTCAGCGCCGAAATACAATAAAGCAATTGTCTTAGATAGGGAATGTTTTGCACATGATGTATAGCTGTCCAAGGATCCTTCGTTCATGGCGACCCAAGACGCGATCAACGCCTACCTGCGCTAGATCGCAACAGATTTAATTGCATTACCACAATTCCACGATTTATTACTAATTTCTACAAATACTTTCCCCAATCAATCTCCCGATGCTAGATATCTTATGATTGTTGAAAATCTTCCTATAATTCACCATAAGATATCACGTGATCAAAACGATGCCCTTCAAGAACAAAGATGTTCTGTGCACAAGGTAACAAGTACTCTGGACACTGCGATACTCCACCACGTAGAAAAATTTAAAGGTAAAAAGGTCCATCGAACACTCCCCATGGAATGCAATGATCTTCCGGTAGGCCTTTCGACGACTCCCTTAGTAGACCCTGAACGAAACTTTCCTACCACTTTCTCCCCTTTCCTTCCTACTCACTATTTCAGTCAAGATATATCTATAGAAACTAACAAACAAATCACAGTGAACAAGATTCAAAATTACCAAAAATTCCATTAAAATATCCAAGAATTGCTGGGAACAGCACCAAAGTTGATAACAAAAAAAAAACGAGCACAATTCAATCGTTCCGGTATTCAAACCAGCCAAGATCCCCGTCGCCCAAGAAGAAACAATTTTTCCCCTGTAGACTATAACCCGTTCTCAAAATTAATTCCCCGAGTCAGAAGCTGGCAGCGATACTTAGCGCGCGTCGATGAATTTCTCCCGGAGCAGGATTGAATCTTACGGGCGCACTTATCTCGCCATTAGCACGCCGCGCCTGGGTTCCGAACGTTTGCTTCCTGTACGTCGATCCTGTCTCCCGAAGGCATTCGATTAAAATTCGACGGGAACCAACCGCGATCCTGTAACGCCATTACGCTGCCTGTCGAACGACGCGCGTGCATAATACGCGCGATAATCGTCCCGCGAAATCCAACCGCGTCGTTGCGCGACCCGACGCGTCTTCGGTTTTATGAATGCTCGCCGCAACACGACAGGAATTTGCATTATTATCGGGACGCGTACACACCGTCCGGGACAGTCTTGACAGGACGCGACCAAGGGGGACGTGTAATCACCGCTGGCAGGTGCATGGAAGAGTTTCGGGGGACAGTAAACCGGTGGATACCCTGCTTTCGAGCATCCATTAGACGTCGAACGATCAGGACGGTAAAAACGGGCATTAAGACCGATCCACACGGACCGGACCGCCTCTGGCGACGTCTTCGATACCCGGCCGTATTATCATTCTTACGATTCGACGAACAGGAAATCGATTAAGGGTAATAACACGGTTATCCCGATGACGAGGCGGTTTGTCTCCCTGTTCAATGTTTCCATAATTACGGCGACGACGTGGAGACCGAACCCTCGATCGAGTGCTGACCCGGCAAGAAACTCCCGTCAGGTGAAAAGTTTCAGCGAGCCTGGCCCTACCCGGGCAAAAACTGGCGTGCATGTACCCTTTTTCTCGGTTGATGTGGCGAGTAGGACACCGAAGTAACCCGGCTCGGGAAACTGATATTGTTGTGTGCCCTACATCGCGTCCATTTTGGCACGGTGTAGTTTTATTACGCTGCATGGTCCGGATAATGGCGTGGCCGGGTAACTTTGTCGCAGCGGAAAGCTCGATTATTTGAAGTTGATACGACTGTTTGATGGTGGGAATTTTGTTTTCTGGAAAAATGGAACATTTTACATTTTTGGACGACTTACATTGAACTTGTAACTGTTGTGTTACCTTGTTGTTTCACACTGCAAACTGTTACTGCATCTGATCATTCTGCTTTAGATGTCTAAGTTCTTTTATTAATTTTTGGAATTCTTTGCATATGTATGTTGGGTGTTTTCAGAGTCCTGGGAATTGCGATCTGGTTGAATAATGCAAGGATAATGATTAATGGTTTCAGGTACAGAGAAGTCCTGGCAGGTTTTCTCTACGATGTTAATCAATTCCGATTAGAATGATTTAGCCACTTGGCGAATACATATGTACGTGTTGTTTAAGTACTAATTTCGCAATTATTGAGGACGACGTAAATTCTCAAAGAGTCATTATTTTTATAAAACGTAGTTACAAACAAACTGCACTGGGAATTACTCCCACATTCACCTTATTTGCCTGATCTGACAACCAGGGACGATAATCTGTTTCTAAAATTGAAAAAACTACCACGTAGTGTGAGATTATAGAGCTTCAATAACGTAAAGCGAGCCGTAAACCAGTGGATAAAAAAAGAGCCCACAAAATTTTTTTGTATAGATGGCCGAAAAAATCCAGTTTTACTTTGGGACAAGTGTATGCAGTTGAACAGAAATTATATTGAAAAACTACAATGTAATACAGACAAAAATTAATCAAATAAAAAATTTTTAGCACAGTTCCCAGAACTTTGTAAACAACCATCGTGTTATTTTACTAATGATCATTAATAAAATTTATTTTATAATCACTTTCAATAACTAGCCTACAAAAACAAACAGAAAACAGGAATTCATTTCCCTCGGATTAAATTTATACAACCACCCTAAAAGATCATTACCCGCAACGAAAACATATTAATCTCCTTTCTCGACTCAATTACCTCCCCATAGAACCGTCCACCGCCCTCAAGTATCGTATCTTGCGGGACACACCATACTTCATAACAGATAGAAGATTATTAATTTCCTGGTATTCGTAACCCGAAACATGTTATCCATCGCCATGTTTCCCTTATTCCATCACCACAGTTTTCCCGCTAATCAAACTCACGATTCAAAGGGATACTTTCCCGTGTCGGGGCACGCGATACCGTTTCGCGATGATAATCACTTTCCCCCCTGTTCTCGTTTGCCATTCCCGAGATCACGCAACCCGCTCGCACGCGGGGGGCTCTGCAACGCGTATTTCTTTCCGCCTCTCGCTTGCTCCCCTCTAACATTTTGTTTCTCGTTTCTTTTTTTTTTATGTATTCAACGAACCTGGTAATCCAAACGAATGAAAAGTTTTCAAGCGGCGCGTCCAGCATCTCCTCCTTGTGTTACACGCCGAGGGCTACATCTTTCAATAATGAGCGATGCTTTGGCGATTCCACTCTGCCGGATGAAAAAAACGGCGCAGACGGCGTATCGTCCGCAACTTTTTATCCCTTCCACCGCCACCACCCCCGCCGCTCTGGTGCAAGTTCATTTCCGCATCAGCGAAGCCTCCATGCCCCGATGTTTCAATGCTAATGCGTCCTGCCAAAAGGCACGTGGCTGCGCTGGCGCGCGCTCGCAGCGGTCGCTCTTACCTGAATTGAAGCCCTCCGCGATTATTACCTTGGCATATTTATACATCCCATTACACTCGCTCCCACCCCAACGAAGATTTCGTTCGGAACATTCATGAAAAAAAGAAGCATTCCTCTGATTCTTTAATGAGTCGTAACCACGATGCAGAAAGCGTATAATTGCAAGAACGATTTTAATCACAGACGCGAGCTCACGCTTCTTTTGCTGCCCGGCCCTTTATTTCCCACCCCCTTCTGTTACCAGCTTTTCTTTATGCCGGGAAAAATAGGGCGATTGAATGAAGCCTTTGTGATCATTTCAGTTCAATCGATATATACGAATGTAAAGTAATACCTCATTACTGTAATGGTTGGATGAAAGAATTTTCTTGCGATGCTATTCAGAACGGTCGATAACGTTAATTTCTTTGGAAACGATTGAAATTATTTTCTGTGTAATGAAAAATATTCTCGATACCGCGGGAGACTGCTTAGTCTCAAACGATTTCATACAGAATAACGATCTCGTGAATATCGATCCAACGGATTGTCTTATTTTCCCAATGATAACGTATAAACGTTACGATCAAGTGCATTCCTGGTTGTTCAATTGAATACAAATTCCCCGCGTCCAGGCTTGTATCGAACACCCGGCGCTTGTCAAATTGATTTTTAATCGTCGACGTTACAACCGCGAGCCTTCGGGGCGACAATTATTATCCGCGAGAATCGGACGATACCGAGCGTGCCACTGGTGTGCCAGACAGTAGAATGGGTAGGGGGTCTGGAGAGGGATTGGGGGGCGACGAGGTCTGGTATTGTCACAGTTGCATTCAACGTTGGGAAGTTGGTCGCTCGGCTGATACATAATAGTTGAACCATTGTGTCATTTGATTGCATAATCCCAGTTAGACGGGAACCGACCTGTGTCACGCGCACAACCAGCCCCATGTATACTTCGCTGCCATCGATTCGACATCAATTCATTACGACTAGATGCCGGGGGATGGATATGTGGACGGATGGAAACTCGATGTTCCCGGATTTTAATCGATACTCCTGTAACTTTCATTTCACCGTTTTCCTCCTACTCCCATAGACAATACCCTATCGCACCATCTGCATATCATTTTTTGTCCAGCTGCGAAAATATTTTGTCGAGTATCACGAGGCATCATGGATCGCGCCATATGCCACAGCTTCACATTCAATCGAAATGTTCTTTCGAAATAATTTTTCGGTTATTCGAAAAATTCTGTTCGTTCGTTTCATTCCCATTCCCTCCCGCCCCGAAATCCAATACTCTGTGTAAACGAACGAAAAATGGGAATAATGAAAATTTCGGAAATTCGAATAATTATTTCTAACACCGCGAAGCCGAACGTTCTCCGCGTTACAACGATGCAGAACGGGCGATGAATTTCGATGTGAAACTACACACGCGTACGATTTCCCGGAAAACTCCGAGTCCCGTGCAAGTGAAACCGCTTTTATCCTTTTTGTTACAACCGTAACCATCTTCTCCCCCTTCCCCCCTCCCCGTGGATTTTCGTATTAAAATGCAGATCGGCGGGGCTCCCTTTCGTCCGAGCGAACCGCATTTTTCCGTTCGAAATTTCCTCGAAAATGGTTCGGTAATTCGGACGAAGAGCCAAAGTACGCGCACTTCCAAATTTTCCCATTACAATGCAGATCAATCGTGGCCATCGGCTACCCTTTCCACACCCTCCCGTGTGCCCCCGCCGGCCATCTCCTGCAAAACCGATTTTTACAGGATTGCCGGAATTTCAATGCGAGCCCTCGGCTCGTTTCCTGCGCGGCGGCGCGACCCGGTAATTTTCTTCGATTTATCAAGGAAAAAATCGACGCCATTGGTACAAACAGTCGGTCAATCTGCCGAGCCATAGAGGTCCGCTATAACGAGAAAATCGTGTTCTTTTGTAACCCGTAAAATTCTGTACGGGGAAATCGTGTAAAAACTCTGCTTCCGCTGCGTCGATTTTCGAACGACGAAAGACAAATTGCTGGTCGCTTATTATGTAACAGCGACGTTTCTCGTATTGTCTTATATAATGTAATTATGTATTTTATGATTATGGCTTAGAACTTTGAAGTTTTTTTGTTAATATTTGTAAAATATCGTGAACTTACGGTAACGATGGATGGACATCTATTAATTATACAGTCTAAAGTTATACGAGACTTATTAATTTGGTAGCTGTGGAAGTCTTCTTTTAATGAATCGATGTAACGCAGCGACCATCTTAAATATTAATGTTGGCGGATGAGGATCGCCGACTGAATATTTCAATAGTACTTTGCGATTAAGATTCCAGTCTTTGTAACATTATTAAATTGCTTGGTACGAACTAGTGGATTTCTTTTAACGATATTTTGTATGCTACTAATCTGTAGTATACGTATTACATTAATGAAAGTAAGTTCTATTTCGATTCAACGATCCACTTCTCCCAATAATGCAGTACTTCAATCAATACAAGTACGTTTATTAAATTACTACACTGAAATACCGAGAATACTGAATGATTATGAAACATTGGTAATAAACTAATAAGTAATTAGCAACTAATTAAAATTTCCGCCTGAATGTCCAGATCGAAAATCGATACCAATCCATTACCAGCTTCACGTTATTTCTAATCAATTTCATAGCGATCCTAATTACTGCATCATGAACAATGCCGACGTTCTAATTTAACATGGAACGAATCATCGTAATTTTCATTCATAAAATTACAATCGAACCAATCAATCCGCGAAGCTCGCCGTTTCACGTGTATCAATATTTCAACGGCGTGATCGATCCTATCCTGGCGAAAATTTTCAAACTTCCGCAAGTACAGTTGCCTGGCCAATTAATCGTGACGGGGACGCATAGTTAGGATTCTCCTAATCGAATCGCCCCCGTTTGAATCTCGGCTCACGGAGTTCCATAGGCAAGAAACATCACGTTCCGTTCGATTATTCCGATTCCGTGATAAGATTCACAGACGGTAACGGGGGAAGGGGGTTTCGGAAGCACCTAAGATGCATTGTCGGTGGGCGCAATATGAGGACAAGAAGCAAGAACCTGGAGAGGCACGGCTCTGCGTATTAGAGATGCAGTGGATGTCTCTAGTTCGCTCTGGCGCGCTCGCGCGCACGCGTTCGGTTGCTCTCATTTCCATAACGGGATAGGTACATATTACCTTACGTACCTTCATTTCCGTGCTACCCTCTTCTACCATCGTCCTCTCTCCCTTTCACCCTTGGTCTACGCTTTCTGCCTCTCATCTTCGTCCCCCATTTTCATATCTTCATTCTCCATGACATCTCATGTCTCTTCTTCTTTATTTTCCTTGGCCCCGTCATTCATTTCTACCCCTTTATCATTACTCTTCACTCCTCCATCCCCCTGAATTTCTTATTCCCACACTCCACAACCCTGTGCGTGCTTCTCTTGTTCTCTTAAGCAGACAGAAGTCGAAGTTGGAGCTCGAGTCGCGAGAAACGCGAAGTTGAGAGACCGTGCTGGTATATACTTCATCAGTGCCTTGCCCAAAATTGCATCTGGTGTAGGAATTTCATTACATCAAACATATTTTTCAATTAATCTAATTTGTACTTTGAAACTTGGAACTGCATATTTGATGTTTGCTCCCAAGCTTTTGTGGAATAGAGTTTATATTGGATTTTGTGTATGGTGGAATGGCGGAAGATTAAACTGCGGGACAATGTTGAGTTGATAAAGTCCCATAAGATGTTAAACCTATTCTATATCTCGTCTGTGGTAAGGTAAACGAATTTATTACGTCGGCGCGAGTAAAAAAAGAATATTGAATGAAACAGTTGAAGCTCGGATGGGACGGTGTCCAATCGACGGAAGGGCGAGTCGTGCGCGGGACAAACTGTCGAATTGTCATTTTGCCAAACGGATAAATTGCGAGCCGGATATCTCATCGAATGGACAAATTGCTGAATATGTTGCGTCTGCAATAAGCGACGGGCGGCATACACGTCTCCCTCCACCCCCGTATTAAACGCGCTGAGTGGATTTATTAAACTTTTATACTACGTCAACGTGAGCCAAAAATTCGCGACGCCATCAAAGCGACCCGGGCTGATCGTAAATTTGACCAGAAAATTTCGACGACACGTATCCGCAAACGTCTGACAGCCGACTGTGGAAATTTGCGAAAACCACGATTTGTTTCACGAAAGGTTTATTTGTTTAAAAATTTTTCTGGTAAAGTAAACAGGTAAAGTTGCAAGGTAAACCTGTAGGATTTTGTAAATAGTGGTCCAATTTCCAATTTGCTTCCCTCTGAAATGAAACCCCGTACATATAATTCTCATAGAAGGTTTATTTGTTTTTGTGAATTTTTAATAAAGTAAATAGGTAAGAGTGCAAGGTAAACATACAGAATTCAAAAAGTAATGGTCCAATTTCGAATTTAATTCCACCATAAAATGACACGTCACGTGAAAGAAGTATTCCCGCAGCTTCCATAATTTACCTTTCCTCGAGGAATTAAAAAATAGGAAACACGATGTAAAGTTTAATTCCAAAACAGAATGAATTTAAAAATTCATAACCAGCTCTATATCCGCAATCATCGAATTCTACAAAACAGGAATAAAAATATTTGATTTATAGAATAGAAATTTCAACTCTGTTACAAAATTAATCTTACATAAGAAATATATATATATATATATTAAATAAACTTCATGGAAGTATTTTTTATGGGAAGTACGATTGTTGATAATTCCTCGGAAGGGACTTTAATTTACGAGCGGAAACGAGGGTAGTTCGAAACGGAAGCGGATACTGGCTGAGAGAGCATTGTCGATTTCATGGATCATTAGAATTTCATCGGGACCGACTCAAAGGTATCAATGTTTGCCAGGTACGTCTCGCGTGGCGAACGCGCGTATGTACACGCGTAATCGAGCATGAGGAAGTTCGGTAATCTCATATTTATCCAGGTAGAAGAGGGAGAAGAGAGAGAGAGAGAGAGAGCAGGTGTGTAACCTTGGACACCTCTTGATTGGCAAACATGCATATTTTATCCAGGGTTCGCAATCGGATAACGTGTTGTTCGTATCAATTATTCTCCAAAACTCAACGCTTCCGCCTAATGGGAACGGAATTTTAATTGAAACGTAATCCCAATTAAAATGAGCGCGTGATGCATGCCGCGCGAACACTCGTAATCGTGTTAACGAAATGAAATGTCCACTCGGGCACAAGATATCTACCGATATACGTCCGGGATAAACAATAAAGGCAGGCTTTTTAATCAGCGATCAGATTGGACCTTCTGCGACCTTCTTTGCATGGAAAACTGTTTCATTTACTGTTAGAATTAAATTGAACATTTTGCTTCTGCTTAGTGATACAATATTTACATGTTGTACCAGAAAATTCTACTTATTTTGATAAATTTAGCTAACAATTGGGATTTAGGTCCACTTGTTGTCTTTAAAAGAAGTTTACTTTTCAATAAAAAAAAAGTCCTGGAAATTGAAGACACATTCTCCGATGCTTTGGGTATACGTGGCCCTTTATCTTTGAAGGATTGGAAACTTCGCGTAACCGAAATTGTGCAAGTTCAACAAAAGTCCATTGAACTCGTGCACTCGTAACCTACGTGCACTGTGAAGTACAGGGATTTTAAAGCGTAGGGATATCTGAAAATCTAGTAGATAGAATTGGAAATTTTCTGATCTGTGAACTGAAACGCTTCAGTTATCGAACATCTATATGTACATATTTTAAAGCTTCTGGACTCTTGAAACTGACTACTTCAAAACTACACTGAAGTAATCTGAATTTAAACGAACAAAATTACAAAATTATAACTCTGCCTACCGTACGAACATCGTAATGAACGAAAATTGTCCGTCCAACTTCCGAAATAAAATCTATTTAAATGGTATTTACTGTTTGGAAGGATTTTTCGGGTTCCCAACACGTAAGATCATAATCAACGAAACATTTAAACCACACCGTTCACTCTCAATATATTTGTCCAGTTTATTTATTCATAACGACTTATAGTTCTATATTCTTCAAATATACAGTCTTATATCTGGCATGACTCGTACCGACAGGTATTTACAACAACTCTCACAGAACGTCACGTAACAATCTCATGCACACCCGTTTTTTGTTTTGTAAATATAACTGTTCTTTGTAAACGACATCTTTCATAGGATTCGCGTGCGCCCCTCGTCGCGACTGAACGTCCGCAACGATCGTCGCTGACGGACGACGCACACTCAAACACCCTCCGCGTTTTTTCCCTTAATTATTATTAACCACATTTCGATCATCTCCGTAGAAAAAGAACTCCGTCCCCACGCGTGATCTCCCGAATCGAATGTACAACAATCGCGTGGAGGCTTGTCGAAGAGAACGAACGGAAATACAAACGAGCAGAGAACATGTAGTATTGTCGGACAATAACTTGTAATCGAAACGAAAAGTTTCGCTTCGAAACGAAACGAACTGAATTCGCGAAAGATCCGTTTGAACCGAGAGCGTCGAGACTTGGATTCCGGGTATTCGTTATATAATAATAATATTCTTTCTCCGTTCTCGGAGGGAACAAAGAAAAAGAAAAAAAGACATGTTCTTTCACAAGACACAACGAACAACGCTATTATCGATCTCTTATCGACTACCTACATCCTAGATAGTTTCACCTTTGTTTAGTTTAACGCGCCAATGCCTCGTTAAAGCACCTTTACGAATACTTTCTATTCCTCACAGGCTTCTGAACCGAACGTTTCGGTTCACTGAATTTGGCCGCACGTCAGCGGAAGAACGTGACGGCGAATCCAACGGCGATTCCTCCGTCCTTTCGTCTCCCGTTCGCCAGGAAAATATATATTTCGATCGACGTCCCCAGACCGACCCACGGTAAGAACGATATTCGGACAGCGGTGCATATAGATTCATCGTTTTCTGATTATATCACTTACGAAGAAAACAGACTGTTCCTTGTCTCTTGTAATGAGTAATTGAATATATGTATACGGGAAATTCCATTATTCACCGCTCGCCTTGAAATGATTGACGAGGCAAAATCAAGAAGAAAGTCTTGTAAGCGTGGTGTTAAGGACTCACAATACCTTAATTGAAGTGATATGATGAAACAATAATTATAAACAATTTGTAACAGTAAAGAGAATAATTGGTTGGTAATCTACGAGGCAACGCTTTTTTCTCGAGGAAGCTATTTTGAATGTTTTATTCAAAAATACTGAAATATTGTCACTTGGTAACGAAATATATGTAGACGTTTGTTCATAATATTTTTCTCCCACTGTACCAATTAAGATAATTCTTTAAGTTCAAATTCCAGTTTTAGATATATCGTGTGTATGGCAAATATACGAAACTTCCATGAAACTGGTAGTATCTTAATACTCTACATTCCAAAATACATGTACATGTAGGAAGAATTTATAAGTCATATTTGTCAATTATTAAAAATCAGGATACTGTTTCACTTTGTACTTCCGAAAATTACTATTCATTACTTAGCGTAAAGATGTTACCTCATTACAAGAAACAAGAATGGATATTTGACGAATATTATGTCTATATAAATCGAACGATGAATATTAAACGTACACGTTCACGTATCCCTGTTCGAATATTTTCATCTTTTACCGCGATTTCTTACGCGAGAGACAAGGTACATTACTCAGACGAATGCAAAGTTATTGCAAGAAGCTTCGAGTGCTGGGACCCATGTATCTGACGTTCATGGAAACTGCATTTTTCAATGTTTCTTTACGGGTGTGTTAGCAAGTGCGTAGAAGCCAGTGCAAATACATAGAGAATCTCCGTCAGATGCACAATTCTGAATATTCTCCCCGACACTGTGACACATGAGCTACAATGACATTAAGAATTTATGCGCAGGGTTCCTTTACTGATTTCTCGCCAATCGGAACAAAATAAATTGATCGCTCAAACTTACTCACGGAGATCTATCGAATCCCATTACTTCTACTATTTTTCACTTTCTTTCACAAATTTGGGTGAAGATTCGCTTGCCAATTATAAAATTGAAATATGAACTGATTTTTTCAATTTATTAACTGCTTCAAATGTGACCTTGAGCATGTCATTAATTTCATTTCAATTATAACACGTACTGAACATCCCGATTTCGTGAAATTTTCGATACTTTTCAAAAGTGACTAGAGGCACATGAACGCAGCTACTTTGGCAATTTTGTCGTCGGTTTGTGATTCCTCTACGAAACGTATAGGACTGTCTCACAGATTTGAACAGTGCGTATAAAAATGTTCACGAGTCGAATCGCGAATTGACGTGTCTACCTGCAATCGATGGATAAATTGGACGTAATGGTTCACCTACTCACTATGCAAGCCAATCGAAATGAATTACGAATGAGTTATTCTAGGAGAATCGGATTAAATGAATTGTTGATATCTCAGATTTCGCTCAATAAAATAACATTTTTTGTAAATCTGCTTTCACACCGCTTTTAAGAATTTAAGTATTATAGTAACAGGACATAAAAAGTGACAAAGGATATTGTTTACTTATGCCATGTACACACTTGGAACTAGTCTTGAATACACTCTCACGAATCTGTTCAGCTATTGTGTACATAATATAAAAAGAATTACACGTAAAAGTGTCATTCGTTTCTTCTTTCCTTTTCCCCTTTGTTAATAAGAACGATCAATGAATGCGTATTAACGAATCTTTCCACATCAATGTATTCTAGGCTTAAACATTAAATACAAAAATATCTTGTAAATACAGTTTAATTTGGAAATATTGAAATATCGAATTTTTGGCTAATTGATTTCTTGTACATTTTTGTTTCATCTTTAATCATAGATCACGCTAATATAGTAGACTCGGAAACCCGTCATAATTGAAATTAAATTCCTATTCCCAAGTGCATACTAGACATAAGCATCGCCCGCCACCGGTCCTTCAAGCGACATAAGTCCAATGAAAACAGCTTCTCGTAATTAACCACGATTATTGCGCGTATATTTCCGATCCAGGCCAGAATAGAAGAATCAGCAAAGACGTTTAAATCTTCAAGCGTACAGCTCGGCTAGGCTCAAACGGCCACGCGTTAACGACGGCGACAACACGAGGATTAATCTTTTATTAGAAACATCTAAAAATACTACGTTTTATTTAATATAAAAAGATCTCGGAGCGACTCTTCAAAGTTTTCTGTGGTGTGTATGTGTGTGTTGCTTAATATACAATCAACGTTCCCCCTTCCCCCTGTGGTTATGTACAATTTTGTTTGTTTGTCACTCCCCTTTCGTGTCCTGACGTTTCGTAATACAGTGCCTCTCCCCGATCCGCCACGAAAAACGACGGTCCTGCACGAGAGAGTTCAGGCTTTCGTAGCGAAACGTAACAGGGGCGAATTAAGCTCTATCGCGAGGCTCACGCCTACGCGACGATTTCTATAATCTTTTGTACAATCTCTCCGCCCGGTCACAATATTGTATCTTTCACTGAGGAAATTTCACGTTATCGCGCATACGTACCGCGATTTACGATCGCATGCGTGATCACACACACACATGTTGGCGAAACGAAAAACCCCGCCACGCGGGGTGGGTATGGAAGGCATTTTCTAACGTTCACTCTCGTCTCCTTTCTGTTTTTTCTTTTATTATTTTATTCTTCCACCGCTATCTCCTCTATCTTGCTCTCGTTCTAGCCTCCCGTGCCCATTTCGGAAGCTACTTGTCGGCGCGGTGGTTCAATGAATAATAATCATGACGCGACAACGAGGGGTTTTTCATCGCGAGATTGGAGGGAGATCGAAGGCATCGTATTAGACATTGCAGATGCGTGTTCCGCGTGGATCATTAAGCGTTTCATTCCGCAGGCGTTTCTTTCTCCCCTGTGGCAGAGAAGGAGATAGATAGAGATAGACAGGCGGTGAGATTCTCGTGAAGTCGTTTCAAGCATAGCTCGTAGAAAAAGAAACGTTTCTTTTAATTAGTCAACGATCGTAGACTATAAACACTCGGAGACAAAACGGAGTCAATGATTAACGATTATGGAGACGGGGAGGTATGCGACAAGTACGTGAAAATTGTGTATTCAACGTTCAATTTCTTGAGCGACATTCTTGTGTTCGGTTACGTTCTGAAGTCGCTATCCATCGTAACAGACTTCAAAACCGTTACGTTATTCGAAATGCTTTTGGTACGAGCAGTACATCGATATATAACACAGTACGCGTTGAAAATCAAAAAAGTGGCCTCCGATCGATAGCAACGACCGGCTCCACGGTTCGGAACCGATAGCTTAGGCCCACGTTGTCGTCATTTAAAGCCAGCGTGATCGATTCCTTGCAGTATCTTCAAAAGGGAAACCATTTAATCGCCAGGCGAACATCGATTTTTACCTTACGTTACTCTTTCATCGTCCGACGAATCAACACCTGAATTATGTAGAACCTGAAGTAGCACATTTGAATGATCTTGCACTATGACCTCTTCAATTGTCCCGTCTCTGAGTTCTGCGAGTAGAGACCCAATTTCAGTGTCAGCTCCTTTGGTTTCCGAGGAGCGTTTCTGATAGGGAACGGGCTGAACTGTGTCTTCGGGCTGGTCGCGGTGTTGTAATTGTTTTCGAGGGCTTTGCTCGAATGACCGATGTTGCCCAGACTCAGAGAAGGCGTCTGGTAGCCGCTGGGCACTCCTCTGTCAGGCAGTTCCATGTACTTTCCGGTTGTTAGCTTGCCCGGAAACTCAGGATGTGAAACTGGCCGCTTGATCTCGTCGGCCAAACCAAGGGACAGTTTCGAGATGTAATGATTGTCGGTGGAGGAGAAGCGTTGATCAGGGAACTGACGATTCGGCGATAGAGGATGATAATTCATGTGTGTTGTCGGTAAGTATGATCCTAGATCGGAGGATGGTTCTAACGATGGCAACGTACTCAGCTGTCTATCGTATTCTGTACTTTTTCCATGAGAATACTCCTTTGGTGACAGTGAGTCGTATTTGCAACGGAGAAGATCCGACGGTTCACCGGTATACTCTAAGAAAGAGGATGTGGTAGGGTCTAAACACCTCTCTTCTTTGGGTATGTATTTTGTAGGTGTCAATGGCTCGCTGTTGCCGTTACTGTAATACGGAGACTTGCTCGAGGTTAGTGATCTATCCGCCTGAAGGGACATGTAATCAGTGCTAATGTCCCTGGTAGGCTCGTCGTCGTATCTTACACGGAACTCGAGCGACTCTTTCGTCATCATTGGACTCTTCAGGTGTAAATCGTACGTATTGGCGGATATTTCCGGTTTGTTGTTGATGTACTCGAATGTCGTGTCCACGATGGGTTTGTCGTAGGAAGCTGTCACGAATGGATTATTCGACGCGTGTTTGGGTGATAGCTTGGACTTAAAGTCGAACGTTTTGTAGGGATCGTAAGAGGTTTTCAGTGGCGACGTGTCGTATTGAACTGGTTTTGTTGTGTATCTTAACGGTGGAACGTCCTTGAATGGTGATGTACTTTGGGCGTATGGAATCGAGGATAATTCCTTTTGTGGGAGTTCAAGCGTTGGTTCAGGTAGGACTTGGGCTGAAGAGATTTTATCGAGCTTCTCTAATTCCCTGTATATATCTATGTCGCTTTTAGGCGACGAATCGTCTTCTCTGTATTTCGATACGCTGTACGGTAACACCTTCTCGGTGTATTGTGAGAATTTCTCAACTTGTACCGGTGGTTCCTGCGTTGATCCCAACTCGCTTCTGGTGTCTATAGAGTCGTTCGACGATTTATATGAGAAAACGTTATCAGAGCCTCCCTAGTGTCCAGGTACTCGTGAGCTATCACTTGGTCGACACCGAAGTGATCGATTCGCTCGTTATCGTCGATCAACGAGAGTTTGGACAGTTCTTCGTTGATTTTCGCATCGAACTCGGACACGCTGGTGGCTGTCATATTGTCGAAATCTTTGAAATTGATCCTCGCCAGTTCCTCGTTGATCTCGTGCTCGTTCAGCCCCATTTTCTCCAGAATCGGGCTAAAAATCTTCGAGATCTCCTCGTTTATGGGACTTATAGTGATTTCTTTGGAGATCTCTTCCAGGTCTGGCAATCGTTTCTTCGCCTGGCAAGCAAGAATCTTCTGAAGTATAACAGAATTCTCTTGAATTATCTTCAACGCTCTGTCGCTATTTCTGCGGCCGTTATTGCCCTTCCTGCGAGGTTTCACCTTGGTCCAAACGCCCAACTTCGACTCTCTGCCGTCGTCAGAGTCGCCGCTGTTCTGACTACGCGCCACGGTATTCAATATACTGTCGGGATTTTCGTCGATGTTGATCTTCGGATGAATAACGTACGATTTCCTGCTTTCGCTAGTCACGCTTATGTCAGGTATCTCCAAACGACGTTTCGAGAAGTTGCTCGCGGAATCGCTGAACGTGTCCTGCCTCCTCGCCTCCAGACTCTTTATATCCTCCCAGATATAACTGCTTTTCTTCGTCAGCATTCCAGAATCTGATGAACCATCGTGCGCCTTTGCTTCCAAGTGTTTTATATCCTCCAGAATGTCGCTGCATCGTTTCTTAACTACCGAGTCAGCGAACTCGTCCGTAGAAGCCGAGGACTTCATGTCACTGAACCGTCTGCTGTCCAAACTGCTCGAGCTTCTTTCAAGCTGCTTCGACCTGTCCCTGTGCCGATAATTATAGTTCAAATAACGTTTGTCCAATTTCTCTTGCGGCAAACAGGGTACCACGTCCTTCTCCGATAGGGGATCATCCATCCCGTCATCGAAGTCTTTATCTTTTCGATAGTAATCGCTACCAGTGGAATGATAAAAATGTACATCATCGTCACCATTTCTCCTTTCGCTGAAGTTCGCACCTGATTCTCTTTTTCTCAAGTTGAATTCACGTTCGACGAAGCTTTCGTTTTTCCTCGCCATGCTGTCCAGGTCTTTCACGTCGGTCTTCAAAGTGGAATCAAACTTAGTCTGGTAACCCAGGTACTTGTTCGATTCTTTCGAGCTACTGGATTTTTGTTCTGGGGACGTCTCCGTACTGTCCAAGCTGGACCTTTGTCTGGACCCGCTGTACGGAGACGGAGTCTTCTGATTCGGATTCGAGATCGGATAGAATGGCGACGTGGCCGAGCTCAAGTCCATCGGCGAGCCGGATACGTCGTCCTGGCCCCGTCTATTGTAATTCGAGGTATACTTTATCGAGTTGGCACTAATTGGCGACTGAAGGTCCGAACTAAACGACCTCTCGGAAGACTTCATTTTACCGGGACTGCACGACTCGCTGGAGCTGCTGACGATCAGCTTCGGGCTCGTCTCTGACTTGTTCTTTAATGAATCGGTACTGATGGGGGTCGACGAGGTGGACTTCTCGAAAGTCTTTTTCGTATCTGTTTTCAGGCTGTCTTTGGTGACGTCGGAGTCCACGGAACGAAGGACCAAAGTTTTCGAATCTGAACTCACCGACGAACAGACCGATTTATCCATCAGATAGTCTCTTGAATCCGACCTGATCGGTGTTCTTGGACTTACTGTTGAGCTGGAAGGCTTTGAATCAGGGCCCATAGTCTCCCCAGAGCTAAAAGACTTATTACTCTCCGGTGTCTTAGGGCTCTTCTTCAGATCTAAATACGTTTTCGTCTGAGCAACTTGTATTCTATCGATGAAATACGTTTTCTCTAAAGATACTTGAGAATTGGTAGATTCCGTAGTCAGTCTTACAATACTGTCCGGTCCATGCATTGATGTCACTTCACTCAATTTCTGGTCAACTGTTATTGGCGAGATTGGAAGATGGCCAACGTACGTTTTACAGTAAGGATTCCTTTCTATAGTTACTGTATTCGATGTATCTGTGACTGAAGAATCTATTTTTGATGTTTCATATGTCTTGGAGTCTAAGGATACTCTGCTAGAAAAGTCGAAGGATGACTTGTACCGGTCGCCATTTTCTGATCTCAAGTCGAGGATCGGTTTACCTGGGATTTTACCATTTTTTATATCTAAAAAAGTCGTCTCTTCTTTGATTTGATCGTACTTTGTGTCTAATGAACTAGCTTCTTCTGTCATTTTCTCTTGCTTCGCGTCAAAGGAAGTCGATTTATCTACGATATTATCATATTTTGTATCGAACGAAGTAGATTTTCCTTGTATTTGATCATACTTTTTGTCGGATGGAGTTGCTCTGTCCATGATTTCATTATACTTTTCCTCCAATGAAGTAAATTTCTCCGTTAGTTTATCATATTTTGTAACTGGTAGACTAGTTCTGTCCGTGATTTCATTATATTTCGTATCTAACGATGTAGCTTTTCCTAGAATTCTATCAAATTTTGAGTCTAATGGAGAAGTTCTCGTTGCGATTTCATCCAACCTTGTATCCAACGAAGCAATCTTCCCTGTAATATTACCGTATTTTGTATCTAAAGAAACTGTTTTGTCCAAAATTGAATCATATTTTGTCTCCGACGAACTAGTTTTCCCTGAAATTTTATCGTATCCGGTATCTAAAGAAATAGCTTTGCCTGCGATCTGATCATACTTTGTTTGTGGCGATGAACGTTTTTCCACCAGTTCATCGTATTTTGCGTCTAACCGAATAGGCCTGTCTGCCATATCATCGTACTTTGTGTATAACGAAGTAGTTGTCTCTGTCACTGTATCACATTTGGTACATAAAGCGACTGTTGTACTCGCAACTTCATCGTATTTCGCGCCTAAGGACACACTATTCTCTGTCGTACTATCGTATTTTGTATCCAATAGAGTTGTTTTGTCTTCTATACCTTTATACTTTGTATCCGACGACGTAGTATTCATCGTCATTTTATCATCTTCCGTGTCTAATACAGTAGTTTCGTCTTCAATTTTCTTGTACATTGTATCTAACAAAGTAGTATTCTCCACACCTGCACTATATTCTGTATTTAAGGAAACTGTTTTGTCCGCGACTTTATTGTACTTTGAATCTAAGATATCAGTATTCTCTGGCATTTTATCGCACCTTGTGTCCAACGGGGTAGGTATATCGCAAATTCTCTCATATTTCGTATCTAACGACGTCGAATACTTCGAAAATGCTTCGGAGTCCTGTCGTTGAGTAATCGTAGGACTTGTGTTTTGTACCTGATCCTTCAGACTCATCAGAGGATCCTCACTATCTTTCGGAGACTCCTTTGGCCGATGTCTTTCATGCACCAACACTTCCTCCTCTTTCACGTTAATCGTAGTTTTACCACAAGCTAAATAATCGTACTCGTCTAAACCCAACGATTTTCTGACACTATTATCGGACGTGTAGTCTGTGGAAAGATTGAGCGCAGATTTATCCTTTTCCAATGAGGACGCATTCATTGACCAATCGTCCGGCGAACTTTTGCTTCGCACACTGAACGATTGAGGAACCATGGAATTATTGTCATCCTCCGCCGACAATCGTCGTATCTGATCGGTGATCTTAGCGATAGACATGTCGCTTAAATTTTCTTTGGCTGTCGTCGAGCCCTGTATGCTTTCAACAGCGGCTGGTTCACTTTTCTGTTCAGGGGATGAACGACCAGGCGACTTCGCCGGCATCGGTGAACCTTCTCCTCGAGAAGTCTTCTCCTCATCCGTCGCAATGACTAAGGACTCGGACGCAGACGTAAGATCTTCGCTGTCGACGTCGCTGAGGCGGTCTGGTTCGTCGCACAGTTCGGTTGACGTACTGTCACTGTCGCTATCAGTGGAACTGTGCTTTGGAGATGCTAGGTCAGCTTCCGAGGACTGCGACGACGTAGCTTCTACTGCAGCTGAGACAAAACAAAGAATGAATTAATGAATAAGATATTTATATTGAACACTCAAACAAAATTTGGATTTCCCCTTTCCTTTGGAAGATGAAGAAAAGATTCGACTATGACACTTGAAGTGACAATTATTATTTGTGGTATGAAAGTTTAAGAAATATAAACATTTACTTTTGCTGAATGCGTGCATTAATATTTGGTGTTACTGCAGTGACTTTAAATGTAATATGTTTGTTGTATATTATTTATAAATTTTTTCTTGTGGCGTTAGTAAAGTTGCTAAAAAAACTTTTGTACCAACAGACAGTAAACTGACCAGCAGATGGTAGTATCACAGACGAGACATAAGAATAGACCTAACATGCAATGTAATTTTCAGTCCCATGCTTCGGGGGCCCCAGATTTGTTTTGATTTCTTTTAATTACTTGTTTTTTATTTTGATTTATTTTAATTAATTGTGCTTCATTTTAACTTATTTTAATTAATTGTGTTTTATTTAAATTTATTTTTATTAATTGTATTTTACTTTAATTTATTTTAATTAACTGTGTTTTATTTTGATTAAATCTATAATCATTATACATCTACGTAAGAGTAGTGTAAGCCCAAGAAAGAAGACATCCGCCGAGGGATTTCAGTATCGTTAGCATAAGCATATTAAGGTATTTAAGTTAGTTGTAAGATTATTGTAAAAGGTGGATAGATGGAACTTGTGTTTCCATCTAACTTCCTTGGGTCTTCACTAGCAGCAACCTCCACGTGGTGAGACCCGGTAATCGGTAATATCCTCGATAGTTTTCGTAAATCGAGGATAATACCGAGCGAATGGCTGCAAACACATTGTAAAATAATTGCAATGTATACCGAGTAGTTATTACTTTAGCTTCTTTTTTCCGCGTAGTCTGCTTCGTCCGGCACATTGTTTTCTAGGCTATCAAATACCACACGGAGTCTTTTAGGAAGTAGTAAAATCTTTTACACAAATTCAATGAAGTACTTTCAGGTACCCAGTTTAGGGCTATGAAATTAGAATGTTCAAGAAGAAGTAAAGAAGTTTCATATTTGCAATTATGTTGCGATACTGTAATAGACATCGGTATCCTGTGAGAAAAATCGTATTTAACGATATGAAATGAATAATAAATAACGTTCTTAGGAATTTATACTGGAGAACTAAATCTTTAAAAGGAACATGTCGCTTAAACAAATTAGTTAAAAATGATATTTATTTGGGGAATATGAACATCATAAGTAAACGAGAGCGGTAGAGCGAGCCACAGTATCGGTGCTCTCCGTCGGTGTTGACGCGTGCCGAGGAATTTCAGGGGTCTATGGGGGGAGGTGTGCGAGCAAGAGAGTACGGTAAAGCGTGCCGCGGTATCGGTGCTCTCCGTCGGTCTAACGCGCTAATAACGTTGCGTCACACAGTTTATTGACATAGCCGTGTACGCCGTGTACCATAGCCGTACCTGGCTGTACCATCCGGTGTTTGGGTCGTTCAAGGAAGGTCGTTCAAGCCGGCAAAAACAATTCAACACGAACAAACCTGCGTACGCCCAATGCATAACGGCGTTAGCTTCCTCACTTTCTCGTGAGCCGTCGCGGAGGGTGGGCGCGCGTCTCATACTCGTCCTTTCTCTTGTTACTAACCCATTGTTTGTTGCAGGCATTCGACAACCATCAATTTATTTACTGTGCATATATTGTTGTGTCCCCTCTCTTGTTACTAATCTCTTGTATGTTACAGATGTTCGAGAACCATTGGCTTCGATATTTATTTTCTTGTGTACTGTGATTCATTTACTCTGATTTATTTACTCTGATTTCTATACTGTGATTTATTTACTGTGTATATTATTAATCTATTTACTGTGCATATTGTTGTGTCTCCTCTCTTGTTACTAATCCCTTGTATGTTACAGATGTTCGAGAACCATTGGCTTCGATATTTATCT